>NC_133516.1:43270000-43895000 GCF_049354715.1 Callithrix jacchus
ATTAAAATTCAGTACTACAGTTGTGGAATTGTCTTTTTCCCTTTAATTTTGTTGATTTTGTTTTTCATGTAATTTGAAGCTTAGAAGTAGGAAAAAAAGAATATACAGTCAGGAAACCTACATTCAAATTTGGATAAGGCTGGGCATGGAGTAATGTTAGAGCTACTAATTTTCACCTTTATTAAATAATGATTATATGAGTAATAATAATATTATTATCTTGCTGTTCAAGGATCATATGGGAAGACGTTATTACAAGAAAAACAGGTATCAGGATAATCTGCAGGCACTTACAGAACAAAATATTATTAGATGGAATTTAAATGCAATCCTTTATAGAAAATTGTCTTAAAATGTATAAACACAAGTAGGAGGTATCATAATCATCACTATAAAATCAGAGATAGAATCTTCTCTGCCCAGTTCCAGGCTAGAGAAGGTTGTGTTCTATCAAGATTTTGGTACTAATGAAGTTCATTAGAGCTGTTTTTAAAACTCTCTAAAGTCATCATTAAAGGGGAGCTGTTTTCTATGCAAAAAGGAGGTGGGTAGGAGACAAAAATATTTTGAAAAGTGCAAAGGATACATTATATGAAATATAATATGAGAAGAATTAAATATATCTCTGCTTAATAGACATATTTAATATACCATAAGAATATGAAAAGTTGACCAAGATACATTATTAAATGAAAAAGAAAATTTTAGAATAATATATAATGTGTTTTTTTAAAAAAAAAAAAGCATACAACTCTCTAGGTACATATGTATATATGTATATTTGTATAGGCCTAGATCAAGAGTGAAATCGTTAACTGTCGACAGTTCTAGGAGGGGAACTTCAGAATAGGGAATTGGCTGGCAGGGGCCTTGGGGAGTTGGGATGGAGAGGGAGGCATGGATGGAGAGTGGAGGGAATTTTTACTTTTTTACTATTATTTTATATTATTTGTATTTTCTTGTATAACCAACATGCATTGTTAAACAAGAAACTTTTTTTTTTTTTAGTTTAAGCAAAAAACAACTGATCAAAATAGTGGGAAATAAGTCTCCACTGCTAAATCTGATTGGATTTGACAAATGATAGTTTTTAAAATAATAACAATAATAATAATAAAATAGAAAATATGCCCTGCAAAATAATTAAAGTTTCTAATATTGGGACAGAACAGAACCTGGGAGAAAGATAAAAGAGAACTCCCGAGCAAATTTACCTCTATAGTTCAAGACTAGATAAGATTACTGGAATTCTTTTTCATAAATTCATGAAGATAATCTGTGCTGTGATTAATGATAATTATACATTGTAACGTGTTTGTTCTATTGGATTTTTAATCAAACTTTGAAAAAAAAATAAGCAAACACAAAGCTACCTCCTGAGCATTGCGGCACAATAACAGCCTTCTCCTTTGCTGTCCTTTATTAGATTAATTAAATTAAATTGGTTCTTAGGGGACCACAAATTCTACATAAGCCTAAAGAAAAAAGATACATAGGGCTCCCTGGCCAGCACAATATTGAATCAGGACTCGGTCTGATGGGATGGTCCATGGGAAGACAGAAGGATTTGCTTGCAGATGGTAACATCTTTAAGCAGATCTCTTTAGACCCAACAAGCTATGTTAGCCTGCAGGAGTGTGGTCGTTTCGAATGTAAAGTGATCATATAACAGAAAGTGGTATTACCATTGTGTGGCAGACACTTTTAATTGCCAATCTAACAGTCATTTTCTTGTCTTTCTTTTTTTAAGAGACGGGGTCTCACCATGTTGCCCAGTCTAGACTGGAACTCCTGGGTGCAAGGGATCCTCCTGCCTCAGCCTCCCAAGTAGCCAGGACTACAAAACACATGCCAGGCACCTAGCCTCTAGCAGCCATTTTCCTACCCTGCTTTTTTGCCAACAGAGCTCTCCTCATATTCCAAGAAGCTAAAAATCCAGATACTCAATTTCTGTACCTCTTTGAGTCAGTGCTTAGACATGTGATGAAGTCCTGTCCAATGGGACTTCAAGATAACATTTCATGGAATAAAGCGAGAAATAAACAACAGAAATACTCTCTCATACCCTTCCTACTTTTGGACATGACTGGAGAGGGATTTTTTTTCTTGCAGCTGGACCTTGCAGCTATGAAGAAACACAGGTCACTGATACACCGAAGATGACAGAGGAGCAAGAAAGAATCTGGACTCATCAGTCAGCTGGGAACCCTGGTTTGGATTCACCTACTTCTGTACTTCTGTTTGCTCTGTACTAGGATGAGGAGGGGTCTTTAGTCTGCTCAGGAGTTGAGCAGAAATTGTGAGCAAAGAGGAAGGTTCAAATGTTATCCATATTTTTGTCATAGTTAAGAGGACAACCACAGTTTTACAGCAGAATTAGACATGTGAACAATGAAAGGTTTTGGCTGGGCACAGTGGCTCACACCTGTAATCCCAGCATTTGAGAGGTTGAGGTGGACAGATCACTTAAAGTCAGGAGTTGGAGACTAGCCTGGCCAACATTGCAAAACCCTATTTCTACTAAAAATACAAAAATTAGCCAGGTGTGATGGCAGGTGCCTATAGTCCCAGCTACTCGGGATGTTGAGGTATGAGAATTGCTCAACTCTTGAAGGTAGAGGTTACAGTGAGCCAAGATTGTGCCACTGCAGTCCAGCCTGGGTGACAGAATGAGAATCCATCTGAAAAAAAAAGAAAAGTTTTGAGTCACCCTCTGTGGTCTGGGAAGTTTCTAGAGCGATGGCAGCAGGAAATACCCTTTGGGAGGCCTGTTGCCCTTCTCCCAGACAGAGCTTCATTTCCCACAAAGAACCTGCAACTTGCAGGCCAATCAGCAGTGACAGAAACTACCAGGCTTTTCAAAGCAGTTACCTAATCCATCCAATCTACTTCCTGTGCAAGTCATTTTTTGTTCAGAATTGCTCATTGGTAGCATCAAGGCCACATGTTCTCTATGGATAACCCCTCTTCAGAAATTTTGCCTTCAGAGCCCCTGAAGACTTCTGTACCTAAGTAATACTCCAGCTGAGGGGTGTAACTCCTGGGCAATAATAACAATAATTATGAAATAGCTAACATGTATTCACCTCTCATTGTTTGCCACATACTAGCTTAAGTGTTTTCATGTACTAATTCACAATAATTCTATAAAGAAGACATTATCAATCTCTCCCATTTTACAGATGAGAACACTAAGACATAAAGTAATTTACCCAGCATCTCACATCTAGTAGGTAGCAGAGCTGGACTACAATCCCTGGCAGTTTGGTTCCAAAGAGTGTGTGCCCAGCTTCTACACAAAACTTCTTAGAAATAAGCTTCCATTAGAATCTAAGGGGAGAGCCAGAAGAAAGGAATTAATCTGAAGGACAGATCTGTAGAGGGACGATATAAGGAAAGAGAGAGACTACAAGTGGACTAATGATTCCACTGTGACTGAGTGACTCCCTGTGTCACCAAGTCATGCCAAGTCTAATCCCCTGTATTTCTTTATTCTTTCTGCAAAAGCAGAGAAAGCATCACTGTAGTCAAGCTGTCTCCCTCACCAAGGTTACTGATAAGGTTTGGATCTATGTCTTCACCCAATCTCTTGTTCAATTGTACTCCTCTGTGTTGGAGATGGGCCCTGGCACATGATTGGATCACGGGGGTGGATCCTTCATGGATGATTTTTTTTTTTTTTTTTTTGAGACAGAATCTCACTCTGTCACCCCAGCTGGAGTGCAATGGCACGATCTCAGCTCACTGCAACCTCTGCCTCCCAGGTTCAAGCGATTCTCTTGCCCCACTCAGCCTCCTGAGTAGCTGGGATTACAAGCTTGTGCCACTGTGCCCAGCTAATCTTTGTATTTTTAGTACAGACAGGGTTTCAACATCTTAGCCAGGCTGGTCTCAAACTCCTGACCTCGTGATCCACCCACCTCGGCCTCCCAAAGTTCTGGGATTACAGGCATGAGGCACTGTGCCAGCCATGGATGATTTTTAACACTATCCCCTTGGTGCTGTCTTGTGATAGAGGGTCTCGTGAGATCTGGTTGTTTAAGACTGTGTAATCATCCCCCTGACCACCCTCTTGCTCCTGCTCCTGTCATGTGACATGCCTGCTTCCCTTCTTTACCTTCAGCCATGACTGTAAGCATCCTGAGGCCTCCCCAGAAGCAGAGGCTGCTATGCTTCCTGCACACCCTATAGAGAACCGTGAGCCAATTAAACCTCTTTTCTTTATAAATTACCCAGCCCCAGCTATTTCTTCATAGTAGTGTGAGAATAGACTAGTACCACTACTAACCTCTTCTTCCAAGGCATCTACTTTTACTCTATCCATTCCTTCATTACTTTTGGTTTGTTTAATAATGTATTTGCCCCCTGGAGACTTGAACTTTAAGTTGCTGTTTTTCTTATCAATGTCTTGAAGACAAAAGACTGTGACAAAAGACTGTTACCCTTTTGATGGCACAAGACAAGGACTCGGTTTCAGTTTTCTTAAACAGAAAGGAGCCACAGGGTTGGCAAGATTTACAAGAAAAAATATCCCCTTTTTCTAGTGTTCCTTTCACCGAGGCATGCTCACAGCCAACAGCACACTGGACTGCCAACATTACATCCCTTCCGTGACACCTACTTACCGCCACTTTCCCAGTGAGGATCCCATAGCATCTGTGAGACTGGATCAAAAGCAGCTTCTTTAGAACTTCCTCTAAGACAGTAATTCTCACCCCTGGGTGCAATTAAAATCAGCTGGAGAGCTTTAAGAAAAAAACCCAAAGCTCACATTTTTGCCCTGACCAATTATAGCAGAATTTCTAGAGGTGTGACCTAAGCAATAGTATGGTTTAAAGCTGTCCTAGTGATTCCAACGCGGTTGAGAACCACTTTCCTAAATAATGTGTAACCTTGTTGTTAAAATAACACTTTCAGAAAGTAAAATCATGACTCTTAGGCAAATATAAAATGTATATGCCAGATTTATTCAGCTTATCAATAGTGAGCCAGTAATATGTCAAAATCTGCTCGAAGAGCATTTCAGGGGCTAAATATTTATAAGCAATGTTAACTTAAGGTGGTTGTTTTCCATACAAAACTAGTTAATGTCACTCTCCAAAGCAAGCCACAGTGCAATTACTATCAAAATCCCAACTGTATTTTTTGAAGAAATGGAAAAGATCAATGGAATTGCAGTGGACCCTGAATTGTGATTCATATGGAATTAAAAGCGGCTCCAAATAGGTAAAACAATCTTCAAAAAGCAGAACAAAGTTACAGGGCTCAGACTTGCTGATTCAAAATCTTACTATGAAGCTATAGTAATCAAAACAGTATAGGTCTGGCATAAGTATAGACATATATATCAAGAGAATTGAATAAAGAACCATAAATAAACCCCAAAAAATGGATTTTTCTTTTTTTGAGATGGAGTCTTGCTCTTGTTGCCCAGGCTGGACTGCAATGGCACTGTCTCAGCTCACTGCAACCTCTGCCTCCCAGGTTCAAGAGATTCTCCTGCCTCAGCCTCCCGAGTAGCTGGGATTGCAGGCACCCGCCACCATGTCTGGCTAATTTTTATATTTTTAGTAGAGACAGGTTTTTGCCATGTTGGCCAGGCTGATCTCGAACCTCTGAGTTTGTGATCTGCCCAACTTAGCCTCCCAAAATGCTGGGATTACAGGTGTGAGCCACATGCCTGGCCAAAAAATTGATTTTTTTACAAGTGTGCTAAGACCATTTAATGAGGCAAAAACAGTCTTTCCAACCAATGGTGCTGGGACAATTAGTTATCCACACGCAAAAGAATGAAGTTGAACCCTTCTTACCCCATACCATATACAAACACCTCAAAATGGATCAAAGATCTAAATGTAAAAGCTAAAACTATAAAACTTAGAAGAAATCATGGGAGGAAATCTTCATGACTTTGGGTTTGGCAGTGGTTTCTTAGATATAACACCAAAAGCAGAAGCAACAAAAGAAAAAAATAGATAAATTGGACTTAAGTGTGAGAAAACAACCAACAGAATGGGAGAAAATAGTTGTGGCTCATATGTCTCATAATGGTTTAGTATCTAGAATATACAAAGAATTCCTACAATTCAACAACAAAAAGACAACCCAATTTTAAAATGGCAAAGGACTTAAACATTTCTCCAACAAAGACATGCAAATGGCCAACAAGCATATAAAAAGATGCTCAATGTCATTAGTCATTAAGAAAAGCAAATTACAACTACAATGAGATAATACAGCACAGCCACAAAGTTGGTCATAACCAAAAAAAAAAGGGGGTGGGAGAACAAGTATTGACAAAGATGAAAAGAAATTGAAATCTCCCATACATACATTGCGAGTGGAAATGTACAATGGTATAGTTGCAGTGCATCCTCAAAAAGATAAGCCTTGACTATATGACTCAGCAAGTCCACTCCTAGGTATATATCCAAAAGAATTGAAAAAAGTATTGAAACATATACGCGAATGTTCATAGTACCACTGTTAACAATAGCTGAAAGGTAGAAATAACCTAAATGTCCAAAACGGATGAATGCATAAATGCAATGCAGTATACATACGCAGTGGAATATTATTCAGCCACAAAAATGAATGAAGTACTGAAACATACTACAGCTAACACAGATGAACCTTGTAAACATCATGCTGCAAGACTTTACAGATAATTTCAAATGGTTTTGAGTCCCCCGAAAGGTTTCCAGATAAAGAATTCCTATTCTAGTTCCCCCAAAACCATCAGAAATGGCCAGAGTAAACCGTTTTAAAATCTTCCATGTGATCTGACTAACCCATGTGTAGACAGAGTCTCCAGTCTATAACTTTCATCTTTTTGAAAAGAACCACAGAATATATAAAATTGCTCCCTTCTTGGTAGGTTCCTGAAATGAGGAAATCAAATTGTACACAGAGAAGAAAACTTCTTCATAGACCTGCTTTACGGACCTCCATTGTTTTAACTAATTAGCCAACCACTGTTAAAAGACATTCATTTTGGAAAGCTTATTTATTTTGCTCTGCCACATGTATGTACATGGATTACTGGTTAAGGAAGTCTGGAGCAGCCATATTCAGTGTGCATTTTAGTATTAGGCTGAAAATGCAATAAATTTTCTATAGCAACTTCTAACTGAAATTAATCATCTTCACTTTCTTCTCAGCTTGAATACTTTTTATGGGCCTTTCTGCTCCTCCCACTCACAAACTCATTATGTTCATCTGCTAACTTACTTTTTAATTATTTATTTCTGCCATACCGTCTCAATAGTATTCAGTGGTTCTTCGTAAACCTTGGACTATTTCAGAAAGAAAGAAAAAACCTGTCAGAATGGTATTTTTTTTTAAGGGAGTCTAAAGTTAAAAATAAGATTTACTTTGCATGCACCATTAAAGGTGATAAATCTTCAAGCTTCAGTGAAGAGCATAACAGCATCAAATGTCAGGGAAATTCCTTCTTTATGCCACGTATTTTATAATGAAGTTTAAGGTAGAATTTAAGGGTTTTTTTTTAAATGTCATAGAGTTGATGAACAATCAACTCTAGAAAGATGAAGAAAGAGCTGTGAAACCAGCACTTGTAATCAGTTGCTATGCAGCAGTACCCAGTGTGGGTTTTCACGTCAAACATCTCTTCTTTTTGGCACAGGGCTCATTCTGACTGGTCAGGCCCCTTATTCTGATTGGTTGAATGTCTGGGGTGACAAACGTATCCCTGTTTGCCTGGGACTTCCCTAGTTTTAGCACTGAAAGTCTAGCCTGCCCATTTAGTTCCAGGAAAAGTGAGACAGTTACCTCTTTCAACAAAACTCAATGTTACCAATTTAAAAACACCCAAGTCCACATTTTGTAAATAGTTGTCTCTCTTGAGATTTGTAATACACTCCAGAAAAAAACAATTTTTAATATACTCAATTTAAAACACATTTAAGACCAGAATGGAAATTACATGAATATTATGTCAGAAAAGTCTGCTAGCAGAAAGACTAATTTGCATTGGCATTTATAATAGAGAAAATTTACATATTACTTGTGAAATTAAAAGTAAAGGTCTTTTTTAGTATATATGGAAATCTGCCTAAAAGACGTTAATCTGAGACTAGTATAGAATTTCTTCTACAGCTGAGGTTTGTTACTGTTTTTATATTCGAATTGTATTTATTGGAATAAGTATATGAAGCACAAAAGTTCAAAAGAAACAAAAAGTGTATGTATGGTATGTTTCTCAATATATTTTCCAGCCATTCAACCACCCAAATAATTGTTATTTATTTCTAATATTTCTGTCCAGAAATATTCTACACAAATATAACTAAATAAATGGAATTTTTACAGAGTAAAAAGATAATTACTAAGATGAAGTCAGAGGAGGAGACCTAATTTGGTGTGACCTTGGGAAAAGGCCTCCCCTGTGGCCTGACTGTAGAGTTGAAGGGTAGGTGTTAGCCAAGCTGGAAAGACCAGAAAGAACAAAGCCACAAGAGGCAGCTTGGAGCATTCAGGGAACTGTAAGCAGTTCAGAAGGGTCAAAGCTAAGGGGACAAAAACAGTGGGAACAAGGGGAGATTAACTTGGAGAGACAGGGCCAGCAGATATGCTTTCTTTCAGTAAGAAACCACAAGTTTTCTCTTAAATTAGTGTGAGCCAAAGAAAACCAGATTAAGTCTCTACCAGGAGCAAAAAAAGAAAAGGCAGTTTTCTTGGATAATGTGTTAATGACACACTGTGGAGGAGAGGGAAGGTATCCACATCGAAGACCAAACTGAGTATTCTCCAAGACTGATGTCCATCTCTATTAAGTAATCATCATAAGCAAGGCTTTGACAAAGGTAGATATTAGGGGGAACTACTTTAGCAAGAATGCCTGCTTCCCCCTAAACTGCCTTGACAAACTCTGAACGTCATTAGATCACTGGGAAGTGCTGCTTTTTAAAACACTCATCAGCCCTGCCTCCTGCAAGCATAGTGCAGCTGATGTCAAAGCTGTGAAATTTCAGAAGGCTTTCTCTATGGCAGAAACACCATGGGAGACGCTTAAGAAACACTGTCCTCACTAGTGCATTCCCTCTGCAGGTCAGTGCACTTCTGGCAACTGTAAACATGTCCCTGTTGCTGAGCCAATAAATAGGGACTCCTTTTCTAGAGAGAATGATTTGCACCATTGCATAGTAATTTCTAAGAAATAAAAGAGAGAAATTCTAGTCAGTGCAAGACACGAAGAAGTTCCCTTACCTGGCTCTGTGTTAGAATCATCTTGAGAACTTAAAAGAGGAGCTTACCAAGTCAAAAAGAGGGATTGGTAATAAAGGAGTCATCTTTTTTTTTAAAGTACCTCTGGGATTATTTAATTTATACTGATCAACCAGATTTAGGAGATTTCATCTGCTAATCCAGAATGGGGCAGAGTCCTCAAACAATCTTTTGTAATCATAAAACTCATTTCAAATGAGCCTGACTGCAATGGGGCTGTTGAAAGGTTTCTAATGACAGGTTATAAGACTCTTTAACTCCCTGGCAATTTGTTAGTCTCCATAACAGAGGAAATGGCCAGTGGAGAAGGAAGTCCTTATAGAAACCCATTGGTGAAGAGTCATTTAACCATATTGGTGTACCTTAATGCAGTAGACGTGTTCCAGAAAAAAGAATGAATAAATTAAATTTTTATAAATGGATTTTTTTTAAGTATACAAAGATCCTTAGAGATTTAAAGCATTCTTGAGGGGTATTTTTCAAACCAGTGCTTTATTTTAAATGTAATACATGCTCGAGGTTTAAAAAAATAATTCACACATAGTAGAGAAAAAAATGAGAGGTAATAATCTCTTCTCCTCCTTCCAGCTTCTCTCACATAATCCACTTAACGCTTTCTTGTTTCCTAGCCCTTTTCATTGCATATTCCTTGATGATTTTATAAAATCTATTTTTTTAATCTATCAAAGCATTATAGACACCACCCATTAGGGAATAGAGCACCCCCTCATTCTTGCAATGACAGAATGGATGTACTATAACATGTAATATCTATGGTCTATGTAACTATTCCTCTCCTTACAGAAATTTAGGTGATTTCTTCTCTCTCTCTCTCTCTGTCTCTCTCTCTCTCTCTCTCTCTCTCTCTCTCTCTCTCTCTCTCACACACACACACACACACACACACACACTGTTGTGGTAAATATATCCTTAGAAATATATATTTATATATAGGAAAATATACACATATCTATAGGATAATTTATAGAATACCTATAGAACAATTTCCCAGGAGTAAAATTTCTGGGTAAGAGTATGTGCATGTCAAATTTGGCTGGCATTCTCAAAGTGTATTCCCGAAAAAAGTATGCCAACTTCCAATCCCAACAATAGTGTATGACATTCCCTACATTCCCGCTTCCTCATCCCCTTTCTATGTCATCACATACTTCATCTTGGTCAGTCTTAGCAATGAAAATGGCATCTCAACTGAGCCTGGTAACTCACACCTGCAATCCCAGTACTTTGGGAGGCCAAGGTGATAGGATCACTTAAGGCCAGGAGTTTGAGACCAGCCTTGGCAACATAGGGAGACCCCTGTTTCTGCAAAAATTTTAAAAATCCTAATCAGATGTGGCAGTGCACGCCTGTGGTCCTGGCCACTTGGGAGGCTGAAGTGGGAGGACTGCTTGAGCTTAGGAAGTTGAGGCTGCAGTGGACCGTGATTACACTACTGCACTCTAGCCTGGGCCACAGAGCAAGATCCTGTCTCGAAAAAAAAAAAGGGAAAATGCATCTCATTCTTATTTTAACTGGCATTTATTTTTTGTGGAGGCTGGGTATATTTTCCTGTGTTTACTGGTCACTTGGATTCTATTGAGAATTCTTTTGCAAAGCAGAGAATCATTTTTCAATGTGATCCTTCGGCTGCCATGATTTATCCCTTTGTAAATTTGGGTTGTCACGAATCAGCCAAAACATCATTTCCAGTGGATAACCATGTACAGGTCACCCTGATTTTGAAAAAGCCATCATTTGGTTCTGCTCCAGTCCCATTTCTATTCTTTGCTTTGCTGCCAAGAGGTTGATTCGTATTTCCTGCCCGCCCACACCTTCCTCATTTCCCTGAGTTCTGGCGACCGTCCCCAGCGCTCTAACACACATGTGTTCTGGAGGGGCACCAAGGGCCTCTTTATTGCTAAACCCCTTGACCTCTGTTCTGTCCTCAATCTCCTCCCTTTCAGAGGCACATACAGAGCCCTACTCCTCCCTAACCTCTCTGGGCCTCGGATACATCAAGAGATACTGAGAAGAATACCCTTTCTGTCTCCTGTTTTTGGAGTTTTCAGTGAAAAATATTAAGTGCTTTGTAAACTATAAAATCTACATAAATACAACTTGTTATCATTGTTCATCTGGACCCCTGCGGTTCCCAGGACAGGGTTAAGATTAGAGAAGGTATTTCATACTTATTGATCAACTACTGAGCTGCCTCTTTTCATTCTCTGTCTCTCTCTGAAGATATTTTTTTCTGGTTCCTTTTTTATTTTTTTGAGATGGAGTCTTGCTCTGTCACTAGGCTGGAGTGCGGTGGCTCAATCTTGGCTCACTGCAATCTCCACCTCCCAGGTTCAAGCCATTCTCCTGCCTCAGCCTCCCGAGTAGCTAGGATTACAGGTGCATGCCACCACACCCAGCTAATTTTTGTATTTTTAGTAGAGACGGAGTTTCACCATGTTGGCCAGGATGGTCTTGATCTTTTGACCTTGTGATCAGTCCACCTTGGCCTCCCAAAGTGCTGGGATTACAGGCATGAGCCACTGCGCCCAGCCTCTGAAGAGATGTTTATTGAGTACCTACTGTGTGCCAAACAGCATGAGGGGTAGAAAAAGCAGTAATGACTTTTGGGAAACCACTATTGAGTGTTGACAGGGTGCCCCCACTGTGCCTAGCAGCCCACAGGGATAATAATGTTCAACCCTCATATCAATTCTCAGAGGAAAGTATTATCTTTTATATCTGTTTTTTTGTTTGTTTTGTTTCAGAGACAGGGTCTTGCTCTGTCACCCCGGCTGAAGTGCAGTGGTACAATCATAGCTCACTGCAGCCTCCAACTCCTGGGCTCAAGCAATCCTGCCGCCTTAGCTTCTTGAGTACCTGGGACTATAGGCTGTGTCAACACGCCTGGCTCATTTTTTAATTTTTTGTAGAGATGGGGTCTCACTATGTTTTCAGGCTGATCTCAAATCCTGGGCTCAAGAGATCCTCCCACTTCACCCTTTCAAAGCACTGAGATTACAGGTGTGAGCCACTGAGCCCAGTCTACCTCTGTTTTAAAGATAACAATCTGAGACCTAGAAAGGTGAAGTAATTTATCCAAAGTTACACATCTAGTAAGGGTGGAAGCTGGGATTTGAACCCAAGTCTTTATGACTGCTCTATATAATGCTCATGACATGTGACAGCCACCTGCCTTACATGACTGTAGGGAGACAAGGCTGGCTGTCCAAATCAGAACCTTTTGAACAAATAAGTGAGACAATGTAGATGCTTAACAGGAGTGTGTAGATGTAGATAAGTGTGTACTTAATAAAGGTAGACTCTTAGTAACTCCAGGACCGAGAATGTCAAGATGCATAACTCAGCTACAAGCAGACTCTCGGCAGGATTGACATGAGCAGCTCATAGGCCTCAGGGGCACTTGGTTTTCCAGGTGAGCAC
The DNA here is from genome assembly GCF_049354715.1 of Callithrix jacchus. Classification (NCBI taxonomy): domain Eukaryota; kingdom Metazoa; phylum Chordata; class Mammalia; order Primates; family Cebidae; genus Callithrix; species Callithrix jacchus. Next base: position 43,282,688 of record NC_133516.1, read on the forward strand.
AACAGCGAGCAGTGCATGATGATTAGTCTATGCCACAACCAATTACCTGTTTCTTCCTTCTGCCACAGGGGTCCGTAACCACTCCTGTTTTATTCATTGATTTGATGGCCTCTTGCCGGAAGGAACAACAAGGAATCAGGTGTCATACTTCAGTCCTGAGCCAGAAGAAAGTTCCCTGCGGCCAGAGAGGAAAGTGTCCTTTCTTTGGAGAGGAACAGAAGCACTCCATTATGTGGAGAATGCGTTCCAGAGAATGCATTCTCTGGAGAAGGGCATCCAGAATTTGGAATTCCGAGTCATTCTGCAGATGGATCAGGTAAGTCAAAAAGACACCAAGTTCCTTGGTAAATCAGCATTCAAGAAAATGAAAAAAATCACCTACTCAAAGCTCAATGGTTCTATCAGAAAATACACATGAGCCCACAGGACACAAATCTACGTTCTGTTAGAACAATTATGGCTGCTGCCATTTCTCACCCAACATAAGACAACATCATTTGTGAAACATGTCACAGTTTAATGTACCGCTAAAAAAAAATGCTGCCAATTAAACTGTGCCATGACACCATTTGTAAGATGCACCCTCATTTTGGAAGAGACTAACACATGAAAAAATAGGTGTGTCAAAATTGACAAAATTGGTAATAGTAAGGACAACTAAGATGTTATTGTCTGCTGCCTGCTGGACAGTCTTCCAGGTGCTTTGTACACCTTATCTTTTTTTTTTTTTTTTTTTTGAGACGGGTCTTGCTCTGTCACCAGTCTTGAGTGCAGTGCTGTGATCTTGGCTCACTGTGATGTCTGCCTCCCAGGTTCAAATGATTTCCCTGCCTCAGCCTCCCGAGCAACTGGGACTACAGCTGCCCGCCACCACACCAGGCTAATTTTTTGTATTTTTAGTAGAGATGGGGTTTCACCATGGTGGCCAGAATGGTCTCGATTTCCTGACCTCGTGATGCACCCGCCTCAGCCTCCCAAAGTGCTGGGATTACGGGTGTGAGCCACCACACCCAGCTGTATACCTTATCTTATTCAATCTTAAGAACCTATGAGGGAGGCATGACTCTCTATCTTTCACAATTGAGGACGCAGAGGCCTAGAAACACCAGCACCAGACACGCAAGATCACAGAAGTATTCCTGGAATCCAGATGTGTCCATCCACACCCAAGTGCTCTCTCTGTCACCCCTCCACATGGGTTTGGGAAAGGTCAGTGTGTTCTTTGGAATGCCCAGCAGGCAATGTGGAGTCACTGACGCTGAGTCAGAGAAGGAGCATTGGTGGGAAGGATGCCCAGAGCTCCCACCTGCCAAACAAATGTGGGATGTGGCACAGAAGACATGTCTGGCTCCATGAATAGTTTCACCAAGGTCATCTAACATCAAAGAACGTGAGAAAAGTTCCAGACAAGTTCTGGCACGTGGCTCACCAACAGGCCATTATTTACCTCAAGCAGTGAGCTGAGACGATGGAAGTGACAGGAAGCACGGTGGGTGGACAGGACTCCCTCAGCCAACCCCAACTTCACAAAATGTGGCTTCATTCTGGAATCTAGGAGAATCCACAGACCAAGGCTGGTGGGCCTAATCAGAACCAGAAGAGCACCTTTTGAGTGCCTTCTCTGAGAAACCTCCAATGAATGCTCAAAAAACACTTGTTATAGTCATGTGCGCTTCTATCATTAAATGCCTACTCCCAGGAAATGGACCCCAGCAGGGAGTCATAACAAGAAAGATCAGAGTCAAATAAAAAGTCAGCCCCCTAGCTGTCCCATTCCATCTAAACCAGTTTGTCTTAGAAGAAAACAGCAGGATGTTTTTCCGAGGGAAAATAGTTTTGTGATTAGTAAGAGGCAGCAACGTCCTCTGGCAGCACTCTCAGTGGACATGTCTTAGCACTCACCTAAGGAATTGCATTAAAAATATGGATACCTGCACCCTCTTCTCCCATACTGAAATCAGATTATCTAGCATTTGTATTAAGTGCGTTAGGTGATTCTTCTAATCCGCGAAGTTTGGAAAACTTACCCTGCTGCAATCTCTGGCTCCCGGGTTCAAGCAATTCTCCTGCCTCAGCCTCCTGAGTAGCTGGGACTACAGGTGTGTGCCACTACACCCAGCTAATTTTTGTATTTTTAGTAGAGACGGGATTTCACCATGTCGGCCAGGATGGTCTTGATCTCTTGACCTTGTGATCCACCTGTCTCAGCCTCCTAAAGTGCTGGGATTATAGGCGTGAGCCACTGTGACCAGCTGCAGTTCTTGTTTTCATGGCTGGAGAGCCACTGAAATAGTTATCATCTGGATGGGCAAATTGCTGGAATGTAAATTAACTTCCTGAGACAAATGAATAATTGAAAGAGTCCTGGTTCTTATGTATTATTTTATCTTGAAAAAAACAACTCTGGCCCAGCGGTGGCTCACACCTGTAATCTTAGCACTTACGGAAGCCAAAGCAGGAGAATTGCTTGAGCTCAGGAGTCCAATACCAGCCTGGGTAGCATAGCAAGACCCCCTCTCTACAAAACTAAATAAATTAGCCAAGCACGGTGGTGCATATCTGAAGTCCAAGCTATTAGGGAGACTGAGGTGGGAGGATCCCCTGAGCCCAGGAAGTTGAGATTGCAGTGAGCCGTGATCATTCTACAAACAACTTCCAGCTGATTTCCCGGATCTTGATGAGAATGAGTTGCACCCTTAAAGGCTATAGCCTAAGAAGGAGACTGAAGAACTGCAGATCAGGAACCAAAATTTGGTAGCTACTGTTAAGTTTCCTGCAAGCAATAGTAGATATGCTCTGTTATTATTACCATTTCACAGATGAGGACTCCAAAGCCCAAAGAGGTTAGGAACTTGCTAAAGAGTCAAATGTGGGCAGGGCGCAGTGGCTCGCGCCTGTAATCCCAGCACTCTGGGAGGCTAAGGCAGGCGGCTCACGAGGTCAAGGGATTGAGACCATCCTGGCCAACATGGTGAAACCCCGTCTTTACTAAAAGCACAAAAATTAGCTGGGCATGGTGGTACACACCTGTAATCGCAGCTACTCGGGAGACTGAGGCAGGAGAATCACTTGAATCTGGGAGGCAGAGGTTGCAGTAAGCCAAGATCCAGCCTGGCAACACAGCAAGACTCCATCTCAAAAAAAAAAAAAAAAAAGAGTAAAACGTGAGCAGGGCTATTGGGAGCTGAAGAGACAGAAAAAAATCTCAACTTCAAATTTCCATTTAAATAAATTCAATCTCAATCTGGAAATATTATTTTAGCCCTTTTAAAAGTCATTAAGCTTGGAGGTAAGAGGATTAAGCCCTACTCTAAAGGAAATTAGGTTCCAACTACTTTTGCCATTCATTCATTCATTCATTCACTCATTTATTTCTGAGACAGTCTCGCTCTGTCACCCAGGCTGGAGTACAGTGGTGTCATCTTGGCTCACTGCAACCTCTGCCTCCCGGGTTCAAGCAATTCTCCTGCCTCAGCCTCCCGAGTAGCTGGGATTACAGGTGCACACCAATATGCCCACTAATTTTTGTATTTTTGGTAGAGACTAGGTTTCACCATGTTGGCCAGGCTGGTCTCAAACTCCTGACCTCAAGTGATCTGCCCACCTTGGCCTCCCAAAGTGCTGGGATTACAGGTGTGAGCCACCGTGCCTGACCTTTCTTCTGTCATTTAAACTTAACCAAAAAGTGTTATCAGAACCCAAACATATCACAGCTGTCGTCTGATGAGTTTTTTTTTTTAATTTGGTCCAATTTCTTATTAATAAAAATGGAAAAATATTCATTGTATTTTAGCTGCACCCATTTGTGGTGCCAGGTGTAAAGGGTCAACTGTACAAGAAAGGGCTTTACCTTCTACACTTATCCAAACAAAATTACTCCATCCTTATGTTAACGAAATAATTCCTTAGATCTGTTGATTAAACTTCAGTGTGCAGAAGAACTCTCTTCACAGCTGGTTTAAAATGCAGCTTCGAAGACATGAGATTACGTCTGAGGTGAGGCCTAGAAATGTGCATTTTATTAGGTCGATGCAAAAGTAATGGCAGTTTTGCCATTAGTTTTAGGGACAAATCCGCAATTACTTTTGCACCAACCTAATTATGAACAGCACAATCTCCTAATGGGGACTCATTTATGAGACTCTGCACTAATAAAACTTATATGTAACTGCTTCCTCCTTTCACTATTCTCTTCCACACCAAGAGAGCCTGGTTTTGTATTCATTGCAGAATTGTCAGAAAAAGCTGGAAGAGCTCTGACTTTCCAGAAAAACAAGTGAATTTCCAGCAAAGTGATATATGAAGTGAAATAACTCATTCATTTAGGCAAATCGGCTCCCCCTTGTGGAATGTCTTCTGTGGCAGGTATGGGCCTCTCAAATGAACCACATGGGTCTTGGTACTGAGCTGATCAACACCGTCAACCAGGAGTATTCTTGTGGTTGCTGGAGCTGAAACTCTGGGAAAGTCATTTGGTTTCATGCATCTTACTTCACTCTATTTCCTGCATCTGATCTGATGTTCTGAATTCCTGTCTCACTAACAGCATGAATAGAAATTAATTGAATTAGCCTGTCTCTAATTTTCAGTTGCACAAACCAACTTAGAATTTAATTCTGCAAAGTCTGCTTTCCTCACAGACCTCTCTTTTTACGGGTAAAATCCCTAGATAAACAAACCACCAGCAAAAGGACTTTTCCTTTGGCTATCCAAAGATAGATAAGCTAAACTAATTTTGTATAAGATTCCATCATCATTTCTAAAAAAAAATTTTTTTAAATCTCTTAATTCTATGATCATCTCTTGTAATATGTGTTTGCTGTATTATTTAAGATTATTCAATTCTGCAGTGGAAAAGAAGAGAAGCAAATAAGGAGAAGAGATGAAACTACACATAGAAGTAGCTTATGCGACACCTTAGACATAGATAAGGTAAGTAGAGCAATGCATGTACTCAGCATAGAAAGAGATGGAAGGACCAAAGAGCCATGCTGCATAAGTTAAGAGACAAGATTTTTTTAAAGGCAGGTTGTGTTGAAAATCACAGTAAGGCAATGGTTGCCTTCAAGTACATGAGGCATTTAATATTTCACCTGTAAGGTCTTAAATCGTCTCCTATGGATGACATCCTTTCTGATTCCCAGAGTATCTGCCCAAGAAACACCTATGGCTTCTTAGCATGTTTTGGGCAGGCTACAGATGTCAGCCAGGAATACTTGCAAATGTGTTTCTGGTAGAGCAAGTATGTGTTTGTTCTCAAATACCTTTTGTTTGTTGTGTCCCTTGCTCAAACCTCACCTTTGGTCCTCCTAAAGATACCATCACTGTGAAGACTGATGCAGAAGAGAGATACTGAGGAGGGAGGGGAAAGGGAGGAGAAGAAAAGGGGAAGACAGAGGAGGAGGGAGAGAGGGAATGTAAACATCCCCAGAACTCAGTGTGAACTTTTCACCCCATTGAAATCCTATATTCAGTGTGTTAACCTATCCCATCTCTCCCCCGTTGCTTCACACTGGGTGCTTTAAATTGCTTCAATGAACCGTACAATTTGAACATCTTAATTTGGTTTGTGAGCTTTTCAGTTAACTGACCTCTTAGTTAGTTTGCCTGGTAGTATGTTTGGAGCAATCATTCCACCAGGGAAATTTCCTACACAACATCTTTTATTCTTGTCTATAACACGCACTAAAATACATCAGTAGAGTTGTATAATAGATGTGCAAGCTAACATTACTCTAGTACCCTAAGTGTGGTGAATTAACTTTCAAAGTGCCCTGATCAAGAATCCACACTCGGTCAGCATCTAAAGGATCCTAATCAGGATTCCACACACTAGAGAATTCCCCTCCCCCAACAGCTTCAAATATCCCTATTGAATCAGCACCAGAAGTATTAATAATTAGTGTAAGAGATGTTAAAAATAAGTTTTCATGTATGAAATGTGAAGTTGGCAGGGAAATTTGTATAGGCATCTTCACTCTGACATGGATAAGGTCTAATTATCTGGTGAGCCCAGAAGCCTAATGCCTCCTGAGTGGTGCCTAGAGTTTATAACTCAGTTTACTCCTGTGTCATCTCAATTTACATACTTATTAAAGAATCCTTCACCTGAAGGCAAAGTCACTTGAGGTGAAGTCACCTTCACCTGAAGGTGTCGTCAGGATGACTAGAGAGTGGGAGATCCTGCCATCACATCACAACATGATCGCATTTATCTCAGAATGAACCACTCATGCAAAATGTCATCAAAGTGCCTAAAATGACAGAGAATAGCGACTTTTGGGATTTTACAAGATGGAATATCTGATTGTTTTGCGTCTGCTTGTTTGCCTACCAGAATTTAATCTGAAACTTGCCTTATTGTTTTCATTCAGTGATATTATCAGGAAGAAGAACTAGAGCCACACCTACTCTAATTCTTAGAAGGTACTAATATCCATCAAAAAGAATACATGAATTACAAACAACCAAATTTACTAAGGTGAATTTGAGGCATGTGTTAGTTATTTATTGCTTTGTAATAACCCCAAAGCTTAATGGCTTGAAGAAATAAGTATTTATTATTTCAGTTTCCATGGATTAGGAATTCATACATGGCTTAGCTGGCTGTTCTGGCTCAGGGTCTTTTATGAGGCTGTAGGCAAGATGTCAGTCAGGGCTGCAGTCATCTGAAGGCTTGACTGGGGCTGGTGAATCAGCTCCCAGGGTGCATCATTTACATGCTCTGAGAAATGGTGCTGGCTGGTGACAGGAGCTTCAGTTCCTTGCCATGAATCTCTCCAGAGGACTGCTTGAGTATCTTCAGAATGTTAAGACTGGCTTTCTACCAGAATGACTGATCCAAACACAGTTAAGTGAAGGTGTCAATATGTCTTACAATACAGCTGGGCACAGTAGTTTATGCCTGTACTCCTAGCACTTTGGGAGGCCGAGGCAGGCAGATCACTTGAGGTCAGAAGCTCAAGACCAGCCCAGCCAACGTGGTGAAAGCCCATCTCTACTAAACATACAAAAATTAGCCAGGCATGGTGGCACACACCTATAATCCAACCTGCTTGGGAGCCTCAGGCGGGAGAATTGCTTGAGCCAAGGAAGCAGAGGTTGCAGTGAGCAGAGATCATGCCACTGCACTCCAGCCTGGGTGACAGAGTGAGACCCCATCTCAAAAAAAAAAAAAAGTCTTACAATACAATCTCAAGAATCACACATACCATCGGTGCCACGTTCATTTATAGTGAGTGGTTAAGTTTGTCGCACATCCAAGGGGAGGGGAATTAGTGAAATGCCAAATAATTTGTGGACATATTTTAAGAGCTCCACAAGGCACTTACTTGATCTCATTTTTGCAAATCAAATGGAATTTATCCTCTCCTCTCCGTATTTTTACAACAAATATTTATCTAGCACTTTCTACATGCCAGGCCTTGCTGTAGGTATTAGGAATACAGCTCTGAACACAGAAGGGGAAGTTAGGGTCGAACAGGATGGAGGAGATGGCTACTTAACAACAAATTTAAGTGCAACTGAAGGGACTTGCCAAGTGTCAGGATATGGAATAGTGGGGACCATGGTGAAAAGGTTGAGTACCTTCCTATCTAAGAAAGGCATTCACTATCAATTTAGGTGGGGAATATGGGCTGCTCAGTATTTCTAGACTTTCTGGTTTTTCAAGAGAAGGTGGAAATATATGCACATGTGTAAAATTTCCAGGATTTTAATGTTAGCAACTACCTCAAATGTTTATAAAACACTATGAGAAAAAAAAGTCAGTGCGCCTAAATCAAGCAATAGACAAAAATATTCACATAAAATAATAAAAGCTTAAATAAAATTTAGAAAAAAAGCTCTGCTGATATCTTGGTAATACTGATTAATTCTCTTTTAAAATGATTTTGATAATTTTTTTAAAGCTTAAAAACAAAAATCTCAGGGAAATAAGAGTAGGAAAAAATGATGTTGCCGAAGAAACAGGACAGCTAGGACTTAAATAAAATGAATTTACAATTAAGTATGCAACACCCTAGATAATTTTCTGCCCTTTCCTGTGACAAAAAATAAAACATTTATGGTCTGTAAAAAATACATAGACCCTGCTTGTTGCATTTGATGACTTCAAAATAAGAGCTAATGAATATATATATTTTTTGAAATAGAGTCTCACTCTATCACCCAGGCTGGAGTGCAGTGGCACAATCTCTGCTTACTGCAATCTCCACCTCTTGTCCCTCAGCCGCCCAGATAGCTGGGACAACAGGTGCGCACCACCACACCCAGGTAATGTTTTGAATTTAGTAGAGACAGGGTTTCACCATGTTTCCCAGGCTGGTCTTGAACTCCAGAGCTCAGGCAATCTACCTGCCTCAGCTTCCCAAGTGCCCTGGTGGTAATATTATTATTTTTTTTCTTTTTCTTAAGACAGAGTCTCATTCTGTTGCCCAGCCTGGAGTGCAGTGGCACAATCTTGGCTCACCACAACCTCCGCCTCCTGGGTTCAAGCGATTCTCCTGCCTCAGCCTCCAGAGTAGCTGGGATTACAGGCGTGTGCCACCATGCCTGGCTAATTTTTTGTATTTTTAGTAGAGATGGGGTTTCACTATGTTGGCCATGCTGATCTCGAACTCCTGACCTTGTGATCCACCCACCTCAGCCTCCCAAAGTGTTGAAATTACAGACATGAGCTACCACACCTGGCCAAAAGCCAGAAATATTCTTTTTTTTTTTTTTTTTTTTTTTGAGACAGAGTGTCTGTTGCCTGGAGTGCAGTGCCACAATCTTGGCTCACTGCAACTTATGCCTCCCAGGTTCAAGCAATTCTCCTGCCTCCACCTCCTGAGTATCTGGGATTACAGGCACACACCAACGTGCTCAGCTAATTTTTGTTTTTTTAATAGAGATGGGGTTTCACCATGTTGACCAGGCTGGTCTCGAACTCCTGACCTCAGGTGATCCACCCACCTCAGCCTCCCAAAGTGCTGGGATTACAGGCACTAGCCACCATGCCTGGCCGCTAATCATATTCTTAATTGATCATTTGTTTTTCTCCCAGATTATTTATTGTGTTCTAAATCTGCAGTTTACAATGAAGAACGAGAAATGGTGATTAGGAATTCATACATGGCTTAGCTGGCTGTTCTAGTTCAGGGTCTTTTATGAGGTCTTTCTTTTAAAATGTAAATGTTGGGCCAGACACAGTGGCTCATGCCTGTAATCCCGGTATTTTGAGAGGCTGAAGTGGGCAGATCACCTGAGGTCAAGAGTTTGAGACCAGCCTGGCCAATGTGGTGAAACCCTGTCTCTACTAAAAATACAAAAAAATTAGTCAGGCGTGGTGGCATGCATCTGTAGTCCCAGCTACTCAGGAAGCTGAGGCATGAGAATCGCTTGAACCCCAGGAGAAGGTTGCAGTGAGCCAAGAACATACCATTGCACAATCTGGCCGGGGTGACAGAGCGAGACTCTATCTCAAAAAAAAAGTAAATATTATAAGTAAGATTTAATCTACCAGGCTTTCAAATTTAAATAAGAAATCATATGTTGGACTGGGTGCAGGGGCTCAGATCTGTAATCCCAGCGCTTTGGGAGGCTGAGGTGGGCGGATCACGAGGTTGGGAGTTCAAGACCAGCCTGGACAACATGGTGAAACTCTGCCTCTACTAAAAAATATAAAAATTAGCCAGGCGTGGTGGCATGCACCTGTAGCCCCAGCTACTTGGGAGGCTAAGGCAGAAAATTACTTAAACCCGGGAGGCAGAGGTTGCGGTAAGCCAAGATCACACCATTGCACTCCAGCCTGTGCAATAGAGTGAGACTCTGTCTCAAAAAAAGAAAAGAAAAGAAAACACAGCAAAACAATTTTTAACAATTAGGTGTAGTGACATATGCCTGTAGTCCCAGCTGCTCGGGAGGCTTGAGCACACAAGTTTGTGGCTGCAGTGAGATATGACTGTGACACTGCACTCCAGCCTAGGTGACAGAGTGAGACCCTGTCTCTAAAAAAATAAATAAACCATTGGACTGACATTCTGAAAATGAGGCAGAGTGAGTGGTGTGATGATTTGGTTTTAGAAGGTAAATGACTTCTGCAGTTGTAAACACAGGATTTACATCAAGAGGGTATGGGTATTGTTAGAACATGGTTTTTAGCTTCAGATTCTTGGTTCAAATTTTAGCCTTTGACCTTAGACAAGTTATTACATTTCTCTAGGCTTTTTCTTTCTTAATTTGCGAAATGGTGATAATTAGACACGCACATAAGTATTGGAGAGACAGTGAGATTATGTAAGTCTTGTGTGCATTCATTGTCAACACTTAATAAATGAGAGTTACTATTGTCACTGGGCCACATACCTTCCATATGGCTAACTCCTGGGAGAGAAGTGAGTCCACTTCATACAGAAGTGAGTCCACTTCATACAGCTCTTTCTTACCCTTAAAATCCCAGGGGTTCTTTGTAGGTCACAATGTGGGCCAACAGCAGCTTTCTTCAAAGGTAGTTTAACATCACCAGGTGGGTATATGTTAAGTACGTGAAAAGTGGCCTTAATGGTCTTTGTACAGGTCCAAATCCTGGAATTCTGCTTCTGACCTCCTCTTTCAGAAAGGGGAAATCACTTAAACTCTCAGCTTGTTTTCCTAGAGAAAAGAATAAAAAGTCACTTTCCCAACTGTGATATTAATTAGTAGAGGTAAAATGTTCTGGAAACGCAGAATATGGTTACTTTTTAAAGGGTAGAACATAAATGTTAAGTTCATTGGAATTTTATCACACTGTAGAGAGAATGTGATTGTTTTAATCCTTTTGTGCAGGAAAACATTAGACGGTAGTGGTGATGATTACCTTCCAGAGACCTGGGTTCATTTTGAGCAGAGCTAACAAGAGCCTTGGGAAATGAGGCAAGTTTTTAAAAATTAGAGTTAAATACACACACACACACACACACACACACACACACACACGACTTTTATAGGACTGCTTTCTCTCTGAAATCCCTTTAGTAAAATGGATTTGTTTCTAGTTCCCCCACATTTCCACTATTGAATATCTCCAGCTTTAATATGGGCATAATAGCACTCAAGTTTTCTCTTTGTTACTAAGAGGCTCTCTGTTGAGTGTTAAATTGCTCAGTTCACTTTTGGAAGTGAGGGTCCCTAAGTCACCAAATCAATGTAATAAATTTTATGAGCTGGTTTATATCAGTGAGGTGTTCTAGAATAACGACTTACTTAAAGAATGATTTGACTTTTCAGAATTGAGATATTATCCATTTAACCAGGAAAGTTCACATAGAAATCCCCAACGGTGGTCAGGCATGGTGGCTGACACCTGTCATCCCCACACTCTGGGAGGACAAGGAGGGAGGATCACTTGAGCCCAGGAGTTCAATACTAGCTTGGGCAACATAACAAAACCCTGTCTCTACTAAAAAATACAAAAATTAGCTGGGCATGGTGGTGTGCCTGTAGTCCCAACTACTCAGGAGGTGGGAGGATCACTTAAGTCCAGGAGGTCAAGGCTGCAGCCAGCTGTGATCTCTCCTCTGCACTCCAGTCTCGGCGACAGAGAGACACCCTGTCTCAAAAAAAAAAAAAAAAATCCCCAAAAGGGTATAAACATCATGGCACACGCTGAAGTAAATGTTGCTAATGAACAAGAATACTTGCTTGTCTTTATTTTTTTAAGTGTTAATTTTTATTTCTTTATCACAACTTTTAAAAATCCCCCATGGGATAGAAAAGTAACGTTATCTCCATTCACTGAAGGAAATCAGGACAGTTGGGCTTGGTGACTGACTTTTCCTGAGTTTCTAAGGGAAGCTAATGAACGAGCCAAAATTAGAATCCCTAGGTTCCTCCCACTCTCCTTGCTCCACCGGACCCAGTTCATTCCAAGCAGAAGCCCTTTACTTTACCATTTCCTGTTTGGTCTCTGAGGGAGAATATACCCCTCCCTATTCCTTTTTCTTTGGTCTGATCTTCCAAAGACAGGACTATTTATCAAAGTCCTCTCTCTCAGTGCCCTTCCCAAGCACGAGCCACTTTCAGATTTTACCTAAAGAACAAGCTGGTGACACCCCAGCATTTAGTGAATTTCTTTGAGGGGGACGGCATGCCTTAGAAAAGGGATAAGCGATGATGAGATGGAATGGGAAGTGAGACCTATGCAGCAAGGACAGAATTAACTGAGAAAAGGAAAACCAAAATCTAAAGATGTCTTGGAAGAGGAAACATTAAGGAAAGAAAAATGGTCATTGGTGCTAGCATAGTGAGAACAGAGCTGGAAACCAGCGATTTACATTGTAGAAAAGAGTTTAAAAGAGGAGGAGCTTTTCCATTTCCTGGCTCTGAGCAGAAAGCTAGATAACTTGATGATGATGATGATGATGCTGATGTGCTTAGAAGGTTTGAATGCAGTGCTGCCTAGGTCAGGAAAAGGGACTAACTGAGTCTGTTGGGCTTTGTGAGTCCCTGGATTTTAGACTGAGAGCCTGGGAGGTGGGCAGAAGCACAGAGATTTTGGTAAAAAGCAGATTCCAGTTCTAACAGGAGGGCTTCTCTTTCTTTCTTTCCTTCTTTCTTTTCCTTCCTTTCTTTTTTTTCTTTCTTTTCTTTTATTTTTGAGAGAGTTTCACTCTTGTTGCCCAGGCTGGAGTGCAATGGTGCAATCTCAGCTCACCACAACCTCCACCTCCTAGGTTCAAGCAATTCCTCTGCCTCAGCCTCCCAAGTAGCTGGGATTACAGGCATGAGCCACCACACCCAGCTAATTTTGTATTTTTAGTAGAGACAGGGTTTCTCCATGTTGGTCGGGCTGGTCTTGAACTCCCGACCTCAGGTGATCCACCCGCCGCAGCCTCCCAAAATGCTGGGATTACAGGTGTGAGCCACCGTGTCCAGCTAGGAATCTGCATTTCTAACAAGGTCCTACAGGATGCTGTTGGTGCTGGTCAGTGAAGCACATTTTGAGTAGCAAGGCTCAGAACTATGCTGTTACATAGTATTATGTGAGCCACATAGGTAATGAAAACATTTCTAGCAACTACCTCACAAAAAAGAAACCAGGAAAACTAAATATGTTTTATGTAATACACTATATCTAAAATATATTAAAATCTAAAATGTTAGACATTTACCATATAATCAATACAAAATTATTTTCCATGCTAAGTCTTTTCTCCATAATAAGTCAAAATCCAGTGTGTGTGTATTTTATACTTACAAAAGATCTCAATTTGAACTAGCCACATTTCAATAGTCACATGTTGCTGCTGGCTTCTGCATTGGATGTGCAGGTCTAGACAACCTTTACAACAACTTAGCATATCCAAATGCCATTGGCAAGCTAAACATAACTTGCTTTTAGTACTGAAACACACCTGGGTGAGCTCCAAGAAGACCCAGGGCCATAATGAATTCTGTGCTACTGAGCGAGAGTTCTCAAGTTTAATTATTTACCAGGATTCCCTGAGAACAGGATTAAATTGTGGATTACTGGGCTTGGCCCCCAGATATACATTTTTTAATCCCAAACTTTTTCTTTTTTTTGAGACAGAGCCTCGCCCAAGCTGGAGTGCAGTGGCGCGACCTCAGCTGGCTGCAACCTCAACCTCCTGGATTCAAGCGATTCTGGTGCCTCAGCCTCCCAAGCAGCTGGGATTATAGTCGCCCGCCATGATCCTCAAAAATAATTTTTTTGTATTTTTAGTAGAGACGGGGTTTTGTCATGTTGGCAACGGTGGTGTCAAACTCCTAGCCTCAAGTGATCTGCCTGCCTTGGCCTCCCAAAGTGTGAGGATTACAGGTATGAGCCACTGTGCCCGTCCCAAAACTTTTTATTATTAAAAAATGCGAATATCCAACACAGAGTAAATAGGATATCAGACCTCTTCCCTTTCTTTTATGCGGTTGATGTGCTTTTTAGAGAAACGATTATTTTGGGTGAATTGTCTGACCTTCTTGGTTTGGCTGATTGCTTTCCTATAGTGTTGTTTCACTTGTTCTTATATTCCCCATATTTCCTGCAAACTGGCATTTATTGTTGGAGAACTGATGGATTCAGAGTCACAGAAATCCTAATTAGAGCAGAGGTTTCCAATCCCCATGGGAAACACTTAGAGCTTTAAAAATTATTGGCTGGGTGCCGTGGCTCAAGCCTGTAATCCCAGAACTTTGGGAGGCCGAGGCAGGTGGTTCACGATGTCAAGAGATCAAGACCATCCTGGTCACCATGGTGAAACCCCGTCTCTACTAAAAATACAAAAAATTAGCTAGGCATGGTGGCGCATGCCTGTAATCCCAGCTACTCAGGATGCTGAGGCAGGAGAATTGCCTGAACCCAGGAGGCGGAGGTTGCAGTGAGCTGAGATCGCGCCATTGCACTCCAGCCTGGGTAACAAGAGCAAAACTCCGTCTTGGAAAAAAAAAAAAAAATTATTGATGGGCCGGGCACTGTGGCTCATTTCTATAATCCCGGCCCTTTGGGAGGACAAGGCAGGAGGATGGCATAAGGCCAGGAGTTCGAGAGCAGCCTGGGAAACATAAGGAGCCCTCCATCTCTACAGATAAACAAAAATAGCCAAGCATGGTGGCACACACCTGAGTCCCAGCTTCTCGGGAGGCTGAAATGGGAGGATTGCTTGACCCGGGAGGTGGAGGCCATGATGGTGCCACTGCACTAAGCTTGGGCAACAGAGCGAGACTTTGTGTTTAAAGAAAAAATAGAAATTATGGATGCCTAGGCGGGTGGATCACAAGGTCAAGAGATCGAGACCATCCTGGTCAACATGGTGAAACCCCGTCTCTACTAAAAATACAAAAAATTAGCTGGGCACGGTGGTGCGTGCCTGTAATCCCAGCTACTCAGGATGCTGAGGCAGGAGAATTGCCTGAACCCAGGAGGCGGAGGTTGTGGTGAGCCAAGATCGCGCCATTGCATTCCAGCCTGGGTAACAAGAGCAAAACTCCGTCTCAAAAAAAAAAAAAAAGAAAAGAAATTATGGATGCCTGGGTTCCTTCCCCAGAGCTTCTGAGGTCGTTGGTTTGGGGTATGTTGTGCACAACAGGACTTTTAAAAGCTTCTTGGTGGTTGTGGTATGCAGCAAGGGCAGAGAACCACTGAATTAGACAAACTGTGGCTTGAAACAAGGTATGTTTTCCCTAAAGGCCTCAAAACTGGTCTTCCCTATTTTCTTATCACTCTGCCTATTCCACCTCCTGTCTTGAAGTTCTCCTCCTCCCCTTATTCCAACAGGAAGAGAAATCACTGAAACCTTCCTAGACCAAAGCCTGCAACACATTTGCAAGTCTTACTTGCAGGAAAAAAGAGAATTATTTTTCATTTTAGAATTAACCTTGCAAAGGAGCCTCAGAGAGAGTGTCACGCTAAAAATTAGTCACCTGGGGAACTTACAAAACTACCAACACCCACAGTTTTCCTCCAGAGAATCTGATAAAATTGTTCTGGAGTGGGCCCTGGTATGTTTAGTTTGAAAGGCTCCCTGGTGATTTTAAGGTATAGCAGGGATTGACATCTAGGACAGTGTTTCTCGAATTTAAATGAATCATCTGGGCATTTTGTTGAAATGCAGGTTCTGATTCTGCAGGTCTGGGTGAAGTCCCAGGTTCATCATTCTGTTGAACCCCCAGGTAATACTGGTGTTGCTGGGACAAGAGTTTGAGTATCAAGAGTGTCAATGGATAATACTCACTACCGCCCTGAAAAGAAGCACCTTTGAATTTTGCTTTTGCAGTTTACTAGCTTGTATGGCTTTCAGCAAGTCACTTCACTCCTCTGAGACTGTTTCCACACCCACAATATAGTGACAGTAAGAACACCTACCTTTACCCCATCCCGTGCCAGGTGTTCAGTAAACATTACCCTATCATTGGCTGATGTGAATAGCACAGGGGGGCTAGTTGCATGTGGAGTCTCTCTAAGATCTTCACCCATTGATATTAGATCATTTCCAAGAAGTTTGTTTGGCTTTCTAGGAGATCCTTTGTTGAAACCAACAGATCAAGTGTCGGTTGATTGGATGGTTTTTGAGACGGAATCTTGCTTTTGTTGCCTAGGCTGGAGTGCAGTGGTATGATCTTGGCTCACTGCAACCTCTGCCTCCCTGGTTCAAACAATTGTCTCTCCTGCCTCAGCCTCCCTAGTAACTGGGATTACAGGCACATGCCACCATACCCAGCTTATTTTTGTATTTTTGTAGAGACAGAGTTTCACCACACTGGCCAAGCTGTGTGAACTTCTGACCTCAAGTGAAATGCCTGCTTCAGCTTCTCAAAGTGCTGGGATTACAGGCGTGAGCCACTGCGCCCAGCCAGATCAAGGCATTTAAATGAGTTTTCTGAGGCCAGCATCATACTGCTCTGCTTGCTGCCAGACATTTTGGTTGGCAAAGCAGAATTTGAGATGATTCATGACGTGCTGTCTCCTCGCCTCTCATCTTCATTACCTCTGATCCCTTTCCCACCCACTTTGCTTCTCCTGGTGCTCTGGATTAATTTTCTTTATGTCGTAAATCACAGCCAGCACCACGTGTTTCTATGACTATGTTGAAGTCAAACCCCTCTTTTCTCACCATCTGCCTGGCTTGCCCCCGTGTCTGAATCTCAGCAGGTTCTCGATGCCCTGACTTTCAACGCTCAGAACAAACACCAAGAGGAGTTCATCTATCTTGAGGTTGAGAATAAAAACTCTCCTGTTAACATAACTTATGAACTACAAGTTCAGATCCTCTATTTTTAGCCATATGGAACAATTTGGAAGTCTATAAATCACATGACCGTGTAAAGTAAACCAAAACTACCTCCTTTTCGCATTAAAAAGAACTTTACATTTATTCTGTTTTCTAAAGGTAACAGACAAAAAAGTTTGCTGTAGCTTCTTGACTTCACAGATGTGCCTTCCGGGTGCTTTCAGCATTGTTCTGAGTGTTAACAGTTCACAGTGGAAACTGATTAACACCATTACTAGTTTTCCAGTTCAACAGCCCTCTCCTATCTGAATTACTTTTAATATTTGTTTCTTCCATGTGCTCCTCATTCAGGCACCTGACTCCCTCTCAATTTCAAGTTCCCATTGTGTCTTTTGAGGGATCAAATAAATTAAAAGACTTTTTGTTTCCCTGTAGAGAGGCCTTTATGCTAAGTAAAGTGACTGAAAATGTGTTTTCTATTCAAATTAGAGAAGGAAAAAAGATGCAGCCTCTCCATATCAGTATTTTTAAAGTGAGCTATGTATTAACGAATTCAATAAGCAATTATTGGGTGTTTTGTGTGTTAAAAACGCCATGCTGAGTGCTAGGGAGGGAAGCAACAGAGATGAAAATAATGAGAATATAAAATCTTTGTCTCCAAAGACCTGAAAACCTAGAAAGAGACAAATCTACATACATGAGCACCTATAATGTGAGCACATGTGAAAATGTCTAGCTGGGCGCTGTGGCTCATGCCTGTAATACCAGCACTGACGGATCACTTGAGCCCAGAAGTTTGCAACCAGCCCTGGCAAAATAGTGAGACCCCATCTCTACAAAAAGTGCAAAAATTAGCCAGATGTGGTGGCGTGAAACTATGGTCCCAGCTACTCAAGAGGCTGAGGTGGGAGGATCGCTTGAGCCTGGGAGGTTGAGAATGCAGTGAACCATGGCTGCACCACTGCACTCCAGCCTGGGCAGCAGAGTGAGACCCCATCTCAAAAAAAAAAGAAGTTTCCTAAAGCCTTCCCAGGTCCAGTTGCCCTTGTACACTCTGTTCACCATGCAAACACTATCCATTGTGTTATCATTCGTTGCCTACTGTCTGTCTCCTTGGGAGGGCTGTAAGAACTCCGAGGTCAGAAACCCTTTCTCATATCTCTATGGTCTAAGCAGAGCCTGGTATATGAAGGGAGGGAGGAGAAAGACAGAGAAAGGTAAGGAAGGGGGGGAAGAGAAAGAGAGGCTAAGTTGGGAATGAGTTGACCTCCGGGCTCTGAAATAGGCAGAGCCTGGTGGCTCACACATATAATCTTGGCACTTCGGGAGGCCAAAGCAGGAAGATTGCTTGAGGCCAGGAGCTTGAAACTAGCCTGGGCACAAAGCAAGACCCCTATCTCTACATCAAATAAGGAAAAAGAAGGAAGGAGAAGAAGAAGGAGAAGGAGAAGAGGGAAAGGGAGAAGGAAAAGAGGAAGAAGGAAGGAGAAAAGAGAAAGGAGAAGAAGAAAAAAGGAGGAGGAGAAAGAAAAGAAGAAGAGGAAGAAGAAGAAGAAGAAGAAGTGGAGGAGGAGGAGGAGGAAAGAAGGAGAAGAAGAAAAAATAAAAAGGTGCCTGTGTTGAGGGAGGTGAAATTTAAGTCTCCAAACCTGGTAAGACTTCGACTGAGTAAAAATGTAGTAGAAGACATTCAGGCTTAGGAGATGCTGCGAGGAGCAGAGGGGAGGCAGGTATGACAGGACTAATCTGAGAAGTAATTTGTGTATTTAGAGCTCCTACCAAGTCCAGGATAGAAACGGTGAGAAATTTTGAGGGGGAACTTAAGAAGCAGAAACACTCTGCAGCAGAAATACCAGTGACTACACTGGTACAAGTTCTGGTGGCAAAGCCATCTTCTCTTGTTCCTAACCCAACATATTTAATTGTATGTACTGAGCCCTAATTCTCTGCAGGCTCTGTTCCAGGTTCTGAGGACCAGAAGAATGAGGATATATGAGCTTTCTGCCTGTATGAGGCTCCTACTCCCGTTGGGGAAAGGCAATAATCAAGTAAGCCAGGAAGATCATCCATACACATGGTATTATAATTGACCGGGAAGGGAACAGGGTGCTGTGATAGAAAGTGAGCAGTTGGGCCAGGCACTGTGGCTTATGCATGTGATCCCAGCACTTTGGGAGCCCAAGGTGGACGGATCACTTGAAGTCAGGAGTTTGAGACCAGACTGGCCAACATGGTGAAACCCCATCTCTACTAAAAGTACAAAAATTAGCCAGGCGTGGTGGCTTGTGCCTGTGATCCCAGCTATTCACGAGGCTGAGGCAGACGAATGACTTGAACCTGAGAGGCAGAGTTTGCAGTGAGCCGAAATCACGCCACTGTACTCCAGCCTGGGCAACAGAGTGAGACTCAGTCTCAAAAAAAAAAAAAAAAGTGACCAGGTAGGGGCCAGGTGTGATGGCTCACAGTAGTGATGCCAGCACTTTGGGAGACTAAGGTAGGTGAATCATTTGAGGTCAGGAGTTCGAGATCGGCTTGACCAATAGGGTGAAACCCTCGTCTCTACTAAAAATACAAAAAATTAGCTGGGTGTGGTGGTGGGTGCCTGTAATCCCAGCTACTCGGGAGGCTGAGGTGGGAGAACTGCTTGAACCCAGGAAGTGGAGGGTGCAGTGACCTGAGATCACGCCACTGTACTCCAGCCTGGGTAACACAGTGAGACTCCATCTTAACCAATAAATTAATTTTTAAAAATGACCAGTTGGATAGGGTGGTCAGGGACAGCTTCTGTGAAACCAAACTGAGAAATGAGGAAAATGGCACAGCCAAACGTGGAAGAAGATAACTCCAGCTAAAATAGCAGTCCCAGCTGGCAGGGGTGGGGGAATCTGGCAATGTGTAGAAGGTATGTTGGGTTGTCACATCTCCGGGGAGGGCTTGCTACTGACATCTAGAGGGTGGAGGCCAGCAATGCTGCTCAACATATTACAGTGCACAGGCCAGCCCCTCCACAACAGAGAATTATCTGGCCCCAAATGTCAATAGTGCCAAGGGTAAGGAACCCTGAGCGCCGGGAATGGGCAATGGCAGAGACCCTGAAATGGGAGTTATGATAGCTGTTAAGTCTGAAAAACAGGAGGGAGGCTGATGTGGAGGGAGCATTCTGAGGCCTGGGAGGAGTAAAAGGTGATGAGGGCATTAGAGGTACCCATCGAATCGCTTGGGGGTCATATTGGCTGGGCAATGAGCCCACCTAATTGTGTTACTTTAGAACAATTAACCCAGCTCCCATAGCTGCTACAATTTACAATTTTAGATGGGTAAGGTATTTCCTTTAAAAACTTCGGCCGGGCGCGGTGGTTCAAGCCTGTAATCCCAGCACTTTGGGAGGCCGAGGCGAGTGGATTATGAGGTCAACAGATCGAGACCATCCTGGTCAACATGGTGAAACCCTCTCTCTACTAAAAATACAAAAAATTAGCTGGGCACGGTGGCGCATGCCTGTAATCCCAGCTACTCAGGAGGCTGAGGCAGGAGAATTGCCTGAACCCAGGAGGCGGAGGTTGCCTGAGCTGAGATCGCCATTGCACTCCAGCCTGGGTAAGAAGAGCGAAACTCCGTCTCAAAAAAAAAAAAAAAAAAAAAAAAAAAAACTTTCAAATAAACGGTCGCTATTCTCAGCTCTCTCTGCTATTCCAATAGCAGAGCAAAAAATGATCTCAGTACAATTTTCTTCTGAGAGCTTGAAGAGAAGAACTTATAAACAATTTCCCCCTTCATCCTATGAATCAACAAAAATTCCCACAGCCAAGAGGGACCCAGAAAATGGAATCTTGTTTAACCTTGTTTGATCCAATTCCACAGCCTTCTGTCATACATCTTTATGGCTCTTTTGCCCACCCAAATTGCTAATGTGGAAAGAAAGACACCTTCATTACTGAGAACTCAGACATGATGGATCATGATGTAATGATTGATTTGCCATTGTTGGAAAATGGAGCTGTACATGTTAAAACCTCAGTAGAGGCCCGGTGCAGTGGCCCACACCTGTAATCCCAAATCTCTGGGAGGCCAAGGCAGGTGGATCACCTGAGGTTGGGAGTTTGAGACCAGCCTAACCGACATGGAGAAATCCCATTTCTACAAAAATAAAGAAGTAGTCGGATGTGGTGGCACATGCCTGTAATCCTAGCTACTCGGGAGGCTGAGGCAGGAGAATCATTTGAACCCGGGAGGCAGAGGTTGTGGTAAGCTGACATCACTCCAATGCACTCCAGCCTGGGCAACAAGAGCGAAACTCCATCTCAAAAAACAAACAAACAAACCAGAAACCTCAGTAAAGAGAAGCAAGATTGAACAGAAATGTGGCTCCTAATGTGATTGTGCAGAAACATGAAATAATCTTGCTTCAGAGGCTTTTTATGTACATACAAATGTATAGTTTTATAAACATACCAATAAATATTTAGTTATCTATCATGCATGGTACTCCTGTGCACCTACCATGTGGAAGGAAACGTGTATGGTATTGGAAGCTAAAAAGAAAAGGCAGAATCTTCAGTTTCAAAGACTTTGTAGTTTATAGAGAAGAAACCACATAGTCAACAGAGTATAATATAATCCAGAATTAAAGAAATACCAAGCGGAAGCCAGAGACACCTACAGTTTCTGCCTGTCTAGTTCGTTTTCTCTTTATTGCAGTAACAGCAACTTGGTTTTTCTTTGGGGACCTGCTTCCCCGTCATTCTCAGAGCAGGTGGATTGAGTTTGACTGGTAGATCAATTTGACCCTCACTTATCCTCATGCCACCAGGTCTGGGCACATATCCAGGCCCAGGCAACCAAGTTATTCCATTCCTCCGACTCCAGACTGGTATATTCCAGTATTTCAGGATGGATACATGACCCATGTTGATCCAACAAGAATTGGCCCCATCAAAGAGAAGGCCTGAGAAAAAATCCAGCCTAGAGTAAGAGAGATAAGAATTGCAGAGAGGATAACTCTTGCTGACATTGTTCAAGCCCCTGGATTTAGCCATTCCTGAAGGCAATGTCCTACTGAAAAAAATTATTTTTAAGTTTACATACAGTTAAACTGACATTTCTTCATGCACTGTTCCATGAGTTATAATACATACATAGATTTGATTATAGTGGTGTACCTACTGCTATAATCAAGATAAAAAGCAATTCTATCACCTCAAAAATCTCCCTCCTATCAGGGACAGTTGCTCACTATTGCAATCACAGTGCTTGAGCCCCTGAACTTGAGGTTGCAGTGAGTTATAATGGTGCCACTGGACTCCAGCCTGGGTGACAGACCAAGATTCTGTCTCTTAAAAAACAAAAACAAGGCCGGGTGCAGTGGCTCAAGCCTGCAATCCCAGCACTTTGGGAGACCGAGGCGGGTGGATCATGAGGTCAAGAGATCGAGACCATCCTGGTCAACATGGTGAAACCCCATCTCTACTAAAAATACAAAAAATTAGCTGGGCATGGTGGCACGTGCCTGTAATCCCAGCTACTCAGGAGGCTGAGGCAGGAGAATTGCCTGAACCCAGGAGGCAGAGGTTGCGATGAGCCAAGATCGCGCCATTGCACTCCAGCCTGGGTAACAAGAGCAAAACTCTGTTTCAAAAAAAAAAACAAAAACAAAAACAAAACACCCTTCTTCAAGATGCCTCTTTATAGTCAAACCCTTTCTATACCCCTAACCACTAGCAACTACTAATCTGTTCTCTATCTCTATAGTTTTATCTTTTCCAGAATGTTATACAAATGCAAGCATGTGTTACACAAATGATATGAATATATGAATGTACTGGCTTCTTTTACTTGGGTTAATACCTTTGAAATTCATCCAAGTTGTTGCATGCGTGAATCATTTATATCTTTTTCTTTGTACTTTTTTTTTTGAGACAGAGTCTTACTCTGTCGCCAGGTGCCAGGCTGGAGTGCAGTGGCACAATCTCAGCTCACTGCAACCTCAGCCTACCGGGTTCAAGCAATTCTCCTGCCTCAGCCTCCTGAGTAGCTGGGACTACAGGCACATGCCACCACACCCAGCTAATTTTTGTACTTTTAGTAGAGACAGGGTTTCACCATATTGGCCAGGAAGGTCTCAATCTCTTGACCTCGTGATTTGCTGCCTCGGCCTCCCACAGGGCTGGGATTACAGGCTTGAGCCACAGTGCCCAGCCTTTTTGTACCTTTTTATTGAGACAAGGTTTCACTCTGTCACCCAGGCTGGAGTGACAGAATGAGACCTCCGGAGCCTGGGAGGTCATGGCTCACTGCAACCTCAACCTCCCTGGCTCAGGTGATCCTCCCACTTCAGCATCCTGAGTGGCTGGAATTACAGGTGCCCACCACCATGCATGGCTAATTTTTGTAGAGTCAGGGTTTTGTCATGTTTCTCAGGCTGGTCTCAGACTTCTGGGCTCAAGCAATCCACTTGCCTTGGCCTCCCAAAGTGCTAGGATTACAGGCGTGAGCCACCACACCCAGCCATTTGTACATTTGTATTGTTGAGTAATATTCCATTGTTTAAATGTACCACAGTTTATCCATTCTCCTTTTGAAGGGCATTTGGGTTGTTTCCAGTTTGGGGTGATCATGAAACAATGTTTCCAGGTTGTAGCACTGCTACAAATATCTGGATAGGGTATATACCTAAAAATGGGATTGCTGACTCATATGGTAAATATATGTTTAACTTTATAGGAACCTGTCAAAATGTTCTCTAGAATGACTATACCATATTACATTCCCACCAACAATTAATAAGATTTCCATTTGCTGTGTATTCCAGCCAACACTTGGTATCGTTTTTCAACCTTTTTTTGAGATGGAGTCTCGCTCGGTTGCCCAGGTTGGAATGCAGTGGCATGATCTCGGCTCACTGCAACCTCCACCTCCCAGGTTCAAGCAATTCTCCTGCCTCAGCCTCCCGAGTAGCTGGGACTACTAGCGCGTGCCACCACGCCTGGCTAATTTTTTGTATTTTTATTAGAGATGGGGTTTCGCTATGTTAGCCAGGATGGTCTCAATCTCCTGAGCTCATGATCCGCCCGCCTTGGTCTCCCAAAGTGCTGGGATTACAGGCATGAGCCACGGTGCCCAGCCGTTTTTCAACGTTTTAATTATGGCCATTCCCTGCTGGGCGCAGTGGCTCATGCCTGTAATCCTAGCACTTTGGGAGACCAAGGCAGGCGGATCATGAGGTCGGGAGATTGAGACCATCCTGGCTAACATGGCAAAACCCCATCTCTACTAAAAATACAAAAAATTAGCCAGGCGTGGGGGCATGCGCCTGTAGTCCCAGCTACTCAGGGGTCTGAGGCAGGAGAATTGCTTGAACCTGAGAGGCAGAGATTGCAGTGAGCCAAGATCATGCCACTGCACTGCACTCCAGCCTGGACAAAAGAGTGAGACTCTGTCACCAAAAAAATAATAATTATGGCCATTCTTGATGAATTAAGGTAGTATCTCATTGTGGTTCTACCCTGATGACTAATGGTGTTAAGGATTTTTTCACGTTTGTTGGCTGTTTTTATATCTTTTGAGAAATATCTTTTGCCCACTTTTGATGGGATTGTTTTTACTTGCTGATTTGTTTAGGTTCCTTGTAGATTCTGGATATTAGTCCTCTGTCAGATGCATAATTTGCAAATATTTTCTTCCACTCTGTGGGTTGTCTGTTTACTCTGCTGATTCTTTCTTTTGTTGTACAGAAGCTTTTTAGTTTAATTGGGTTCCATTCATTTATTTTTGGTTGTGTTGCATTTGTTTTTTGGGTACTTAGTCATAAAGTCTTTGCCTAAGTCACTGTCCAGAAGAGTTTTTCCAGTGTTATATTCTAGAATTTTTATGGTTTCAGGTCTTAGATTTAAGTGTTTAATCCATCTTAAGTTGATTTTTGTATAAGGTGAGAGATGGGGATCCAGTTTCATTCTTCTACATGTGGCTTGCCAGTTTTCCTAGTACCATTTATTGAATAGGGTGTCATTTCTCCAATTTATGTTTTTGTATGCTTTGTGGAAGATCAGCTGGCTGTAAGTATTTGGCTTTATTTCTGTGTTCCCTATTCTCTTCCTTGGTCTAAGTGCCTATTTTTATACCAGTACCATGCTATTTTAGGAACTATAGCCTTGCAGTATAATTTAAAGTCCAAGAATGTAATACCTCCACATTTGTTCCTTTTGCATAGTATTGCTTTGCCTATGTGGGCTCTTTTTTGGTTTCATATTAATTTTAGGATTTCTCTTCTAGTTCTGTCAAAGATGCTCATGGTTTTTTGATGAGTATTGCATTAAATCTTTAGACTGCTTTGAGCAGTATGGTCATTTTCACATTATTGATTATTCCCGTCCATGACCATGGAATGTATTTCCATTTGTTTGTGTCATCTATAATTTCTTTCAGCAGTGTTTTGTAGTTTCCCTTGTAGAGTAGAGAACTTTCACCTCCCTGGTTAAATATATTCCTAGACATTTTATTTTTACATTTTTGCAGCGGTTGTAAAAGGATTGAGTTCTTAATTTGATCCTCAACTTGGCCATTGTTGGTATACGACAGTGCCACTAATTTGTGTATACTGATTTTGTAACCTGAGACTTGACTTTAGGAACCTTTGGATGAGTCTTTAAAAGAGTTTTCTAGGTATATGATCATATCATCAGTGAACAGTGACAGTCTGACTTCCTCTTTTCCAAACTGGGTTCCCTTTATTTCTTTTTTTTGCCTGATTGCTCTGGCTAGGACTTCCAGTACTATGCTGAGTATAAGTGGTGAAAGTGGTTATCCTTGTCTTGTTCCAGTTCTCAGGAGGAATACTTTCAACTTTTCTCCATTCAGTATGATGCTGGCTATGGGTTTGTCAAATATGGCTTTTATGACTTTGAGGCAAGTCCCTTCCATGTCTATTTTGTTGAGGGTTTTTATCATAAAGGGATGCTGGATTTTATCAAATGCTTTTTCTGTTGTCTATTGAGATGATCATATGGTTTTTGTTTTTAATTCTGTTGATGTGATACATCACGCTTGTTGATTTGCATATATCAAACAACCCCTGCATCTCTGGGATGAAACTCAGTCAATCATAATGTATTATTTTTCTGATGTACTGTTGGATTCAATTAGCTAGAATTTTGTTGAGGATTTTTGCATCTATGCTCATCAGGGATATGGGTTGGCAGTTTTCTTTCTTTTTTGTTATGTCCTTTTCCCATCTTGGTATTAGGGTGATAATCGGCTTTACAGAATAATTTAGAGAGAAATCCACCTTTCTCTACCTTTTGAAATAGTTTCATTAGGATTGGTACCAATTCTTCTTTGAATATTTGATGGAATTCAGCTGTGAATCTATCTGTTCCTAAAATTTTTTTGTTGGCAATCTGTCTATTACTGATTCAATTTCATTGCTTGTTATTGGTCTGTTCAAGGTTTCGATTTCTTCCTGATTTAATCTAGGAGGGTTGTATGTCTCCAGGAATTTATCCGTCTTCTCTAGATTTTCTAGTTTGTGCATGTAAAGGTGTTCATAATAGCTTTGAATGATCTTTTGTGTTTCTGTGGTATTGTTTGCAAGATCTCCAGTTCCATTTACTTATTTATTTGAGATTAAGTTTCATTCTTATCTCCCAGGATGGAATGCAATGGCACCATCTTGGCTCAATGCCACCTCTGTCTCCCAAGTTCAAGCGATTCTCCTGCCCCAGCCTCCCAAGTAGTTGGGATTACAGCCATAAGCCACCACGCCTGGCTAATTTTTGTATTTTTAGTAGAGACGGGGTTTTGCCATGTTGACCAGGCTGGTCTTGAACTTCTGACCTCAGATGATTTGCCTGCCTCAGCCTCCCAAAGTGCTGGGATTACAGGTGTGAGCCACAGTGCCCAGCCTCCAGTTTCATTTCTAATTGAGCTTGTTTGGATCCTCTCTTGTTTTTTAATGTTGCTTACGCTCTATTAATTTTGTTTATCTTTTCAAAGAACCAGCTTTTTGTTTTATTTATCTTTTGTATCTTTGTTTGTTTCAATTTCATTTAGTTCTGCTCTGACCTTTGTTATTTCTTTTCTGCTGGTTTAGGTTTGGTTTGTTCTTGTTTCTCTAGTTCCTTGAGTTGTGACGTTTGTCAATTTGTGCTCTTTTAGACTTTGTGTTTTTTCTTTTTGAGAAAGAGTCTCACTCTGTCACCCAGGCTGAAGTGCAGTGGCACCATCTCAGCTCACTGCAACCTCTGCCTCCCAGATTGAAGTGATTCTTGTGCCTCAGTCTCCCAAGTAGCTGAGATTACAGGTGTGCACCACTATGCCCAGCTAAATTTGGTATTTTTAGTAGAGACAGGGTGTCACTATGTTGGCCAGGCTGGTCTTGAACTTCTGACCTCAAGTGATCTACTGCCTCGGCCTCCCAAAATGCTAGGATTACAGGTGTGAGCCCCCATACCCAGCCTATTTTGATGAAATAATATTTATCTTTATTTTTTCTTTTATGGATTGTGCTTTTGTTGTCTTATTGGAGATCTCTTTGCTAGCTCAAAGACATAAAGATTTCCTCCTATGACTTCTAAATATTTTGTGGTTTTATGTTTTACATTTAAACTTATATTCTATTTTAGTTAATTTTGCCACAAGATGCGAGATATAGGCTTTTTTTTGCATATGGATGTCTAAGTGTTCTAATATGTTTTGTTGAAAAAACTATCCTTACCATATTAAATTGCCTTTGCATTCTTATAAAAATCAGTTGCAATATTATGTGGGCTTATTTGTGGGTTCTCTATTTTATTTCATTATTTCATGTATCTATAACTCTACCAATACCATATTGGCTTGATTAATGAAGCTTTATAGTAAGTCTTACAATCAAGTAATTTGAGACTTTTAACTTTCTTCTTTTTCATAATTACTTGGCTATTCTAGTCCCTTGGCTTTTTCATATAAATTTAGTATTAGCTTGTCTATATCTACAAAAAGTCCTTACAAAGTTATGCTTGGAAATGCACAGATGTATAGATTCACCGAAAATTTATACTTGGCTATAATGTCATCCAATCCATAAACATGGTATATCTCTCATTTAATTAGTGTTTGTTTGATTTATTTCATCAGTATCTTGTAGTTTTCTATATACTAATCCTACACATATATTGGTAGATTTATACTAAAGTATTTCATTTTTGGGAGTTTATTGTAAATGAGTTTATTTGAATTTGTTTTCAATATTTTACTGCTCATATATGGGCATAAAAGAATTTTTTGTAGGTTGCCCTTGAATTCTACAATCTTGCTAAACTCACTGGCAACTATGTAGACAATTACATCATCCATATAGGGGCAATTTTATTTCTTGCTTTCTATTTTATATGGCTTTTTGTTTGTTTTGTTGTTTGTCTTATTGTACTGGCTAGGATTTCCAGAATTATGTTGAATAACAGTGCTGAGAATATATTATTTGCCTCGAGTGAGAAAAATAAAAAGAGTGGTGAGAATGAATATCTTTGCCTTTTTGCCAATTTTGGAAGCAAAGAATTCACACTTGCATGAGTTATCTATGGGTTTTTTTTTTTTTTTGTAATAGATGACCTTAATTATGTTAAGGAACTTCCTATCCTCTTAGTTAACTGAGAGTTTTTATTATGAATGAATGTTGAATTTTGTTGAATAGCTTTTATGCTTTAATTGATATGATCATATGGTTTTTTGTTGTTTTGTTTTTTGAGACAGGGTTTCACCATGTTTGCCGGGCTGGACTTGAACTCCTGACCTCGTGATCTACCCGCCTCAGCCTCACAAAGTGCTGGGATTACAGGTGTGAGCCACTGCACCCAGCCTGAACATGTAGCTTTCTTTAGTCTGTAATTATGACATAATAAATGGACTGATTTTCAAATATTTAACCAATTTTATATTTCTGGAGTCAACCAAACTTTGTCATGGTGTACTATTCTTGTTATGTATCACTGGACTCAACATGCCCATGCTTTGTTGAGGATTTTAAAGTCCCATTTCTTGTTTAAGCCAATTTGAATTGTATTACTGTAACTTAAGATTATAAGAATCCTAACTAGTATTTATAGGTCCAAGCAAGTAGTGTGACAGTTTAGAAGAAAGTACAATAATTTGTCAATGTTATGATGAGGGAAGATTGCACAGAAGTATGTAGGATCTCTCTTATTTCACAAGTAGTAAAAATATAAATTATATAATTATATTATCACAGGGGTTCCTGTAATTGTTCCGGTACATATTCCTAGACTTAAAACAGTAAATTTTTTTGTCAAATTGAAATAGCTTTGTTTTTTTGAGATTGCATATACAGTATGTACAACTTACAAATGCACAAATATCATATATTGTATAATTCCATTTATAGAAGATATCCAGAAGTGGCAAATCCATAGGACAGAAAGCAGAATAAGGGTTGCCAGGGTTTAGGGAAGGGGACAAAGAGAAGTGAATGCTTAATAGGTATAGAGTTTCTTCTGAGGGTGATGAAAATCTTCTGAAATTAGATACCACTGAGGATTGCACAATTTTGTGAACATACTAAAGACCACTGAGTTGTACTTTTTTTTGGTGAGCGGACAGGGTCTCACTCTGTTGGCTATGCTCGTGTGCACTGGTGCAATCACGGCTCACTGGAGGCTCGACCTCCTGGGCTGAATTGATCCTCCTACTTCAGCCTTCCTAGTAAGTGGGACTATAGGTGTGCACCACCAAGCCTGGCTAATTTTTA
This sequence comes from Callithrix jacchus, assembly GCF_049354715.1. Taxonomy (NCBI): domain Eukaryota; kingdom Metazoa; phylum Chordata; class Mammalia; order Primates; family Cebidae; genus Callithrix; species Callithrix jacchus. Next base: position 43,312,124 of record NC_133516.1, read on the forward strand.
TTTTTGTTTGTTTGCTTTTGTAGAGACAAAATTTTGCCATGTTGCCCAGACTGATCTTAAACTCTTGGGCTCAAGTGATCCACCTACCTTGGCCTGCCAAAGTCTGGGATTACAGGCATGAGCCACCTTGCCCACCTGAATTGTACTTTTTTCTTTTTTTTTTAAGACAGAATCTCACTCTATCACCCAGGCTGGAGTGTAATGGCTCGATCTTGGCACTGCAATCTCCGCCTACCAGGTTCAAGTGATTCTCCTGCCTCAGCCTCCTGAGTAGCTGGGATTACAGGCACACACCACCATGCCTGGCTAATTTTTTTTTTTTTTTTTTGTATTTTTGGTAGAACTAGGGTTTCACCATGTTATCAGGCTGGTCTCGAACTCCTGACCCTAAGTTATCTGCCCACATCAGGCTCCCAAGCATTGGGATTACAGGCATGAGCCACTGCACCTGCCCTGAGTTCCTATCTTATTCCCTAGTCCTTGGTGGCTTCACTTCAAATTACCTAACCTCTTAAAGCCTCAGTTTTCACTTTTTAAAAATAGGAATAACAGTAATTCTTACTTCAGAGGACTGTTGTCATGGATTAAATGAGACTGTAGCTACTTTTTTCCTGCCTACCCTTCTCCTATTGCTTGTCCTTCTAAAGGGCTGACAATCATGGCCAAGACCAGGTTCTTGGTCCAAGCAGGGGGATACAGGACCCAAGCAAGAACAGTCAGAAGACAGTACATTTTAGGGAATCAATATGGACACTGGGAAAGATCTCCTTTTGAGAAAAAGAGTCACCAGGAACCAGAGAAGGAAACCAAAGATAAAGTAAAGCAGAGCCATGGAAGTACAAGAGAGAATTTGGAGCCATCACTGGAGCCCCTGGATCCAGTTTTACCTGAAGCATTGAACTTCCCAGAAGTAATATGAATCAGTCACTTCTTTGCTTTGTTCCACTTGGTTCATTCTGGGCTTTTGTTACTTATAACCAAAAGAGTCTTATCAGTCATATTTGCTATGACTATTTAATCCTACTTTAAAAAACCAAACAAACAGAGTCTAGCTTTGTCACCCAGCCTGGAGTGCAGTGTTGCAATTACAACTTACTGTAGCCTCAACTTCCCAGGCTCAAGAGATCCTCTCACCTTAGACTCCTGAGTTGCTGGTAGTACAGCCACACACCACTAAGCCTGACTAATTTTTTTTGAGACAGAGTTTCGCCCTTGTTACCCAGGCTGGAGTGCAATGGCGCGATCTCGGCTCACCGCAATTTCCGCCTCCTGGGTTCAGGCAATTCTCCTGCCTCAGCCTCCCGAGTAGCTGGGATTACAGGCACATGCCACCATGCCCAGCTAATTTTTTTTGTATTTTTAGTAGAGACGGGGGTTTCACCATGTTGACCAGGATGCTCTCAATCTCTTGACCTCATGATCCACCCACCTTGGCCTCCCAAGATACTGGGATTACAGGTGTGAGCCACCGCGCCCAGCCTGATATGGAACTTTTAATACTGTCTCTTCTCATATTTGTATTTATAGGAAAAACTTGGAATGAATGTTTATTGCATAGTTTGTATTATTCAAGTTGAGTGGATCATGGTATAATTCCTTTTTATTTGCTCTCTGCTGAAAAAATAATTTCTTTTTTTTTTTTTTTAGACGGAGTTTTGCTCTTGTTACCCAGTCTGGAGTGCAATGGCGCAATCTCGGCTCACTGCAACCTCTGCCTCCTGGGTTCAGCCAATTCTCCTGCCTCAGCCTCCTGAATAGCTGGGATTACAGGCACACGCCAGCATGCCCAGCTAATTTTTTGTATTTTTAGTTGAGACGGGGTTTCACCATGTTGACCAGGATGGTCTCGATCTGTTGATCTCGTGATCCACCCGCCTCGGCCTCCCAAAGTGCTGGGATTACAGGCTTGAGCCACCGCACCTGGCCCAACTAATTTTTTTTTTTTTTTTTAGAGACTGGGGTCTCACTATGTTGCCCAGGCTAGTCTTGAACTCCTGGGCTCAAGTGATCCCCCTGTCTTGGCCTCCCAAAATTCTGGAATTACAGGCATAAGCTACCACACCCAACCTTAATCTTACTTTTTAAATAGTGTACTAAAGCGCCACTACATGGCCAGGCATGGTGGTTCACGCCTGTAATCCCAGCACTTTGGGAGGCCGAGGTGAGTGGATGACTTGAGGCCAGGAGTTCGAGGCCCGGTGGCAAAACCCTATCTCTACTAAAAATGCAAAAAATTAGCTGGGTGTGGTGGTGCGTGCCTATAGTCCCAGCTACTCAGGAAGCTGAGGCAGGAGAATCACCTGAACCCAGGAGGCAGAGGTTGCATCGAACTGAGATCATGCCACTGCACTCCAGCCAGCCTGGGCAACCGAGCAAGACTCCATTTTAAAAAAAAAAAAAAGAGTACCACTACATGTTCATTTTCTTTCAGCCACTGAATATTGTGCTTTCTGTAATGACAAAAGTTATTATTAGGGGACTTAGAGATTTTTTATGATTATATATATTTTCAGAATAAATAGACTTTGCTAAGTCTTAAGTTCTTTTACTCTAAAATACACATTGCCCCCAAATTTAAAGTTAGGATGGGTTTTATTGTTGTTGTTTTACAAACATTGACTTGAGAAGTTGAAAGCCCAGTCACAAATGTGGTTTGTCTATACATGAAAACAAACTAAGGGTAAAAGGTAAATGGGTCTTGTATTTATTTCCTAGGGCTGATGTAACAAAGTACATACAATTTAATGACTTAAAACAACAGGCCTGTAATCCCAGCACTTTGGGAGGCCGAGGCGGGTGGATCACGAGGTCAAGAGATAGAGACCATCCTGGTCAATATGATGAAACCCCGTCTCTACTAAAAATATAAAAAAAAATTAGCTGGGCATGGTGGCGTGTGCCTGTAATCCCAGCTACTCGGGAGGCTGAGGCAGGAGAATTGCCTGAACCCAGGAGGCGGAGGTTGCAGTGAGCTGAGATCACGCCATTGCACTCCAGCCTGGGTAACAAGAGCGAAACTCCGTCTCAAAAAACAAAACAAAACAAAACAAAAAAAATAGGAATTCGACGTCTCACAATTCTGGATGCTAGGAGTCTAAAATCAAGATATCATCAGGGTTATGCTCCCTCTGAAACCTATATGGGAAGTCTTTGCCTCTTCCTAGCTTTTGGTGTTAGCTGGTAATATTTGCTGGTCCTTGGCTTGTAGATGCATCACTCCAATCACATGGCTGTCTTCTTCCTGTGTCTTCACATCATCTTCTGTGTGCTTGTCTGCGTCTGTGTCCAAATTTCTCTTTTCTATAAAGACACCAGTCATATTCAATTAGGACCCAAACTAAGGACTTCATTTTAACTAGGTTACCTCTGGAATGACCATATTTCCCAATAAGTGTCCTGAGCTTGTAAGGGTTAGTTATCTTCTTTCAACATAACTTCACAACAATTCAACCCATAACAGGAACTACTCACTTTTAACAGTAAGAAGATGAAGTAGATTGTTTGTAAAGAAGGTCACAAAATCCCTCCTACTTTTCTCTTCATGTCCTTTTGCTTCCTGACTTTTCTCTTTCTCTCATAAATAACTGAAGTCCGTTTCCACCTCCTCTTGAATCTGCCCTGGCCTTGTCTTGCTTTGACCAGTCAAATGAAATAGAAGTAATTTCATACAACTACTAAGTGTAGGTCTCCAGGTGCCTTGCAGTTTTCACTCTCACTCTCCTACCTGAGATCTTTTGTAAATAAGTCTTAAGACAGGCTGCTGTAGAGATTAATAGGTGAGGTCTGAGGTGCTCCAACCAACAGTCAGCACCAAGTCGTCAGGTATTTAAGTCATAGCATCTTAGACTATGCAGTGCCATTTGAGCCTCTGGATTCTGGTGCTGTGGCTGCATGAGTGGACTCACACAGAACCAGCAGAATAACCTCCCAGCTGAGCCCACCCCAAACTTCTGTCCTACTGTTTTAAACTACTAGGTTTAGAAGTGATTTGTTACACAACAGTAAATTATTGATACAAAAGAATGTCAGAAGCTTCAGTCTTCTGTTGCTTACAATCTCAATTGCCGCAACTAAATCACTTATTCTAATAGCCCTAGCTTCCTTCTTTATAAAATGTAGATATTTTACTTATCTGTTACCATTGGTTCCAGGTTTCAGGTTTTCATTTTTAATGACTAAAAATGCAAGGGACAGGAATAAGAGGAATTGATTAGCACAAATAACTGACAAGTCAAGGAGTTGGTTTGGCTTCACGTATGATTTGATTCAAGGACTCAAATGACGATATCAGGGGTTTGTTGGCCCCCATCTCTCTATTCTCTTTTCTTTTGTGTGTCAGCTTCAGCCTCAGGTGGGCTCACCCCAAGTGAGGGCCCTCCTTAAAGCTTGAGGTTTAAGTTCATCTGGCCTGGCAAACTTAAAATGAAGTTTGACTTTCATTGGATCTACTGGACATGTGTGCCCATCCCTAGACCAGTCAGGCCTGAGGGATGAGATGCTCCATTTGGTCAGGATTAGGGCACGTGTCCATCTGAGCCAGTGAAGTGGAGAGGCGAAAGTAGGGGTAGGGGAAGAAAAGGTCACCAAGACCATCTGGGGAGATTGGCACAAAGGAAAAGTGGGACACTATTACTAGAAGAAAAGAAATGGATGCTGAGCAGGTAGAAAAAGCAGATGTTCACTTCTGATTACACAGACTGGGTGAAGAGATAATAGTAATACCTTTTATTAAATGCTTATTAGGTCCCGAGCACTGCTCTGAATAGTTTATGTATATTAATTCCTTCTATTCATCTCTATTTTGGAAGAGGTACAGTTATTATAGTATTCCTAGTTTACAAATGAGGAAGCCAAGGCATAAAGTGGTTAAGTTGCCTATGGTAATGCATATATGAGTAGCATCAGAATCTAACTAGACTATCTTGAAAGCTACTGCCTTTAACCTCTAGCCTATATTCAAAACAGGTCACTGGCACTATGGTAGGTAGGATTCTAACATGGTCCTAAAGATCCCCAACCCTCGTCATATTATTCTTTCTTCTTGAAAGTGGGTAGGACCTGTGAACATGACAGGATAGGCACTCCCTTGACTAGGTTACATTATGTGGCAAAAGTGATGAAACAGGCACTCTCTAGACTCCCGTAGGAGGATTCTCCTGCTGACTTTGAAGAAGTAAGCTGCCATGTTGTGAGGGGCCACGTGGCTTAGACCACTAGTTGACAACAGCCCTTGGCCAACAGCCAGCAAGAAAATAGTAATCTCAGTCCTACAATCATAAGGATCTGAATACTGTCAATAACCTGAATGTGCTTGGTGGAGGAGCCCTAGCTCCTGATGAGAAAGGCTCCTGATGGCCCACTCCTTGATTCCAGCCTGATGTGACCTTTAAGCAGAGGACCCTGCTGTGCTGTGACCCAGCTTCTCATCTCCAAAAGTGACAGGAAATAAGTATGTATTATTTTATTTTGTAATTTATTTTTTTGAGATGGAGTTTTGCTCTTTGTTGCCCAGGCTAGAGTGCAGTGGCATGATCTTGGCTCACTACAACCTCCACCTCCTGGGTTCAAACGATTCTCCTGTCTCAGCCTCCCAAGTAACTGGGATTACAGGCACGCACCACCATGCCCGGCTAAGTTTTGTATTTTTAGGAGACAGGGTTTCACCATGTTGCCCAGGCTGGTCTCAAGCTCCTGACCTCAGGTGATCTGCCTGCCTCAGCCTCCCAAAGTGCTGGGATTACAGGTGTATACCACCACGCCTGGCCGTGTGTATTATTTTAAGCTGCTAAATTTGAGGGTTATTTGTTACTAATGTCAGCATCTTCTCTTTGTAGCCTTTTTATCTTCCATCAGGGTAGTGAGGCGGTCCCTCCTTTGGCATTCTCAGGGCTTTTCACGCCAACTTGCTTACTGTATCATACAGCCCCTAATCCCCCCTATCACCTGGGTTAGAACTGTAATTGCCAAGTAGGAGCATGGCAGGGCTAGGTCATGATTGTGTGGCTAGCACTTGAAACAGTGTCTATTGTGTATGAATTGCTCTGTAATTGGTTGCAGAATAATATATGAAAAGGCATCTGTGAGGTATGTTTGCAAAATTTTATCTTTCATAGGAACTGGTGGGGCCTGGGTTGTGCTTCCAGGAATAGTCTGGGGCTAACCTTCAGCCTGGGGTCCTAGGACAGTCACCAGTCAATACCTAATTTGATGTTAAATTTCAACATGAGACCTGCTAGGATAGTGGTAATTCACTCTTCAAACCCAGGTCAGATTTTCCCCGACCTGAAGCTGTTTCTTTACATTCCACATTTTGGTACCTTCTCAAACCATTAATCTGTTGCCTTTTCACAGCTGTGAAAGCAAACCAGACTGGGTTCAGAATCTCAGCTCTGCTGCCCACTAGCTGAGGATCCATCATTGTACTCTTGTGAGCATGTTTCCTTGTCTTTTAAATGGAGTAAATAATTCTCACAGCTGGCAGTATTGTAAAGGCTCCATGAGAGAGCAGAGCATGGATTTAGGAAGGTATGCTCCCATAATGACTGACAGCTTGCCCTTTTTGTTCCCAGTGTGTCCCTCAAACAGTAGGTGCTCAATACATTTGCTGAATGAGCAAACGGTTTGTAGCACGAATTCAGCACAGTGCCTGGTAGACAGATTCCACAAAGGACAGCTTTTACTGTCCATTTCACAGAGGAGGAAACTCACCTGAGGATATTGACATAAGCGTTCCATGAGTTTTTCTCATTTTATCACGCGACATTAAGATGGTAGTCAGGCATGCTGAATTCTAACCTGTCTCCCCCTGAGGAGCGAATATCCCTCAATAAAAAAACACTTCCAAGAAAAATGGCCCTCGCAATCTTTTATAAAGAAGTCGGGAGTCCAACAAAACCAGGAAGGACCAAATTCCAAAGCAAACAAACTCTCCTCATTCCCCACCGTGGGGGAGGGTGTTAAACCCCGTTCTGCTAAAGATAGACCTTGGGCCCTTCCCAGGAACTTCCTGGCTTTTATTAGTTTGTAATCCCAAACGTAACTTTTCAAAGGTTTTTCTTTTGGAGGTGTGGGTGTGAAACTGCTTCCCTAATCACATCTTGCGGGAGGATCTCCGACCATCTGTATATTATTTGAAAACCTAGCATCCAGTTGTGATGTTTGGGTGGGTGGAGGACCCTGCCGTGTTGGGAAGAAACAGCAGGGACACGTTTAAAACACGTCAAGAGCCGGGCACGGTGGCCCATGCCTGTAATCCCAGCATTTTGGGAGGTCAAGGCGGGCGGATTACAAGGTCAGGAGTTCGAGACCAGCCTGGCCAATATGGAGAAACCTCCGTCTCTACTTATTTAAAAAAAAAAAAAAAAAAATCAGCGGGCGTGGTGGCGGGCTCCTGTAATCCCAGCTACTGGGGAGACTGAGGCAGGAGAATCGCCTGAACCCGGGAGGCAGAGGTTGCAGTGAGCCGAGATCGCGCCACTGCACTCCAGCCTGGGCGATAGAGCAAGACTCCGACTCAAAAACAAAAAACACGTCAATATCGCTTTTAAATACACGCAGAAAAATTAGGCAAAACATTTCAAACGGCTAATTACCTTGGCTCAGTTACACATTTAATCAAAAGCCCACCTCCCCCACTTTTAGCTCCAGCGTAAGAAAGGAAAATAGAGCGCTTAGAAGTCTAAGCGATAACGATCTTCTTACCGAGAGCCAAGGGACAAAACTCATTACAGATAAGCCCAATCCTCCCATTTCCCTCGGACGCCTCTCCCCGACTGGTAAAGAAGCAGCCGCTCCCCGGGTAGCTGCCAGGAAATCAGTCCTGCCCCGCGGCGCTGCTTTCACCCTGCAGGGGGTAAGAGGCGCACTTCCTGAGTCCTCCCCGCCGCCGAGCCGGGGTGCGGGAACCTTCTCCAGAGAAGCTGCGAGTTGGGGAAACTCCGACGCCGATCCATCGTGGCGGCGGGAAAGGAGATGTGGGGCTCGGAAGGGCTGGATTTCGCAAGCCTAGGATCAATATTTCTCCCCTTCCCCCCTTTCCCCAGCTGTGGACTGGGCCAATGAAAGCCCGAAAAGAAAAAAAAAAATTAAATCTCAACGTAGCAGGAGTGCAAAGGCCGCTCGGCTTTGTTTCCTGGCGGGGGAATGCGCGGGGTTGGGGGCGCGAACAGGGGCCGCGGACGGTGAGCGCCACCGCAGCACTGCCAGGGCGGTGAAGCCGAACAGCCAACCCCATCGCTTTAAAAAGGCAGCTGGCCGCCCTCCCGCTTTCCCCGCGCCCGGGCCAGGGGCCCCTCAAGTCCGGGATCCGCGAGCTACGCGGACGGGGGATTTCGCCAAATCGAGCACCGTGCAGTGTCTTTAAGAGCTCGAATAACGGGAATCCGGCAAAAGATACGCCGGCCCCAGAAGACAGCCTCCCTTCTCTCTCCGAGCACAGGCTACAGTCGCCCCCAGCCCCCAAACTGTCCCAGTAGAGCCCCTGGTTCCACGCGTAGAGAGCGGAGCGGAGGAACCGGTGGAAGGCGGGAGCCGAGTGCGGCTGCTTTAAGACCGCGGAGCGCGCGCGCCCGCCGCCAGCTGGCCCGGGCTGCGCGCCCCCGCCGCCACCGCGCGCCCCCTACTTGCTCGCTCGTTCGCTCGCCGGCTTTAAAGTCTCTGCCAGGATCCATGCTCACATGTTACTTCCTGTATGGAGGCATGGCCAGTTTCCAGCCCCGCGCTCCTCGTTCCTCCCCAGCCTGCGCCGGAGCCACAACTTTCAGGAGCATGGACTGAAGGCGCCCTCGCCCCAGCGCCCCTCTGAGATCCTTTGTGTTTTCCTCCGTTTCCTCCGGCCGTTTCTATTTTGGGGGGCTCTCCGCTCCCCCCGCCTCTCCCCTCCCCTTCCCCTCTCGCAAACATGCCTCCTTCCTTCCCGGGGCCCTGGAAAGAGCTGCCTGCCTGAAGCCCGGAGACGCCGCGCCGCGCCGCGCTCAGCCCCGCCGCCGCCCGCCGGCTCTCGGGCTGTGCTGTGCTGCCGACTCAAGTTGGGGATCCTCGGCTGCTCACCGCCGCCGCCGCCCGCGGTCCCTGCCTGCCCCGGGCCCGGGGCATCGCCGCCGGCCGCCGACTCCGCGCCCTGCCCGCTCGGCTCGCTCCTTTTTGAACGGAAAGCGGCCCTTCTCCGCCGAGAGGATCGTCCCCAGCGTGGCTCAGCGTTCCCGGTCACTTTTTGAGATTTTCCGGGGGGCGCTCGGCGGCTTCCCGGATTCCAAGGGGACTCGGGCCGCCTAGCGCGGGGCGCCGGTGGAGCTGGCGAGTCGGGGAAGCGCCCCGGCTTAGCGGAGGCTCTCACGGAGGCAAGAACTTATTCAACAAGTTTACCCCCCTGGTTTCCTCTTTTCGATGTGCGTTTTCGGACATGCGGAGGTTACTGGAACCGTGTTGGTGGATTTTGTTCCTGAAAATCACCAGTTCCGTGCTCCATTATGTCGTGTGCTTCCCCGGTGAGTGCCGGCCGCCGAGGGGACGCGGCCCCGGCCGGCGCGCTTTGGGGATGCGGAGTTGTCGACTGGGCGCGGAGCTCCGGCGCCCGTCCAGGAGACCCTGGAGAGGGTGGAGGGGGGCCCGGTGCATGGGGAGGAGGGGAGGATGTGCTCCGCGGGCTTGGGCGATGTTTGGGGAGGCTGGTGGTCGAGGAAGGTGGAGGCAGGGGCCGGCCAGGGAGGGACTGAAGGACGCGGGGGTCTGCTTCCGCTTCGGTTTGGGGGGCCTGGGGAACTGGAATCGGGAGAAAGGGGGACTTGCTTTGCTGATTCGCCGCCGATCGGGAGGACTCGAGTTGTGGGGCGGTTAGCGAGACTGAGGCCATGGAAAGGATGCTTCTGTGGGTTTGGGGGGCCCAGGTGACCCCCCTCGCTCCGGCGGGTATTGAAGGAGCTTGAGGGGGGTGGGTGCTGTTCTGCAGCCCTTTGGGAGGGTTAGGTTTCTGGGAATGGAAGTCGGAGGCTGCCTGCGGAGGACTGAGGATGTGGGGAGCAGCCTGCGTTCTGAGGCCGGGGTGCCTTCCCTCTCTATTGGGGCGATTGGGGCTGGGGCGCGGGCAGCCCTTCTGTGCCGGCTTGAGGCATCCTCTTTGGGCACAGTGAGAGGGCAGGACGCAGGCGGTTTGGGAGAGATCCCGTGTCATCCCCAGCCCCGGCCCTTGGTCCCTTCCCTCCGCTGCTCTGCTCGAATGGATTGCCCGGGTCCGGGCGCTGGCGCGCGGGGGGCGGCCGGGTCGGCGGCCGGGTCGCTGTTCGCGCCGGGGCGGATTTTTTCCTGTCTCGCGCTCCCTGCCTACCTTCATCTTTGCCCTTTTGCAGGCTGTTCGCGACTGGCAGACCCAGATCCTCTCCTTTCTGGCCAGGTTAAGACGGAAACAATATTGGCCATTGAAAACTAGAATAAATCACCGCCGTACGGCTCGGCGACCCTCCACTTCCAGCCCTCAGCTGGCAGGCGCCCCTCCTCTCTCCCCTGGGGAGGGCAGAGGCCAGCTGCCTCCCTCTCCTCTCTTGCAGGTCCCCCGGGCTGCAGCCCGGAGCTCCCTCGTAGCTGTCCTGTTCCCTCCCTGGGGGTGGAGGCCAAGTCCTGCTTTAGCCCGGGGAAGGGCTGGAAGAAAGGGGGCGATTCGCTTTTCATCCCTTGCTCCCCTAAGGACAGAGAATTCCCGGTTTTTCTGCCCTCTCATCCACCAGCTCCTGGATACCCGGAGGTGGAGGTTATCTGAATCAAGAAAAAGAGGAAAGTGCCCCGAGGTGTTCTCTCTGTCTGGTTACAGCCGCCAGTCTCTGGGCGACTGGAGCTCCCTTTTTTGGTGCAGCGGGTCCCCCAGTCCCATCCTGCGCCCCGGATCAGGGTGCGGGCACCCTCGCCGCCCTCGGGGATCCCTCTTGGGGGACTGGCAGCGAATGCCCCCTTTGCACATTCGGGGATGCCCTCGAGGGGCAGAAAGGCAAAGCACCGTCTTGTTTTCTGCACCCCCTTTTTTCTCTCCGCATCCTCCTGCCCGCGGAGCGGCACGGAGCTCCTGCCACAGCCCAGAAGCCCAGCTCAGAGGCCGAGTGAGGACGTGAGTCCACACTCACCCTGGGGCCTGGGGTTTGCCCACTGGATCCTGCCTCTACGGTTGTGTGGGCCATGAGGACATCTCCCCTTAGAAACAGCTGCCTTCATGCCTTCATTCAGTTAAAGACCACTGCTCAGTATTTGGGTTAATCATTTCCCCCTTCTAGTCTCCTCTGCTATGCCACGGACTTGCCAGCTGAGCAGGCTCAGGTGCACATAGGGGTCGAGCTTTGTGAGGGCCATGCTTTGATGGGTGCAGTGGGAGGCCGTGGAGGGCAACCTTTTAAATTAGAGTAATTTCCAGTTCCGCTTATGTCCTTTTTGTACTCGGGGATGCAGTCAGTGGGCTGACCGTGATTTTCTTTTCCCTGGTGTTTGAGGAAGCTTGAGATCCAAAATTGGACTTGCCAGGGAGCCTGCCTTCGTGGGGCTTGGACCATTTTCGTCTTCTCATTTTCTTTTCGCGCCCACGCTGCGAGGTAAATAGCCCCTTTCTTGGTCTGGGAGCCGAGGGATGTCGGAAAGGGAAAGGGCAGTGGTGGGAGGCTCAGGGAAGAAGGCGGTTTGGTTTGGAAAACTGCAGCCGGAGAGGGTGCAGCAGCCTTTGGAGCAAGGCAAAGTTAAAATATCAGAGCTCTGGGAGACGCTTGCTTTCCGTTTTCCGAGGTTGCCGCGACGTCGCTGGACCTCAGGGGGCGCCCCCGAGCCACTGGTGGGGCTCGTGCCACCTCCACACTGGTCGGTTTCGGCCACCTCCAAGCCGCGGGAATGGGGCGCGCGTGCCCGGGTTCCGAGATTGGGGGCTGCAGACGCGCCTTGGCGCGAGGAGGCGGCCTAGGCCTGAGGATGCTGCTCCTGGCCTTCTCGAAACCCGGTAGGGGCTGGAGTTCGCCTTGGGACCCCCACTTCTTGCCTGCCATAACCTCAGAAGCGCTTATTTGTTTGACAAGAGGGACAAAAATGCTTCTGTTTTGGAGTAGGGTCCTCTGTGAGGTCTTAGCCAAAATCCCTTGTTACTTCTTAGTATTTTTGTTTCCTCTCAGAATCGCGTAACTCTTCAGTTGCATTGAGTTCTCAGCTCCTGTTCAGGACACGGGGTAGCTGTAGTTGGGGCAGGGCATTGGAATCACAGCCCTGGCATGGCTTTTTCCCAGTGGATCAGAAACAGTGGCTTTTAGTCTTTGAACAACAGTGTGGCAGGTTTGGGTCCATTCAGGGTTAATAATGCCTCGAGTGTTGCTTACAAGTGCAAAGCCAAGAATGTTATCCAACATGATACTAGGCATATTGGGTTCTTATAAATGTTTAAAAAGTACTACAGAAACATTTACAAAAATAGCAAAATATAATGGATCCCCCACCCAACTTCAAAACTCGCAACTGAATCTTCCCTTCATCTCTTCCTCCCCAACACCTTATTCTTGTAAAGCAAATCCTACACATAGTTCATTCAAACTCTAATATATATATATCCAATCACTGGGAATTTAATTGCCTCTGACCCAATATAAATTATGTTACTTGAGAGGGTTAATCTTTTATCTGTTTTACATTCTTAAGCTATTCAGCAGATTTTTTAAAAAACTTGATTTTTGTCTTCCCGCCCTCAGAGTGAAACTCTGGTTTTGTTATGTTTTGTATTGTAATTACATTACATCTAGGATGATGCCACTGGAAACACTTGAGATGGATAAGCTCAGCTGTGTGCCTTGGATGTGTCAGAATTGGAGGCTCCATGATTGATGTCGGGAGAATCATGAATCTCCCTCTAAGCGGTCTTTGCTTTTATTTGCATGTTCGGGCTTTAGTCCTGGTGGGCATCCCTTACGGCCTTTTTTGGAAAACGCAAAAGTAATATTTGGAAGTCAGCAATCTTTCTCTTTACAGGGTGTGAGATCGTGCAGGTTTTTTTCCCCCCTCTCATGCATCATGTTTGAAAATCAAGAATCTTTATCCAGTCTCTAAACTGGGTCCCTTTGACACAGTTATGGAATAAAAATCTTTGATGTTTCCTTCTAACACAGTGTTCACGTTTGAGGGTTGATGGACTTAGAACACTCATAAAGATAGGCATAAACAGGGCCTTTTGGAAATAGAGGAAGTTGTTGGCGTTACTGGAAGAAGAGAGGTCATAGGGAAGGTTGGCTTCTGTGGGAAAAGTGAGTCTTCCATAGTAAAGCTGTGAGCTTCTCCCCTTAATTATGGACCTGTTTTCACTGAATAAAAGATTATGTTGTTGTTTACATGAAGCAATCCAGGGAATGCTGATGATTTAATGCAGCAAAGCAAACAAGCCCATTCAGATTTGCCTTTCTATTCTAAGACACTCCCAGTTAACAGAGTAGAATCAGTTGTATACTTGAATGCCGATTGCAAGTCACTTTCTTTGCATTCACTATAGATCATTGAAAATGCCCTAGAGTAATTCAGGAGCCTCTCCTACCCCCTTGCCTCCCTACCTTTTTCTGGAGACTTCTTTTCTTTTTTTGAGATGAGTCTCCTGCCTCAGAGCCTCCTGAGTAGCTGGGTATACAGACACGTGCCACCATGCCTGGCTAATTTTTGTAGAGATGGGGTTTCACCATGTTGGCCAGGCTGGTCTTAAACTCATGACCTCAGATGATCTACCTCTCTCAGCCTCCCAAAGTGCTAGGATTACAGGCATGAGCCACTGTGTCCAGTCCCTGGAAACTTTTTTTTTTTTTTTGAGACAGAGTCTCACTCTGTCACCAGGCGCCAAGCTGGAGTGCAGTGGCACAATCTTGGCTCACTGCAACCTCTGCCTCCCAGGTTCAGGCAATTCTCCTGCCTCAGCCTCCTGAGTAGCTGGGACTACAGGGGCACGCCACCATGCCCAGCTAATTTTTTTTGTATTTTTAGTAGAGACGGGGTTTCACCGTGTTGGCCACGATGGTCTTGATCTCTTGACCTCGTGATGCCGCCCTCCCAAAGTGCTGGGATTACAGGCTTGAGCCACCGCTCCCGGCCCCTGGAAACTTCTTATCCAAAGAGACAGTCTGTGTACTTAAATTAGCCTTACGTGGGTGAAGAAGGCAAATTAAGCATTGCTACTGGGCTGTTGCTTTAGCGCTTCGCTTTTTACAGGGAGACGCTGTTTGTTCTTTTAAAATCTGGATTTCCATTCAACATGTAGGACAGTGAAATGCTATTTCTAGGCAGGATGAAGGTGACAGTGTGTGTACATTGTTAATTAAGAGATTTAAACATTTGTAATTAACACTGTCATCCTCGGTTCCATTTCATGTGGTCACATTCCATAACCTAGAGCTTAGGGGAAAAATTTAGGGCATCTGAAGTTCCCACTTGATGCCCTGAAATAAGGCCTTGGTTTGCTTTGGTTTGAAATTGACCTCTGTTAGATACTGGATGGTGGTCATTGAAACTGTTTTTGACTGTATCCTGTTTAGAGAATAAAAGGGCTCTGTCCAATAATGTGATGGAAGCCGAGGAGTACCCTGCTCCCCACCTTTAATTCTCCACCTGAGCTTGATCTAGGTAAAGTAGCCACTGATGAGGCAGAGGGAGTGGCTTAGGAGGGGCTGAGAAGAGCCTGCTCCCAGCCAGCTGTGAGGGCTTCCTGTGGAATTTGCAATAGTCACTGAATTTGTCCCAGAATGAGGTTGCCTGTACAAATGATTAAAAGATAAGGCTGGGCGCTGTGGCTCCTGTAATTCCAGTGCTTTGGGAGGCAGGAGGGTCGCTTGAGCCCAGGAGTTTGAGACCAGCCAGGGCAACATAGAGAGACCCTGCCTCTATAAAGAAAACAAAAATTAGCCGAGTGCACTCCTTAGTCCCCACTGCTTGGGTGGCTAAGATGGGAGGATTGTTTGAGCTCATAAGATTGAGGCTGCGGTGAGATTTGCTCATGCCACTGCACTCCAGCTTGGGTGACACAGTGAGGAGACCTTGTCTCAAAAAAAAGATTAATAAAAGATCAAATGTGGGCTGGGCATGGTGGCTCATGCCTGTCATCTCAGCACTTTAGGTAACCAAAGTGGGCAGATTGCTTAAGCCTAGGAGTTTGAGAGCAGCCATCGGCAACCTGGTGAGACCCCATCTCTACAAAAAATAAAAAAATTAGCTGCACACGGTGGTGCGCGCCTGCAGTTCCAGCTACTCCAGAAGCGGAGGACAGGAGTTTGGGGCAGTGAGCTGTGATGGGGCCACTGCACTCCAGCCTGGGTGTCAGAGTGAGACCCTGTTCTAAAAAAAAAAAAAATACCTCCATTTGCCAGTCTGAGAAATGGGAGCAACCCTGTTGCTTGGCAGTGAACTATATCCAGGACTACAGCAATGTTCTACGCACTTAAAAAGTCAACTGTACTTGTGTAAAAAGAGTTATTTGTTACAGACTTTGCTTTAATGTATTTCTGGTATGGTGTTTATGTGGAGTTGTAAGCATTAAAAATCAATAAAAAGGATAAGTATATTCTAGAAACCTGTATTTACTTTCCCTTGTTTCTCCCTACAATTTGCCTGTTGCAAATTTCCAAGAACACAGGATTGTTGATGTCTCTTTAAAAAATGTCTTAAGGGCTGGGCGCGGTGGCTACGCCTGTAATCCCAGCACTTTGGGAGGCCAAGGGGGGTGGATCACGAGGTCAAGAGATCGAGACCATCCTGGTCAACAGGTGAAACCCCATCTCTACTAAAAATACAAAAAATTAGCTGGACATGGTGGCGCGTGCCTGTAATCCCAGCTACTCAGGAGGCTGAGGCAGGAGAATTGCCTGAACCCAGGAGGCGGAGGTTGCGGTGAGCCGAGATCGCGCCATTGCACTCCAGCCTGGGTAAACAAGAGCGAAACTCCGTCTCAAAAAAAAAAAAAAAGTCTTAAGGTAATACAGGTAAATTTCACTTTCAGTAAAATCTGTGAAGATTGAGATGTATAACAAATAAATTCGTGGTTACTCAGTATGAAAAGGATCGTTAGGTAATAGCTGTGCAAGATTTCTTTAAGTAGTTAGAGGGCTTCTTGAGTGATTGTCCCCTCCTATGGGGATAGCTGTAATTGGAGGGACCATTTCACCTGGTATCATTTGTAGCAAGATATTTGGTGTTTTGACAGAAAAATATATTCTGTGTAAGATGGCTTATTGGGTCTGTGCACGCCCAAGGTTTTATGATTGCAGCTTTTAATACAACTATTAATTTTTTTTTTTTTTGGCTGGGCATGGTTGCTTATGTCCGTAATCCCATCACTTTGGGAAGCCGAGGCGGGTGGATTACAAGGTCAAGAGATCAAGACCATCCTGGCCAACAAGCTGAAACCCTGTCACTACTAAAAATACAAAAATTAGCTGGGCGTGGTGGTGGGCGCCTGTAGTCCTAGATACTCAGGACAACTTTAAAAAAAAAAAATTGTTTTTTTTTAAGTCCTTCTAGGGCTAGGAAGAGGAATGACAGCTGATGAGGTTTTATATGTGCCTGGTGTCTCTTTTGTAAGCCTCCCAAACTGGATTGGGTAGTGTTTCATTTGTACTTGGAGTGGGTGAGGCGGGAGGTAACTTACACATTGAATGAGAACTTTGATGTCTGTCAGCCAGTTGATGAGAATCGCCATACTGTTTTGTCAGCAGGTGGCAGGGGGAAATCCTTTAGGAGTCTGGAACTTGTTAGTACTTTTTATGTGTTTTCTAAACTAGGTGGCTATTGAGAGTTATACAGAATATAGCAAAGTAGGGAAGAATGTGGCCTCTGGAGCCAGCCTACCTTTGCCATTGATAGCTGTGCTACCTTAGAAAACTTACTTACTCTCTCTGTGCCTCATTATTATTTTTTTCCTCTGTGAAATGGGGTGGTGATAGAAGAAGCCTAAGGTCTTCGTGAGGCTTGAATGAGAATGCATATAAGGACTTAGTACTGTGCATGGTAAGTAGTACGTGCTCAATAACCGTTTGTTTTAATCAAAAATTTTTTATGTTTATAGAGACAGGGTCTCTCCCTGTGTTGCCCAGGCTGGTCTTAAACTCCTTACCTCAGGTGATCCTCCTACCTCAGCTTCCCAAAGTGCTCGGACTACAGGCCTGAGCCATTGCTCGTGGCCCCTGTTTTTATTTATTTATTTTCTTTTTCTTTCTTTTTTTTTTTTTTTTTTGAGATAGCATCTCACTCTGTCACCAGACTATGGTGCAGTGGCTCAATCTTGACTCGCTGGAGCCTCTGCCTCCCGGGTTCAAACAATTCTCCTGCCTCAGCCTCCCAAGTAGTCAGGACTACAGGTATGCGCCACCATGCCCACCTAATTTTTATATTTTTAGGAGAGTCGGGGTTTCACCAAGTTGGCTAGGGATGGTCTCGATCTCTTGACTTTGTGATCCACCCACCTCAGCCTCCCAAAGTGCTGGGATTACAGGCATGAGCCACGGTGTCCAGCCCCCACTGTTTTTATTTTATGTGCATTTAAGAGGTTTGGATGGAAGTATATGGAAAGAGGGAGGAGAATGGAACTGAAACGGACAACTGTATGTATAGACAGTTTTTAAAAAAAATTCAGTAAACATGTATGATGGGTTTTTGTACCTGTCTTTGCTGTTGAGGGTAAGGAGGAGTAGGGACCAGCATGAGGACATCCTACGTAAGATTACTAACAGTTTACATTTTGAGGTTTAGAGAAATGAGAAAACCCTCACGAAGTCTGAGATACCACCTTCTCCGCATTGCAAAGGAGGTCTCTGCTTTCTCAGTTTAAAGGGGAAAAATGCTTTCTGCAGGCTTGAAATATACCTCATGAATCTTCCAAATCCCTGTGTAGAGTCGCTTGGTCCTGAACCCTGAGATGTTAATTTCTGTTCTCAGGCCTTATGGGCGGTGTGGTAACGGAGGGAAATAGGTTACTCTCATTACTGGGTTTCAGTTTGGCTCCACTGATGGGAGGCAAACAGTAGTTGGGTGTTTGCTTGTATTTTGCAGTTGTTTAACACTTGAATACACTCATATCCTGTCTCCATATTTTCGTGGATTCAGAGCTACAGAACATATGAGAGAGAAGCACACACTCATGCACACCTCGCGCCCTCTAATCTTTTTTGTTTGTTTGTTTCAGACTGAAATCGGCATGATATTTTTCAGGCCAAACAATAAAATGTGATTTTAAACTACTCAGTTTAGCTATTTTTGGGGAGTAGCAAAGTGACACAGTTGGCTGCTGAATTCTAGCAACTATAAAAGAAAAAAATGAAAGCATAGTTCATGGAATATGTAACACTTCCATGTAAGAAAATAGGACAACTGGTTCTTATTTTTGGGTCTGTGATACTATCTTTCTAAGTGAGTGAAGCAGGGTGTTGTATAATGCAGTGGATATACTTTTGAGGAATTCATACTACTTACAATATACATCTAAGAGATGCTTGAGTTCTCATACCATTGCTGCCTCATGAATTCTGCAGTGCCCTTAAATCAGATCTTCTCATTAATCGGGAATGATTTGGATAAGGGACATAGCCATAAGCAATTGACCAAGCATAAAAGCATGGTCCAGATTAGTGAGGAAATATTACTCACTTTTTAAGGTTGTATCAAGAACTTTTTAAGAATTGTCAAAAAGGATTTATTTACAAAGAAGTGGCTATTTATAAATGAGTTCTACCCATTTTTTAAACTGACACTTTTCCAGAAGGATTTCTCTTCAGTAAGTGTGGAGGCTTAGCTCTGTCTGTGGGTAGCTAAGGGTGGTTACCCTTGGGTGGTTACCCAGCATCTTGTGGGAGTAGGGCTGGGTAGTGCTGGGGATATGGGAGTTCCAGATATACTTATCTGTTATTCAGAATCCACACCAAAACCCCAGAGACCCAGGCTGAAATACTCAGTTCATTACAGCATTTACCTTGGGCAAATGGGCCCCCGCCTTTTAATCTATAAAATGGGAACAGTAGTTAAATTAGCCTATGCTTACCAAGCACTCGTGATCTGTGCCCAGTGCTTGAGCATTTTGTATATGCCTTTAATCATCCATGGAAGTAGTAACCGTGATCACTCCCACTGTAGGATGAGGACACTAAAGTGGAAGGAGGTAGGTCCAAGGTCACCAGGGCAGTAAGGGGGTGTGACTAATGTTCCTCTAATCATGGCTCAGGATTTCTGTTTTTTTAAATTTCAGACCATTTGCTTTTTGAAGACAGTATGGAGACTGTTTTTCCTAATTGCACAGGAGGGCCAATTAAAAGATTGAGCTTTATGTATTTTACCCTCTTACTTTTCCCATCTAAGCAAGTGCCATAAACACTGGGTGAAATAAAGGTGTCTTCCTGTACTTAATACAATTAAAT
Source organism: Callithrix jacchus (assembly GCF_049354715.1). Classification (NCBI taxonomy): domain Eukaryota; kingdom Metazoa; phylum Chordata; class Mammalia; order Primates; family Cebidae; genus Callithrix; species Callithrix jacchus. The sequence continues at coordinate 43,331,503 of NC_133516.1, forward strand.
AAGGAAGTAATGCAATTAGTATAGGATTTTATTTGGTTACGTTGAAGAGGTGACCTTTCAGCAAATTACTTTAGCTTCTGAATAAGCCGATAATAACTGTGGTTAGAGTCTGAATTTGTTGGTGGTGAGTTTTGTTGACACTACTCCTCTTCCAAATTACCTAAACTGATTTGCTTTGTAATTTGAGAACTTTTGTTTGGGGCTTTCAATATGGTTACTTTGTAATAATGCTGTATTTTTAATATCCCTTGTATATCATCTAAGTGTGGGCTGCAGGCTCTGAATCATAACTTCAGGAAAAGGTCTGAGGGAGTTGTGTTTGGCAAGAGAAGGCTGGGTTCTGCATTTTCCTCTGGAGTTTAGAACTAGCCGTGGGAGCCAGCCAAACCAGCTGTGGGATCTTGGGCAAGACCCTTGATTTTCTTTGGGGTTGTTTTCCTCACTCTTTACTAAATGGCTGCTGCAATTTTTTCTGAAATTTTAGAGATTGTTGATTCCAGGCTAGGCAGTTTGAAAGGTTTATGGTCTTTTTGCAATATGCAAATCAGATACCTGGGACACAGTGTGATTTGGGAGGTGCACTTGTTGACTTTTTTCTATGAGGATTTGATGAGGATTTGCTTCCTAGGCATTGAGAACCCTTCCATTATCTTGCTAACCTTGCTGCAGATTATCCTGGGGGAGTAGCAAATGAGATGATGAGTGGACCTTGGTTAATGGAATGCCTATAAGCTATTTTTTTTTTAAACTTGAAACCTTGTTTTTCCTGGAGACAGAAGTTAAATACAGAGATTTGCTCATGCCAACAAAGTTATGCGTAGCCTTTAAAACTAATGTGATTTATGATTGGAGTGGTGGGGGCAGTTGTCTTTGTCTGAAATGAGACAAGAAGTTGGTTCTGAATCTTGTGTCTGGAATGGAGAAATGGAGAAAGGACAGACATTTGGGTTTTCTGGAATTCTATAGATGTTCTGTTTGGGAATACTGTGTTTAAAAGAAAAAAATGAATTAAAAATTAAGAATGGATTAAAAATCAGTCATTTCACGTTCATGCCATCAACAAGTTTCTTGAGTGCCTAGAGCATGCCAGGCACTGTTGCAGGCACTGGGAGACAATGGTGACCAGAACAGGTGGAAGCCCTGGTCCTCTTGAGAGCTTCCCATGAAAGGCTGGGTTACTCTTGAAAAATAGGAAGATCTAGCAGCCTAGGGCCTATGTCTTGCTTGGCAACAATGTTAACCTGAAATTAAATAGTGCTACCCCTTGGGATGGGGCACACGCCTAGCCCATAGTGGTAATTTACAATACACAGCTGGCCCCTGGAGGTGTTTGTCACCCAAGCATAGGTGTTTTTCCTGAGGGACAGATTTTTTTCCATTGGGCTTGTTTGGGTTTTGTAACACCTGAAATTATTTTATGTGTAACTGGGTGCATGCACACATGAGCTAGTGCACACAGGTGCATTGCTGGCTGATGACATGACTTCGTTCCTGCCAGTCTCACCTATGAAGCTGAGGCTTCGCTCTCCTGGTTGTGTCCTTTTCTGACTCTACAAATTGCCTGCTGCTTGGGTATTTTACAGTCATGCATTGACTTCTCTTGTTGTTCTGAATTTCTGTTAGCTTGTTCAACTAAAACAAAAGTGTGTTTTGAAAAATCACTCATTTAAGAGCTGGTTCCCTTGGTCACTTTCTTGTTAACAAATGGCCCATTAAGGGTATGATGTGGGGAGACAAAGGGGAAAAGCCAGTGACTAATATAGTAGGATCTGAGTACATTAATGTTGGAGGTGCCATAATAGTGGGTCTCTTGCTGTTTAATTATTTTTTACAGTATGTCTGCCTTCCTCATTTTTACACATGGATTTTCAATAAATGATAGAAATAATGCACATTTTAATTTTTCCAAAAACAACATGTGAAAGCCTGAACTTTGTACACAATAGAGTGGCTAGCTTTTGACTATTGCAGATGGAAGGTTTGAGGGGACGATTCCTTCCTTCACCCTTGTTTCAGTGCATGTTCATTAAGTGGTCACTGTCATATGTAGTACATGTGCATGATTTCCCCACATGTGATTCAGAGCCAAATTAGACTATGTTCTTTTTTTTCCTTTTTTTTTTTTTGAGATGGAGTCTTGCTCTGTTGCCAGGCTGGGGTGCAGTGGCACGATCTTGGCTCATTCAACCTCTGCCTTCCGGGTTCAAATCTGCCTCAGCCTCCCAGGTACCTGGGACTACAGGTACATGCCATGAAGCCGAGCTAATTTTTGCATTTTTTAGTAGAGATGGGGTTTTATCATGTTGGCCAGGATGGTCTCGATCTCTTGACCTCGTGATTCGCCTGCCTCAGCCTCCCAAAGTGCTGAGATTACAGGTGTGAGCCACTGTGCCTGGCCTTAGACTATGTTCTTTGGGGTCAGGACTACATTCCTGCTTGTGCTGTATCTTTGATGTCTAGGTAGTGATAGTCATGTTTGAGGGCCGAATGAGAAGATAATGCTCTTCAAATGATTACAGGATGTTTGACAAGACATTGATGTCATTGATGTAGTTTCAAGATATCTCACATTTGTATATTGCATCTTCTTAAAAGATAAGCTATCCAAGGTTACTTTCTTCCTTAAGAGAATTCCAAGTATATATATTGTCATGAGGGTTAAAGTTTATCTTTAAAAAGAGAGAAGCTCTTCTGTTGGCCGTGAAGGTATCTGTTGCTGAAAATAAGATTCTATTCTAATTAAGGAACAAATGTCTATGGGACAGCAGGATTACGTTCTGATGGTTGTAGTGGTAGTAAGCCTCTTTTTTTTTTCTTTCTTGTGGAATAATTTAAGCTAAATTCTGTGAATCTAGTGGTCATTGTATCAGAAGTGGCCTTGGCTCTTAGCATTGATTCAGGACAAGGTAGCCTGCTTATTTCTGCTTTGGTTGTTCCAGAAATGGTGAATGAGGTATGTAGAGAGCAGCAGAGCTTCCCTCCGCTGAGAGTGGAGCAGGAAAATGAATACTGATCTGTTGCCCTGTAATGGCTTTGTGCAGGTTGGTCTAGGAGAGGGGCCTGCCTGAGCTGATCATGCCTGGTTGACAAATACTAGTTGATCATTAGATCTACTGCCCTTAGTGAGACAGACGTTGGCTGGCGCATCATGGTGATTCCAGGTGTGCGTAGGCAGAGTTTTCTCGAACACATTGCTCGTCAGTGCCTGCCCTACTTTATCCCTCTTCCCACCGGTTGTTTTCTCTTTTAAGACTAGTTGTTTTCTCTTACTTACATGTGCTTAAAGGCTATGAGTGGAGGGTACAGAAAAATCTCTTGACAGTTTTAGGCACTTGCTCCACATTTTCTCAGTCAATTCGGGCAGAAGCAGCTGGGAAATTATTTAATGGGATACAGGTTTGTATGCCAGAGGTCTTAGTCCATTTGGTGTTGCTGTAATGTTACCTGAGACTGGGTGGTTTGTAAAGAAAAGAGGTTTATTTAGCTTACAGTTCTGCAGGCTGGGAAGTTCAAGGGCATGGCCCAGGTGTCTGGTGAGGGCTTTTGTGCTGTATCATGGTGCGAAGGTGAAAAGGGAAGTGGACACGTGCAAACGGAGGCAAAACCCACGTGACACCCTGGCTTTGTAACAACCCATGCTCAAGGGAGCTGATCCATTTCCAGGAGAAATGACTCGGGCTTGCCAGAATGAGAATTCTCAGTCTCTACCTGGAGAATGGCACCAATCCGTTAATGAAGGATCCACCCTTGCGACTCAGACGATAGCCACTAGTCTCCACTTCCTAGCACCACCATGTTGAGGACCAAATTTCAACAAGTTTTGGTGAAGACAAACTCAAACCATAGCAGTGGGTAACTCTAGTGGTAGCGTTCTTTTGGAACATATTTTAGGATGTGGTTCTTAGAAGAAAAACTCAGTTGCTAGTGAAGTTTCTTAACTGAAATGAAGGAGTTGCTGGTTCTTGAAATTTCTGCTGCTCCTTATGATGTGAAGTGGAGGTAAACTGGTTTCTGGGGAGTCTAGGGGAAATGTAAGCACTCTGACCACATAAACAAAGGATTGTGTGAAAATAAATCTTACTTGCCTTGGAACCTTTAAATGGAGTTGAGGGAATGAGACTTGAAGACAGGTGGATTCTGATGAAAGAGGCCGGTAGGAAATGCATATGAAAAAATATGCATTTTAAAGAATTTTGCAGGTACCAGGGTGAATCCCAGCTTTGTCCTTTGCTAACTTTGGCCTGTTACTTAACTTTATTGGTTTTCTTATCTTTATAACGGGGATAATGAGAATTTCAACCTTTTTGAGTCCTTGTGAATATTAAATGAAATGTGTGTGAAAAGCATTAGGCAGAAAGAACTTTTTTTTTTTTTTTTGAGATGGGGTCTTGCTTTGTCACCCAGGCTGGAGTACAGTGGCATGATCTTGGCTCACTGCAACCTCTCCCTCCTGGCTTCAAGCAATTCTTCCTGCCTCAGCCTTCTGAGTAGCTGAGATTACAGGCGCTCACCATCATGCCCGGCTAATTTTTGTATTTTTGGTAGAGATGAAGTTTTGCTATGTCGGCCAGGGTGGTCTTGAACTCCTGAGCTCAGGTGATCAGCCTCCCAAAGTGCTGGAGCTGGTATTACAGACATGAGCCACTGTGCCCGGCTGATACACAAAATTTTATAAATGGTACCTGGTTTTCATAGCCACTGCTTAAGATGCATGAAACAAAAGTGTGCATGAACATGCTTTCAACGAATGCCGTGCAACACTGTGAAGAAGTGGGATTGCTTGAGCTGGGATGGCAGAGATCCTACAGCTAATACAGTGGCAGAACTAGAATCTGAACTGGCCTTCTGGCTGCTGTCATGCTTTCTTCTGTGCAGAGCAGGAGTTAGAGGAATTTAAGGTTCACATGGCTACCAGGAAGAGTTGTTTTTTTATTGACAGAGGTTTTAGCAAAGATGGCTATTTAGATTTGATTTGTCCTATATCCCCCACCTTGAAGGATAAGGTTTATAGCTACTGTTGATATTCTCATTACTGAAATTATCAGCATGAGTAGGGTACATATGCCTTGCTGTGTATCTTTGTGTTAATAAGGGGCCAGTCACACCCACCCACTAGGTACATACAAACAGGGACATTCAATGAAAGTGAATAGGTTTGTTTTCTTCCCGTCCCTGCCCTGTTTGTTACTTTGCAGTTTTTCTACAGAGAGATTGGAGATTGGCATTTGAGCTGATGGTCCCCATTTCCATAGCTGTGGCAGATATTGCTTATTGCCCAGAGAGCTCTTTGCTGCTGAAGCCTGAACTTGATCTTAGGATTGTTTGCAAAAGCTGGTCTGGGAGAGGACTTTTGTGTCATCTCTGTGCTATAATAAGGCTGATTAGCCGACCTTTAAAATTAGCATAAGAAGGAGAGGTGTATCCAACTGGATACTGTATTCTTGCAAATAGGTGTGCTGCTACTTGGGCAGTTTTTAAGGTTTCCTGGTCCATGAAATTGATCTGAACTTATATTTGACTTACATTTGTTTATTCAGAAAAAAAAAATTCAGTTACTTGATGGTGGTTTCATCATATTCTAATTGGTGAGATCCACTAATGGAGGTTTAGAGATCTAAATTTACTTGTTTATTTTTCTTTTCTTCAAAGCCCAGAGGTTTTGCATCAGATTATGGCATTGTAGGACTGTTTGTATTCCAAAGTGACACCTTTCTGAATTCTTAGCTATTTAAGTAAGTGTTAAGAATGGGCCTGGTGACAGCAGTTTTTAAAACAGTGAGTTACTTAATGGATCCTTTCCCCCTGTTGTTTATACCTGACATAGTATCTTGTGTTATCTCTGAATAAATTTATTGTTACCTTTAGGGTAGCTTGTTTTTCAAAATTTAAGTGGTTCTCTGATCAGTGTTATCAGACCTGGTATTTTCTCAGGTAAATTCGAAGAGTAAGGATGTAAGGTGAAAGGAATTCATGAGCGAAGCTGGCATCAGGTAAATTTTGGGTGCTTGGTAACACACCAAGTACTTGGATGACTTCAGGTAGTCCTGGTTGTTTTTTCACTTCATGATCCCTTTTGATGTTAAGCCTTTTGCTTAGTTACTATGAAATGTCTGTAGAGCTGCTCTGTTCAATATGGTAGCCACCAGCCACATGTGGCTATTAAACACTTCAAGCGTGGCATGTCTAAATTGAGATGTGCTTTAAGTGTAAAATACACACCGTATTTCAAAGACAAATGAAAAAAGTATGTGAACTATCCGATTAAAACTTTTCATTGACTGCCTGTTAAAATGATATTTTAGATATGTTAAGTAGGAAATGCTATTGAGATTACTGTCACCTGTTTCCTTTTACTGTTTCATGTGACTACCGTAAAATTTTAAATTACACATGTGGCTCACATTTGTGGCTCACACTGTATTTTTATCTGATGGCACTGGTCTAGAGAGTTCTTTCCAACCTTTTCTCACCTTTCGGAAGAGGATTTTACAGCTGTAATCCCCTGTGTGACACTGATTACCTGTTTTCTGTTCCTTACCCCTTCAAACTGTAGGGCTAAGAGAAACTCTGGTAAAGATGGATAAGGTTGTCTTCTGGAAGATACTGCTTCTGGAATATTGTGGGGATATGAGGATAGCAAATTAGGGTCATTTAGCTTTGCTTGCTTGCTTACCCATCTGTGAAGTGGGTAACAGTCCCTGAGTAAATGAGGTAAACCATGTGAGGCATCTGGCACGGCCCTTGGCATCTAGGGAACACTTAAAAATAAAAGCTGTGGCTGGGCACAGTGTCTTAGCCACCTATAATCCCAGCACTTTGGGAGGCTGAGGCGGGTGGATGATGAAGTCAAGAGATGGAGACCATACTGGCCAACACGGTGAAACCCTGTCTCTACTAAAAATACAAAAATAAGCTGAGGCATGGTGGTGTGCGCCTGTAGTCCCAGCTACTCCAGCGGCTGAGGCAAGAGAATCGCTTGAACCTGAGAGGCAGAGGTTGCAGTGAGCCGAGACTGTGCCATTGCACTCCATCCTGGCAACAGAGTGAGACTGTTTCAAAAAAATAATAATAATAAAATAAAAGCTGTTATTCATATTTTACCAGCTCGTGAGTAGACATTTAGCAGAGTTTCTGGCATTGATTTCTCCCTGTCCCGGTTCCTGTTGGTGCTACATTGTGGGACCTTTGTGGGTTGCAGACAGGTCCCTGCTGCCTATGAAATCCAGGGACAGCATCTCGCTTAAGCTCCTGCTCAGCAATTTGAAGGGTAGAAGGCAACTTGGAGATCTTCACAGATCGCACACGGCTTGTAGAAGCTCCTTGACAGACTGATATAATCCACTGCAGCACTCAGCACCTCATGCCTGGTGAAAGAGGCTTCATAGTCCCAGACCCCGAGTTTGCTTTCCTGGGTATTTTGTGAATAGTCAAGCTCGTCTAGGATCCAGACTCTGGACTCCAGGGTATTGTTAGCGGTCCATACTTTAATATAGCTGTGGATTTATTTGGCTGGTTGGATTGGGTGGTGGTCTCTGCATCTGAGTAGTGTAAAGACGTCCAAAATCCCCTCGAGGATGTTTGGTTCCTTTCTCCAACAGAATGTTAAAATGGGTGGCTTTTCCAAGTAAAGTAAATATTCTGTACTCTCCAGCCTGCTACTTAATTTGGAAATTAAAATGTGGAGAATGTGAGAGACGGATAGGACATACCCTATGAGAAAACTGTTAGGTCAGCCCAAAGGGCTTCTAGCTCGGGTCCTGTTGTGTCCATAGGCCAGGGATGTGGGCAGGGGTGGCTAATGGCTAGGGAGGGAAGCAAAGGGACAGCTGGGAAAACCCCGTCCCTGTTGAATTGTTTTTTAGGTTCCTGATGGAAATGCTTCATTCCCAGGGAATTTTTGGCAGGGTGGACACACACCCTTTGTTTGGTGCAGGTGATAAGAATCTGGGTTTCTGTGGTAAGTTCTTTTATGAGGGATAAACAATAATGTTAAACTCTTCAAGTTAAGGTGTTGAAGGGACCTTGGAGATCCTCAGTTCCCATCTGGAGCCTGCCTTGGAAACTCAGCGGAGGGCTTCTGAGAGCAGCCTGTGAGTGCTCACAAGGGAATGGGAACAAAAGGAGTTCCCTGAGGACTTCCTAATTTAACTCTCCAGCAGGGCCAGACTTCAGAGTGACTCTGAAAGAGACTAGTCCTCCAGACCTTTCTGTCCACACAGAACTTTGGCCGAGTTTCCACTTGCCACGTTATCAAAGCAAACCTTTTCTAGGGAGTGCTGTGATCACCTGCATCTGCCAATAGTGATGGCTGCTTCTCTCCCTGTCCCTTCACGGGGTCTGGGAGTTTTACTTTTGTGTAATATTTTCCCCTGTAAGCCCCAAGGGAGGAACATCTTCCTTACCAGGGGTGAGGGAGGGTACACTGAAAGTCTGCTCTTACTCCTACAGGTGTTTTTTTTTTTTTTAACCATGTGGCTAACACAAACCATTTATTGAGCACCTGCTGTGAGCATGAGCTGGTAAAATAAAATAATCTCATGGTAGGGGCTGGACACACTTTATCTGTAATTCATCCTTCAATTTCCCAGGTGTGCAAGTAGAGGTTTTGCTAAGTTAAGAAACTTGAGCCGTGTCATACAACTTTGAAAGCGGTGGAACCAGGCCTCTGACTCCAAAGGCAGGGCCCTTCTAACAGTGTGACGCTTCTGTTCATAGGTGGATAACCATCTGTGTGCAGCTTGTGAATTGCTCTTATTGGATTGAATTTTGGGTACTTAAAGACTTAAGAGCTGGCCGGGCGCGGTGGTTCACGCCTGTAATCCCAGCACTTTGGGAGGCCAAGGCAGGTGGATCACGAGGTCAAGAGATTGAGACCATCCTGGTCAACATGGTGAAACCCCGTCTCTATTAAAAATACAAAAAATTAGCTGGATGTGGTGGCACGTGCCTGTAATCCCAGCTACTCAGGAGGCTGAGGCAGGAGAATTGCCTGAAACCAGGAGGCGGAGGTTGCAGTGAGCCGAGATCATGCCATTGCACTCCAGCCTGGGTAAAAAGAGCGAAACTCCGTCTCAAAAAAAAAAAGACTAAGAGCTGAGTTCTGGAAAGGGAAAAGGCCAGGTGAGCGAGGACAGAAGGCTAAAACTTAGGCTGATGTCTTAATTTTTTGGCACTTGGCCACTGTAGGATACATGGAATAGGGTGAAGTCTTTGTACAGTAGGCTACTTGTAAAGCTTCTAGGGAGTCCGGAGTTGTGCTCTGAGCAGGCACAGTGGCACCTGTAATCCCAGCTACTCGAACAACATGGGTTTGAACTGTGTGGGTCAACTTATATGGTTTTTTTTTTTTTTTTGAGATGGAGTCTTACTCTGTCCCCAGGCTGGAGTGCAGTGGCACAATCTCGGTTACTGCAACCTCCACCTGGGTTCAAGCAATTCTTCCACAAAAGCCTCCCGAGTAGCTGGGACCACAGGCGTGTCCCACCACGCCCAGCTAATTTTTGTATTTTTAGTAGAGACGGGGTTTCACCATGGTCAGGACGGTCTCGATCTCTTGACCTCGTGATTCGCCCATCTCAGCCTCCCAAAGTGCTGGGATTACAGGCGTGAGCCACCGCGCCCAGCCTATATGTGTGGTTTTTTTTTTTTTTTTTTTTTAATAAATGTATTAAAAGTTTTTTTGGAGATTTGTGATAATTTTTTAAAAATCACAGATGAACCATGTAGCTGAGAAATACTGAAAAAAAAATGTCAAATGCATAAAATACATGTAGATACTAGTCTGTTAATGTGTTAACTGATGGTTTATGTTATCAGCAAGGCTTCTGGTCAACAGTAGGCTATTAGTAAAGCTTCTAGGGAGTCCAAAGTTGTGCTCTGAGCCAGGCATGGTGGCACCTGTAATCCCAGCTACTCGGAAGGCTGAAGCAGGAGGATGGCCGGAGCCCTGGAGTTTGTAGTCTAGGCAGCACAGACCCTATCTCAAACAAAGAAAAGAACAAACACCAACAGAAGTTACACTCCGATTTTTGACTATGCAGGGGGTCAGTATCCCTAACCCTCGAGTTGTTCAAGGGTCAACTCTGTTCTGATTTATGGTTGATAAAATACTGGAATGTGGGTCGGGCGCGGTGGCTCACGCGTGTAATCCCAGCACTTTGGGAGGCCAAGGCGGGTGGATCACGAGGTCAAGAGATCGAGACCATCCTGGTCAACATGGTGAAACCCCATCTCTACTAAAAATACAAAAAATTAGCTGGACGTGGTGGCGCGTGCCTGTAATCCCAGCTACTCAGGAGGCTGAGGCAGGAGAATTGCTTGAACCCAGAAGGTGGAGGTTGCGGTGAGCTGAGATCGTGCCATTGCACTCCAGCCTGGGTAACAAGAGCGAAACTCCGTCTCAAAAAAAAAAAAAAAATACTGGAATGTATTTGCAGCTTAGTAAGGGTTACATATGTTAATAAAAGTAAGGGGGATAACCTAACTGGGTAAGTGTGTTTTATTCCTGTGGCTAAGAATAAAGTAAAAGGACTTAACGATTATTATTTTCTTTTGGCTGCAGAAACCCTTCAGTAGATCTTCTTAAGTTACCTTGGGTAACAGGATATAATTACACCCTTGGTCTGCAGAGGGCATGTTAGCAAGGCACTGTGTGATTTGTACTGGTTTCCGGAGGTTTCCAAGTAGTTACAGGGGAGTAATGTCTTTTGAAGGAGAGAAAATATTTGTGTTTCCCTCATTGGCATGTTAGTTCCAGAGCATAGCAGACATGTGTCCTTGCTTTCTGACTTTTCAAAGCCTGGGCTGGGTCCATTCTGGTATTTTTGTCAATGATATATTTTGTACCCATCTATAGCCAAGAAAGCAGCCCTGTAGCTAGGGGTGAATTTTAAACTTTTCTGGAGGTGGATACTCTTTGAATAATGAATCCCAGCTCACTGTGCTCTCAGTTAGTTCTAGCCTAGAGGAGGCATTGTAAATCTAGTCATTAATTCCCTGAGAGAAAGTTGCCAGGGTTTGTTTTTGTCTTTCTTTCATGCCACACCTGTTAATTAGTTCCAGACACTAGCTAATCAGACTCGAGTGTAAAAGCTCTGGGGTGAGAAGGAAGGTCAAATCAGCTGTCTTTCTCCACACACAGCAGAAGCCCTGGTTTTAGTAGAAAGGTTTCTTGGCATCCTTTCCCCCACCTTAGTTCCCTCACTCCATTTGATTCATTTCTGAGTGCAGGATGCGCGTAGTCATTGGGCTTTTTGTCTCCTGTGATTGTAGGTTTCTGCTTATCAGTTTTAGAGCATGTGTCCATGAGAATGGGAGAAGGGGGAGCAGGGGGCTGAGTAAATGAGAGAACCCATTTCCTTCTTTTTTTTCGTTTTTAGTGAGACAAGAGTCTGGCTCTCTTGCCCAGGCTGGAGTGCAGTGGCACGATCTCAGCTCCCTGCAACCTCTGCTTCCTAGGTTCAAGTGATTCTCATGCCTCAGCCTCCTGCATAGCAGGGACTACAGGCATGTACCCCCATACTTGGCTGATTTTTGTATCTTTCGTAGAGACAGGGTTTTGCCATGTTGCCCAGCCTGGTCTCAATCTCCTGGGCTCAAGTAATCCACCTGCTTTGGCCTCCCAAAGTGCTGGGATTATACAGGGTGAGCCACTGTACCTGGCCCTTATTTTATTTTGTGTGTGTGTGTGTTTGGAATGCTAAGTATATCATATATTCATACATGCCGTTATATATAAATGTTGAAAATCACAAGAGTAACAATCGCGTGTAGCCAAAGTGAAAAGCTGTCCAGTACATTCTTTTTGGTCTTGGCACAACCCAATATTGATGCTGTTTCTCTAGGAGCGATGAGGAGAGCATAAGATAGAACATTTTATCCAAAGTGACGAGCACAGCCAGGCAGTAGCCTGATTTGAACCCAGGAGCCTTTGCCTTTGTTTGATAAGAGTGGGATTCATGTTAAATTTAACCATATAGTCTGTGTTTGTGGGATGCTCTGAAGGGAAGGACAACCAGGCTCACTCTTGGGTGCAGCTGTTGACTCCTGGACCTTCCTGTTTCCAGACAGTAGTTAGAGAAATGAATGCCTGAGATGTCCAATGGGACGTTATGATTTTCAACTATTAGGGAGTTTCCTCTTGCACATTATTGCAAGAAAGGTAATGGCTTCAGGTTAACTGTTAGTAGAAACTCCATGTGTTAGCACTTTGGGGTTTTGGGGGTTAAAAAAATCTGCAAAGAATCCCTAAAGCAGTGTGTGTTGCTGTGTAAGGCAGAAGCTAATAACATGCTGAAATACTGATTCAGACCCTGAGTGTTCAGGAGCAATAGAGTAATGAGATAAGATACCTTCCTGCAGGCATCCTGGCTGGTATTTCATGTACACAATGAAGTGAACACAATGACGTGAACAGAGGCAATAAGGAGCATAAGGTGGTGACCAAGACCTGAATGGGCTTATTCCTAGAGCTGAATCATGTGTTTCTGGGACTTGGACCCGTATCTGCCTTGAATCTTAGGTGCTTCCTCATGGTATAAAGCCATTAGTGACTGCCAGCTGGCATATAGGCCTTGTAGAGATTTGAGAGGCTTGGGAGCCAATGTTGAGAGGCATGGACGCCAGTGCTGGATGCATTGACTGGTCCCTGAATGCAAGGCGGAGGCATTCAGACTTGATTTTGGTGTCCATGGAGACCGAGCACAGGGAAGGGCTCGGTGGCTTCCTTACAGTGGTCTTGTAAACTATAGTGTCTCCATCTTTGTCATGGACTAGCCTTGTGTCCTTAGGCCCCAGTACATCTATCAGAGGGGATAATGGTCCCTGTCTCATAGAGCTGATGGATGAATTAGATGAGGATGTAAGAAAAGCAGTGGTCCCTAGTAAGCACGTGATCATTGTTGTTGTCCTGATTATACTGCTGTTAATTTTGCCTGCCTAGCATCTCTTTAACATTTTTTTGCTAATAGCACCTTTGCCACTCTTTGGGTATTGATCTCTTCTCCGTGTTCCTGATGGGATCATCTACTGATTGAGGGGCTCTGTCCACACCTGTTTGAGGGTGGTACAAAGCTCAGGTTAGGGGCAGCTTGAGCCACGTGACACAAAGACACCCTCATCTTTCTCAATTTCTGCTCCCTGAAGCTCAGAGTGACTGCAATCCTTGCCCTTTCTAAGGCTGGATTATTTGGCTTTTGATTGGTGTCTCTGAGACATCCAGGGTTCTTTCAATACATTCTTTTTCTGCCTATGTTAACCAAGTGTTGACTTGGGTCATTTTCAATCGAAGGTCACCAGTAGCAGCTGGAAGTACACAAAAGAATAGTTAACTAGACGTGTTGAAAAGGACGGGAACCTTCTCCCCTGCCTGCCAAAAATAATAGTGGTTTCATTTCTCTGCTTGGTTTTTCAAGTTCATTCATTTTGAGCTTTTTATCTTTGGGAATCTGAGGACTTTTATTTTGGTACTACGGACAGCCTCTCTGGAGGAGACATGCTGATAACACTTAGGCTTAACTGCTTCTCTTGATTTTATTTGTAAATTAGAATCTTAAGGATCTGTAAGGAAATGAGTAAAACTTAATTGAACAACATTTAGAGCCAGAATTAAAAATAATAATAAAAAGAGTCCATAATGGTAGGAGGCCCTGGAGGATGAGATGAACGCAGAGCTGTGTGTCTGGGCGTATCTTTTGTCCACACCTCATCCTTTGTGTCACGTTTTAACTACTGCTTAGAGTCAGCAGTGTCTGATTACCTCCAGAATTCATCTCTCTTATCATATCTTGCCCCTCGCTCGCGGTTTCCTTTTCTGGAATTATTGGACAGCAAGTGTTCCAACTTAAAATCAATAAGAAGCAATTTCATTTGTTTTTAACTATGAAGACGAGTGCTTCCAGCAGAGCACTGTACTTTCAAGTAAAGTTCAGTTGTTTTTTTCACGTTTTCTGGCTGGTGCCCAAAATGCATTAATCTTTCCTTGTACGAGTTTGCTTATGTTACCCTGCTTTGATCTGAGATCTTGTTACCATCATCCTCTCTTTAAAACTGGGATTGTTGGCATCTAAATCATTTTTGTGTTTTATGGGTCCTTAGTAATCACAGCTCCATTGAGTTTGTCCAGCCCTCTCGCAGGATCTTATTAAAAAGGCAGTATCTTGGCCTGCCCCAGACCAATGGAATCAGAATTTTCTGTTTCAGCAAGATCACCAGGTGACTTGGTACATGCTGGAGTCTGAAGGCTACTCTGTTTGAATGGGAATGTCATTCTAATCTCTTCGCTTTTCATAATTTTTTCACTGATTATTGAAGTGTAACAAATGTTCATTATAGAAAATAGGGGAATTCAGCTGGGTGTGGTGGCACACAGCTATAATCCCAGCACTTTGGGAGGTGACGTGGGCAGATTGCTTGGGCTTAGGAGTTCCGCACCAGCCTGGCCAACAGGGTGAAACCTCGTCTCTACTAAAAATAAAAGTTAGCCAGGTGTGATGTCTGGCATCTGTAGTCCCAGCTACTTGGGAGGCTGAGGCAGGAGGATCTCTTGAGCCTAGGAGGCAGAGGTGGCAGTAAGCCAAGATTGTGCCACTGCACTCTAGCTTGGGTGACAGAGGGAGGCCCTGTCTCAAAAAAAAAAAAAAAAAAAAAAAGGAAAAGAAAATAGGGATATAATTCATATAGGTACAAGGAGGAAAATGGAAATCATCTGTAACCTTAATAAGCAGTCTTAACTTACGACTTGCCATTTGGTCTATAGCCATTGGGTATGTTATTGATAGATTTTTTTTTTTTTTTTTTAGAGACAATATTAGAGGCTGGTGTGGTGGCTCCCACCTAAATCCCAGCACTTTGGGAGGCCAAGGTGGGCAGATTGCTTGAGCTTGGATGTTGGTGACTGGCCTGGGCAACATGGCAAAACCCTATTGTATGTACCTTTAGTCCCAGGTACTTGGGAGGCTGAGGTGGGAGGATGGCTTGAGCCCATGAGGCAAAGCTTGCAGTGATCTGGGATTGTGCCACTGCACTCCAGCCTGGGCAACAGAGCCAGACCCTGTCTGAAAAAAGGAAAACCATATTAGAACCATGTTGGGAATATTAAAACATCTTTTATTTAGCATGCAGTTTGATTCTTAGGAGATGAATGATGAAGATCCAAGTTCTTTTTGGTCAGTGGCAGAAAATTCTTGAAGAAGTTTTCTCTTCTCTCAAACCTGTTTCCTTTGCTTGGGACCTACTGTGTGCCAGGTACTGCTACCTGCCTTGTGGAACCATCTAGCTGGTAATCACAGTGGAAAATGAAAAGACACTGATGGGGCTGCTGGATTATAACGTGCATTTTTAGTGAAGCCTCTGGACAGTTGAGACAAAGGAAATTACGAATGCAGTTTCCTTTCTGCTTAATTTCTCTTTTTATTTTTTGCCTTGTTTTTGTAGTATGGATTTTGATTTAATTGCTACTTTAATTGCTTTCATTAGGTGATAGATTCCTCTGATTGAGTAGACCTTTTCCATCCCAAAATACCTGGGATTTGAAACTTAAGGTCAGGAAGGACAAGTTCTTCAGTGGGAAATTAAGAAAAAAAAAGATGGTTGTCTTGGCAGCAGAAGGTTGCTAATTACACTGCTGGTTGTAGTATCTATTTATGATGGAGGCACTGGGGACCCAATTAGCAGGTCATTTTCATGTAAGGGTTTTGGGATTGGATTCTGGTGTATGAAGATGATATGGCAACCAGTGAGCACCTTCCTAGTGCAGGGGAATTGGAGGTGGTTTTAGAACTTGTTGCCTTGGATTTCCACAGGTCACTGCTGGAAACTTCACTGATAGGAAACTAAAGCCTGACTGTTCTTCTGTGCATTTGCACCACCAGTTTCTAAAGTTATATCTTGTCTGCAGGGCCAGCATTACTGAAAAGTTGCTTGCTACTTTTGAGAGTCTGGCTTCCTGGGAAGGAACTGGCCACAGTGATGAGGGCAGTAGGGTGTGAGAATCTACAAACTGGAAACATAGGGATGGGAAAGGCAGTGGGACCAGAAGGATACATTCCTTTGGTCTGGATGTCCCATTTGTCTTGGTGCTGCCTCCTGGAAAGAATCTGCTTGGCTTATTTGACTAACATTGATGTGGAAATAAATGATAGAGCATCATCAGACAGACTGGGCTGCCATGTTCTTACTCTGTTTATTCCTTATCATTTGTAGACCACATGTTACCCAGGTATTTCTGTGCCCAGATATATCTGTCTGCTTCCAGCTCTCTGCCTACATGTAGGACACACAGCAGGTGTGACTCACCTGGTGGATGCCAAGGACAGAGGAGTCTGCTATGGCCCATTGCAGGGGCTGCTGTTAAGGGGGTTGGGGGCAGTGTTTTGACTCCTTTGTATGTTACAGCAGAAATTAAGGGCCTATGGTGATAGTATACACAGTCTGGATGTTAGCTTATTTGTAGCACTGATAGCAAATATCACTTTCCATTAGTTTGTAAAATGGAATCATAGAAAGCAAACAGGCATGCTGTCTATATAAAGAGCTTTTAACAGAGAACTTGTAGCTGTCATTTACTCCTCATCGTTAAATTTGTAATTTTGAAATAATTTCAGATTTCTAGAAAAGTTGTAAAATTGTACAGAGGATTTCTATGTCCCCTTCTGCTCAGGTTCTCCAAATACTAAGTTGATCACATTTGTTTTGTCTTTCTCTCTCTCCACACACACACACACACACACACACACACACACACACACACACACACACAATCTATCTCTGTCTCTGTGTGTGTGTGTGACTCATTCTCTCTCAAACACACACTTTTTTTTTTCTGAGCACTTTGAGAGTAAGTTGCAGACATGATGTTTCTTTACCTTTAAATACTTCAAGACGTGTTTCCTCAAAACGGACATTCTCTTGCTTAAGCATGATAACAGTCATCAACATCAGAAAACCGACCTGGATACAGTTCTGTTACCTAATTACAGACCTTTTCCAAATTTAGTTCATTATCCCACTAATGTCTTTTATTCTTTTATAGGAAACAATAAAGCTTTAAATTTAATTTTATGGTTTTTTTGAGACAGGTTCTTACTTTGTCATCTAGGCTGGAGTATAGTGACACAACCTTAGCTCACTGCAGCCTCAACCTCCTGGGTTCAAGCAGTCTTCTCACCCTAGCCTCCTGAGTAGCTAGGACTACAGGTGCGTACCACCATGCCCAGTTAAATTTTAAAAATTTTATGTTTGTGGAAATGGTCTTGCAGTGTTGCCAGGCTGGTCTCAAATTACTGAGCTGAAGTGATCCTCCCACTTTGGCCTCCTAAAGTGTTGAGATTCCAGGCATGAGCCACTGCAGCTGGCTCAGTGTTTCTTTTCTTTCTTTTTTTTTTTAGCTTTTTTCTGGTCCAGGATCCAAATCCTAATGTGATCACACATTACATTGGGTTGTCTTGTCTCTTTAAAAAGTCTTCTTAAATCTGGAACTTTGCCTTTCATGACCTTGCTCCTTGAATTGTACAGGCCACTTATTTTGTAGAGTCTCCCTCACTTTGGATTTGTGTGATGCTTCCTATGGTTAGATTCAGATTACTATTTGCTGTTTGTTCCAGTTATGTGTCCTATTCCTGAGAGGAGGCATGTGAGCTTGTTGCAATTCTTTTTGATCTAGTACTGTTACTGCAGGGAGAAAGTTTTGAACTTATACCCCTATTGTACATGTTTTCCTAAATTACAGTTGTACTCTTACACTGATGTCATATCCATCATAAAACATTCCAGAAATACAAAATTTAGAAGGGATCATTCATTCATTCATTCATTCATTCATTCATTCATTCATTCCTTTATTGAGACAGAGTCTTGCTCGGTTGCCCAGGCTGGAGAGCAGTGGTATGATGTTGGCTCACTGCAACCTCCACCTCTTGAGTTCAAGGAGTTCCCATGTCTCAGCCTCTGGAGTAGCTGTGATTACAGGCCTGAGCCACCACCCGCTGCTAATTTTTTTTGTATTTTGGTAGAGACAAGGTTTTACCATGTTGTCTAGGCTGATCTCGGACTCCTGAGCTCAGACAGTCTGCCCGCCTTGGCCTCCCAAAGTGCTAGGATTACAGGTGTGAGCTGCTGTGCCCGGCCCTAGGGAGGGATACATATTTACTAACATATTCATATACATGAAAAAATATATATACACACACATACTCATATATGCATCCATGTATATGTATGCTTAGATGATGTGTTGTTTTCTTCAAGTAGCCCAGTGCTGGAGGCTTCTGCAACAAACACAAGTTGTAGTCAGCTCTCTACAGGGAAGAAAAATTCATAGCATGCTAAGTTGGGATTTCTTGATCTCTCTGTAGCTTATAGGATTTCTTGTAAAACAGGGGTCAGCAAACTGTAGCCTGGGACCACCAAATCTGGCCCACCTCCTATTTTGTACAGCTAGCAAGCTAAGAATATTTTGCTACATTTTTAATTGTTGAAAATAATTAAAATAATATTATTTTGAAACATACATAATTTATGACATTCAAATTTCAGGTCCATAAGTAAAGTTTTCTTGAAATACCCATGCTCATATTTTATTGAAATAGCCATGTCCATTTTTTGTAAACAGCACCACAGTGGAATAGTGCTATGTAGCCTGCATGCCTAAAATATTTATTATATGCCCTGTTAGAGAAAAAGGCTGCCAACTCTTACTCTAATACCCTCTCATTAAGGAACTAACACTTGTTGAATGATATGTTCCAGGTCCTGAACTTCGCACCTTGCATTTATTAAATTAATCTGTACCACGAACTCATGAGATATAAGCGTCTTCTTGGATACCTGCTTGTAAGATACTATCTCTACCAAAGAAATGAGAAAACTTTGAGGCTCACAGAAAAAGTGTCCTCCAGTTACACAACTGGCCAGTAGCAGGGCTAGGATTTGAAAGCAGTTCTTTTGCATTTTAGCTGTTGGTGGTTCAAAGTGATTCCAAACTTTCAGAATTCAGGTGGCTGATGGGGTCGGGGCAGGGATCAGTGTGTGTAGCTCAGGCCGCTAGACTGGTCTGAGTGTCAGGATGTCTTTGTCCATTGCTGTGTGCTTGGCACATGGGGTACGTGGCAGCTGCTTATAAAGTTGTAGGGTGGATGGATGGATGGATAGATGGGTGGATAGGTGGACATTGGACTGGTGGATGGATGGATAGATGGGTGGATAGGTGGACAGTGGACGGGTGGATAGGTGAACAGTGGACTGGTGGATGGATGGATGATTCCTAAACTCAGCAGGGAAAATGAAAGTGGAATATGGGTGTGTAGTAAGGGTCAGTTACTAGACGACATTTATAGAAAACAGCCATTTCAAGTTGGTTAGAGCAAGAGACCCACAGTTTTAAGGAATCGGTGGTGAGAAGTTGAGGAGTTAGGCCAGAGATGATGCTAGGAGCCAGAGGGTATCAGACTGACGCTTTCCTAGATGCATGTGGTAAGTGGTGACAGCATGACACAGCTCTTTGGAAATGCCTAGACCTTTGTGTCTGTGTGCCATTCAGCACATGTCTTCTCAGGATGGCATCATCTTCGATTTCTGATTGAGGTGGATGGGCTGGGAGCATGGGAGCATCTACTCCTAGAGTAGGCATTGTTGGCGCTCATTTTTTTCTTTAATTAAAAAACAATAGGCCAGGTGCAATGGCTCATGCCTGTAATCCCAGCACTTTGGGATGCCAAGGCAGGCAGATCACCTGAGGTCAGGAGTTCAAGACCAGCTGGCCAACATGGCGAAACCCGGTCTCCACTGAAAAAAAAAATACAAAAATTAGCCAGGTGCAGTATCCTGCACCTGTAATCCCAGCTACTCTGGAGGCTGAGGCAGGAGACTCACTTGAACACAGATGGTGGAGATTGTGGTGAGCCAAGATCCTCAAGACACTGCACTCCAGCCTGGGTGACAGAGCAAGACTCTGTCTCAAAAAACAAAACAAAACATATGTATGTATATTTCTCTTTCTTTCTCTCTCTCTCTCTCTCTCTCTCTCTCTCTCTCTCTCTCTATATATATATATATATATATATATATATATATATATAAAAAAACCCTAAATACGTTTTTTTTTTCCTTAGAACATTTCAACTAAGGCTTACATCTGTTGACCACTTCTTCTAGCCCTGCTGCTCTAGAGTATGAAGCGATTTGAGTAGGTTTACAAGAGTATATTTATACAAATATATAGATTATTTTTACCTGAATAATATACTGTGTTTATCGTTCTATTGCTTGCTTTTTTCATTTGGTAATAGTTTAAAAATACTTCATTGTTGATTCCTAATACATTTAGCATAGTCTTTTTAGGTACAGTATAGTATTCTATTGGTAAAAATATGCTGCAGAGGTGCCAGGTGAAACAGTGTGTCTACTAAAAACACAAAAATTAGTCAGGCATGGTGCATGTCTGTAATCCCGGCTACTTGAGTGGCTGAGTTGAGAGAATCGCTTGAACCTGTGGGAAGTGGAGGTTTCAGTGAGCCATGTTTGTACCCCTGCCTTGCGGTCTGGGCAACAGAGCAAGACCTTGTCCCCGAAAAAATAAACGCTGCAAATGTAATTAGCCGTTTTTCTGCTGATGGCCATCAAGGCCACTTCACAGAAAACAGTGTTTTTATATATATACCTCCTTGTGCACATTTGCCAGTAGCTGCTGCAGGTCAGTACAGAGCTCTGGAACTGTTGGATCACAGGATAATAGAAACGAGGGTTTTGGCTAGCCCTCCCCTTCCTGTGGTACTAGATACCCTAGGGCAATATTCAGTCTCCACTAGCTGGTCCTCTTAGCTTTCCTTCTTGTGGATATGATTTCTTTTTCTTTGTTTTTTTGGAGGTTGAGAGGCACAGGGATGAGCTTGCTGTGATGATTGCAGGCCAAGTGTATATGCATCCAGGATGTCCCATCTACTGTGTCACTGGCCCTGCAGTGGGCTTTCTTCCCTCCATTGTTGAGGGATGGATAAGACATCCTTGCCTTACTGCTGAATTGCCTTTACGCAGGAGGGGAGAGGGACCGGTGGCTTGCCCTTCTCTAGGTCAGTGGCACGGAGAGGAGATAGGGAAGGAGTAGGAAGAGGAGAGGGCAGTGAGGTGTGTAGAGAAACTAGAGAGAATCCTGTGGACCTCAGGTTTTGAACTTGATGGTGGAAGCATGATACTCTCTGGCTTAGAAATATTCACTGAAGCACCATGATAAAGTGTTTGGGGTTGGGGACATGGGCTTTGGAACTGGGTAGACGGTGACAAGAGCTTTGGAGGTGGTAGACCGATTTGGTTCGTTTCTTGTTTCTAGGCATAAGAAACGAATTAGTCAGCCTACGTTAAACTTGATTTCCCAGAGATCCTGAGAATTGTTCCTTAAAGGGGTAGAAGGGGATGTTCCAGAAGATAGCAGATATGAAGTGCCCCCACACAGTGGAGTACTGATTGGTCATTCTCTGCTGTGTGTCAGTTGCTGAGTTTTTTGCAGAGACTGGAAAGGATGACTGAAATGTGTTCCCACCTTCAGAGCAAGCGTGGCCTGGAAACTGCTGTGTAAGTCAGTCAGCATGAAAACAATGTTGGATGAGCCCAGACTGCTTGAGTTTCCCTCAGCAAGAGGCACTGGGGAAAAAAAGATGACTGAATTTTCCCTTTCTCTGAAGCTGACACTGTGCCAGGGTAAATGGATATTGCAACATGCTGTTTTTTTTTGTTTTCATATAAAGTTATGCCTAATCAAAATAGTTGCATGTGATTTTCTTAGCAGTCATTGAAGGAAACACCAATTTTTTTCTCTGTCTCTCTCTCTTTTTTTTTTTTTTTTTAAATGAAGAAAGGAGGTGATCTCTCTAGCTTGTGATCTCTCTCAATATTTACACTGTCTCTGAAAATCACCTGCCTACCTCCTTGAATTCTGGTGAAGGTAGTCCCACAAGTTTGTGTTCCACAGGTTGAGTAGGAAATAGGCATTCATTTTACCCCACAAGTTCCAGCAAAAGCCCTGGTGGTGGGGGGCTGACCCTTACTGGACTATACTTGGGGCATAGCCACGTCTTTGACCTACGTATGGCCCATGGGATTGACCTGAAGGTGGCTCCCTAGAGAGAATGAACACTGGCCAGGCAAACACAATATAGGTCCTGAGTGGGCCTAGGGTGTTCTGGGATATCCTGTGTCTTACTACTCAGAATGTCATGCTCTGGTCAGCAGCATCACCATCACCTGGAAGCCTGCTGGAAATGTAGACTCTCAAACTCGAAGGCCCCACTGTGGGATCTCATGGATCAGTATCTGTTCTTCACAATTCTCCAAGCAATTCCTATGCACGTTGGAATTTGAGATGGGTGCAGGGCTGGAGCAAGTCAGGGAACCCTGGCCCGTATCCTTCTCTTCTTCATGGCATATCCCTGTATACACACTGGGCACTTCCATCCCCACCAGGGCCCACACCATTGAAACCCTAAAGCAGTGTGTGTCAAGAGAGGCCCCACCATGATGAATTGCTTTTAGGTGTTCCTTTAGTTTCCTTTAAGTCCAGTAATCAGCATTTCCTTTGTTAGCTAGGTAAAAATAATGAGATAAAACAAAAAAGATGGTCCAGATTTTGCTCACAGTCAAAATAACTGGTTACATGGGTGGGAATTGCTGCTTAAAGGCTTAAAATCTATTCTTAAAAACAAGCTGTGTATACAGTTCTCCTTGTCTTAGCTAAACAAACTGGGTTTTCAAAAATTAGAAATGAGTGAGGTTCTTATAATAACCACTTGCATTTACTCATCAGCTCTTGTTCCTGTTCTCTTCATTTCCTTTCAGGTTGAGGCATTTTTAATGAGGAGAGAAGTTAGAAAAGGGGGTCAGAAAAACTAAAAAAATAAATAAATAAAAATAAAATTCCAGAAAAATTCTGCTGAGCTCTGTAGCTGTTCTCAGTTCTTTAAAGTGCTTGAAAAGTAATATTTTGTTGCTACTAAATTTAATTAATAGCTAGCTGGTACTCATGAAGACCTCATTTCTTTCAACCTTGAAGGCAACTGGAAAGATACACAGATCTGTGTATTATCACAGCAAACAAATTCTCTTTTTTTCCTTAATCACTTAGAGCTTGATAAAGCAATGTAGGCAGCAGACGGACAGCTGTGTTTAAAATAAAATGTATCTCAGGATGTTCACTGTGGCTCGTAATGAATGTGTATTGATTGTTAAAATTACTTTTTGAAAAAAATACGACGTTGAAAGCAGAATCTAAACTATGTACTAGGCACAGTTCTTAACAGAATATCCTACCTGTTCCCGAATGTTTGGATTGAGTGAATAAGTATTTGGAAGCCTGTCCTCTGCCCAGCATGGACTAATCAGAATGCTATGGTCCAAAATATATTTAAACAGAAAGAAGGGATGAAAATAGTCATCCAGGAGGAGGGCGCTGGGTGGATTACAATGCAGAGCCCTACATCTCTGCCTGTGTAGGGTGCAGCTGCGGGTTGTTAGTTACATGGACATTTCTTCCATTCTGAGTGGACCAAGTGTGAATTGACTTGGTGCCTGAGGTACAGATACGCTTGAGGAAAGTAGGTCAGGCCTTAATTGTGGCTGTTAGACATTGGGAGTGCAAGCAGAAGAGAGACAGTGATTACAAATGCTGCCTATTTAGAGGACAAGAGCAACTTCAGAGGGTTGGAGGAACACCCCCTCTGCATACCACATCCTCCATCCAATCAGTTATTTTTGCTGAAGCACACCCAGGAATGAAGTTGTTTTGTTTGTTAGGTAGAGTGTTACTCAGTTTGGCAAATAGTTATTAGGTGCCTACTTAGTGCCATGTCCTTGGTTTGAGCCTCAAAGCTACCTTGGGTTGGTTGTACCAGTGGCGCCCACATCCATCAACATTTTACATGTTGGTAATTTATATCCCACGCTAATAATCTGGCAGCCCTGCTTTCAAGCCTGACTCTTATCAATAAGGCGTGACTGAGAAATGTGCACAGTGTGTTTGGGGAAATAGTTTACAGGAAGAAACATGATGTTACAATAAAATTGGCCTGGTCTAAGCATAGCTAAGGTCTGAAATCGACAGGGAATTGTTACAATTAGTACACTGATTTTTTTTTTTTTTTCTTTTAACTATGCCTTGTCTGTTGTGGAAAAATGAAAAGTTTTTCTATCTGAATGAAAAATGAGAAAACTAGTCTGTTTATTTACAGATGTTTGTCATTTTGTCAAAGCTCACAGATGACAGTCTGCATTTTTTGGTTTCTTTCTGAACATGCAGCATGTGTCTGTATAATGAGAGCAGCAATAATCTCCCATTTCCCTGGACAAAACCTAACAAGATGTGTTTTTCTTTTCTTTGTACTTGAATGTAGGAACTGCATTGTCTCTGTTTGCTGTGAACCATTTGTTGCCATGCGAGGTGCTAGTACTTACTAACGTTGTACTTCTTTTGCACGAGGGGAAAAAAATCTGATTATATAGTGTTACTTAGCTGCTCAAAATTAACTGAAATTAACTGAAGTAGGACTGTGGAAACTCCAAGATAGTCTCCTCTTACAGCTGAGAATGTGTCCTCAAAGTTTGTATATTCTCCAAGATGGGTCAGCAGTGTTGCAATTCCAAGAAAGGGACTAGATGTCAGAAGTTGGGCAAAGGAGGCATGTCCTGTGACTGCCTGAGAGAATGTGGTAGAGAATTTCATTCTGGTAAACGTTAGTAATTTGGCCCTAGGCCGTGACCCTTCTCCTAATTGAAAAGACGTAATATTAATTCCTGGTAGGCTGGAATATCATGTGTATACTTGACACACCAGCTGTCAAGCTCGGTGGGACTATCTAATATTTACATGTAAAACTGGGTTGGGGTCTTAGAGTTTTACTGGTTTTATACCTTTAGGTAACTGGTTCATATCATAGTCAAGAAATCTAATGTTCACTTCAAGGGAATAGATTAATTTATGTTTTTCTTTTTATACGTCTGTTTCTCTCAGGAAACAAAGTGTTTAAAGAATAAGGAGCTATAACTTGAAGTGTTAGTACCATTGTGTTTTTTAGCAAGACTTGGAAAAACTGATGGTATTTTTGAAAAGAAAGCTCCCCCACCTCATGTGATTTATTCACAGCCTACGTTCAAGGCAAAAATCTATTTAGGCAGAAGGACAATTCATTTGAAAACAAATTTGCAGAATCTCAGAGTTTGTATTTGTATTTAGAAATGGAAAATATATTCTTCTTAGATCAGTTTTTAGTAATTTTTTGGCCAAAGGATATTTTAGGACAAAGAGTATTCTTGGAAATTTGCTTATCTTTGAAACGCTTAGGTTAATGTAGAAATTTATGTGTGGATACCCCCTCATTCTTGAACCCCCTAGTCTCAACTTGATTTTCATTGTAAGAAGACAATGCATATGTACATTTAGCTTAAATGAAGTAGAATTTTACTGTAAGTTTCACATTACTTTTCCTGCATGTGAGACAATATACATATTCATTTATACAAACAACAGCAATTTTTTGCAAGAGAGAAAACAGATTTCACTAGTGGGTTTTCAAAACACAGAATCTGTTCTTCAACTCTGATGGATCTTTTTGTTGTTGTTCAAGCACAGTATATGCAACACATAACATGACCTCTTTATTTGACAAATAATTGGGACAGTGTAGGGCAAGACACTAGTTATCTGAGGCTTTAAAGCGAGCTTTTGGTTTTTTATCTAGTGTAACACTTCTCTCAATCCTGATGAAGAAGCTGAGATTCAGAAAGTCTGAGACCCATTGAAAGTCACAGTGAGTTGGTGGCAGAAGTGAGTTTAAACCCAAGTCTCCTCTTTGCTAGTTCGTAATTGTTTCCTCTTTGGCAAGTAGAAAAGACGATGAATAAAAATAATAGTTGCATGTATATGAGTTTAGAATCTATTAGTTTATTATTATTATTATGTTACTCTTATTCTTTAGTAAGAAACCATTACTTTTTAGAAGGGAATAATTTTCTAAATATTTTTATGTAGTTTAAACCTACATTTTAGTAACATATGTCTTAGTCCATTATAACAGAATGCCTGAGACTAGATAATTTATATACGCTGTTATAACAGAATACCTGAGACTAGGTAATTTAAAGTGAAGAGATATTTATTAGCTCAGGCTTCTGGAGGCTGGGAAGTCCAAGATCAAGGGGCTAGCATGTGATGAGAGCCTTCTCATTGTGTCATTCCACTGTGGAAAGGCAAAGGTAGGGAGGGGACAAACTAAGTCCTTTTATAAGGAACTTACTCTCCCAATAACAAACCCACTCTCTCCTTAATGGCATTAATCCATTCATGAGGGCAGTGCTCCCCAGACCCAGACACCTCCCATTATGCTCCACCCAACACTGCTGAATTGGGGATCAGGTTTCCAGCACATGAACTTTGGGTGACAGATTCAGACCATACTGTATTATCAGCCCTCCATGTCTGCTGAGTATTGATTCTAGGACTCCCTGTGGATGCCAAAATTTGCAGATGCCCAAGTCCCTTATCGTTGGCCCTCTGGATCCTTGGATTTTGATCTGCTGTTGATTGAATTTGAGGATGTGAAACCTACTGTTATGGAGGCCTGACTGGGTCTGTGATTGAAATAAATGGTCTAGAACATTTAATATTGAGTTTTACTTTCCCTGGTCTGTTAGCTTAGGATACCACCAGCTGCCCACATTGTCTAAGGCATCTAAGTACATTTGTTGAAGGGTCTGATTTAATCCTTTCACCATGTAGGATTTGGTGTTAGGTCATTGTCCTGAACTTAATAAATTTGTTTGAATTTCCTGTGTGTTGTGGGTTTATGTCATCTTTAATTTAATCCATTAACATGGATAAATCTGCAAGGATGTTGAAGACCCTGTATTTCTTTGACGGATATCTATGAGCCATTTAATCACTTTATTTTTGCTAAACATTGGTATTTATGTGAAAATGGATAGCGTGTTTTGTGTTAGCTGTAATTTTACTAATAAGAAATTTATCCTCTCAAAGTATTTTGGAACTATTGGCATGGAGTATAAAACAAAGCAAAATATTTTTCTAGCATGAAAAATCCACTTAAGGGGTGCGGTGGTTGCCACAGTTTGTTTTTCTTTACCAGCCAAGATAGGGCTTTGAAACGGAGGGACACTGGCCATGGGAAGGAGCTGTTGGCACTGAATGAATAGAAATTTTGCACTTGCTTGTTTTGAAACTCGGCTACTTCTGTTCAGGGTTGACTGGTCTCAGTGGTAACAAGCTTAAAGTGAAATAATGCCTTTTTGCCAACACCATCTTGATTCTTCTTGTATGGACTGCTTGAGCCAATGTAACACATAATGTAGAGCAAAACAAGGAATCGATAAAGCCATTAAGCAGCTCACTGTCTGGCTGGGAATGTTGATGAATGGGTCCGCATTTCCCCTTGGGTGTTTTTATTCACCATGGGAGGAAAAGGAGTGGGCCAACAAAGTGAAAAAATTGAGAAGAATGGCTTTTCTTGCTTGAGTGAGTCAGCTAGTTGCAGCTAGTGTCTGTGCTTTTACCCTGGAGATTCCTTTTCTTATCTATGAACTAGGATGTGAGGTTGAGCATCCTGTGCTGCCACATCCTGTGTCTTATTTTGGAGGATTATTACTCGATGGAGTGAAGAGCTATAAGACATGCTCATCAGCCGGGCGAGGTGGCTTACACCTGTAATCCTACACTTTGGGAGGCTGAGGTGGGCGGATTACAAGATCAGGAGATCAAGACCATCCTGGCCAACATGGTAAAACCTCATCTCTACTAAAAATACAAAAAAATTAGCTGGGTGTGGTGGTGCACGCCTGTAGTCCCAGCTACTCAGGAAGCAGAGGCAGACGAATCACTTGAACCCAGGAGGTGGAGGATGCGGTGAGCCGAGATCTCGCCACTGCACTCCAGCCTGGGCCACAAAGCGAGACACTGTCTCAAAAAAAAAAAAAAAAAGATACGCTCATTAAACTCAGCCATCAGTTAAGTCGTGACTCTGCTTGCAGTCACAGGACTCTAAGCCATTAGTGCCCAAGAGCTTGGGTGTGATGCCGTTGAGTGGAGCCACAGGAGAAAATGTGAGCTTAGATGGTGTATTCATTTGCTAAGGCCCCTGTAACAAAGTGCAACGGAAATACAACAGTCTGGGTGACTTTAACAACAACAATGTATTGTTTCATAGTTTTGGAGGGCAGAAATCTGAGAGTGTAGGTGGAGTTGGTTCCTTCTGAGGGCCGTGAGGGACATTGTGCTCTGTGCCTCTCCCCTGGCTTCTGGTGGCTTGCTTCTGGTGGTCTTTGGACACTCTTTGGCCCGCAGAAGCACCACACTGATGTATGCCTTCGTGTTCACATGGTGTTCTCCCTGGATGCGTGTGTCCGTGTACAGGCTTCCCCTTGTTGTCAGGATACCAGTTGTATTGGAATAAGACCTACCCTAATGACCTCATCCTAATTAATGACATCTGCATTGGCCTGATTTCCTAATAAGATCACATTCTGAAGCACTGGGAATGAGTATGTAGGATTTTGTGGGGACACAATTCACCTGCAGATGGTAGGAAGATAGCTAGTTTTGTGTCTCTAAAATCTCAGTTAATAGTGGCAGCAGTCAAGCAACCTACAGATTTGGAATTAGTGAGCACCTACTGTGCATTAAACCATCTATCTGTCTGTCTATCTATCTATCATCTATCTATCTATCTATCTATCTATCTATCTATCTATCTATCTATCTGAGATAGTCTTACACTGTCACCCAGGCTGGATGCAGTGCAGTAGTGCAGTCTCGGCTCACTGCAACGTCCACCTTCCAGGTTCAAGTGATTCTGCTGCCTCAGCCTCCCAAGTAGCCAGGACTACCACACCCAGCTACTTTTTGTATTTTTAGTTGAGACAGGATTTCACCATGTTGGCTAGGCTGGTTTTGAACTCCCGACATCAAGTGGTCTGCCTGCCTTGGCTTCCCAAAGTGTTGAGATTACAGGTGTGACCCTTCGTGCTTGGGCATCGAAACTATTTTCTAGGTGCTTTCACATATCTTGCTTTTTTTTTTTTTTGACGCAGGGTCTAGCTCTGTCTCTCAAGCTGAAGTGCAGAGTCATGATCTAGGCTCACTGCATCTCCGTTTCCTGTTCAAGCAGTCCTCCCAACTTAGCCTTCCAAGTAGCTGGGACTACAAGTGCACGTCACCATGCCCAGCTATTTTGTGTGTGTGTGTGTGTGTGTGTGTGTGTAGAGACAGGGTTTTGCTATGTTACCCTGGCTGGTCTTGAACTCCTGGACTCAAGTGATCTGTCCGCCTTGGCCTCCCAAAGAGCTGGGATAATGGGCATGAACCACCATGCCTGGCCAATCCTGCATTCTTTACCACAGCAAAGAAATGCATTCATGTTTCTGAAAGTTGTAAAGGGTTTATAATAGAATATAATACAATGGCTGGGCATGGTGGTTCACGCTTGTAATCTCAGTACTTTAGGAAGCTGAGGCAGGCTGATCACTTGAGAGCAGGAGTTTTGAGACCAGCGTGGCCAACTTGGCAAAACCCCATCTCTACCAAAAAATACAAAAATTAGCCAGGCATGGTGGTGTGCACCTGTAGTTCCAGCTACTCAAGAGGTTGAGACAGGAGAATCACTTGAGCCCAGGAGGCAGAGGTTGCAGTGAGCTGAGATCGTGCCACTGTACTCTGATTGCGTCACTGTACTCCAGCCTGGGTGACAGAGTGAGACCATTTCTCAAAGAAGAAGAAAAAATATATGTGTGTGTGTGTGTGTGTGTGTGTGTGTAATTGAATGAACTACAGACAAGCAGGCACACTTCTACTCATCTTTTGTTCGTTTCTGGGTACTGAAAAGTATAGTAATTCTAATCCCCAGTTACCTGCATGAAGACTTTGATGTCAGTGAAGCTCAGTGGGCGGCAAATGTTGGTATTACACAAAACATGTACTGTATCATTACGTAAGACATGAACTGTACTTTCTGAGTGATTCAGGGGATTTGTCGGGTAATTTTGACTCTGGATGAAACCTTCTAATTTGTCTTTTGAATTTCTTACTAAAGTTTGAGATGATGTGGTTTTGGTTCTGTTTTTTTGAGACAGGGTCTTGTTCTGTCACCCAAGCTGGAGTGTCATAGCACAGTGACAGCTCACTGCAGCCTTAATCTCTCAGGCTCAAGTGATCCCCCTACCTCAGCCTCCCAAGTAGCTGGGACCACAGGTGTGCACCACTGTGCCTGGCTTATTTTTTATTTCTTGTGGAGTTGGGTTTTCCTGGTGTTGCCAAGGCTGGTCTCAAACTCTTGAGCTCAAGCAGGCCTCCTGCCTCAGCTAAAGTGCTGGGATTACAGGCTTTGAGCCACTGGACCAGGACTGTTTTGTTTTTTTAAATGTCTTGAAGTTGGGTATTTTCAGGCTTGCCTTTAGCAGTGGAACCTGTTTTGCAAATAAAATCTTACTTGAAATCTCAATGTATAAAAACAGATTTTTAAGAAGCTTTTTTTTGGCCGAATGTGGTGGCTCACTCCTGTGATCCCAGCACTTTGGGAGGTCAAGTCAGGTAGATTGCTTGAGGTCAGGAGTTCGAGACCAGCCTGGCCAACATAGCCAAACCCCTAAAGCCAACATAGTAAACACCTAATGAAACTACTAAAAATACAAAAAATTAGTCAAGTGTGGTGGCGGGTGCCTGTGGTCACAGCTACTTTGAAGGCTGAGGCAGGAGAATCGCTTGAACCTGGGAGGTGGAGATTGCAGTGAGCTGAGATTGTGCCACTCTACTCCAGTCCTGGAGACAGTGTGAGACTCTGTCTTAAAAAAAAAAAAAAAAAAAGAAGGATTAGCCAGGTGTGATGGCACATGCCTGTAGTCCCAGATACTTGGGAGGCTGAGGTGGGAGGATCACTTGAACTCTGGAGGCGGAGGTTGCAGTGAGCTGAGATTGCACCAGTACACTCCAACCTGGGTGACAGAGGCGGGCTCTGTCTCAAAAAGCAAAACAAAATAAAAAGAACTTTTCTGAATCAGGGTAACGGCTTCCCTTCAATGCCTCCCTCCCACCTTTCTGAGTTAAGCTAACTCATCCAGAACACACTTTGGGAAGACATTGAGACACTGTAGAATGCAAGCATGCTGACCTTTGCTATTTGATGTGAATGTTATTAACTAGAGGAAAATAACAATATTGTACCTTTTGGGTAATCTCCAGCTATTTATGGGCTCAAATCAGTGTTGATGATGTATTCTTTTGTTGACTTATTCAACAAAAACAAAAATGATGTTGGAGGTGGATCAGTGAGTCTCTTACATAAGAGTTCTTCATTTCTCTCCATCCATCCATCTCTCATAGTTATTGAGTACCTCCTATGTGCCATACCTTATTATAGGTATTTGGAAAAGTGACAAAACCAACAAATAATACCAGCCTTTATGGAGCTTGTATTTTAGTGGGGGGGGGGGGGAAACAGACTGACATGATAGAAGGTGACAAGTGTCAGTAAAAAGGAAAGAGGAATCATGGAAATCAGGAATTGGTGGAGGTGGGAGTTGGGCAGATCGCCACCCATTTTAAATAGACCTCATTAGAAGAAGTTGATATTTGAGCAGAAATATGAAAGCGGTAAAGTTAAAAGTTTAAGGAGCAGAGGGAACAGAGTACTCACTCTCATGCATGGTCTCATTTGAACGTTACAACAACCCAGGGAGAGCGTTGCTGTCCACCTCCTGCCAAGGTTGAGGTTGTCCAGGATGAAATGGCTAGGAAACAGTGGTGGAATTCCCAGCCTGCAGGTGGCTTTTATGCAAGATGCATCTGGCTAACTGGACAAATGTCTCTATGTGACTGTGTTAATGGAAGACTTCTTAGGTTTCTGTTTCAGCCCTTCCTAGCCTTTTTTACTTTGTTTTTAATTTCTGTGGGTAACCTTATGCCTGGCTGGGACTGCACCTATCTTGTCACTTGGGTTTCCAGAGTGTCTCCTTCATAGCTTACATGTGATGATTGAACAAGAAGAATAAAATATGGCCCCTTCCCCCTTGTAATTAAAAGATAAGTTCAAACATCCAACTTAGTGTACACAATCTAGAGAGAAATGAGACCAGCATTCTCACGGTGGGACCAGTCAGGCATCCAGGTACGCTGCAGCTGGGGCTCCAGGTAGCTGCCTCACATACATGGGCGTCTCATTTTCTCTTTGGGTCACGCTAAATAGTCCATTGTTCATCAAGGAGAGAGGAAACTGATTTCAAATTACTCCTGTATTGGTTAAAAACTGAACTGCCACAAATGCTTTATGGGATCAGGGAGAAGATAGGCTCAGGGTTTTAGCTGCAGTAAAACCTGCCTAATGAACCTGACTTTGTCTCTTACCATCTGACAGTCAGCAGGACCCCTTTTCTGCACAGGGGCTTGGTTTCGCGGCCCATGCTCGCAGGGCCAGGCACAGTTTAGACGTGAGGGTGGAGGCTTTGGGCTTCTGGTCTGCTGTCTGCTTTCTTCCCTGTGTCACTGCTTGTGCAGGCTCATGAGAATTGATTGTTAGGTTTTCTGGAATTTTGAGAACTGACTATTATACACAGTCTTTTAAAACACAGATGCATGTAAACTTACAATTAAATTACATTTAAGAAGTGATAAATACCTCAGGCTCATCACTCCCTAATGATTTTGCTACATTTTACTCTAATCTGTGTTCTGGAGATTGTATCTGTGGGGGGTGTGTGTATTTGGTTTGCTACTGCACATCTTTCCTCCTTCACATTTAGTGATGTTACCTCACTTTGTTGCCTTGAAATTGGTCATCATGGGAATATTTACAACATGGAAATCGGCAAACACTATAAATCTCTGTCCTGGAACTGGATGGTAAGTATTTACCAAATCACCACTGACTTGGGGCATCCTCTGGTTTTAGTTTCCTAGGGCTACTAATAAAGTTTGGATGTTTGCCCCCACCCAAAACTCGTGTTGAATTGTAAACAAATGCTGGAGGTGGGGGGCCTAGTGGGAGGTGTTTGGATCATAGGGGCGGAGCCCTCATAGCTTGGTACTGTCTATGCCATGAGTTCTTGTGAGACCTGGTCAATTAAAATTGTGTGGCATCCCCCAACTACCCCCACTTGCTTCTGCTTTGCCTTCTGCGATGATTGAAAGCTCCTTGAGGCTTCACAAGAAGCTAAGCAAATGCCAGCACCATGCTTCCTGTATAGCCTGAAAAACTGTGAGCCAGTTAAACCTCTTTCTCTATAAATTACCCAGTCTCAGGTATTTTTTTATAGCGATGCCATAATGGCCGAATATAGCTACTATTACTAAATGCTACAAACTGGTGGGTTAAACAAAAGAAATGTATTGCCTCACAGTTCTGGAGCCCAGGTGGTCTAAAATCAAGGTATTGGCAAGAATCTGTCCCTTGCCACTTCCTAGCTTCTGGTCCTTGCTGGTAATCCTTGGCATTCCTTGGCTTGAAGATGCAGGCTCCAGTCTCTGCCTCCATCTTCACATGCACTCTACCTGTGTCTGTGTGTTCACACGGTCATCCTCCATCAGAGTCTCTCTCCCCTTACTATAAGGACACCAGTCACATTGGATTAAGGACCCATTCTACTCCAGGATGACTTCACCTTAACTAATTATATCCACGGTGACCCTATTTCCTAATTATGTCACATTCTGAGGTACTGGGGATTAGAACCTTAACATGGCTGGGCACGGTTTTATTGACATATAATTTTCAGTATATGCCTATAACCCCAGCTCATGCCTGTAATCCCAGCCCTTTGGGAGAATGAGGTGGTGGATCGCTTGAGGCCAGACGTATGAGACATTCAGAAGGAATGTCTCTTCTGAAAATATGAAAATTAGCTGAGCATGATGGTGGGCTGGGTATTCCCAGCTACTCAGGAGGCTGAGGCAGGAGAATCACTTGGACCTGGGAGGCAGTGGTTGCAGTGAGCAGAAATCGCACAGCTGCACTCCAACCTAGGTGACAGTGTGAGACCCTGTCTCAAAAAAATAAAATATAAAATAGAACTTTAACATATCTTGTTCTTTGATGGTGGCGAGAGGTTGTGACAATTCGACTTTAACTTCTGCCCATGGTTTTAAGTTGCCTATTAGGACATCTGGCCAGTAGGAGCCCAGCTGAAATCATAAAAATAAACTTAAGAGCCCATATGTCTAATAACTTTGGTGGCTTCCTGTGCATCGGGTATTATACTTTGTCACATCAGTTCTCTACCCTCTCAACCAGCCTGTAGTGTAAGTACCGTTATTTCCATTTACCAAATTAGGAACTGGAATCGGTAAGCTGGAATAATTGTCCTAGCTTACAAGTGGCATACTGGGTAGTTGAACACAGTCTGTGACTGCTGTATTGTAACACTGACATTCATCAGCTTACTTGCCATGAGGTTTTTTTCCTCTAGAACCCGGTTAGCTGTGCCACAGCCACATGGAGGGTTCATTGTGGCAAAGTAGGAAAGGAGGATCCTTTTTTCCAACAAAACTCCTAGATTCAGCAACCAGGCAGGGTATCCTGATATATATGACCTAATTTGATCTTCGTGACAACTTGACAAGTCATTCGGTTGGTGTAGATGAGAAAATGGAACTGGAAGGGAATAAAGTGAGCTTTGTTCACTGGCCTGGGTCACAGAGCTGGTAAAGGGGACAACTGATGAGGTAGCCCAGGTCTCTCTGGACCCAAAGGCCTTTCTTGTTGGATCATGCCACACGCTGTCCTTCAGCAAATCCAACATCTGAGAAGCTGGCATCTCCCATTTGCTGTCCTTCTCTTTGCTGGAGGATTTAATCGTGTTTCTGTTCATTTTCTCATTCCATTAGTAAATGCTGAGAGAAGTCTAATGATGTGCCGAGGACTGTGTTAGGGGTGGGTTGTGACTTTGTAAATAAGCATTCATTTTCATTAACTATTTCTTTTTTTTCTTTTGAGATGGAGTCTTGCCCTGTCACCCAGTCTGGAGTGCAGTGGCACGATCTCGACTCACTGTGACCTCCGCTGCCTGAATTCAAGCAATTCTCAGCCCCTTGAATAGCTGAGATTACAGGTGCCCGCCACCACGCCTGGCTAATTTTTAGAAGAGACAGGTTTTGCCATGTTGACCAGACTGGTTTCGAATTCCTGACCTCAGGTGATCTGCCCACCTCGGCCTCCCAAAGTGCTGGGATTACACGCATGAACCACAGCACCAGGTCAGTTTTTTTCTTGAGACAGAGTCTTGCTCTGTCGCCCAGACTGGATTGCAGTGCTGTGATCATAGCTTACTGTAGTCTTGAACTCCTGGGCTCAAGGGATCCTCCCACCTCAGCCTCCCAAGTAGCTGGGACTATAGGCACATGCCATCATGGTTGGCTAAGTTTTCTAGTTTGGTATTTGTAGAGATAGGGTCTTGCTATGTTTCCAAGGCTGGTTTGAACTCCTGGCCTCAAGCAATCCTCCTGCCTTGCCTCCCAAAGCACTTGGACTACACATGTGAGTCACCACATCCAGCCTGACTTGCAGCTCAGCTGCCAGAACTAGAAGGCTTTGGCATCTCCCATTGCCATGCTTCCTTAAAGGAGCATGAGGTCCCACCTCTGTCTTTTCCATTTTCCTGGTTTTGGTGACACCTGTCACTCCATCTGGTGTGTCCATTTTCTGTTGCTGTTTAACAAATGACTGCAAACTCAACAACCTTAACACACGTTTATTATCTTGCAGTTTCTGTGGATCATGAGTCTGGGAATCAACTGGGTCCTCTGCTCAGGCTGGAAGTAAGGTATCTGCCAGGGATGTGAGCTCATCGGAGGCTCAGTCTCTTCAAGGCTTGCTGGTTGTTGGCAGAATGTAGCCCTTCATGTTTGTAGGACTGAGGCCTCTGCTCCTGAAGGCTGCCTACCTTTGTCTGCCACGTGACTATCTCCACAATGCGGAGGGTGTCAGTGTCTCTGCTAGTTGTAGTCTCTTTTAAAAGACTCACTTGATTAGGTAAGGCCCACTCAGGATAAATTCTCTATTCATTAAATTAAAGTTAGCTGATTGGGGTCATTGATTTACATCTGCAGCATTCCTTCTTTTGCCATTTATAATGGTTCTAAGTGACTAGGAGGTTCCTCCCCCACTCAAAGGAAGGAGATTACATGGGGTGTAGCCAAGGAGTGATGAGGGCATTATGCTAAATGAAATCAGTCAGAGAAAAAATGCTGCAGGATCTGACTTAGATGTGGAATATGAACAAGTCAATCTCAGAGACAAAGTCAAAGGGTGGTTGCTAGGGGCTGGGGGAGCTGGGGAGATGCTGGTCAAAAGACACAAAGCTTCAGTTACAAGACGAGTGAGTTCTGAGAAGCTGATGTACTGCTTGGTGACTGTGGTTCACAATGCTGTATTGTGTATTTGAAATTTGCTAAGAGTAGCTCTTAAATGGTCTTGCTGCACGTGGTAACTGAGATGAGGGCTGTGTTAACCCACTTGATTGTGGTCATCATCTCACAACATATACTTATCAAATAATGTTGTACATCTTACATTTACATACTTTGTCAATTATTTGTCAATAAAACTGGTAAGAAAACCAGCTGATGATCACAGGGCTATGTTGGAATTCTGTTGCCACATCTTGGATTTCCTTTTCACTCTTCCACCCTTTTGGGCTTGGACTCATGTTGTTTCTTCTTCTTTTTTTTTTTTGAGATGGAGTCTCACTCTGTCACCCAGCCTGGAGTGCAACGGCACGATCTTGGCTCACCGCAACCTCTGCTTCCTGGGTTCAAGCAATTCTCCTGCCTTATCCTCCCGAGTAGCTGGGATTACAGGCATGTACCACCATGCCCGGCTAATTTTGTATTTTTAGTAGAGATGGGCTTTCTCCATGTTGGTCAGGCTAGTCTCGAACTCCCGACCTCATATGATCTGCCCACCTCGGCCTCCTAAAGTGTTGGGATTACAGGCGTGAGCCACCGCGCCAGCCTCATGTTATTTCTTCTTCTTCCCTCCCCTTCCTTGGCCAGATGTGTCCACGTGGTTCATGCACAAGTCGTGGTTTGAGGACAGTGAGTGCATACACCTTGGCAGGCTTTTTAGGGGTGGACTCTGCTTTACCAATTCTTGGGCTTCGTGTAAAGATTCTTCTTCAGATTCTTTGCATAGAATCTCAGTTTTCTGGCTCAGTCTCTGAGATGCCTCTCTTTCCTATGGTCAAGATATTTTCACCTGGAAGGATGAGAAATTCGCACAGAGCTCAAGCAGATAGAAGAAACTGTTGGTGCCGAAATGGAAGGGCGACTGGGTTGAGGCATGGCTGGATTCATGTTCTGCAACCATGTATCAGTGTTCGGTTATTTTGGTTTCGGTTTTGACTTCCCTTTTCTGGCAGCTCCTGTGAGGCCAGTAAAAGACATCCACCCTCACCCCCTAGCACCTGTGGAGTTAAAACAGAGCTCCTTATTTCTAAGGAGAGAAGCTCTTCCAGAGTCCCAATGTCTTAGTCCATGTATATTGTTATAACAGAATATCTGTGACTGGGTAACTTAGAAGAAGAATTTTCTTTTATTTCTGGAGGCTGGGAGGTCCCTGGTCTGGCAAGGGCTGTATTCTCCAGAGAGGACAAACACCGTGTCCTCAGATGGGGGAAGGAAGAAGGGCAGCTTCCCTGGAGGTGCTGTGGGTCTTCTTTTATAAAGGCTTTAATTTTATTCACCAGGGAGGAGCCCTCAGGGCCTCCTCACCTCTTAACGGCCCTATTTATTATTACTATCATATTGGCAACACCTGGATTTCGGAGGCAGCCACTGTAACCATAGCACCAGATATCATGCCTTACTCTTTAATTTTATTTTTTGAGGTGGAGTCTCGTTCTTTCACTTAGGCTGGAGTGCAGTGGTGCGATCTCCGCTGACTGCAACCTTCGCTTCCTGGGTTCAAGTGATTCTCCTGCCTCAGCCTCCCGAGTAGCTGGGATTACAGGCATGGGCCACCATGCCCGGCTAATTTTGTATTTTTAGTAGAGACAGGGTTTCACCGTGTTGGCCAGGCTGGTCTTGAATTCCTGACCTCGTTATCCACCCATCTTGGCCTCCCAAAGTGCTGGGATTACAGGTATGAGCCACCGCGCCCAGCTGTCTTACCCTTAATGATCAAGATCTGGGTCACATTCAGCTGGATCAATAACTGAACAGGCTCAGATGATGTTCCCATCTACGTGATTGAAGTGGGGTAAAAGCCCCCACTTAAGCCTCGCGGAAAAGCGTTGTCCTAGCAAAGAGGAGTCTCTGCCAAGAGGTGAGAGAAGGAGCTTTGGGCAGGTGAGGATAACACGTGCCCAGTTTGGAACTTAGAGTGACAGCACTTCCTATACAGATCAACTTCGTTAACATTCCAGGCGTCTAGAAATGGTATTGTGCATTCTAGGGGATCCTCGACACTGCAGCTGGGGCATAGACAGCCACCTGTGAAATACCGGCTGTGGGTACAGGGCAGTCCCTGTTAGGTTTTCATGTTGGTGTGAATCCTCTTTCTCCTTGGCATGGGTGTCCTTTAAAATACTTAGAATATTGTCCCAAGAAAATGCCACATGAATTCAGAAATGGGATCAAACTGTGTTCTTTGGGATTCATTAAAACTGAAATGCCCGGGGCCAAACGTTTATGAGATGCATCAAACACTACATTGATCTGAGACTGCACTGAGCCTCATCACTACTGCTGTTATTTCAGAGGAGGTTTCTTTCCCAGGGAAAGGCAGTTCCAGGGACTCTTTAAACCTCACTTGTTTGTTTGTTTGTTTTGGTAGTGGTAGAGGGAGGGTCTGAGCAAAGATAACAGAATGGCTACAAATTGGATTCTTAACTTGACTCTTCCTCCCTGCCCTCTTTAGCAGTGAGGTGGATGTTCGAGCATTTGGGTTTTGTCAGTTTGAGGGCCCACTTTCTTCAGTGGGTCTCTTGATGGCTGAATCTGGGGTTGCAAACAAATAAATGGCATGTGGGCTGAGGAAGTGACAGTGAAGGAATGATGTGCAGAGCCACAGCGAGGGGCTGGACTATGGAGAACTGGATGTGACTTGCCTCTTCTCCAGGCCCAGCCAGGTTGGTCTTGGGCTGAGGATTGCCTTGTTGGAATTTCAGCCAGTGTTGTTAGATCATTTTGGTGTTCCCAGAGAAACCAGGGATCTTAAACTTTACCTAATTCCAATTTTTAAATTTTGTTAATAAGTTCAGTTTTTATTACTGCATGAGGGCTTAAATAATTGTCTCTTGGCTCAGTTTGTCCTGTAGGCGGCCAGTTTTGATCCCTGGTCTGCATCTTGCCAGGGCAGAAGGCTTATTGGGGATGCTGTTCGACCCCTTGTCAGCATCCATTTCTATCTTCCTTCTTCTGTCTCCCTTCTTCCTCACAAAGCCTCAGTTTTGTATAGTTCTGTCCTCCTCCATGAAGCTGAGTGGCTAGGGAGAAGTTGAGCAGCAAGGGAAAAGCTGAGCAACTAGGGAGAAGCCCAGCAGCTGGGGAGAAGCCAAACCCTGGCTCCAAATTGGCTCTATTTGCTTCATAGCCATCATTAATGATTGGTTCAGGACCAACTATGTGATCTCACCACAAGTCCAATGGAATGGGAAGATGTGTGTGCTGGGTCCTTCCATGGAGAGCCGCATCTTTCCTTGAAGCCTGGGAAGCTGTGTTCTGTCTGCTGCCTGGGTGCTGCCAGGATGTGCCTCCCATAACTGCACATGGCAGCCATCCTGCTGCTAGCCTGAGGGTACAAGGTTGAGGAGAGCTGACCTGGAAGGGAAGGGAAGGGAAGCACCTGGATTCTTGTTTAACATCTTTGAGCTGCTGAATCAGCTGGCTCTGGAAGCCTGCCTTTCTTCTGGACTCCCATTTATATGAAACAATAAATGCTTCATTGTTTCAGGCAGCATGAGTCGGCCTGGGAAGCAGACCAGGAGAGAGTCCTCAGTCCATTTCTAGACCTCATGAACTGTTCGTGATAAAGGATGCCTTCCCTGCTGACAGGCTGAGCTGCCACTTATTCAGGGCTAGATGATGGAAGGATTTCATCGTCTTTATGCTGAGCCCTTGCTATTGGCCCTTTAGGCATCACCCAAGATAATACTCCATCTGAGGTCTGGCCTCAGTGGGGAAGATGATCACTTACATCTGCCATGGGGGCTCAGCATGAAGAGTGGCAGGAGTACAGTGTTTGCCATCGATGGTTTGAGGTTGGGTCAGCCTGAACATGATGTAGAAGCCTTTGGCCTCTGGAGAGGGTTAGATATGGATTGATACTAAACTATGACCTTTTTCATTTATGAAAATTCTTCTTCAGGATGCTATACCTTCATCAAGGCACGGGAAGTACTCGACTTCCCTTGGGCTCTGTCTCCTTATCTGTAAAACGGGGCTAACCATTCCTATGTACCTGCCGTGTGTGTCAAATGAAGTTATGTATGTAAAATGATGAGCCCAGTGCCGGTCTTACCATTTTAATTTTCATCTTTTCCCACTCCATTTCTAATCACCGTCATGGCTACCAAGTCAGAAACCTTGAAAGCTTTTTGGGGGACTTTATATATGTTGTGCTGTTTGCTGATTTTTTCCGGTGGAGTTACCTGAGAAGGGAGCTTCGCCTTTCAAGGAAAAGCTGAGTTGTAGGTGGTATCATCCACAGTTTCAGGCTCCTAGAGGAGTATAAAACAGAAAGGGGTTGTTTACCAACAACTGGAAGTACCCTCCATCTCTACGCATTCCAAATGTTTCTTTTTTTTTTTTTAAATAAGAAATAAGACTGGGTGTGGTGGCTCCCGCCTGTAGTCCTTGCACTTTGCAAGGCTGAGTTGGGTGGATTGCTTGAGCCCAGGAGTTTGAGACTAGCCCGGGCAAAGTAACAAAACCCTCTCTCTACACAAAATACCAAAAAAATTAGCTGGGCATGGTGGCGTGCACCTGTTGACCTAGCTCCTCTGAAGGCCAAGGTGGGAGGATCGCTTGAGTCTAGGAAGCCTAGGTCGCAGTGACTGTACTGTAGCCTGGGCAACAGCGTGTGACCCTATCTCAAAATAAATAAATAAAAGAAGAAATAGCATTGCATTTTGTTTGCTTATTGGTATTGATTTACACAGATAAGTTTTGATTGTACACAATTTCACACTTTAAAATTCTTTTATTTTTTTGAGATGAAGTCTTGTTCTGTCACCAGGCTGGAGTGCAGTGGCATGATCTCAGCTCACTGCAAACTTCACCTCCCGGGTTCAAGCAATTCTGCCTCAGCCTCCCGAGTAGTTGGGACTACAGGCTGCGCCACCACAATACTAAAAAATTTTTGTATTTTTTAGTAGAGAAGGGGTTTCACCGTGTTGGCCAGGATGGTTTCCATCTCTTGACCTCATGATACTGCCCGCCTCGGCCTCCCAAAGTGCTGGGATTACAGGCGTGAGCCACTGCGCCCAGACAATTTTTGTATCTTTAGTAGAGACGGGGTTTTACCATGTTGTCCAGGATGGTCTCAATCTCCTGACCTGTGATCCGCCTGCCTCAGCCTCCTAATGTGCTGGGATTACAGGTGTGAGCCACTGCTCCCGGCCTAAAATGTTTTTTTCCGTTTCTAGTATGGAGAGGCAGCAAGGCATGTGATGTAAGGAGTGTGAACTCTGATACCACACTGCCTGGGTTTGAATCCCAGCTTGGCTACCTAGTGCCTGTGAGACTTTGACAAATCACTTAATCTTGTTTTGCCTCAGTTTCCTAATCTGTAAAATGAGAGCAATTATAGTACAACTTTATAGGGATGTGAAGATTAACAATTTAATGCATTTAATGTGCTTGGAACAGTCCCTGGCACATTATAAGTTCTGTGCGTTCACTTCTATACCTAGTCACAATAACAGTAATAAAATCTGCAGTACTACTACTGGCTCTATCATCAGTCTTTGCTAAGAAGACCCGAATCATTTGGTAGATGTATTGTTACTGTCTCTTAGATTACATGTGATTTACTACTGAATATAAAAAAATTGCCCAGGGAGGAAACCTTGGGAAAAGGAGCCTCCATGGGGCAAGGATGCTGGGCAGGAAAAGGAGCCTCCATGGGGCAAGGATGCTGGGCAGGAAAAGGAGCCTCCATGGGGCAAGGATGCTGGGCGGGAAAAGGAGCCTCCATGGGGCAAGGATGCTGGGCTGTAGCCAGCAGTCTTCACAGCAGATGGATAAAGAAAGAGATTATATCGTATGTTTGCCTACATGGATTTGGCTGTACTCAGGGTGATAGTAAGAATAGGAACTGAATGTTACTTAAGAGCTCAACACTATTGCATATGTAGCATTTAATAAGACAAATATTTCTCTGTTAAATGACCATTCCTTTCACAGGTGGGTATTTTCATTTCACTCTCTTGAATATTATTTGTTCTTTCATTGCAGTCTTCATTCTTTTTTTTCTCTCTCTTTTTTGAGATGGAGTCTCGTATTGCCCAGGCTGGAGTACAAAGGCGCAATCTCAGCTCACTGCAGCCTCCGCCTCCCGGGTTCAAGTGATTCTCGTGCATCAGCCTCCCAAGTAGCTGGGAATACAGGTGTGTGTCAACATACCCAGCTCTTTTTTTTTTGAGACGGAGTCTCACTCTGACACCAGGGCTGAAGTGCAGTGGTGCAATCTTAGCTTATTGCAACCTTCGCCTCCCTGGTTCAAGTGATTCTCCTGCCTCAGCCTCCCGAATAGATGGGATTACAGGCACCTGCCACTATGCCCAACTAATTTTTTGTATTTTTATAAGAGATAGGGTTTCACCATGTTGGTCAGGCTGGTCCTGAACTGCTGACCTCAGGTGATCTTCCCACCTTGGCCTCCCAAACTGCTGGGATTATAAGAGTGAGTCACCACACGTGGTCTATTCTTCTTCTGAATGGCAAAAGCAAGTTTTTGAACAGAGATCCTAATCATTCTGTAATAGCTGAAAGTATGGGACTTAGAGCCAATGAAACGTGGGCTTGAGCTCTGAAGTTCTGCGACTGTGCCATACTGCTGTGACTTTATCAGGATGTTTGTTATTTAGCTTCTTTTTGGGCTCAGTCTCCTTATCTGGAAAAAGGTGGATAACCATTCCTCAGAACCTTGCTGTGCAGATCAAAGTGACAAGCACAGTGCCTTTCTCATCATTTTAATTTTCATTCTTTTCCCTGCTCAATGTTAATTACCATCTTGACTGGTAATTCAGAAAACTTGAAAGCTTTTATGGGGACTTTATGTATGCTGTGGTATTTACTGATTTTTCTAGTAGACTTTTTCCGAGAAGAGACCCTATGTAGAAGGGAAAGAGTGATTTTTCTTTCATTAGTAAGTATATTTTTCTACTGGGCCTTTAGTTTATTTGGAGCTGTTTTCACCAAATGTGTGGGTCAATTAAGGCAGGGGTTGGCGAACACTTTCTGTGAAGAGCCCAGTAGACATTTTCAGCTTTGCAGGTCATATGTCTCAGTTGGACATACTCACTGCGTTGTACTGCAGAAGTAGCCACAGACAATATCAACGAATGGGCATGGCAGTGTTCCAATAAAACTTTACTTATAGACTCTGAAGTTGAATTTTATGTCCTTTTCACATGTCAGGAAATATTCTTCTTTTGATTTTTAAAAAACCATTTAAAAATATAATTTTTTTTTTTTTTTTTTGGAGACAGAGCCTTGCTATGTCACCCAGGCTGGAGTGCAGTGGTGTGGTCTCGGCTTATAGCAACCTCCACCTCCCGAGATCAGGCAATTCTCCTGCCTCAGTCTCCTGAGTAGCTGGGACTACAGGCACATGCTACCACACGGGCTAATATTTCTATTTTTAGTAGAGATGGGATTTTACTATGTTGGCCAGGCTGGTCTCGAACTCCTGATCTTGTGATCCGCCCACCTCAACCTCCCAGAGTGCTGGGATTACAGGCAGGAGCCACCGTGCTTGGCATAAAATTCATTCTTTACATGAAGATCATAGAAAAAGAAGCAGCAGTTCAGTTTGTTAACCCCTGCTTTAAGGGTTTTAATAAGCTCTGTTACAATCAGTGCAGTTGAGAAGGCTCTCATTTAAAGAGCTTGTCTGGTGAGCATCTTGGAATTTGAAGCATCTCTCTGTAACCTTTGTTGTGACTCTGCAATTCCATCCAGTTGAGAAACTTTCCTTGAATGGCCTTTGCCTGGAGTGAGATGCATTCGTGCCTCCAGTTCAGGTGCGAGGTGGTTCGCGGCAGTACTGCATGTGGCCTATTTCCAGCTAGAAATGTTAACGCTCTGAGCCCGGGTAGCTGCTGGGCACAAATTGCCTGATTGCCTCCCTGAAAAGCTGTTAACTTCTCCACTGCTTTTGAAAGAATCTTCAGCTTTATGCATTCTCCAGCCTATTTTGTTCCTCTGTTTTTTCTCCCCACTGTCTTCCCTACATTAAAGGTCCATTAATGTATTCTCAGTGCAACACTTCAGAGTTCTTGGAATGGGCAGAGAGCAGTTACATCCCATAATAGCAGGATAATCAATGGAAAGAGATAGATTGCCGGGTTGTAAATCATGTGAGAGAA
The DNA here is from genome assembly GCF_049354715.1 of Callithrix jacchus. Classification (NCBI taxonomy): domain Eukaryota; kingdom Metazoa; phylum Chordata; class Mammalia; order Primates; family Cebidae; genus Callithrix; species Callithrix jacchus. The sequence continues at coordinate 43,376,062 of NC_133516.1, forward strand.
TTTGATGATATCAGCTTCAGGGGAATGGGATCCTATTACTCGTTCTGAATTCTGTGGTTCCTGGAATTAATTTTTGTGTGTGTGTGTGTGTGCTTGTAATCATTTGGTAGAGAAGGCTTTGCTGTGAACCAGAGGATGACAAAGGACAGGTCAGCTTTGTCCCGATTTCTCCCTCTATTCCTTACTATTTGTGCTCACCTTCGATGGGAAATGCTTTCTATAAAGCCACCAATAGTGCAGCAGAGTGGCTTACACTTAGGCTGTCAAAGAGTCAAAAGACCATTTATTTCTCCATATTCGAGGGAAATCACACCCTTTAGACTAGGACACTCAAAAACCTAGCGGCATCCTAGCAAATGCATTTGCTGGCAATAGAAAGCAAAGGGCTTTTTCTATTTTTAAGAGGAGTAAACTGTGCCTTTTACTTTCTGACTTAATGCAGAGAGATGAAAATATGTTAAAATCATGTTTTTTTTTTTTTTTTTTTTTTTTAAAGGCATAAACCACAGACGTTTTGGAAGTTTTTCATCTAGCAAAGCCAGCTTTCCTTTAAGCAAAGCATCAGGATTGCTTCAATATTTAGGTATTAATATTCCCTTGTGGCTCAATCAGCTCTTTGAAGATGAATTTCTTAGCTCCGCTGTCACAATTAAAGAAAGACATGCTGGGGTGAAAGGGAATTTGTGTGTTTCTTAGATTGGAAGGATGTGTTGAGTCAAATGAACATTCTCTCAAGGTTAAATTATCCATTTAAAACCCACCCAATTACAGTGCCAGGTACAATCTTTGATGAGATGCAGGGAAAACAAATTTGTTAATCTGTGAGAGAGGAAATCTGTATGAAGGAAAGCTCTGAAATCAGAGTGAACTGGGCATTGTTTATTATGGGGGGGAATGGTTACAGAAATTGAAAACGGTGTAGTCTCAAAAGCCATGATCCATTACTGGGTTATTGAAGCCCTCCTAATAGACGAGTACAGGGGTGGTTTATTGCTGTTGTGCTGTTGTATTTTTGTTGGAAGAATTGTGAGGTGACCAGAACACAAAGCCATGAACAATATACTGTGACCTCTGTGTGTGGAGACTAATCCAAGGAATTTAGAGGGCGAACATAGTTTTACTTAATAAGTGATCTTAGGGCATGGTTTTCTAGAATGATCTCCACATCCTGTTGGCTTTACCTCCCAAATATAAATCTTGAATCTCCCTGATCAGTGTTCTCTAACTTTACTGCCCCTGGCTTGGTGAGCTACCTTTCTCCCTGGGTTAAAATACGGCGATAGTCCTCTAAGTGATCTTTCTCCCTTTAGAAACATCTTCCTTGTACACTTGAAAATATCCAAACTCTCACCCATTGGCCTGCCTCTGCCTCTCACCTCTTCCCCTGTTGTTCCTCACTCACTTGCTAGCTCCAGTCTTCATGGCTGGATGGTTCAACAGGCGTGACTCCATCTTGCCCCCCACCCCCGCCCCATCCTTCTGTTAGTTGCTGGGGTTGCCTCAATGGCAGAGTAATTAACTATAGACTCTGGAGTCAAACTGGCAGATTCCAATCCTGGCTATGCTACTAACCAACACTACGACCTTGGATGACTTTTCTGAAATCTTTCTGTGTTCCAGTTTCCTCATCTTTGAGTGTAATAATAATTTGACTTTCATAATGCACTTCCCCTCCCTTTTTTTGAGACAGGATCTTTCCCAGGCTGGAGTGCAGTGGCGTGATCTCAGCTCACTGTAGCCTTGCCTCCTAAGCTCAAGTGATCCTCCTACCTCAGCCTCCCAAGTAGCTGGGACCACAGGTGTGCACCACCATGCCCAGCTAATTTTTTTGGTATTTTTTTGTAGAGATGGGGTTTTACCATGTTGCTCAGGCTCGTCTTGAACTCCTGGATTTAAGCAGTCCACCCACCTCAGCCTCCCAAAGTGCTGGGATTATAGGCATGAGCCACTGTGCCCAGCCTACCTTAATAATACTTAATAATTCTTAGATTTGTGTTAAGGAATAAGTGAATAAAATATGGAAGGAATTTTAGACAATTGCTTTGAGCTCAGTAGCACTGTATAGATGGTGGCACTATTTTGTGAAAAAATTAGCCCCTTAGGTTTTATGTGGCAGTGCCTTCTCTTGTACATTTCAGCTCAAGTGTCTTCTTTCAGAGTGACACTTCCCCACCCAGCTTCCGGAAGAACCTACAGCTTCCAAACACACCTTGCACTCCACCCATTATAGTTCTAAAAAGATGGGAAAAAATGTAACAACAGCATAAAACAACTTTTCCTCGCTGAACTACTTGGATTCATTGCCAATCTGGCACCCAGTCCCCTCTGGACACTTGGATGTGTATTTCCTACAAACAAGAACAGTCTTGTATCACAATACATCCATCAGCGTGGGGAAATTAACTTGACACCATGCTACTTTGTAATCCTAAGACCCCATTCAAATACTCACTGATTGTCCCAAAGACAGAAGGGACCATTTAGAATGATGTGTCAGTTGTTAGGGTTTTTCAGGTCTGGAACAGTTTCTCAGAATTTCCTTGACCTCTATGACCTTTATACTTTTGAAGATAACACACCAGTTATTTAGACTGTCATTCAGTTTTGGTTTGTCTAAGGTTTCATCCTGATTACGTTCAGGTTATGCACTGGGACAGAAACCCACTGGAGCGGTGCCCTGTTCCTTTCCGGGTATCCTATCAGGTGACTTTCATTTGTCTCATTGCTGGTTTGATCACTTGATAAAGGCAGCTTATGCCAGCCTTCCCCATTTAAACTTCTTCTTCTTTTTCCCCTTGTAATAAGTGTGTGTTGAACAGGTGCTTTGAGACCGATTTCCTTAAACTTTCAACTTACTCTATTTGAAATAACCTGTAAGTCCTCATCAGTTTGGATGATGGATTATTTTATTGGGGTTATACTCTGTTACCATCATTATTTTGATGCTCAGATCTCTCCACATTTAGATAATGGGAGTCCTCGCCAGCTGGTTCCTGTGTCCTTTTGACATGTCCCCATCATTATTTGAGTAATTCCTCACTGTCTAGAACAAGAAGTTCCAGGTTCATCTTGTACTCTGCTTACCCCGGTTCTGGATTTGGCCAAGCAGCTGAGGTGCCAAGGAGCTCTGATTTCTTTTAGAGGAGAATGGTATTTATTTATATTTTTGAGATGGAGTCTCGTTCTGTTCCCCAGGCTGGAGTGCAGGGGTGTGATCTCAGCTCACTGAAGCCTTTCGGTTCAAGTGACTCTCCCACCTCAGCCTCCCGAGGTGGAATTACAGTCATGTGCCAACACGCCTGGCTAATTTTTTAAATTTTTAGTAGAGATGGGCTTTCACCGTGTTGGCTAGGTTGGTTTCGAACTCCTGACCTCAAGTGATCAGCCCACCTTGGCCTCCCAAAGTGCTGGGATTATGGGCATGAGCCACCACTCCTGGCTGAGAATGGTATTTAGAAACCAACATCTGAGCATATCTTGGGGTACTGCAGCCCCCAGACCCTTTTAGTGGACAAGTCTATGAGTTAAATGTGTATATGCATGTCCACATACACACACATTTACATCTGTATTTATTTCTGTCTTTTCATGTGTTAAAATTCACAAGTTTGACACCACATGCTTCATTTTAGTTTTCTCTTTCATGGGTTTCTAACTCCTGTGACAGGATGAAACTGTTGAGTATGTTTACTCAGTCAGTCCCACTGCGTGTTGTGATACTCTTCCACGTAGACACTCTTCTCAACTCTCTCTGACACCAACTTATACGCCAAGCATTTCTCCCATCACGTATAGATACCTTCCTCGTCCCACTTGGTTACCCCTTCTGGATGGATGGTACTCTTCTTCCAAATAAGGCATGTCTTCCTCCTGATGGAGGGCAGTCCCAGAGAAAAGTATTTGGCCGGGCGTGGTGGCTCACGCCTGTAATCCCAACACTTTGGGAGGCTGAGACGGGTGGATCACAAGGTCAGGAGTTTGAGACCAGCCTGGCCAACATGGCGAAACCCCCCCTCTACTAAAAATACAAAAATTAGCCAGACGCGGTGGCAGGCAACTGTAATCCCACCTACTCGGGAGGCTGAGGCAGTAGAATTGCTTGAACCCAAGAGGCAGAGGTTGCAGTGAGATTGTACCATTGCACTCTAGTCTGACAACAGAGTGAGACTCCGTCTCAAAAAAAAAAAACCAAAAAAAAAAAACTTGGCTTGGCAAGCAGGATGTGTTGGTTAGATTTCCTTCTCTTAATTGACCAGATACCTTTGTGTTAGTAGGCAACTTTATGTGGTAACCCTGAGGACTCTGCCTCACCCCAACTCCACACCTACCTTGGGATTGAGGTACTGCTGCTGCAGGGGCGCTGCTCTGTTGAACCTGGGGAAAGAAGGGCTGTTGCTGGTAGCTGACTTTCCACCGTCGATGCTGGAAGATAAGAGAAAACTCAGTAAGAGGGGAATCAAGTAGATAGACAAGATAAAGAGGATTGCCAGAGTTTTCATAAAAGGATTGTGTGCCTGATCCTGGTTTGTGTCCCGAGGCTGGCTGCATCCCTGCCCTTGGTATTTGAGGGACAGGGTTATAAAAGAGTTCACTCTTGAAGTTAAGCTACCAACTGAAACAGGTCACATGGTCAAGTTCCAAGTCAAGGGACAGAGAATTGCACTGTGTGGGAGGAACTGCAGAGTTTCCTGTGGAAGGACCCAGATACAGACAGGGCCAATTACCCAGTCTACTGTAGAGGTCAGCTTTTCTACCAAAGGGTAACTCGTTAATAAGTGGTAGGATCTAAATGAGGTCTGTCCAACCAGGGTGTGTCGGCATTTAATGGCGCTTCTGCTGCTTCTGGATAACACAGTCGGACTTGTGCTGCATATGGGTTGCTCAGGGTTCCAGGCCATTTACAAGGGTGTTCCTTTCTTTTTGCTCTCTCTTATCTCCTTGTGTATAGGAAATATACTTTCAAGAAGCTAGTGTTCATCAGATACAGAACTTCTAAGAACCAGATGGCCTTCATTTCTTTCTTCCTGATTAGCTGTATAGAACTAATTGTCCAACTGAGAGAGACTTAATTTTACAGGCTTACCGGGGAGGCAAGCTTATTGTTTACAGCTTTCAACCCCCCTCTTGTCTTCCTTGCCAGAGGCTCAGCTCTGGCAAGGGAACCCAAATGTAATACTCAAGAATTTTGGAAGAAGTTGGGTTTTTACAAGGAGTCCCCACAGTGGATAGGTATGAAAAGTCTCTTTAGTTCTGTGAGTTAAAGGTGTGCCTGTGTTGTTCTTAGGGCTTGCATTCTGTCTTCTTTGTTGTGTCATATTTTAAATGGCAAATGACATTGACTGGCAGTGAGAGCTTGCATTGTGTTTTTCAGATAATATCTGCGTTAATGTCCTATAGGAAAACGTCTGATAATGCTGGAGACCATTTAAAAAATTGAAATCTAAAAATTTGGCTGAATTATAAATGTGCAGGGAATTATTAAGTTTACAAAGAGACCAAGTGGTACTTGGGAAATCTTATTATTTAGTGTGATAGAAGAACTATTCTTGCATCAGTGGAAATATTACACTGCGGCCATGTGCTTTTTATGCAGAGTAAAGAGAATAGTGGCTGGAATACAGGATCAGCCATGTGCTATGAGAAAGATGGCAGGCTTAAAAAAATCCATTTATATTTCTGGCAAATTGTCTTAACATGCCTTTCTAATTTAAAATATAAAAAGTTAAAGTTTATACTGAAGTTATATCCATTAAGAAACTGGTAAATTAGTTAAGTCTCACAAGCCTAGACTCCAGCATGCCGGGGAGGGGGTGTGCCTCTATGTGTGTCCTACTAACATTTGAATTGTGAATTCACATTGCGTTCCCTTGCAAGGATGTGCCATTTTTAATTAAGACTAAAGCATGGTGGGGTATTCTAAATTGGGCCTGATTATAATTGCAGATGGCAATTGAGCTTTTGGAAGCTGGTTCCTTTAACTGTGAAATAAAAATTGTCTTTTTTGGTATTGGTTTGCAGAAGTTCAGCAGTGGTTGTTGAGGGAAAAAAACGGTCACCTCTTTATTTCCTTGAAAGTAAATGTCACAGCACATCCATCTTCTGTTAAAGGGGGTTGGCTCTGAAGAAATGTTTCTTTAGGCTTTTTAAACAGTTGATGAGATAAAAAAATTTTGGCTATAAAGCTGAACTTTCTGGAAGCTTTCTGTTGATGAGAGTCAATGCAGTAAAAAGTGACGGTATTCATTTTTAGTATAAAGAGTACTTTTGACCATCAGACTTGTACTGATCATAATTAGTATCTTAGGCTGGTCTCGGTGGCTCATACCCGTAATCCCAGCACTTTGGGAGGCCAAGGCAGGATGCAGCCTGGGCAACATAGAGACCCTGTCTCTACAAAAAAAAAAAAAAAATTTTCAAAACTACCCTGGTGTGTTGGCGTGCACCTGTGGTCCCAGCTACTTGGGAGGCTGAGGTGGGATGATTGCCGGAGCCCGGGTGATCAAGGCTGCGGTGAACCATGATGACGCCACTGTGTTCTAGCCTGGGCAAAACGGTAAGACCTGGTCTTGAAAAGAAAAAAAAATAGGTGCCTTAGCATACAGAGCCTAACTCTGTTTGGTAGGTAAACATACCTTTGTTGTGTGTTCCAAAAAGGATGGGCATGATAGTCTGGGTTTGCAATGAGTTTCTGCATGAAATTCAATATACACACAATTTCTGCCTGTTGATGAGTATGTACACCCACTAGACCAGTGGTTTACAACAGAGGGAGGGTTAACAGTTTTGCTGTCTTCCAAGGGGACATTTGGCAGTGTCTGGAAACATTGCGATTGTCCGGACTGGGAGGGCAATGCTACTGGCTTTTGGTAGTAGAGGCCAGGGATGCTGCTGAGCGTCCGATGGTGCACAGGACAGCCACCAAAGGGAAGAATTATCCAGTTTAAAATGTCAATAGCGCAGCCCTTGAGAAGCCCAGCACTGAACAATGAGCCGTAGTGCCTCCTTTGGTCTCACTGCAAAAATGGGCTTGGGTTCAACATGGACTTCCTATATTTCATCTTCCTATTATAATACTGGTGGGTTTATTAAATTAAACATGAATTAATAGGAAATGGTGTTTTCTGGAAGAAATCAACAAGGAAGGTAAGGTATGAATTACTGGTAGATCAGGTAAATGTATTGTGGACACAGCCAGAAGTTTACAACAGGCCTGGCAGTGGATTTGTTTATGGGCTTTGGGGAAATGGACTGCTTTGACCCCCTAGGAAGTCTAGCTTTTTTTTTTTTTTTTTTTTTTGAGACAGAATCTCGCTCTTTTGCCAGGTGCCAGGCTGGAGTGCAGTGGCGTGATCTCGGCTCACTGCAACCTCTGCCTCCCGCGTTCAAACAGTTCTCCTACCTCAGCCTCCCAAGTAGCTGGGACTACAGGCACACACCACCATGACCAGCTAGTTTTTGTGTTTTAGTAGAGACAGGGTTTTTACCATGTTGGCTAAGGATGGTCTCGATCTCTTGACCTTGTGATCCACCCGCCTCAGCCTTCCAAAGTGCTGGGATTACAGGTGTGAGCCACCACGCCTGGCCTGCTGCGGAAGTCTAGCTTTTTTTTAGGGTAAACGTCACCCCTTAAATGTTAGCTCTTCTACGTAATGGATTCTGAAACAGGTGGTGATGAAAGCATCTCAATAAAAACCGTCACACAGTTGTGTTACTTCTTTATGCTGAGCTCTGCCTAAGAAGACTGGCTGTGTAGAGCTGCCACTGCTTTATTTTGTTGCATTTTGTATACACAGTTCAGAAAATAAGGAGACCAGGGAACTAGTAATGAGTAGAATAATAAAAGGACTTTCTTAAATGGTGGCACTTTTGATTTTTTTTTTTCTGCCCTACGTGACTGGACGAATAAGGGAGGAAGATGTCATGGGGCCTCTAAACAGCTGATAACAACAGGCTTCATTTACATTTTGTAGCTTGTGTATCGCCCTCCTTGAAGCACGTGCATAGGGAATTGAAATTGCGGTTTGCCTATGATATGCTGGCAGTAATCTTTCAAAAAAAATTTTATGTTTCAAAATCAGGCAGCCAACAGCAGTAGCCAGTGATATATAGGGCTATTGATGTGAATTGAATTTGCAGAGGGAAAATGGGATTTGGTTGCCATATGAACTCGTAATGAGGTGGCCTCACAGATTTGTAATGGTCAGCCATTACTTGCACCCAGAATCCGCAAGGAATCAAATACCTTTCAAGGAGAGACTGAAATGAAACTTGAAGGTTTTTTTTTTCCAACCAGTGAATGGAGTAGTTCCAAAGTAATGTCATTTGGTTTGTCAATTAAAGATACTTGAATTTAACAGTTACTCTTATTTTGTGTGTCAATGTGTGTGTGAGATGGAGTTACCCTCTTGTCACCCTGGCTGGAGTGCAGTGGTTCGATCTCAGCTCACTGCAACATCCACCTCCAGGGTGCAAGCAGTCCTCCTGCCTCAGCCTCCTGAGTAGCTGGGATTACAGGTGCATGCCATCATACCCAGCCAATTTTTGCATTTTTACTAGAGAGGCGGTTTCACCATGTTGGCCAGGTAGGTCTTGAACTCCTGACCTCAGGTGATCCTCCCACCTCAGCCTTCCAAAGTGCTGGGATTACAGGCGTGAGCCACTGCGCCTGGCCTTACGGTTACTCTTTTAATAAGTATAGTGTGGATCATTGATATTTTTTGATCCCATTCTCTTATCAGTAAAAGAAATTTGGACCCATGCCCCCGGCATATATATTATATACTTAAAAAAAATATATATATATATTATGTTATGTTCTTATACTAAAATTTTATGTAAATTACAAAACCTTAAAAATGTAAAACATGAGGTCCAAACTATTCTGAATACAGAAGGTTAAATATTTTTTCTCACATCCCCTTTGAATTGTCTCATGCACCCCTGGATACTCAACGCTAGAAATGACTGGCATGTATCCTGCCTTAGGTGACGAGGCTGGCACTGGAGAATGTTGGGCTGTCCTTCCTTCCATCCTGCAGGCATCTTGCTGAAATAAGTGACTTAACCTTGAGCCTTTACTGATTATGTGGTATGAGCTCTAGATGAGTTTGGATTAACACTAAACATTTCAGCAGTGGTTCTTCTCCCCAGGTGTGTGGTGTAGGCTTGAAATAGATTAAGTCAACTAAAGCTCATCTCTTAGGTTTTACCTGGATGCTCTGCCTTAGAAGTTTACTTTCTGATTCATCTCAGCAATTTCGTTTTTTCCCCCTTCCTCCCTCCTTCTCTCTCTGTCTTCCTTAACTCCTTCACTGTTTGACTTCTTCCCTTCCTCATGCCAGGGGAGATTGAGACACAGCGTTTTCCAAATATAGTTATTCTCTCAGATCGATTGGAATTTGTGGGCTAATAGTATGAGATTTGAAGTTAGTATTTGGATGAGTGAATGAATGAATCAATAGATAGCATCCTTTCATCCAAACTCTGCTGGTTAGGTGATTGGTGGGCAAGCTGGTAAGTTCCTCTGATTTTCTGTTTTCTTATCTGTGAGGTGGAGATCATTGCTAATGTGTATGGTTGTCTTTAGAATTAAGTAGAGTACACGGAAAGTAGCCAGCACAGGGTCTGGCATTGTGTAAATGCCCATTTAATTTTGGGGTAATTATTTTTTATTTTCTCTGCAGTCCCTGCCCTTCTTGGAAGTCTTGAAAGTATTTCTTAAGTCTTCATTCAACTTGAGAGTGTCTTAGATACCAAAATGACAGATGGTACAGTATTTCCTGGGCATCCATCATTTACTTAGGTGTTCCTTCACTTTCCTTTTCCGCAGCAAGTTAACTTTCTAGAGGGTAAAAATCAAGTCTTCACTTTATTTTGTGGTTGACTTTTCTTGCCTCCCTCCCCCACACTTTGCTCAACAGGTAATCAAAGAACTAATTTTTAGTTGTCAGGTAAAAAGACAGTTTTGCATTTAAGTTCCTCAAACCTTAGCTTTTGGTTGAATCAGAAGACTTGCTTTGAAATTACAGAAGGTAAAGAAGGGGGAGCTGGAAGGATTTCAGGAAGGAGAGTTTGCTGTTTGTAATTAGTGCCTAACAGAAGTTGGTACATTTCTGTAGTTTTCCGTTGTCAGTCACTTTGGATGATAATTTTTTTTTTTTGCTATTATTTTTAAGTGACAGATTGCAGTATGTATTTTAGGACCTGCCACCCATTTTGATTTGAAAGATTATGTTGTCGGAATTTCAGACACTGCAGGTAAAGATCTAATTTTACTAAATAACAGGGACTTAGGAATCTTGTAAATTACTTTCCTCTTGCATGAAAAGTGTTTTGTTTTTTTTTTTTCTGATTTATTATACAAGTAATTGCAAATCCTGAACTGAACAAGGTAAAACTTTTCATGTCTTTTGGAATCTGTTTTCTGGGTTTGTGCCTTCGGTAACAGTCTTACCTTAGTAGGAAAGGTGTGTAAATTGTGTAAATTACTAAGCAAAGGTAAAGGAAAATATATTCTGGCTTTTTCCAGTTAGTAACTGCCCCTTAATGAATCACATTAAGTACCACAGTCACTTCTTTTCTCCCCAGTTGTCTTTAAGAAGATACATTTGCACCCTAAGTATAAAAAAGGGACAGTATTATTTTGCTGCTTTTAGTAAAAGTAGTAATGTCCTATTTTTCCTGTTCTAGAATTTCAGGCATCACCTCCTGAAGCTGATGGAGAGACCGATATTCCACTTTGTATCTTAATATCAGGGAAATACCTCATGGGCACATCAAGCTGATATAACAGGGTTTCCTTGATTGTAAGCAATAGAATGGATTATGACTGACATGAGCCAACATTTGGATTTGGAAGGGTATGATAAGATTTTTTGCTCAGGGTGAAAGAATCATGAGATACTAAACCTTGGAAGGGGCAGGAACTAGGACAGTGGGAGCTACTGGCAAATTGGTGGTGGAATAAATTGGTCTTACCATGTTTTGTTTTCTTATTTTTATTTATTTATTTATTTATTTATTTATTTATTTATTTTATATTTATATATATTATTGCATTTTAGGTTCTGAGGTACATGTAAAGAACATGCAGGATTGTTGCATAGGTACATACGTGGCAATGTGGTTTGCTGCCTCCATCCCCATCACCTGTATCTGGCATTTCTTCCCATGTTATCCCTCCCCAACTCCATACCCCCCACTGTCCCTCCCCTAGTCCCAGCCTACAGACCCCAGTGTGTGATACTCCTCTCCCTGTGTCCATGTGTTCTCATTGTTCAACACCCGCCTATGAGTGAGAACATGTGGTGTTTGGTTTACTGTTCTTGTGTCAGTTTGCTGAGAATGATGGTTTCCAGATTCATCCATGTCCCTACAAAGGACACAAACTCATCGGTTTTCATGGCTGCATAGTATTCCATGGTGTATATGTGCCACATTTTCCCTGTCCAGTCTATCATCGATGGGCATTTGGGTTAGTTCCAGGTCTTTGCTATTGTAAACAGTGCTGCAGTGAACATACATGTGCATATGTCCCTATAATAGAACGATTTATAATCCTTTGGATATATACCCAGTAATGGGATTGCTGGGTCAAATGGAATTTCTATTTCTAGGTCCTTGAGGAATCGCCACACTGTCTTCCACAATGGTTGAACTAATTTACACTCCCACCAACAGTGTAAAAGTGTTCCTATCTCTCCACATCCTCTCCAGCATCTGTTGTCTCCAGATTGTTTAATGATCGCCATTCTAACTGGCGTGAGGTGGTATCTCAATGTAGTTTTGATTTGCATTTCTCTAATGACCAATGATGATGAGCATGTTTTCATATGTTTGTTGGCCTCATATATGTCTTCTTTTGAAAAGTGTCTGTTCATATCCTTCATCCACTTTTGAATGGGTCATGTTTTGTTTTTAGGGATGGCGATCCCAAGACTCAGATCCCTCCTTGGGAGAGGTTCTGATGTGGATGGCTGGGGAGGACGACTGCATGGATAAGGCAGACGAAAGTTGGGGGACTAAAATGTGGAAAAGTCGCGGGGAAAGGACCTTGAAGTTAATTACAAGTAGGCCTTGCTTTCTTTAAGGTTATCCAATGCAGGGCTTTGATCATAGAGTGGAATTTCAAACACTGGAGCAGGAAGAGGCTCCCAACTCTCACCAAAGCCCTGGGGAGTGAATGACTTGTTCAGGAAGTAGCCATAGTTTGGGGCTACACCTGGTTTTCTTTGCCTTTATACCAGGCTAGAGAATTTGGTTAAGCGTTAGTATCTAAAATTGGGAAAGAAAATCTCTTTCAGTTATCAGAGAGAAAATATTGACAGTGCTATAGAGTGAATGCCTATAAATAGGCCTTCTATAATTGGAAAGGGGCAATTAAAGAAGACACAAAACCTTCAGTTGCTGTTTGTAGATGCTACATACAGGGCTACCTGTGAAAGGCCTCACCGGTTTCAGGATTATAATTATCACTTGAAGAAACAAAACATCTGAGGAGACAGGAGCAGGATGAGTCTATTCCCACATTTTATTGCCAACCACCAAATACAGCCTCTGGTGTTTATTTGGGCACGCTGTTGTTGGAGGCGTATCTAAAGTTCTGGTAGCCTCACTGCTTCCTTGCATTCATGTGCATTCAGGTGCTCAGCTTACCTTGAAGCTCCAATAGAGCAGCCACTGAACTCGGGAGCAGATCAAAACTCTCTCCAATTCCGTTACACTTTGGATCCACCCTTGATAAAAGTTTTGTGCTTGCTGAGAGTGCAGTATCCCATGGTGGTCCCCTGTCCCAGTATGGGTTGGGGATTAAGACAATCCCATGAATTTGAATCCTGACCCGCCCACTTAATAGCTATGAAGTGGGGCAGGCTTTTAACTCCCCTGGGTCTCTGGTAGATATGGTGAATCAAAATCTACCCCCTCCTTCTTCCTTCTGAGTCCTTGTAAGTAGGCCTGGCAGTGAACCAAACTAAAAAACTACATTTCCCAACTTCCCATGCCAGTAGGGATGGCCAGTGAGTTCCAAGTAGAAGTTATTGTTTTCGGCTTCCAGGGACACTGGAAGGTGGGAAGTGTGCTCTTTTTGATTTTTCACATGTTGCATTTCAGATACGAAATACAGAGGTGGTGGTTTGAGCTACAGCATCCATGTTGGGACCTTGAGGGAAAAGCCATCTTTGGGGTGCTGAGTTATGTTAATACCTGGAGACTTCTTGTTATATGAAAGAAGATTAACCCTTAGAGGTTTAAGCCTCTGGTAGCAGCAGCAGAATGCAGTTCTTGATGCTCAACCTCAGATTCCCCATCTGCAAAATGAGCATAATAGTACTCACCTTCTAGGGTCATGCTACAGATTGAGTGACAGTGCATATACAGCACTTCCCACTGTGACCGGCAGCTGCTACTTTTCTTTTTCAATGACTGTTACCGTCATCACCTATCACACATAGGGATGTGTATTAATTTGCTAGGATTGTCGTAACAAAGTACGACACAAACTGGGAGGCTCAGTTAACAGACATATACCGTCTCAGTTCTGGAGTATGGAAGTCTGAGGTCAAGAAATCAGCAGGGTTGATTTCTTCTGAAGCTGGAAGGGATGGATCTGTCTGAGTTTCTTTTCTTTGGCTTGTGGATCGCTGTCTTCTCCCTGAGTCACTTTGTGTCATTTTCCTTCTATGCTGTCTCTGTTCACATTTTCTCTCTTTTCAAGGACATCAGCCGTATTCTATTAGGGTGCAACCTAATACCTCATTTTAACTTGATTACCTCTATAAGGACGCTGTCTCTAAATAAGATCACATTCCAAGGTACTGGGTGGGGGTCAGGACTTCAAAATACCTTTTTTAGGGGGGATATGATTCAGCTCATAATAGTACATACAGAGCAGGTGCGGAGACTCACGCCTGTAATCTCAGCACTTTGGGGGGCTGAGGTCAGGAGTTCGAGACCAGCCTGACCAATATGGTAAGACCCTGTCTCTAATGAAATTACCAAAAAAATTAGCTTGGCATAGTATGGTGTGCACCTATAGCCCCAGCTACTTGGGAAGCGAAGGCAGGAGAATCACTTTAACCTGGGAGGCAGAGGTTGCAGTAAGCCGAGATTGCGCCACTGTACTCCAACCTAGGTGACAGAGTGAGACTCCATCTCAAAAAGAAGAAAAATGTACATACGTAACATTATCAAACTTTAGTCTCACCCTTTTTCTGATTACAGAAACTATAAAAAAAATCAAATGCTTCTTCATGAGAAATTGCTTCCCTCCCCCTCAAAATTGTCCTGTTGTACAAGGATTTTTAACTTACATCTCCTATTTTAAACCCATCAGCTAAACCCAACTTCTAGAATGTAAGAGCTTGTAAAGGGACCATTCACATTTCCAGTTAGTTTTAGGTTGGTAATTATCGGCTCTTAGGACACTCTCGGATTTGAGTATTTACTTGGGTGTGTTTCAAGCCATGACTGGGAAATACAAGGGTCTACTGTTGATTATTCCATACTTTAGAGTAGCGTATTGATGTGGTCATAGGCATACACGTCATGAGATGTTTGGTGCTCTTGATGAATTTACTGGGCCCTAGAGTGTCCACTACAGAGTGCCCACGACAGGCTGTCTTGGGGTATTTAACATGTCTAAGAACACTGGTAAACATTTCAGCCTCCAACATAAGCTCACCAAGGCGGGGCTTGCTTAAATCATGTTTTTTGTATAAAAATTAAAAAATGCTGTAGATTTTACTATTGCAGAACCTCTTCAACTCCACTTAGATTTAAAACCCAGAGTTCCTTGGGTTACTTTCTTTTTCTCTGCAAATATTTCAAGCATTGAGACCTTTACCTCCTGAGCAAAGCAGAGTCATTAATGCATTAAATGAATAACTTTCCTGTCCCAACGGGGTTGGTTTTTTATGGGGTGGGGAGGTCACTTTTAGGTGACATTATGTGTTTGTAGGGGCTTGTCTTAAAATAAAAGGCATAATTGAAATACAGCTGAATAGGAATCAAAAGTGTGATTCAAGTGTAAGGTAAAATTGATGGCATCTTCTATTATTTCCTAGATGAATGACTTTATGGCAACTTTTTCCCCATAAAGCTTTTTTAAAAACTAAAAATGCATTATTCTAGTCTCTAATTGTCCGTCCTGACAGCAGCGAAGACGAAAAGCTGTGTTTTGCTTTCCGTTTCTTTTCCCTCCCTTAGCAGTGATAGCAGAAATTGCTTATTACTGGAAAATCTGTATTTGCCTGCTGGTGTGCCACTAAAAAAGGGATTTGGTAGCCTGAAGTCCATTTTTTATTTAATGTAAAACATTAGGGGTTGCATCTTTCATACTGGCAGAATGTGGAATGGGTAGATGATTTGAATGCTGTCTTTTCCGCTTAGAGTATTACCATTCAAAACCCACATACACCAAGGAATTGGAATATTTGAATATGAGATGGAAAGATGACATTGCAATTAGCACTGTGTGTATCCACAGAATCGTGAACCTTCCCAGCGTCATGGTCCCAGCCAGGGAAGTCAGAGCCTTGCTTTTCACTATTGCTGCACACATCCTGCTACTGGGTGCTAAAGCAGGGCAGATGCTCAACTTCCCAGCAATGTCAGGGTGAAGGCTGGTAGGGGAGAGGCTGGCTGGCAGATTATTAGATGTATTTTACATTTGCCATCTGGTTTCATTTCCATGGCCCACATGGCCTTCTAGGATGTATTCTTAGCAAAAGGAATAGTAACTCAAATCAGATCAAGCTTCTGATCAAATGCTGGGGATACAGCCCGATGTAAAATGGAACACCCGAATGCAATCAGCAAAAGCCACAATGAGGGGAATTCTACACTACAGATGATCCTGTTACATCCAATGTATGTATTGAATGGCTTCAAGAGGCAGAGAAAAACCTTTGGATCAAAAGACTTGAGAGACCTATCACCCACATGCAGTGTGTGGACTTTGAATTTGAACAAATCAATGTTAAAAACCCATTTTTTTTTTGAAGTAGGGAAATTTGAGTACCAGATGTTACCTGATTTATGGAATTATTGTCACTTTTAAGATGTAGACAGAATAGTGGTGTTGGAATTATACTTTTTAAAGGAGTCCTTATCTTTTAGTGATAGATGCTGAATTAGTTATAAGGGAAATTGTGATGTCTGGAACTTGCTTTAGGATAATTTGGTTGGAGTAGGTGGTTTGGAGTAAAAAAAAGCTTAAAATAATAAAATTCGCCTTATAATTGTTGAAGATAAGGGAATGGGTATGTGGGGACTCTTCTGTCTCTGAATGCTGGAAATATTCATGGCTTTACCTGTGTTGTATTCTTTATGATGGCTGCTGGCTTTCTCAGGCCTACTTCTGTTTTAAGTATTCGTGGGGTAATGAATATTTAAACAGACAACCGTTTTACCTCAACGTAATCTAAGTATAAATATGGTCACTAACTGCACAACCAAGTCTCGCAGAATTGACAGGTTTTATTTAATCACCCATTTTCCTTCATTTGAACTCAGCCCCGTGGAATTAAGGAAATGCTTTATTCATCAGACTGTTCACTTTTTAAAATTTTAGATTGCTTCTGTAGGAATTAGCAGGTGTTTAATTATCAATGGGAGGATTCTTTATTTGCTGAATCCAGTAGAAAGTTATTAAAATAAGTTTAAAATATGAAAGAATCAAGTAGTGAGAGAACTTGGGGGAAATGAATAAATCTATTCTCCCGTGTCCTGGGTTTGTTAAGGTCAAGTGAGGTGTGGTTTAATGTTTTGCAGCTTGATTGTAAACCAGGCCAAAGGAAAATCTTTCTGCCCTTTGGTCAAACATTCCTGAGTGAAGAGAGCACCGTCTCACATGGAGCCATGCCAAGGTTTTTCGGTCATATTAGATCTTACGTTTAGATAATTGGGATAAGCCAGGATTTAAGGACCGACAGATACATCCCTAGTCTCAACATTAAGCTACTATTTCCATATTGTATTTTCTTTCATGCTCTAAGTATATTTTGGAGTTCCGACTGTGGATTTAGCTGTGTGCTAGGCACTGGGGAATAAGATAAACAAGAATTAGATATATAAGGCTCTTTTGTTTCACTTGAACATAAATGTTTTCCCTCTTATCCTTCCCTTCTCTTTACTTGCTATTTCTTTCTAGCAACGTTGCCCTGTCAACTTATTTTTTTTATTTTAATTAATTTTTTTCTTGAGATGGAGTCTCACTTTGTCATGTAGGCTGGAGTGTAGTGGCATGGTCTTGGCTCACTGCAAGCAGCCTCTGCCTCCCGGTTCAAGTGATTTTCCTGCCTCAGGCTCCTGAGTAGGGAGGACTACAGGCATGCGCCACCACACCCAGCTAATTTTTTTTTTTTTTATTTTTAATAGAGATGGGGTTTCACCATGTTGGCTGGGCTGGTCTTGAACTCCTGACCTCAGGTGATCCACCTGCTTCGGCCTCCCAGCATGCTGCTATTACTTACAGGTGTAAGTAGGCATGAGCCATTGCACCTGGTCCTGTCACCGTCTAATGATGTAATGTCGGAGGTGATGGTAATTAATTTGGATTTGGGAAGAAGGTGTGGTTAATTGAAGCAGTTTGGAAGTGGCGTAGGTAGGGGGAGATGAACAGCTATCACTTATGCAGCCCTGACCCTGTGCCATATTGCTCATTTATTCATCCCCAAATCCTGCAAGATAAGAATCACCC
Organism: Callithrix jacchus; assembly: GCF_049354715.1. Lineage (NCBI taxonomy): Eukaryota > Metazoa > Chordata > Mammalia > Primates > Cebidae > Callithrix > Callithrix jacchus. The sequence continues at coordinate 43,393,760 of NC_133516.1, forward strand.
CTATTTTACAAGGAAGGAAAGGAAACTGCGCTTGAGTAAGTTGATCACGGTCTCATGGCTCATAAGCATCTTTGTTGGTAAACACTCAGGTCTGTTTAAAGCTGAGCTTGTAACAAACATACCACATATGTTCTCCAAGACAGTAGGTAATGTGGGCTGTTTTTCAATGAAACGTCTGCTGTGCATTTTCACCATGATGTTGCTTTTTATTGATTTCATTTGGGAAGTTTAGGGACAGGTAGGAGGGATACTTGGGAAATAGAGGCATTTGTGCCTTCAAGCATTTCTCTCAGCGCACCTGCATGAACTTCCAGGTTTCTAAGTTAGATATATTTATATGTTTTGAGATGGAGTCTCTGTCTGTCGCCCAGGCTGGAGTGCAGTGGCACAGTCTCGGCTTATTGCAACCTCCACCTTCTGAGTTCAAGCGATTCTCCTGCCTCAGCCTGCTGAGTAGCTAGGATTACAGGTGCCCATCGTCACGTCTGGCTAAATTTAGTGGAGATGGAGTTTTGCTATGTTGGCCAGGCTGATCTTGAACTCCTGACCTTGTGATCTACCCGCCTCAGCCTCCCAAAATTCTGAGATTACAGGCGTGAGCCACCGTGCTGAATCCATAAGTTAGATTTATACCCCAAATATTTTCTCAGTAAAGGAGGGTCCTAGGAAGAACAGACAGTGATAGGTTTAATTGCTGTGAAATGACTTAGTTCTTCATCTTGCACTGCTTGTTTTAACATCAAAGTTGACCAAGTCTCCATGGTGTGGTAGAGAGAGATCTTTGTAAAGAAAGCTCCTTGCCAATTGTGGGCATTGACAGGAAAGCACTCTCTTCCTAAACCTTCTAACTGATACTGCTTTTCTGGTCTCAGGTAAGAAGGAGATAAAAGGGGTAAAAGTTTACTGTGGATTCTTTTGAAGGCATGTGGAGTTTGTGAAGTAACAATAAAAGATAGATTCCAACCAGGTACGGTGGCTCATGCCTGTAATCCCAGCACTTTGGGAGGCCAAGGCAGGTGGATCACTTGAGGTCAGGAGTTTGAAACCAGCCTGTTCAACATGGCGAAACCCCATCTCTACTTAAAATACAAAATTAGCCGGGCCTGGTGGTGCATGCCTGTAATCCCAGCTACTCGGGAGCCTGAGGCAAGAGAATTGCTTGAACCTGGGAGTTGGCAGTTATAGTGAGGCAAGATCGTGCCACTGCACTCCAGCCTGGGCAACAAGAGCAAAACTCCATCTCAAAAAAAAAAAGAGTCCAGTGGATCTCCTAGAGGCTCTCTATGTTAACTGGCATGTAAGTGTTCATGTCTTCAGCTTTAGGCTCCTTAGCCTTTCAAAGGTCCTTCTGTCAAGGTGATGAGCCACCATGCTAGAAATGAACTCTGGCGTTAAAATGTTTGTTTAACAGAGGCCGGGCATGGTGGCTTATGCCTATAATCCCAGCACTTTGGGAGGCTGAGTCGGGCAGATCACCTCAGGTCAGGAGTTCAAGACCAGCCTTACCAACATGGAGAAACCCCGTACTAAAAATGCAAAATTAGGGCTGGGCACAGTGGCTCACGCCTGTAATCCCAGCATTTTGGGAGGCCAAGGTGGGTAGATCACAAGGTCAACAGATCGAGACAATCCTGGCTAACATGGTGAAAACCCGTCTCTACTAAAAATACAAAAAAAAAAATTGTTTGTTCAACAGAAGGTGGATGGAGTGCAGCATTTTCAAGTAATGGACAATAAACCATAGAATTGGAGAAGTTACTCAAATTTCGGTAAAGTGCCCAAACACCCTGGCCGTGGCCTTATGACTGAGACGTGCGTGCATTTAAGTGGTGTTTCTTAGCCTTAGAGTGCTAGGAATTGGTTGACTGGATGTGTGCTTTAAATAGATTATATTATTGGTTCAAAATAAATGATGGGGTGAGAAATGTAAACTTGCTTCCAAGAGCATATTCTGCATCCTTTTTATGGAGTTGTAGACAGAGCAGATTTTGAGATATGTATTCATTTAGTTAGCGATGTCATGAACTTCCTTCTCAAGGAGCTGACTTGAGCTAACTTGCATAGTGTTAGCAAATTCCACTTTTCTGGCATTCCACCTTATGGTATGAATATGGAATTTACGTAGAAATAAAATATTTAAGTTTTCTTAGTGTTTTAAGCACTAAACTATCACATGCCTGCTTCATACTTTAGTATTTTGTGTTTTCCTACTAATATGACTTTTTCTCAAGTAAAAGATGTTTTCTTCTGTCATCCTCTCTGATCGGGGGAAAAAAAGTTCGTGTTTCTTTGTAGAGCTCTTTAGGGGATCTTTTTAAAGATCGACTCAACCTAAGGAATTTTTCAGTTGAGCTGACATTCATTGCAACGCGTTTGTGGTTTAGCATGGTTCAAAATAGGTATCATCTCAAGTCTCTTTGACCACAAGGGTAGAAAGAAATATTTGTGTACTTAGACCAAAGTGCTGTAGTAATTGTCAGCTACTTAAGAAACATATTCTTTCAGATTAATGAAAATTTAATCTTCAGACTATTTGAAGGAGGGAATTGTTATCAGAAGTGAGGAATCAGAGCTGACCAATATTAATTTTTTACTACTACCTTTAAATTGTATGGTAAGGAAAAAAAAGGGGTGGCAACCTTTTGCCAGGTGTAAAAATTTCTAGCAGATTTGTTAAATTAGTATAGTAGTCCGACCTTATCTGTGGTTTTACTTTCTGTGGTTTCATTTACCTGTGGTTGACTGCATTCTGAAAATTAGGTGAATACAGTATGATAGGACATTTTGAGAGAGAGAGAGCACAAGAGTATATTCACATAACTTTTATTACTGTATGTTGCTATAGTCTGTCTTACTATTATTAGTCTCTTACTGTGCCTAATTTATAAGTTAAACTTTATCATGGATATATTTGTATGGAAAAACCACACTATATATAGAGTTCAGTATCATCCATTGTTTCAGGCATCCACTAGAGGTTTCAGAATGTATCCCCCTCAGCTAAGGAGGGGGTCTGCTGTATATTATTTTCTAAAAATTGGATTTGCTCTGTACAAATCCATATTGCCAAAGTTTTTAAGCTCTGTATTTTCAAAAGTAGCTTAAATACTCTGAAAGTGCTTATTCAACTCAGTTGTTGGGGAGACTGTTTCTGGATCAGTAGAGAAAAGGGAAATTGCAAGTACCTGAAAAGCTTCCCCTTGGGTTTTTTTGTGATTGGAGGTACAGTTGTAAACAAGATGTGGAACCTCCCTTCAAAGAATTTGTAATCCAGTGACAAAGAGGGAAATATAAATAATCAATTGCAATAAAATGATACAGATTGTGTGATTGTAGCCTGGATTGGAGGCAGTGGGAGCCAATATAGGGAGCCATCAATTCTGCGAAGGTGAGATTTGGGTCAAGAATCTAGAGTCAGCTGGGTGTCGTGGCTCACACCTGTAATCCTAAGACTTTGGGAGGCCGAGGTGGGCAGATTGCTTGAGCCCAGGAGTTTGAGACCAGCCTGGGCAGCATGGCAAAACCTTATCTGTACAAAAAATACAGAAAAAGTTAGCTGGGCATGGTGGTGTGCACCTGTAGTAGCATGGCAAAACCTCATCTATATAAAAAATACCAAAAAACTTGGCTGGGCGTGGTGGCATGTGCCTGTAGTCTTAGCCGCTTTTCAGGCTAAGGCAGGAGGATCACCTGAGCTCGGTGAGGTCACGGCTCCAGTGAGCCGTGATTGTGACATTGCACTCCAGTCTGGGAGACAGAGTGAGACCTTGTTTCATAGACACACACGTATCTATAGTCTGGAGGAAGGTATAAGGCACATAGATAATGCATATGATTGATAACAAGTGGTGAGAAGGGAAGGAGGTTGACAGATAAAGTGCTCTTTGTTTCTAGAGAAAGAAATCACTTCTAGGATATTAGGGAAGGCCTCGGTGAGGACGATGATAATTAGGGAAGGCCTCAGTGAGGACGATGATAATTTTGCTGTACATTTAGCCATTTTCAGACAAGATTGGGCACGTTCAGGGTGGCATGGCCATAGACACAGCAGCCCTTTTCAGTTTGCAAAGAGCTTCCAAGGACATCATCTGCTAGTTATTTTGAAACTGTGGAAGGCAGTTATGATAATTTAGATAATGACCCAGAGAGGCAGGGCAACATACTAAGGTCCGCACAGCAAGTCATAAAGTAAGCATGTGTTTAAGTTGAGCATTTCTAATTATTTCATAAGAACTAGAGTCATTACATCACTTTCCTTCATCCCCTTCTTCGCCCTCCCTGCCACCGATGGCATCCCATTACCTATATGGTAAATCTTTTACTCTGGACTATAGCCTGTAAGACTCCACATGATCCGGCTTCTGTCTTTCCTCCAGGACTAGCCCTCTTGCTTACTTTGTATGCTGGCTGTTTCCAGAATTTATGAAACTTGTTTTGACCCTAGGGTTCTTACACATGATGTTCCAGTTACAAACAAAGAGTCGTCCCTACCACCTGTCTTCTTGATTTGGTGCATTGTTAGAATGTCACCTCCTCAGGGAGTCGTCCCTGATCTTTGTATCTAAAGCACATCCTACCCACCCATGAGCCTGCATCTCTCTTCTCTGTTTTATTTTTGTTATGGCACTTAGCACTATGAGTTGTCCTTATTGTTCATTTGTGTGTTGTCTTGTATTCCCAACTAAAGTGTGAGTTTCATAGTGGAAGTGGCAGTGATTCTTTGTTCTCTGCTATTTCCCCCAGCACTTGAAATATAGGAAGCACTTGGTAAGCATTTGTTAAATAAATAAGTGAATCTCTAATGGCTTAGGGTACAATACAGGTAGTTTTCCAAGAGCCAGAAATAAAAGTCATTGAGATGAGTTGCTTATAGATTCTAAATTTAGAATTTATTTGGGATAAAATGATGTGAAACACAGCTTTTAATTTCATTTTTGGATTGTTCATGGCTAATGTATAAAAATGTGATTGATTTTTGTATATTTATCTTGTATCCTACAACCTTGGTAAACTTTATTATCTCCAATAGTATTTTTTATGGATTCCTTAAGATTTTCTGTATACAAAATTATGTCATTTGCAAATAGAAATAGTTTTACTTCTTTTCCAATCTGGATGCTTTTTATTTCTTTTTCTTGCCTAATTGCTCTGGCTAGAACCTCAGTGTAGAAGTGAGGTGGCCTCCAGAATAGATGTGGTGAGATCAGACCTCCTTATCTTAGGAGGAAAAATACATAATCTTTTACGATTGAGTATGATGTTAGCTGTGAGTTTTTTTTTTCCCCCCCTCCAGCTTAGCTTTATTGCATTAGGCTGTGAGTTTTTAAGAGATACCCTTTTTTCAGGTTTAGGAAATGCTCTGTTATTCCTAGTTTGTTGAGTGTTTTGTTGTTGTTGTTGTTTTGTTGTTTTTGAGACAGGGTCTCAACTGTCACCCAGGCTGGAGTGCAATGGTGTGATTTCAGCTCACTGCAACCTCTACCTCTTGGGTTTAAGCAATTCTCATGCCTCAGCCTCCCAAGTAGCTGGGATTACAGGCATGCGCCACCACATCCAGCGAATTTTTGTTTTTTAGTAGAGAAGGGGTTTTGCCATGTTAGCCAGGTTGGTCTTGAACTCCTGGCCTCAAGAGATCCATCCACCAATTTATGATCTGTACTCAGTAAATTTCTTACTGAAACAAAAATCCCCACAGCACCAGGATTAGAGGTATGAGCCACCACACCCTACCTTTTTTCTTTTTAAACCATGAAGCGGTGTTGGATTTTATCGAATGCTTTTTCTGTGGAAACCTAGACACTTGTAGGCTAGAGTTCTTTTTAAAGCAGATGGCAGGACAAAACTTTTTGATCACCACTCAGCAGAGGTTTCAAAGTTTCCCCTCTTCTCCTGCGAGGTCGCTAAGCATTTGTTGCAGAGTTAACTGTCTGAAAAGAATACCTGTGCGTATCCTTTAGGAGGAACTGTAATGATGGGATGTTTCTAAGTCTGAGAAATAAACTGCTGGAATGTGATGCCATATCTGATATGCTGTGTTTGTTTTGCCAGTGTAATACTGTCACAACACTGTTGAGTGAGCTGATTTCAAGCTGTTGATATAGTTCAGACCTTGGCAGTTCTTTCATCTCCTTGACACTTTAGTGTTTGATTGCATTAGTTTGCCCTGCAAATAGTCGACAGTGTAAGTGATCTCAAAGTGAGAATACATCTAAAGTCTGTATTTGTAATAGACAAGGTTCGAAGGAGAGCTGAGACCTTGTAAAATGCACATACAGACTTCCTGAGCGTGCAATAAAGACTTAACTTCTACTCGATGGAGCCTGTCAAACAGCCCTATTACAGGCCTGATTTGGTTGGATGGGACTTCTATTCTTAATGTTAAAATGAAATCCAGTAAAATGAGTTGGTGAAAATCAAGCTGTAATGGAGTTGCTAAAAATCTTGTTTCAATGAAATACTATGAGAAGGGCCTTATCATTATGTTGTTTAGTTTTTACCAATTACCCTATAAAGTATTAATATATATATTACATATGTAAATTATTATTATTCTTAGAGACAGTCTCACTCTGTCACCCAGGCTGGAGTGCAGAGGCATGATCTCAGCTCACTGCAACCTTGACCTCCTAGGTTCAAGCCATTCTCCCATCTCAGCCTCCCGAGTAGCTACGTGTGCCACCACACCTGGCTAATTTTTGTCTTTTTTCTAGAGATGGGGTTTCACCATGTTACCTAAGCTGGTTTCAAATGCTTGAGCTCAAGCAATCCTCCCGCTTTGGCTTCCCAAAGTGCTGGAATTATACATGTGAGCCACTGCACCCAGCCTATATTATTATTACTATTATTATTATTGTTGATGTCATTTTACAAAACTGGAAAATTTAGTCTTGGCGTGATTGCTTCCCCAAGGCTATGGTGGCCTATGAATTTGATTCCAAGTAGCCTATTTCCAAACTTTATTTTCTAATTTCTCATTTCACTTAAATGTCACCCATGACACATACTAGAGTTTGAGTATCTCAGAGACGGATCCTTAGAACTCTCAGCCCTAAATATAATTATATCTTTTTGATAGCATATTTTATTTTCCAAATCCCAAGAATCTGTGAAATAGTAGTATTCTTCACCAGCAGCCTCTGCTTGAATGCTTCTAGCACTGGAGAGCTCACTACTTCATGGTGACAATCTTTTTCATTCTTGCGTAAATTCTTCCTTTGAACCACCCTGAAGGTCAGTTTAGTTTTCCTGGCATAAAGTACTGTATTGCTGTCTGAAAACACACAGACAACTAAATGTTCCAGTTGCTTTTTTTTTCTTTTGGTAACAGCTTTATTGAGATAGAATTCCTATAACATACAACTTACTCATTTAAAGTATTTTGCATATATTCCCAGAGTTGTAGAACAATCTTATTTTAGAACATTTCCATGAAACCCCAAAGAAACCTTATATTCATTAGCAGTTACCTATTTCCTTTTAACACCAAGCATCTACTAATTACTATCTGATTTAATAAATTTGCCTATTCTGGACACTTCATTTAATAGGTGGCCTTGTCTGTTTTCTTTCACTTGGCAAAATATTTTCAAGGTTCATCTATCTTGTTGTATCAATACTTTTTCGTTGTTGTATTTTTAGTAGAGACCAGGTTTCACCACGTTGGTCAGGCTGGTCTTGAACTCCTGGCCTCAAGTGATCTGCCTGCCTCGGCCTCCCAAAGTGCTGGGATTACAGGCGTGAGCCACTGCGCCCAGCCTTGTTGTATCAATCAGTACTTCGTTCCTTTTTTGGACAAATAGAAGTCCATTTTATGGATATACCAAATGTTGTTTATCCACTCATTTCTTTATGGGTATTTGGTTAGTTTACACATTTGACTATTATGAATAGTGCTGGTATAAACATTTGCTTCAAGTGTTTTTTTTGTATGAAATGCTGCTGTCTCTGCTCCTGCACCGTGATGATTTTTTTTGTTAGTCTGAATGTAGTATTTTACTTGATAAAATCTCATACTGTTGTTATTAGTAAGGTTCTACCTTGTTGGAAGTTTGAAATTTTGATTCTTTGATTGATCATATGATTTGTTCATTTCAACCTTGGGTACTATTCTAGTTGGTTAAATCTCCATTCTCTGTCCTTATCCATATCAATGATTAGTATGCTGATTGCTCAGTGGCGTGGCATGTATGCCACATAGCTATTACTGTGGAGGAAAGAGAGTCTTCTCTTAGCCATTGGTCTGTGTGCAGTTGGGGAACTAACGCATTTTTATATTCATATGAAATATTTTCAATTCTAAACATCCTTATGTTTCTACCAGAACTAAGATGTCCTGGCATTATGGGATTATTCATGTAACTTGTTTATCTCTGGTCAGGTTAGTTAGTTATTTCATCCAACAGCTCAGACCAGAATTTGAATTCTGGCTCTGGTGCTACTTATGATCAGAATGACCTTGGGCAAGTGACTTGAAGGTGAACTTGGGTAATTTTCTCATATGGATCATGAGGATAAAGGTTTCTGAGAGAACTGAGTTAAGCCATTCACATAATACACTCATCGTGCTCGGCACCTTGGTAAGGGCTGGATTTCAAGGATGAAAACGGAGGCTAGAGAACTTTGGTGGCTTTCTGAGTGTCAAAACTGGCTGTGCAGAGCAAACAGCACACTTTCTGTTGCTTCTGAGCCTGTTCCCTTCAGGTTTCAGTTTCAGAAGGAAGTGAAGCTGTTTGTGATGGCGGAGCACACACCTGTGGAACTTTAGACTTCTTAGGGGTCTTGCGTTGCTTCCCGCCTCCGTCCTCACCAATGTTGCCAACTGTGTGTGTGTGTGTATCACTGTTGGCCATGCACCACAAACAGAGATATCAGTCACATTTTAACTCTGCTGCCGAGGAAACTCCTACCCACAAATGCAGCCCAGGCCTTTGAGAACCTCGCCTACCAAGTGATACATTGAGAGATGAGGATAGCCATCTTACCATTCATGTTTGTGAATTATTATTTATTCAGACTGGAATAATCACGTTAAGAGAACGATGTGCAATCTTAGCATCGTAATCAGATTCCGGTCATCACTTGGAACTGTGACTCAGTCTTGGAATTTTAAGGACATAATTACAAAAGAAATTCTTGGTAACCTTTTAAAAAGGAGTTTGTTGTCCTTAGATTTGCTAACTCTTCAACCACTATTTTCCAAATTGTGGTACAAAGTTATTATTTGCAAGTATTCACAAGTGGTCTTAAAAAAACCAAAAAGGCTTATTGCTAATTCTCTTCAGATGCTGATACAGAAATGACACTGATTTTTTTTAGTATTTAAGAGCACCCGCTAGAAGGATATTTAATATTTGTATGTAGTTATTTTTTTCTGTTATGTTAAGCAGATATTTCATGCCCTTTGCTGTAGAGCACCATCTCTCCATTTAAGTAAAGTGTAGACCCCCTTTCAAAGGGGAAAGCATCTTGCAAGAATCGTTCCAAGCCCAACAAACATAAGGTAAACCTAAGGTTTATCATGAAAGTCTCTGTTGACTGCTAGTTACAAGGGTTCTGGCCTGGCTTGTTGTTTGTAAATAGGAATGTTTTGTTTTTACATTATAGAATTGAAAAGAACTTCAGATTTGTTGACTCCTGGGAATACTCTGGTGGTCTTCCAACGCTATTTTAAGAAACCCTTGCCCAGAGATGATCCCCAGGTGGAAAATGAGGGCTCTAATGGTTTCCAGGAGGTGGGAGGTTGTACATTCGTGAAACTTGGGATCAGACTACAGATCATGATCTTTCCTTCCTGGATTTTGTAAAGTAGAAAAGGTTGCAAAATTGCAGGGTAATTTTAAGAAAATTGTGTGTGTGTATGTGTGTGTATGTGTGTGATTCAAATATATATTTGACTTATCAACTGAAATACCAGGTGTTCATATCTGCAGCTGAAATCCTTGCTTCCTTTAACAACTGATAATTGTGTTCTGCCTTCCCTGCATTCTTGCCCCATCTGCCTTGAGCTGCACACAGTTGCTTTGTCAATTTATGACTAAACTGGGTACCTCCCTGGTTTAATTTGTGAATCGTGGACCACATAAGGAGTAGGAGGTGACCCCTGAACTCTTCCCTGCACATGGACTTGCATGTGAGATGAGGTAACTATGTTTGTTTTCTGGGGTACACAACACATTACCACGAACAGACTAGCTTCAGACTGTGGAAATTGATTCTTGCGCAGTTGTGGAGACCTGAAGCTAGGAATCATGTTGTTGGCAGGGCCTTGCCCTCTGGCAGCTCTGCAGCAGAATCTTCGTTGCCTCTTCCGGCTTCTGGTGGCTCTTGGCATTCCTTGACTTGTGGCTCCATGTCTGTTTCCATGGTCCTCCAGCCTCCTCCTCTTCTGCCTGTCAGATGTCCCTTGGCCAAACTCTCTCGTAAGGATACTTGTCATTGGATTTAGGGCTTACCTGGATAATCTCGGATAAACTCCTTCTCTCACAACTTAACTTAATCACGTCTTTGCTCGTGTAAGGTAATAGAGTTGGCCTTTCGTGTCTGTGGGTTATACATTCATGGATTCTGCCAGCTATGGGTTGAAAATATTCCAGAAGTAAAAACAATAAAAAAATACAATTTAACAAAAAAGAAGCAGTATAACAATTTATATACATTTCCATTGTATTAGTTATTATAAGTAATCTAGAGGTGATTTAAAGTATACGGGAGGATGTGCATAGCTTCTATGCAAATCCTGTGCCATTTTGTATCAAGGGCTGGGGCATCTGGGGATTTAGGTATCTGTAGGGTTCCTGGAATTAATTCAGACTGAAGTGTTACTGGAAAGGGGTTGGGATCCAAACCCCAAGAGAAGGGTTCTTGGATCTCAGGCAAGAAAGAATTCAGGGCGAGTGTGTAGAGTAAAGAGAAAGCAAGTTTATTAGGAAAGTGAAGGAATAAAAGAATGTCTACTCCATGGAGCAGGCCCGAGGGCTGCTGGTTGCCCATTTTTCTGGTTGTTTCCTGATGATACGTTAAACAAAGGGTGGATTATTCATGCCTCCCCTTTTTGGACCATATAGGCCATGGCGTTTGTAAACTGTCGTGGTGCTGGTGGGAATGTAGCAGTGAGGGTGACCAGAGGACACTCTGGTTGCCCTATGGCTTTTGGTGGGGTTTGGCTGGCTGCTTTACTGCAACCTGTTTGATCAGCAGGGTCTTTATGACCTGTATCTTATGCTGACCTCCTGTCTCATCCTGTGACTTCGAAGGCCTAACTGTCTGGGAATGCAGCCTCGTAGGTTTCAGCCTTATTTTGCCCAGCTCCTATTTAAGATAGAACCGCTCTGGTTAAAACGTCTCTGACAGAGGGACCACTGTGTTTACTCTTTTACCTTATAAGTTGATACCCGCAGGTTCTTAGGTGTTTTATTCTGTGTGAGATTTATCTTTTTTGCAGGGGAGCAAAGGGGTTACTGTTTAGCCCATTACCGTAACCTAAACCACTAGATTGCTACTAGTTGGCAAAAGCGTAAATGTAGAATTCTGTACGCTTCTGGAGCAGAATATGCCCTAGAAAATAAAGAATTGCCACTTTTCTTTCTAGAGAAGTAGGTGATATGTTGGGCTTGTTTTGCATTACTCTCTCTCTTTTTTTTTTAATTACCCTCATTAAATAATTTTTGAAATATTTTCAACTTTTAGACTCATGCGGTACATGTGCAAATTTTTTACCTGGATATATTGCATGATGCTGAGGTTTGGGATATGAATGATCCCATCACTTAGGTAGTGAGCATAGTACCCCACCGCCTTTCAGCCTTTGTCCCTGTCCCTCTCTCTCTACTCTAGTAGTCTCCAGTGTCAGTTTTTGCCATCTTTATGTCCATGAGCACCCATTGTTTAGCTCCCACTTATAAATGAAAGACACAGTATGTGGTATTCTGTTCCTGTGTTAATTTGCTTAGGATAATGTCCTCCAGCTGCATCTGTGTTACTGCAGAGGACACGATTTTGTTATTTTTTTTATGGCTGCATAGTGTTCCATGGTGTGTGTGCACCACATTTCCTTTAACTCACCACTCATGAGCACCTAGGTTGTTTCCATGTCTTTGCTATTGTGAAGAGTGCTGTGATGAATGTAAGGGTTATTTCTCTGGTGAGGTTTATTGCCGAGTTTAAAATGAGGAAACTGAGGCCAGTACAAGAAAATTAAATGCCAATTTATTTAACTCCCGGACGAGGTTCCATGGTTCCCAGGGAAAGGGGCTAGGGAAGTCGCAATCGACTTCCCTCGGGCCTGGGGTTTTTTAGAGAGGGAAGGCGTTCTGATTGCCTGTGGAGAAACAGGACGTGGTCGGGGTGAGCTGCTATGGGTAGGGGTTTTCCAATGGCGGGCTAGGTGCCGAGTGCAGAGTTTAGTGTTGAGTGCAGATTCTGGTGCCGCGTGCAGAAGTGGGCGTTGGTGCCAAGTGCAGATTCTGGTGTGGAATGCAGAGGTGGGTGTGTGTTGAGTGCAGACTCTGGTGATGTAGTTTTCAGGCACAGAGACGGATGGGCGTGTCCAAGCTCCTGGCAAGGCAACCGGCCTTACAATGAACATGTGAGTGTGTGAGTCTTTGTGGTAGAACAATTTATTTTCCTTTGGATATATAGCTAGTGATGGGATTGCTGGATTGAGTGGTAGTTCTAAGTTCTTTGTAACATCCCCAGATTGCTTTCTGTAGTGACTGAAGTAATTTACATTCTCATCAACAGTATATAAGCATTTCCTTTTCTCCACCAACATCTTTTGTTTTTTGACTTTTTTATAATAGCCATTCTGACTGGTGTGAGATAATATCTTCTTGTGGTTTTCATTTGTATTTCTCTGTTGATTAGTGATGTGGAGCATTTTTTGATATGCATATGGCTGCTTGTATGTCTTCCTTTGGGAAGTGTCTGTTCATGTGCTTTTGCCTACTTTGTTGTTGTTGTTGAGCCAGAGTCTCAGTCTATCCCCCAGCCAGAGTCTCAGTCTATCACCCAGGCTGGAACTGGAGTGCAGTGGCACAATCTTGGCTCACTGCAGCCTCTGCCTTCCGGGTTCAAGCAATCTTCTCACCTCAGCCTCCCAAGTAGCTGGGACTACAGGCACGTGCCACCATGCCTGGCTAACTTTTTGTTATTTTTTTTTTGGGAGAAGGATTTCGCCATGTTGAGCAGGCTGGTCTTGAATTCCTATCCTCAAGTGATCTGCCTGCCTTGACCTCCCAAAGTGCTGGGCTTATAGGCAAGAGCCACTGTGCTCGGCCTTGCCCTGTCTGCTTTGTAGTAAGGTTGTTTTTTACTTGTTCAGTTGTTTAAGTTCCTTATAGATTCTGGATATTGTATCTTGGTCAGATGCATATTTGCAGATATTGTCTCCCATTCTAAAAGTTGTCTGTTCTGCTGATATTTTCTTTTGCTGTGCAGAGCTATTTAATTAGGCCCAGTTGTCCATATTTGTTTTTATTTTATTGCAATTATTTTTGAGGACTTAGTCATAAATTCTTTTCTATGGTTGGTGTTTCCCAGGTTTTCTTCTAGGATTCTTAGAGTTTGTGATCTTGCATTTAAATCTTTAATCCATCTTAATTTTTATATATGATGAAGTAGGGGGTCCAGTTTCATTCCTCTGCATATGGCTAGCCAGTTATCTCAGTATCATTAATTGAATAAGGAATCCTTTCCCCATTGCTCATTTTTGTGGACTTTGTGAAAGATCAGATGGCTGTAGGTGTATGGCTTCATTTCTGGGTTCTTTATTTTGTTCAATTGGTGTATGTGTTGTTTTTTGTAATATTACCATGCTGTTTTGGTCACTGTAGCCTTATAGTATAGTTTGAAGTTGTAATGTGATGTATCCAACTGTGTTCTTTTGGCTTGAGATTGCTTTGGATTTGGGCTCTTTTTGGTTCCATATGAATTTTAGAATAGTTTTTTTTTTTTTTAAGTTCTGTGAAACATGACATTGGTAGTTTGAAAATAGTGTAGAATCTGTACATTGCTTTGGGCAGTATGGCTGTTTTAACAATATTGATTCTTCCAATCCATGAGCATGGGAGGTTTTTCCATTTGTTTGTGTCATCTGTAATTTTTTTCAGCAGTGTTTTGTAGTTCTTGTAGAGATCTTTCACCTGCCTGGTTGGATGTATTCCTAGGTATTTTAATCTTTTTCTTGTGGCTATTGTAAATCGAATTGTGTTCTTGATTTGGCTCTCAGATTGAACATTATTGGTGTATAGAAATGCTCCCAGTTTTTGTACATTAATTTTGTATCTTGAAACTTTACTGAAGCTGTTAATCAGTTCCAGGAGTGTTGTGGTGGAGTCTTTAGGGTTTTCTCTGTATAGAGTCGTATCATCAGTGAAGAGAGATGGTTTGACTTCTTTTCCTGTTTGGATGCCTTTTCTTTCTCTTGCATGATTGCTCTGGCGAGGATTTTCAGTACTATATTGAATAGGAGTGGTAAGAGTGGGCATCCTTGTCTTTTTCCCATTATATTTTTCATTTGGTTAAAACTCAGCAGGTACTAAGCATGGAGTGGAAGTAGTGAATACCCTTTAAAGCATTACAGACACTATGTTTCTCTTTAACTGGGTTTACATTCCACTGGAGATGTCACTGCTTTGCCTCCTGCTTTGAACTCTTACCAGCCAGATGTTTTCCTTGCTTGATGTATCCTCTTAAGAGTCCTGCCCATTGTCCATGATTGACAGCCTGGTTTCCTGGTTGAGTGCTTTATGTGAACATGAAGATTCATAGCATCCTTAAGGGAGAAAAGAAGCCTGGTTGACGGGCAAAGAACAGATGACAATCAATCTTTTCTCAAAATAAAAGCTGCCCTCTGTAGAGGTGAGAGTAGGACCTAGGGTATACACCCAGGGCTATTTCCAACACTAAAATGGGCTTTCTCGCCATTGTATATGTGTCGATCCTCCTCCTCCTCCTCTTCTTTCTCCTAATGAACACAACTTGTTGAACATCAACCAAGGATCTGGCTCTATACCAGGTGCTTTTGCACATTACCATTTTTTTTTTTTTTTTTTTTTTTTGAGATGGAGTTTCGCTCTTGTTACCCAGGCTGGAGTGCAATGGCGCCATCTCGGCTCACCGCAACCTCCGCCTCCTGGGTTCAGGCAATTCTCCTGCCTCAGCCTCCTGAGTAGCTGGGATTACAGACACGCACCACCATGCCCAGCTAATTTTTTTGTATTTTTAGTAGAGACGGGGTTTCACCAGCACATTACCGTATTTAATCCTCATACGACTCCAAAAGGAGCTACTCTTATCCCGTTAACAGATGAGGCAAATGTCTTAAAGGAAAGAAGTTAGCTTTTAAAAATCTTGTGGCTAGCAAGGGTCTGAGCTATCTGATCAGAGCCTAATGGGTGCCATTAAGCAACCTTCACCCTTTTCATGATGCAAAATGGGCTTTCGGGTTTTAAGGAAATGAAGCCTAACACAAACTGCAGTTATTTAAAAGGCAATGTAGTGATTTCATCAAGATCCGCTGAGTTTTGGATATTTCACGTTTCTACTTCTGGTTTCTTCTTGGATCGCTCTGAATATAATGGATCTGGAGTAAACAAGGCCGCAGCCTTTAGAGTTTCTTTTATCTTCCCTCGGTGTTTTGAGTGATAAGGTATTTGCCCATCAGAAGAGAAACTGTTGGATTGCATGGTGCCCCTTGCTGTCTGAGGTGCCTTTGAGGAACTTGGTGTGGAGATAGGAGATCAGGGGAAGATTCTTTGAGCTTCAGCTAGGGGATGGCCAGTCAGGTTATTTTCTGATTACATGCAACTAGAGGCGTATTTACAGAGAAGAATCTGCATCTTGACTCTTTGAGCATCATCTCCTTGGAGTAGCCTGTTAGCTCTGATATACTCCTAGTTCTAATGAAAGGAATAAAATTCCTACCTCCCCCTTCACCATTTCTTCCTCCTCTTCTGTCCAAATTTCCTCCCTCTCCCTCCCTGAAATATATGTAAAAAGCCACCATCAATCATTGTTCTTGGTTGTGGGGATACAGCAGTGAATGGAAACAGATGAAAGCCTCTTATGGGATGTTTCTACTGGGGAACAAAGTAGAAACCTCAGGAGGGCAAGACGCCCAGTACATGGTTATCCTGTGGACTGCAGTATTAGTGGGTAGTTTGATAAACAATAATTATTTTTATTAATCTGGGGGAGAAAATGTTTTCACATGTTTTTTTTCCTTACCTTCTTTCTGTGCCACCCATTTTACTGATTTTTTTTTTTTTTTTTTTGAGACTGAGTTTCACTCTTGTCACCCAGGTTGGAGTGCAGTGGTGCAATCTCAGCTAACTGCAATCTCTGCCTCCCGGGTTCAAGGGATTCTCTTGCCTCAGACTCCTGGGTAGCTGGGATTACCGGGACATGCCACCATGCACATCTAATTTAGTATTTTTAGTAGAGACGGGGTTTCTCCATGTTGGTCAGGCTGGTCCTGAACTTCCGACCTCAGGTGATCCACCCGCCTCGGCCTCCCAAAGTGCTGGGATTACAGGCGTGAGCCACTGTGCCCAGTCCACTGATATGTTTTTAAGGAAGAATCACAGAGTTAGTTCTGAACTCTCATTTAGGTAAATGTTTCCAATTCATTTAAGGCTTATTGGCTTTTGTGTTTTGTCCCACTATAGATGGCCTTGTGGTTCTGTTTAAAAGATGGGTCATCATTATATATATAGCAACCTAATCCAGGTTTAGGAGTATCAGCAGATGTCTTCATGAAATCTTATTTTAAAAAATTAATTTCTTTGGTTGATTTGGGACAAGTGGACCCAGAAGCATGGTCATGGGCTATCATTTCAGTGCCTTTCAGAAAAATTACAAAGCAGGAAGTAAACCTTGCTTGCTGAGGTTTAGGATGGATGCGTCTAATTTTGTTTTGCATTTATATTTAATGGCCTGGGTGCCTTTCCTGTGGGCTGGTGCACATTTAGCTAATGAATGACTTCTGAGGAGACCTTGTTGATAATATGGAGGGCACGGGCAGCCTCCTCATCTGGAAGCCCCAGAGAGAAACCTGGTACAGTTGCCCGCAAGGCCACTGCAGGGCTCACCTGCAGAGTTGTTTTTGTTTCCCACACGCCTGGATTGTTAGTTTATAAAAATCAAAGGATCAAGGCAGAAGCCCTGGTGCTGACCCCAAGTTATTAAATCGACTCCTCCGGCCATTTTTCTCAGCCACAGAGCTGCCCACTAGCCATGGGCACTGACCCTGGGCTTTGGTGTGTGCCTTTCTCTGCTTGGGGCCATCAGCCTTGCAATTTGTAAAGCCGTCATTCAGTTGAGTTCAGACTTGATTGTATGTTTCTCAAGTACAGTTTGTCATTTTGCTCTGCTTTGCTGCCTGTATGTGAGGCCCTTTCTTGGTCAGCCTTGAGAGCTTCTGTTCTGGTGATAGCTACTTGCTTTGGGTTTGGAGAGCGGCTCAGTGCCCTCAGATGGTTCTGGGAAAGCAAATGCAGAGTGATCTGGTTCTATGAGCTGGTGACTGGACCCACAATACCCAGAAAAGGTCAGCTTCTGGCACTGCCGAGTAAAAGGGAGGCCACGGTTCTTTGCAGACTCCACCTGTTCGCCTTACTGCCCTTTGTAGTGAATGGACGTTGACTTGCGTTTGTCCATCTACACTCTTTGGGGAACCCCTTGAAACCCGGATTTGACTTGGAAATGAGGCATTTGGTTGTGGCTTCTGATCATATTACATGTAGTAGAAGCTTGGATGTGTAGTATGTCTGTATTTTTAAAATTAAGAATAGCTTTTAATACTGGGTAACCAAGTCAGAGATGAGGGGAAGCTGAAGGAGTGATGGAAATAGAGGATTGCCATTTTGCAGCTCATTAACGCGTTGACAGATCTGGGCATGAGACATCAACATTTGGTTATATCCTCCAGAAACAATAAGCTGTTGTCTGACCCTGACCATAGAATACTTTCCCTCCAAGGAAGTAGTCTTATAAAAACACACAGACCTGATCTGTTCCAAGTACCAGTTTATAGGAACTACAGAGGACAGGAAAACATGGTAAACAATGTTGTTAGGGATACCATCGGCCTCTTCCAGACTGACCAGAAATCTGCTTTCTTTTACAAATAAATTCCAAGAAAGGAAAATGTGATGGAATAGAAAAGTTACAGATGAAAGAATCTGAGACATATCCACCAAAGTCTGTAGTCTCAGCTACTTGGGAGGCTGAAAAGGGAAGATTACTTGAGCACAGAAGTTCAATTCTAGCCTGGCAACATAGCAAGACCCCATCTCTTAAAGATAGAGAGAGAGAGAGACAGACAGACAGACATACCAACTGATCTCCATATGTATCTTATTTAGATCCGAATTCAAATGAATTAACTGATAAAAACTGGGCATTCAGAGATTTGAACCTTGATTGGAAATGGGAAAAAATTAGAAAAGAGTTGTTACTTTTTTGTAGGTGCAGTAATAACTTTGTGTTTTTATTTTAAAAGCACCTATCTTAAGTATTTATGGATGGAAAGATATACTTGAGATTTGTTTCAAATAATATGGGAGAATGTGGGTGGCCAAAAAACTAGGGTCGGCCATGTGCTCATAATCTGGGAGGCTGGGTGGCCAATCCCTGGGAGTAGGACTTCTTTATTCTGTTTATCTTAATGGTTTTGGACACTTTCCATAATTGAAAATGAAAAAGGAGATATGGTAAGGTACTGCCAGAAAAGCTTTTATTGTTTTCCTAATATAAAAGCCACATGTGTTCATTGTAATAAATATAAGTAAAATAAATCTGAGTTACTTTGAGTACCTTAATATATTTGTGTACATATGCACATCAATTTTTAAAAAATGAAGATGAATGCTATTGTGTACTCTGATAATCTGCCTTTCTCGCTGAAATGTTTGAGTGTTGTCCTAAGCCATTAAATACTCTTCTAAAATCTTTAGAATCAGTGGTATAAAAATGTTTGTTTTTTTTTTTTTGAGACGGAGTTTTACTCTTGTTACCCAGGCTAGAATGCAATGGTGCGATCTCGGCTCACCGCAACCTCCGCCTCCTAGGTTCAGGCAATTCTCCTGCCTTGGCCTCCCAAGTAGCTGGGATTACAGGCACATGCCACCATGCCCAGCTAATTTTTTATATTTTTAGTAGAGACGGGGTTTCACCATGTTGACCTGGATGGTCTTGATCTCTTGACCTTGTGATCGACCCGCCTCGGCCTCCCAAAGTGCTGGGATTACAGGCTTGAGCCACCGTGCCTGGTCGGTAGAGAAATGTTTAATGCATATGCCTATACCCTGATTTTATCTATTTCCTTATTGTAACAATAATTGTTGCTTACTATTTTGGATATTATAATAAGTGCTGTGATGAAAATCCTCCTAGCTAAATCTCTCACATATCCTTCTTTCCTTAAAATAAATTCCTGGGCAGGTGCTGTGGCTAACGCTTGTAATCCCAGTGCTTTGGGAGGCGAAGGCAGGAGGATTGTTTAAGGCCTGGAGTTGGAGACAAGCCTCAGCAACATAGCAGGAGCCTCTACCAAAAAAAAAAAAAAAAAATTCCTTGGAGGTGTTGAGACATTATTTACCCCCTTGCATTTTGGATAGCTTTTGCTTACATGCTTTGCCTAGGAAATGTTACTTCTTTTTCCTTCCAGAACTATAAGCTTCCTGAAGCCAGGCCACATATTTTCAGTCTTCTTTGTGCTTCCTGAACTTGTCTAGATGTTCACAGACGTTCGTACAGCTGTCTCTTCTTCCCTTCATCTTCAGAAGAAACAGTATTCATACTGGAGATTGACATTAAGATGCTATGCATATGACTTAGGTGTGGTTGTGTAGCATCTGTAGATGAAAATGAATAGTCAGCATTTTCTTAAAGCTAAGAAAAAAGAGCCCTACCCCTATGCTCTGACTTTTTTTTCTGTATGAAGGTGACATTTACCTTGTAAGTATAGAATACTGAAAATATAGCTGGGTGCAGTGGCTCATGCCTGTAATCCCAGCAGTTGGGGAGGCCAAGGCAGGTGGATCACTTAAGGTTAGGAGTTCGAGACCAGCCTGGCCAACGTGGCAAAACCCATCTCTACTTTAAAAAAAAAAAAAAAAAAATAGGCGTGGCAGTACACACCCAGCTACTCAGGAGACTGAGGCAGGAGAATCACTTGAACCTGGGAGGCGGAGGTTGCAGTGAGCTATCTCACCACTGTACTCCAGCCTGGGTGACAGAGGGAGACCCTATCTCCAAAAAAAAAAAAAAAAAAAAAAAAAGAACACGGAAAATAAACTAGGAAAGAGATGATTCTTCAGTGCTTATATTCTATGATAGAAGATTGGAAAAAGACCTTTTTTATAAAGTGCTGTCACCATTGTTTTAAATGCTTTGGGTGTGGCCAGGTGCTAGGGCTGTTGAGGTACCGCATAGAAACATGTATTTTGTGATCAGAGGGTGGGCTCCACTCTCCAGTATCTGTATCCTGTTACTCTCTTTTCTTCTTCCTGGCGTTGTGAGACTGGATGGTCCCTGAAAGATTGATGTGGACTGGGTGGTTTGTGTTTCCAAATTACACACGCAAGTTCATTCATTTCTTATCTCTGTGGACAAGGGAAATTTACTAATTACGGAGTGAGTTGTTTGGTTTGCCAGTTGGGTTGGTAGGGGTTTTTGTACCTATGGAAAACAGAAGTAGTAGTTCCATTTAAAAAAATAATATGATGCAACCCCAGAGGCAGAGGTTGCAGTGAGCTGAGATTGCACCTCTGCACTCCAGCCTGGCAACAGAGCAAGACTCCAGTTCAACATAATCATAATATAATACAGAGATGAAATAGCTCATCTAGAATCACAGTGTTCATGGTGAGAGTAAGACTGCAACCAAATCTTGACTGACATAGTCAGGACCTTTTTCTAGCTTGTGTAAACCCACTCTGGTGGCGTTTTTAAAGGGCCTGAACGGAAAGAGGTTAACTTTAGCTGTGTGTTTAAAAGCAAAGGTATAGTATAGCCAGAACTGGGTTTGAGTCCGGGCTGTGCCACACCTAGGTTTGTCATCTTTGGCAAATTATATTAATTTGTGCCTCAGTTTCCCCAGTTGTACAATTGTGGATAATACTAGGCTCTACCTCACAGGGTGTCTGTGAGGAGTAAATAAAATAATAAATGGACTAATACGTATTTTTTAAAGGATTGGAACAGCATCAGGTATGTGATAGTGGCTTATACATTTTTATTGCTATCTTGGCTTTATTTGAAGTACGTTAAAGCATCTGCTCAAGGCCAGGTGAGGTGGCTTATGCCTGTAATCCCAGCACTTTGGGAGACTGACGCGGTGAATCATTTGGGGTTAGGAGTTCGAGACCAGCCTGGCCAACAGGGTGAAACCCCCATCTCTAGTAAAAATAGAAGAATTCCCTGGACATGGTGGTGCACGCCTGTAATTCCAGGTATTCTGGAGGCTGAGACAGGAGAATGCTTGAACCAAGGAGGCGGAGGTGGCGGTGAGCCTAAATTTTGCCATTGCACACCAGCCTGGGTGATAGAGTGAGACTCAGTCTCAAAAAAACAAAAAATCACCACTATAACACAGTGAGTGCATATAGAAGACAGTCAGCAAATGCTTACTGAATGGTCCGTTTGGTGAATTATATAATATATAATATAATATAATATAATATAATATAATATAATATAATATCCTTTTCATTCTGAGTTGACCATTTGTACCCTGTAGAAAGGAGCAGATGAGGCTTCCAAGTTTTTCCTGCTTCCTGCTCTGTAGAACCAAATCCATTATGTACATAGCACCTACCCTAACAGAGACAATCACGATCACTTTTAAATTATACAGTGCACCTACCGAGTTTCAGCAGATGTGTGAATATTAAGTTATTAATAACTAATTGGGTGCTAATTATGTGCCCTGGAGTTCTTGGAGCTGATAAAGAAGTGTCACCTACTGTGTCAGGCCTCTGTCTTTTCAACTTTGGAAAATCATTTTTGGCAGATGTGCCGAAGTTAACTTTGGAGCTTTAGGTTTTGAATATCACTTCTCACAAGTCTTCATTTCATTTTTTTATGCCTTGTGAAAACTTACTGTGAAACTGACATGACTTCCCATAAGTAAAAATTCCATGTACTGTTTTCCAAAGAGGGGGTGGCGGCCTGTGTGTGATCATGGTGTTTCATCTCTGGGAAGAGGGAAGAGCTAAGTGAACTAAGATTAATCCCAGGGGAGAATTTAAAGCTGCTCAAGGGAATTCAGAAGTGATTCTAAAGGCCAGTGGGTTTTTGGTATATCTTGGGAGATATCTGGTTTTGAAGGGCTTTGAACTCGGGTCTTGCAAGAATTAGCTCCATCACTAAAGACGCATCTCATATTTGTGCACCTCCCCCCGCTGCCCCTCTTTTGTTCCATCTCCATCCCAAATAGGACTTGTTTGGCTTTTGTTAACTGGAAGAAATCATTGAGTTAGAAATCCTGGATACCAGGTTAGGATGCCAGGAATGTGATCCATGGTATCTAAGATTTATAGAATCCTGTTAAATTTAAAAGAAAGGTGTTAATGAGATAATCTTTGAAAGACTCCACTCTCCCCTTTCTATCTCTAGTTGCTTATAAACTTTAGGTTGCTGGAACTTTTTACCTCCTGCTCTGAACAGGCAACATACTCATTTGTCTTAAAGTAAAAGCCAACAAGGAAAGAAGGTGTTGCTTTATGGTCGACATAACCCACTTGCTGCTGGAAAGCTGTTAGGACATTAGAGCTGCCTGGTTGGCTTTGTCTTTTAAAATTAGCTTCACAAATGCACACAATTGAAGAGGCTCCTGATCTTGGATGTTGCTTTTTTTTCCTCCCATAATAAGAACATTTAAAAAAATCTAAGCATTTCCAACCCAGGGATAAAAATATAATATAAAAGGTACAGCGGAAAACTGAAGATGAAAGTAAACAAATAGAAGCCCAGGCTTAGCAAATATTGACAGCGATTAACACCTGTTTGTTACTGGTCAAATTGGCAAAAAACCCGGTGTTTGCCTTTCACCGCAGAAAGTAAATGCTCTCCCAGTTGGGTTGTGGTAGATAGCTTTGTCCACACCCCGCATTCCTTTTCTATGCTGTGTGTTTGCCTACCTGCTGTCTGAACCCCTTCCTGGGTTTTGGCCTTACCTGATAATATGAGTCCTGGTGGGATATAGAGTCTGCCTGGGGTTCAGGTTTCCAGCCTCCCTTGCAGCTAGTGTGTGGGCATGTGACCCAGTCTCTTTACCAGTCACATGCATCTGTCCCACACTGGCTCTGCTGCTAATTTTGCAAACACAGAGACAGAAGACAAGGCATTTTGGCAGTTGCTATAATATCTTGTTGACAAGAATAGCAGTGGTGATGGAGAAGCTGCATTGCCTTAATGGGGCTGGTTCCTGAGCTCCATTATATAGCCCAGTGGTTGGCAAATTTTTTCTGTAAAGGGCATGACAGGAGATGCTTTAGGCCCTATGGACCGTGCAATCTTTGTTGGAATTATTTGTCTGTGCTGTGGTATTGTGAAAGCAGCCACAGACAATATGTGAACAAATGAGCCTGGCTGTGTTCCAGCAAAACTTTATGCACGAGAACAGGCAGTTGCCTGATTTGAATGTAGTTTTCCAGTACCTGATCTCACCTAACCAGTGATCCTGGGGGCTGAGCTACCCAATACTTTCAGGAAATTCTGTTTATTAGCTCAGGTTTATTTTTCTTGCCACTAGGGTATTCATTCCTACTTCCAGACTTCATGGTCTAACTTACTATGGGCAGAGGCCATAAAATCTTACCTGCTTTATACAGACACAAATAAGAGCTGCTCCATTCAGAAAGAGTAGCTCTTTTGGATAAAATATGGCTCATTTTTATTCTCTGCAGCTCTTTTTTTTTTTTTTTTTTTAGATGGGATCTCACTTTGTCACCCAGGCTGGAGTGCAGTGGCACAATCGTGGCTCACTGCAACCTCCACCTCTTGAACTCAAGCAGTCTTCCCACCTCAGCCTCCGAAGTAACTGGGACCATGGGTCCCACCTCGCCAACACACTTGGCAAATTTTGTGTGTTTTTGGTAGAGATCAGGTTTTGCCATGTTGTCCAGGCTGGTCTTGAACTCCTGAGCTCAAGTGATACACCTGCCTTGACCTACTGAAGTGCTGGGGTTGTAGGCATGAGCCACCACTCCTGGCCAGATCATCTAATTCTTAATCGAACTACCTCCTTTGTCCAAAACTCTTCTGAAATTACACATCCAGAAATGCTTCCATTCAAAACCTTCTTCTTCTAGAGGAGTTCTTTGTACCCTTTACCCAGCCTCCCCCAATGATAACATTCTATATAACTAGAGTGTAATATCAAAACCAATAAATTGACATTATCAGTTCACAGACTTTAATTCAGATTTCCAGTTTTACATGTACTCATTTGTCCTTACTCAGAGGTGTTTGTGATGTGTATGTGTATGGATAGTTTCAGGCATTTTTGTTGTATGTGTAGATTTGTGTGACCACCATCACAATCTAGATACAGGACAATTCGTCACTGCAATGATCTCATATACTACCCCTCGATGGCCACCCCCACATCCCTAACACCAATTACCAACCCATGGTTATTTCTAGAGTGTTATTATATAAAGGAAATCATACTCATTATATAAAGGAAAGCATATCACCTTTCGGCGCTGGCTTTCTTTACTCGGTGTAACTCACCAGACCCATCCAAATGGTTTGTTCCTTTTTTTGCTCAGCAGCATTCCATGGTCGGGATGTGGCAGTTTGTTTATACATTCATCTGTCGAAGGACATCTGGGCTTTTCCTAGTTTGGGGTTATTGCAAATAAAACTGCTTATGAACATTTGTGTACATGGTTTTTGAGTGAACCTCAGTTTTCATTTCTCTGAGATAAATGCTCGAGGGTGTAATTGCTGGGTCATATAGTAAGTACATATTTCGTTTTATGGGAAACTGCCAGACTGTGCTCCTTGACTAGGCACGTGACCACTGGAATTGGCAATCTTTGAACAGCTCTTCCCATCTTTCATTTTACCCTCTTTCACACCATTATCTGGATTAATTTTAAAACAAAACAGGAATTGCGGTTCTTGTACATGGCAGATATTATACTAAGCACCATACACATACTGCCCAATTTAAGCCTCATAACAACTCCCCAAAGGAGGGTCAATGCTGTTGTTTCTCTGGAGAAGGAAACTGAGTCACATAGTGTGTACAATGAATGAGCTGCATGATCCTGTCATTGTGCAGGTGCATGCAGATCATTAAGAGTTAGGAATTCAAACTCTGACCTTGGAGCTGATGCTGCTTTTCTGAAACATCACTGAATGTTTGATGCCCTTGATGCCTTGAGATGTCCCCTTACAAAGTATTCTGGTTGTGACTGTGACCTGTGAGGCTCATGATGGCTTGCCCATCTATTGAAACTCCCTTGTACCCATCTGTAAATCCTCTGCCATCTTGCGTTTTATTTCTCTGTTTTGCTTTTGAGATGT
Source organism: Callithrix jacchus (assembly GCF_049354715.1). Classification (NCBI taxonomy): domain Eukaryota; kingdom Metazoa; phylum Chordata; class Mammalia; order Primates; family Cebidae; genus Callithrix; species Callithrix jacchus. The sequence goes on from NC_133516.1 coordinate 43,419,299, forward strand.
CTGAAGCCCAAGACATGATGCAACTTCATGATAAAGAGGGGGTTCATGTTTGATTAGACTGGTGCTATGCGTTGTCACCTGAGAATAGCCTAACAGTGAAATTAGTAAAGGAAACTACTGCAGTGTGTTGGGGACCACCCTGGGGATGAAGACACTCTGAGATTAAAGTAACATATTTGTAGATTTCTTAGCATAGTTGTACATTTGTTACCCGGGCAATCCTTGTTTCATTCATAAGGTCTCATAACCGCATCTCAGCTGGACTTAGCAGCATCTAACTGCAGCGGATTCCCTGGCATCCCTCCAGGACCCCGTTCTTTCCTTCCTTGAATGCCTGCCTGTGTTTCACACATAGGCACCAAGGATCCAGGTGGAAGACACTTAGCCTGCCCCTATCAGGGTACACCTGTTCACCAGAGGGGAAATGAAAACTGGACAGCAAAAGAGAGGTTTTCCTTCTGGAATGGATTGAAATACCTCAGTTCCTCTGTCCTGAGACAAAGGCATTTCATTTTTGTTGGTAGCTAAATGCAGGGTGTTTGGGGGGGCGACTCCAGGCCGGTGCACCAAGGGAATGTCTAATATCTGCATCTCCCAGGCTTTCTGCTGCAGAACACACCCTCATTTGGCTGCCATCTGTAATACACTCAAAGAGAGGGGGCAGACATTTTCCTATTAGGTTCTATTACCTTGTATTGGAAGAATAATGGCATATTGCTTGAATGTTTCCCAAGAGAATGTTTTCATGTGCTCCTGGTATATTTCAGACTCCAAATAAGAAAAGTAATGATGGTTGGGGGAATCTCCAATTTTAAGATTCTGCTCTTTGTTGAAGCAATTATTTATTTACATGAAAAATAAAGAATGCCTTTTCCTTGAGCTGTCTCAGGAAATCCAAAAGCTAAGAAGCAAATAGACGTTTCATATAGTATAGCAGTGTCAAAGAACACTCATGTGAGTTTATTACCAAGGTTAAAAAACCTAGTGTTAGCTTTAGGCTTGTCTAAGTTTGTTTTTTATTGTTATCAGACTATTCTTGAGACTGGGTAATTTATTTTTCCCTCCCTCCTTCCCTCCCTATGTCCATTCCTTCTTCCTCCCTCCCTCCCTCCCTTCCTTCCTCCATTCCCCCCTCCTCCCTTCTTCCCTACTTCCCTTCCTCCTTTTTTTCTCTCTCTCGCTTCTTTCCCTCCCTCATTCCTTTTTCTGTTTACTTTTAAGAGATGAAGTCTCATAATACTTCTTAGACTGGTCCTGAACTCCTGGGCTCAAGTGATCCTCCCACTTTAGCCTCCCAAAATACTTAGGATTACAGGCATGAGCCACTGTGCCTGGCAGGGGTAATTTATAAACAATAGAAATTTATTTCTCCCAGTTCTGGAGGCTGGGAAGTCTAAGATTTTGATGTCAGAAGGTTTGGCTGTCTGGTGAGGGTTTTTCTCTGCTTCCAAGACGGCACCTTATTGGTGCATCCTCTGTCAGGCAGGTATACTGTGTCCTCTCATGCAGAAGGTGGAAGGACAAGGGAACCAAACACCATCTGAAGACTCTTTTATAAAAGAGTGTTAATCTCATTAACTAGGAAGGAGCCCTCATGGCCTAATTTCCTCATAAACATCAAACCTTTTAATACTACCACATTGACAACAGCTACATTTTGGAGGAGACATGTGGGGTTCAGATCACATCAGGGCTCAATCAGAGTAATATAACAACTAGGATTTATTGTGTTCAGTATAGTGCAAGGCACTTCACTTATATTAATTTACTGGCTCCTCTTAGAAATAGGTTGTCCTATTGTATAGATGCACAGACTGACACTTAAAAGTTCTAGTTATTTGCTGAAGATCATGTGGCTGATGTCAGGGCTTGAAATTGGTAGAACCTTGGTTTGGGGTTTGAATCCTGCTTTTATGTCCCTGAACTCAACATTATTTCAACAGGTTTGCTGTAATCTGCTCATCATAAGCAGACGGTGAAGAGCACCTTTTACAAATGGTAGCCTGAAGGTCCTAATAAACATGGCACTGGCTTTTACTACTAAACTTAACAAGGGGAATCTCTGGTTTCTCTCAATTTCTCCTTGTCCTTAATTCTCCCATCTTCTCTTCCCAGAAGGAAAAATAAAACCCACAAGCACCAGGGATTAAAATGCCTGGTACTTCCCCACCCCTCCCCCCATACAAATGCAATGATACATATTGAATCTGTGGAAACCAGAGCTGTACATGGCTGCTGAGAAATGATCTTTTAATACCTAAGGGTTACAAAACCGAATCAAGGAAGTCAAGGGTGGGGGCTTCATGTACTGTAATCCTCGAAATGTTGAATGTCAGCGAGGTATTACTGAATCGACCATGGCCACGCACGCAGGAACACCAGTGGGAATGTGTAATACAAGATTTTTGTGGAATGAGACTCATGTTCGAAGAACACAGTGGCAAGTTCCGCACAAAACTGTTGAGAAGCAGCCAAGAAAAGAGCTCATAAGAGATTGAGCCCTGGCCAGGAGAAGGGAAATTTGGCACCTGATTTTATTAGGATGCAATAGTTATCCAACCATTGGATGTGCCTGCGGTTTTCACAAGGAAGACTGTAGGTCTCAGGGTGATAACTAAGAGAGAAGTTTTGTTTTTGAGCCCGTGCGTTTCTAACCAGCAGTGCTTTTTTCCATGGAAGAAATGTTTCCTGACACTAGTGTGAAAATTTAATCAAATAAACATTTTCTCATCAAACACACAGTCAAGTTTTATCCTAAAATTTATTAGTGTGATCATTTTCATTTTTAAATGTAATCATTTTCAAACCCTTATCATTGTTGAACTCTTGATTTGCAAATTAGGTTTTTGGTGAAATGTGTGCATTTGAGGGTCTTTTACCACTGTTTCACTTTATCGCGAGCTTTTCTTGTTTATTTTATGTTGTAAACTAATTTTTACTACCAATAAAAGTTTTAGGAATCCTATTCACATCTGAACAATGATTCAGCAATTTAAACCTATATTTTTTCCTGTGGAGTTGTCTAGTAAAAAGTTTATATGACTCTGCTGACTCTAATGGCTCCAATAAATTACACATTTATCTGTGTGTATGTTTATATTTCTTTGCTCATTGCCTACACTTTTAGAACCCTATTCATCAACCTCAATTACTCGGTGTATTTGGACACTCACTCTCTCTCTCTTTTTTTTTAAGGAATAACATAATTTCTATATACTACCAGATGGGTGTGTTGGCTGTAAGATAAAAATCCCAAAATACTTAAGAGACCATCTGGTATCTTGGTAGGGTTTAGTTGATTAAGTTCTTGTCTGTTGATTTCAGTCTCAGCAGAGGTAATCTTACCCCCTTTGGATCTCTACTTAAAAAAAAGTCATTTACATTTTGTCCCATTGTTAATGATCTTTTTTTTTTTTTTTAGAAGTTTCCCAAGAAAATACTGGTGACAGCAGCCATTGATTGATATGCTTACACAGTTGCCATTGGATTAGTGGTAGTTTATCCTGCACAGGCCTGATGAGGCCAGAAGACTGGACTTAGTTCATGAGATACAGATTTCTTTAGATGATGATGATGCGTCATGTGGGAATTAACCTGGCTTCACTGGCATTGAGCTTGAAGCTAAGCAGTTGCTATGAACCATGTTGGAGGTTTTCTGGGTGTTACTTTGTAGGCCACTAGTAAATACTGCACCTCTGATGTATCTTGGAGAGTGTCAGAAGCTTTATATATATTGATCCATGTAAGTCATATAAGAATCAAATAAATACCAGGTATGATGGCTCACACCTGTCATCCCAGCACTTTGGGAGGCTGAGGAAGGTAGATCACTTGAAGTCAGGAGCTTGAGATCAGCTTGGTCAACCTGGTGAAACTCATCTCTGCTGAAAATACAAAACTTAGCCGGGCATGGTGACTTATAACTGTAGTCCCAGTTACTAGCAGGCTAAGGCAGGAGAATCACTTGAACCGGGGAGGCTGAAGTTGTAGGGAGCAGAGATCGCACCACTGCACTCCAGCCTGGGCTATACAGAGAGAGACTCCATCTCAAAAAATACTAAAAATAATAATAATAATAATAGGCCGGGCACGGTGGCTCAAGCCTGTAATCCCAGCACTTTGGGAGGCCGAGGCGGGTGGATCACGAGGTCAAGAGATCGAGACCATCCTGGTCAACATGGTGAAACCCTGTCTCTACTAAAAACACAAAAATTAGCTGGGCATGGTGGTGCGTGCCTGTAATCCTAGCTACTCAGGAGGCTGAGGCAGGAGAATTGCCTGAACCTAGGAGTCGGAGGTTGCGGTGAGCCGAGATGGTGCCATTGTACTCCAGCCTGGGTAACAAGAGCGAAACTCCGTCTCAAAAAAAAAAACCAAAATAATAATAATAATATAAAATAAATAGCACTCTATGCCTCATTCTGCAGATGTGGAATGTGTTAGCCATTGGCAGGGCTGATCTTCAAGTCTACCTCTGCCTGAGTCTGAAATTAGAATATCCTCTATGGTGCAGTCTCTGTTCCCTGAGAGACAGGACACTTGCTGAGCTCTTACTTTGGGCCATGGACTGTGCAGGGGTTAAAGGATATTCAGTGGAACAAATGTTCCCCTTTTCTGCCCTTCTAGAAAGTTATTCCTCTAGTTATATTTTAAGTATTGTTAATGTTTCTTCTTTTATTGATATTTGATACATCTCAGGCTCCTCACTTTATAACAGCGTATGATTTTCATTCTAATACTTCTAAACAGGGATTCTCAGCCTTAGTGCTAGTGGTGTTATGGGGCACGAGAATTCCACATTGCTGGAGCTCTTCTGTGCATTGTAGGATGTGTGGTGGTATCCCAGTAGTATCCCTGGTCTCTACTTAGTAGATGCCACTAGGTGGGGGATTCTCCCCTAATAGAGAACCATTCTTCTAATGTAATTGCCAGCTATTTGTCACTGGATGAAGGGTCAGAAACCTGTTTTGCAGGCTGCAGAATCTTCCTATCAGAGTGCTGTGGAGTGGAGATTTACACTACAACCACCAGCTATCATGGGGGTATAAATTATGCCAAACCACAAATTTGTATTCATTTCAGAACATTTTATAAGTACATATAAGATAAAGGAAAAGTAATTTTTGTAGAAGTGCTTATAAGAAAAAAAAGACAATTTAAAAAATCATCTTGGCTGGGATCACGCCTGTAATCCCAGCACTTTGGGAAGCCGAGGCGGGTAGGTCACGAGTTCAAGAGATCGAGACCATCCTGGCCAACATGGTGAAACCTTGTCTCTACTAAAAATAGAAAAATTACCTGGACGTGGTGGCGCATGCTGGTTTTCCCAGCTACTTGGGAGACTGAAGCAGGAGAATCACTTGAACCTGGGAGGTAGAGACTGCACTCCAGCCTGGGCGACAGAGTGAGACTCCATCTCAAAAAAAAAAAAAAGAAAAAAATCATCTCTCAATCTAGAGATGAATATGACTTGATGTCACTACAGCTACATCAAGATGACTTTTTTCCTGTACATATTACGCATAGGAAAGACGTGTTGTACTTCCAGGGTTAATCAAGACACGCTGTCTGTGATCGCTGTTGTGCAGTCTGCTTTTTCATCTTACATTGTGAACATTTCCCCATTTCTTAAATTCTCTTTTTTTATTCAGCATGTTTCCTAGTGAGCGGTATATTTGTCCCCTGTTCCTTGTCATTTTTAGCAGCTGCAATAGTGATCCCCAACAAATGGACCGGTGTCTACTTCTCTGTCATTTTAATGTTGGACATTTTGTTGGTTTTCTTTTTCTTTCATTCTAAATAATGCTTTTAGTTCCTCACGTGTTTATATACATGAGATTATGTGCCAGGCACCCCTGTTGCAGGTACCTTGGATAGAACAGTGAACAGGGCCAATCCCTGCCCTCATGGGTCTTAAATAGTCCAGCTGCATATGTGTAGCTAAATCATTGCATGTGTCTTTGTTTTGGGATTTGTCATGCCCTGCCATTTTCTCATATGTGTTGTCCCCTACCCTTTCAACTTCCTTTGCTCACCAGGGCAACCACTTCCTGTATATGGGGCTAGCCTCTATGAAAGGGAATCTCTAGAATCTGCTTGCCTGTCAGATTAGAATTAACCTTGGCCCAAACTGTTTTCAGTTATCTAGTGAAATCAGCATGAGTCAGAATCTACTAGAAACAGCATGTGTGCTGGTTGTTGAGCGGGGGGGAACTATAAGGGAACATGTAAGGCTAATTAAGGTATGTAATCTGTTAAGGTGTCTTTCTTGTCCTGTTTTTCATGGATGGCTCCAGGGGAAGCCCAGTGCCACACCTGAAGGCATAGAGGGAACATGAGGTACATGACTTTCCTGGGCACTTTGACCTTGGTGAATTACCCATCTCTTCAGACCTCAGTTTACTCTTGTGCCTTTCAGTGTTGTGGTGAGAAATGAATCATGTGTGAATAGCATTTACCATGGAGTCTGGGATGTGGGAGTCATTCAAGAGAATGGGGCTGCTCTTGTTCTTTAACCAACACCCCACCCCCTGCATCCATATGCTCCATAATTGACATGTGTTCTCAAGTCTTCATAGCATATTTAGGAGACATAGGTGGACTTTTGTTAGATTTTGCTTTATATGCTTTGAGGCTCTATTTTTTTGTTTTTTAGACGGAGTCTCACTCTGTTGCCCAGTCTGGAGTCCAGTGGCCTGATTTTGGCTCACTATAACCTCCACCTCTCAGGTTCAAACAATTCTTCTGCCTCAGCCTCCCGAGTAGCTGGGACTACAGGTGGGTGCCACCACATCTGGCTAATTGTTTCTGTGTTTTTAGTAGAGACTGGGGTTCACCGTGTTAGCCAGGATGGTCTCGATCTCCTGACCTCATGATCCGCCTGCCTCAGCCTCCCAGACTGCTGGGATCACAGTCATGAGCCACTGCACCCGGCCACTTTGAGGCTCTAATGTTAGGTGAATGTATATTTATAATATTCTTTTATGTGTGTGTGACAGGGTCTCACTCTGTCGCCCAGGCTGGATACAGTGGTGTAGTCTCAACTGACTGCAACCTCTGCTTCCCAGGCTCAAGTAATTCTCATGCCTCAGCCTCCCCAGCAGCTGGGACTACAAGCATGCGCCACCATGCTAAGCTGATTTTTTGTATTTTTAGTAGAGATGAGGTTTCACCATGTTGTCCACGTTGGTCTCAAACTCCTGAGCTCAGGCAATACTCCCACCTTGGCCTCCCAAAGTGGTGGGATTACAGGAAAGCTACCACACTTGGACTATAATACCATTCTCTCCTGATTTTCTGTATGCAGCCCAGGGCTACCTGGGTTGATCTTCCATGCTGCTGACAAAGGAAGGCTTACCTCCACTTTCTTACCCACTTATTGAGGTGTGGGCCAGGAATCCTGGTCACTAGCGACAGTCATTGAGTAGCTGAGGCCCCTGCCAGGTCGTCCAGAGTTGTACAAGGGGACAGCGCTGCCTGTCAATGACAGGAAATAGATATGATCTCCTCTCTCTTCTTTGTCCTTATTTCATCACTGATTATTGTCTAAATTCCCAGCATTTAACCATATTTGCAAGTTAACATTTTTTACTTATTTGTTGACCTGTTGTGATATTCATTTATCCTGTAGATTGAGGTAAGAGCTTCAGGGAGTGTTATCAGTTTTATCTATTCTTGTGTCATCTGGTCCCAGAACAGTGCCTGGCACATAGTAGGTATTTAGAAATATGGACTAAATGATTATTAAAATTGACATATCTCAGTCAAGAAGGTGTGGCAGTTATACTCAGTTTTTCTTGAAGATATGTATCTTCAAGTTACTTGTGCTAATGGATGAATGCACATTTTGGCTATTTTATTTTTAATTTTTTTAGAAACAAGATCTCACTTTGTCACCCAGGCTGGAATGTGGTAGTACGATCGCGGCTCGCCAGACCCTCGAACTCCAGGGCTCAAGTGGTCCTCTTGCCTCAGCCTCCCCTGCAGCCAGGACAACAGGCATGTACCACCGTGCCTGGCTAATTTTTAAATTTTTTTTTTGTAGATACAGGATCTCTCTTGAACTCCTGGTCTCAAGCCATTCTCCTGACTTGGCCAACCAATTGTGAAACTGTGCCTGGCATGCTTAATTCTTAAGTGTAGATATAATTTCTTTCATAAAAGAGTCGGGGCCCGACTCAGTGGTTCATACCTGTAATCCTAGCACTTTGTGGGAAGCTGAGGTGGGAGGATTGCTTGAGGCCAGGAGTTTGAAACCAACTTGGGCAATATAGCAAGACCCTCCCCTCAGATCTCTACAGAAAATAAAATGAAAAAATAATCTGGGCATAGTGGTGAGTTCCTGTAGTCCCACTTCTCAGGAGGCTGAGGAGGGAGGATCAGTTGAGCCCAGAAGTTTGAGGCTGCAGTGAGCGATGATTGTACCATTGTACTCCAGCCTGGACAACAGAGTCAGACCCAGCCTCTTAAAGAAAAAAATAAGAAAAACAAGAAAGGGCTTCTTCTGAGTGTGTGAGCATCCCTCATTTGATACAGAAGGTGAGGTGATAGAGAAGTGGCCTTTCAGAGATTAGCAGAGTTAGAAGGGAAATGCTTCTATAGTCCCCAGTTTACATGTGAATAGTTAAGAACTGACAGTGTCATAAAATAAGCCCTAACTAGGAATGCATTTTAAAGGAATACTCTTGTGATGAGCGGATTTCCAGAGTAAAGAAGAGACACAGTCTGAGTTACCAGTGCCGATTACTGGCACCACTGCCAATCGATCCCCTTCGGCAACATTATTTTTAAAACTAACTTTTAGGAATTTCTTGTCCAAGTGTATTCTTGGTTCAGCCTTCTAACAGTGCATTTACCTGATTGCATTTGAGGAGTCTGTTGGGATTCTGGAACGTCAGTTTTACTTTTTAGAAGACAGGGTGCTTGGGTCAGGTCCAACAGTATACAGAGGTTGAAGATACTTTACTTCCTTTCTTGTTCTTTGCTTTGTGGACTGACATCCTTCAGTTGTTTTTAATTTGGTGCCACTATAAAAAATGTTTTTACCTTCCCCAGATATTTACTTCCAGTTATATGCCAGGCCCCGTTGTTTCAGGCACCCAGGATAAAGTGGTGAACGAATCCCTGCCTGCACAGAGCTGATATTCTAGAAACTGTGTAGGGGAGAAAAGATTCCCTTACTCATTGAAAAGTTCATGGCTGAGGCCCCCATAACAGATTAACAAGAGAAAAGCAAACACATTTACTGAATATAAGTTTTTGCTTTTGAGATGGAGTCTTACTCTGTTACCGCGGCTAGAGAGCATTGGCACTGTGTCGGCTCACTGCAACCTCTGTCTCCTGGGTTCAAGCACTTCTGCCTCAGCCTCCCGAATAGCTGGGATTACAGGTGCTCACCACCACTCCCTAATTTTTGTATTTTTAATAGAGATGGATTTTCACCATATTGGCCAGGCTGGTCTCGAATTCCTGACCTCAGATAATCTGCCTGCCTCAGCCTCCCAAAGTGCTGGTATTATAGGCGTGAGCCAGCGCACCTGGCCCTGAATATAAATTTTATGTGACACAGGAGCTTTCAGAAATGAAGACCCAAAGCAGTGGGGAAAACTGTATTGTTATGGACAGTGGTGCCAAAGTATGATTGGAGGACAAAGGGGTATTATTGTCTACTCTGGGGGTCGGGAAACACAACAAGGCCTATTTTGTTCAATTTCTTCTTGGTGTCTCTGTATCTTCAGAGATGAGGATGCTCTGGGGATAGGGAGGATACCTCTAGAATGAGGGTCTGACTATGACCTACTTTCAGAGGAAGGTCAGTTAGGTTTTGTAACCAGTTTCAGGGAAGAAGGAATGAGAGATGACCAGAGAGACCTTCTGCTTCTGCTGTTCTCCCAAATGCCAAGGTGCCCCATTTTGAGGCCAGGAGTTTGATACTAGCTTGGGCAACATAGCAAGAGCCCCATCTCTATACAAAGTAAAATTTAAAAATAAATTTTTAAATATTTTAAAGCTGGGCATGGCGATGAGCTCCTGTAGTCCCACTAGGTGTTCTCAACTCTGGCATATGCTTGTGGCTAAATTCCTGGCGATGCTTCTGATTTGTTTTCTTGGGATTCATTGTGCCCTACTGTCTCCTGTATGTGCCATCCCTCATGCCTTTAACTTTCTTTGCTCGAAATGAAATCAATTGATTATAAATGAAAGAATTAGGAGGCTTTAAAGCAGTTATTTACAATTGAGCATTCAGTTAAAAAGTGTTGTTCCCATGACTGCTGAGAGTGCTGCGGAAGCTGGTTCTCTTTGTCCTTATGTTGATCGATAGCAGGCATCAGTGGGGAAGATGCTTTGTACTTTGCTTGTCAAACAGAAGGCTGCTAAGCAGCTGTGGCAGTGTGACCCCGGTTGTGCTGCTGTAGGTGACAAGAGTGTGCATGTGGACAGTGGTTATGGTGCTTCCCTACACACTGGGCGCCTACCCTGTGGACAGACACACTCCGTGAAAATGTTTGGGAGATCCAAGAGCTCTAGGCCATGGGATGAGATGGGAAGGATCTTTCAGATTTGGAATTGAATCTGCATGCATTGTTCATCTCAAATCAGGTCATTCTTCTGACACGTATTTGGCAGTTTGGTCAGTTTGTATCAGGGGTTGCGAAAGCTGCTAGAATAGGAATGTCCTGGCCTGATCCAAGCAGGCACAAGTGCCTGTGGATTCACTGCAGCTGGACATTATGAATTCAGATGTCCCTGATGAGACGATGTCTGGTACAGTGGCCCGGTGAGGTCTCAGGACTTCAGGTACAAGGTTAGAGGAGGCAAGTGCAGTCACGACGGAGAGCTTGGTTGGTCCCACAGCCAGGTAGCTACAGGTTCAAATACCAGCTCTGCCCTCAACTATTTTTTGTGACCTTGGGAAAGTTAGATAACACTTTGAGCTTCTTTTTCTGTCTTTAAAATAGGAATCTAATGTCTAACTTAGTTCCCTGGTTTTTATTCTCCCCACCTCATCCATATCACACTTTTATTTTCAAGTCTTGTTTTCTTTCTGTCATTTATTCCTGAGATAAGGGTATGTTTGTTTTATTGTTTATTTTCCCAGCTAGGATACACGTTCTTTGTGAGTCAGGGATTTGATTAGTCTTGTTCACTGCTCTGTCTCAGCACTCAGCACCTACTAGGTGAAGTATTTGTAGAATGAAAGGATGAATTTGCTGGACACTCACGGCCATGGTCTAATGCTCCCAGGCCCATATGTTTTGGCCAAATCCAGAAAAAGACTATCTTCAAGTAGAAACATAGTACATGCCTGCAAAAGTTGGATACATTATAGATCTGGCCACCATACCCTTGGAAACTCACTTCTGAATCTATGTTCAGGTCAGGAATGTAACATTGGTTCTCATGGCTTGCTTTGAAGGATGTCTTTGGAAATTTTTGCTGATAGCTTTCTACCTAGGAGCATGAGCTCTGCTGTGTTTCCTCTGCCTCTGCCCCTATTCCCTGTTCCCCTTTTTGGACAGTGCCCAAGACCTAGCAGGCACACCTTAGGGACCATCCAGCCCAAAAGCCTCTGCTAATCCCTGCTTTTAAGGGTCTTTTGCCATGCCCTGATGAACATCAGACAGGATGTTGATGGTTTTATTCTTGTAGCTCCAAAGCTGTCAGCCTGAATAGATGTTCTCAAGGCTTCATATAGGCATATACAATGTATGTTTTCTTTCATGGACAAAGGCGCTGATAGTGCAAGTCCAAACAGTGCTGCTCAGTTGAGGATTTTCTTGTTCAATTTTCGGGAGCTCTTGACGGACTGCATTCTGCTTCATTGGAGAAGAAGATAGTTTGATGAGGCTGTGTACGCTTCTTAAAAGTGAAAAGGCCTTTGCAGATTTGTCCAGACAGTGGGATGTAGCGGGAATGAGAGTCAGAAGAGAAGGTGGGGTCTGGGTCCTGATTTTGAGTGTTCATTTCCCAAAAAAAATCTTAGGAAGATAAACACTTTATTGTTAACCTTTGAGTGTCTTGTTCCTTCTTTGTCTGAAGAGTGTATCAGATTCCATGTGGCATACCAGTAGATTGCATTTTGAATGTCATTGATGATTAATGGGTAGAGACTGCTTAGAACATTGCATGGAGAAGGATTCTGAAGTTATGTCGGCGCAGTGGGAAAGTGTCAGGATACATTGATTATTACTTTTAGTAACCTATTTACCTAAACCAAATCATACTAGTTTTTAAATTCCTGGATGAGGCCAGGTGTGGTGGCTCATGTCTGTAATCCCAGCACTTTGGGAGGCCGAAGCGGGTGGATCACCTGAAGTCGGGAGTTCGAAACCAGCCTGACTAACATGGAGAAACCCTGTCTCCACTAAAAAAAAATAAAAATTAGCCAGGCATGGTGGCTCATGCCTTTAATCCCAGCTACTCGGGAAGCTGAGGCAAGAGGATCGCTTGAACCCAGGAGGCAGAGGTTGTGGTAAGCTAAGATCACGCCATTGCACTCCAGCCTGGGCAACAAGAGCAAAACTTCGTCTCAATAAATAAATAAATAAATAAATAAATTCCTGGGTGTGATATACAGTTTCCTCTAAAAATAAATTTATTTAATTAGAAGAAATGAATGCATTTTTTTTTAAATAAGGAAAACTGAGTTTTTCAGGGAGCATGTGGATGTGGTAGAAACTTTGAGCATACTATATGAGAAAGCATGAAATTATGGAGACACTAAGGAGATGAATGTTTACCTGCCTGACAAAATTGTTCTGGGGGATTCAGTGCAGGTGGCAGCTTGTTGTTGTGACTTCTAAAGGCAGTACAGAAGGGTTACATTGTTGTTAAACTTCTTTTTTAACCAAGAGGTAAACTTTGAACCCAAAGTCACCCAAAGCCCTCTCCGAACAAGAGAATAGATGACTGGTCAAGAGGATGGATGCAGAGGCTGGACTGTCTGAATTTGAGTCCCCTTGCCTCTGTTCACAAAATTAGCAAGTGATAAATGCATTTAACTTCCCTAAGCCTCAGTTTCTCACTGGTGAAAACAAGGACAATATTTCATGATGTCGGTATTAGGATTAAAGGGCCATTTCAGAGGAAGCTTCTAGAGCAGCACCTGGTTCAGTATAACACAGTGTCCATGTGTTGATAATGATAATGACATTTGGATATTTTAAAAAACTGGCTGGGTGTGATGGCTCATATCTGTAATCCCAGCACTTTGGGAAGCCGAGGTGGGCTGATCACCTGAGGTCAGGAGTTCAAGACCAGCCTGGCCAACATGGTAAAACACTGTCTGTACTAAAAATATAAAAATTAACTGGATGTGGTGACACATGCCTGTAATCCCAGCTACTGGGGAGGCTGAGGCATGAGAATCGCTTGAACCTGGGAGGCGGAGGTTGCAGTGAGCCTGGATTACACCAGTTGCTCTCCAGCCTGGGCCATAGAGTGGAGACTGTCTCAAAAAACAAACAAAACCTTATACAATTTAATACATTAATCAGGTTTGGACACTTTTTTCCTCTCATTTTAAAATCTTTTTTGTTTTCTTTAAGAGATATTCTTGCTATGTTGTCCAGGCTGAGAGCAGTGGCACGATCCTAGCCCACTGCAGCCTCGAACTCCTGGGCTCAAGAGATCCTCTCAACTCAGCCTCCAGAGTACCTAGGACCTAGAAGTACATGCCATTAGGCCAGGTTCCCCTCATTTTAAAAAAAAATGGGTGGTTGGCCTTAAAGATTGCTGAGATTACTTATCATCTTACTATTTTTATAAAAGTTACCTTTTTAAAATTTTTGAGTGAGAAGTGATTTCCGAGTGAAGGAGTAGCAAACCTTGACTGTGGCGAATAGCTTATTTCTCCTTTAGTGCCTATATGCCTTTTTTTATGCTGTGTGTATCTTATTTATCTGGCTTCCTAGGCAGTTTAGAATATGTAAAGCATTTATGCAACTGAATATTTTTTAGAATTATAGCATCTTTGGAGAATGACTCTACCTAGGCTGAGACATTTTATCATGCTGCAAATACCAAAAAACACTAGAAATTAAAGAACAAATTTATTTTATTTTTGTTTATAAATCCTACTCCTTTTATTTTTACCTTGGATAAAGAGCTTTGTTTGTTTCTTAATCAATTCTCTTTTCTTTGTAGTGAGTAAAGAGGAGATAGCTATTAGCATTCTTACATAAGGAACTCAGCCCTATACACACAAAATGCTAGCAACAGACGGGCACAGTACCTCACGCCTATAATCCCAGTACTTTTGGATTACATCTGAGGCGGGGGGATCACCTGAGGTTGAGAGTTTGGGACCAGCCTGACCAACATGGAGAAACCTCATCTCTACTAAAAATACAAAAGTAGCCAGCCATAGTGGCGCACACTTGTAATCCCAGCTACTTGGGAGACTGAGTCAGGCAGGAGAATCGCTTGAACCCAGGAGGCAGAAGTTGCGGTGAGTTGAGATCATGCCATTGTACTCCAGCCTGGACAACAAGAGCAAAACTCGCTGTCTCAAAAAAAAAAAAAAAATGCCAGTACCTACTAGCTGGTGTTGAAATGTGATTGTGGCAAAGAGAATAATGATTTTGGTTTACAAATACTTACCTGTCAAGAAACACTACCACCACCCAAACCCTTACTTTTTCTTTTCGGATATTAATAATTTAAATTGTAATAAGCACCAGGCTTAATGCCTCATCAAGTATTCTTTTCTTTCCTTATTATTATACACATCGGTGTAGCTAGCTGATTGACTAGCTCTGGTTAGCACACTAACAAATACAAACCAAGACTATACTTACCCTCTAGGTTCTGGGTTTATAGTTAATTAACCCAAGTTCTCTTAAAGACCAGATTTCTTCTTACCTTGGAAGGGGTTAGAAGGTAACAGTCATTTAAAAATATGTCCCCAAAGTCTTTTTTCAAACGAAGTTTAATTCTCCTCCCACTAACTGTGAGCTAGATTTAGTGTCTCACTTCTAAGGAACATAATAAGGTAGAAGTGATAGTGACTTTAGAGATGAGATCTCTAAAGAGACTTGCACTCTTGGATCACTCACTTTGGGGAAATCCACCTACCATGTTGTGAGGACACTCAAGCAGCCCCTTGGAGAGGCCTGTGTTGTGAGGAATGAAGGCCTCCTACCGATAGCCGTGGGAGTGAACCTGGAATTGGATCCTCTATCCCAGGTTAGATATTCAGCTGACTGCAGCACAGCCAACACTTGATTGTAGCCTCGTGAGAGGACCGCAGCCAGATCCAGCCCAGCTAAACTGTTCTTACATCCCTGCCTCACAGAATCTATGAGATGATAAATGTTTGTTGTTAGAAGCCATTATGTTGTGGGATAATTTGTTACAGAGTAATAGATCACTAATGCAAGATAATGGTGGGGGTCAGATACACAGGAACATACAAAAATCACTCAATCCATAAGAAGATTATTGTCCTTGGCATGCCCTTGAAATGGTATCCAATGATGGTGGGGACCTGGGTAAGGCCTTTCTAGGGGCAGAAAAGGGAATGTTTTCGGGTCAGATTTGGTACTTAGCATGAACAAGGAAGATCTGTTCCAGTAGCATTTTAAAAAGACCTACCAACTAGGACTTACTGATGGTGATGGTGCATATGTCTGCCAGTCCACAGGAATGCAGGTGAACACAGAAGAGCAGAACAGATTCAGAGCACACACATATGCTTCTGATTAAGGTTCAAGTCGAGCAGCTTCCAATATGACTCACTTATTTAATTTTCACGACTATTGAAAAGAACAAGCCAGGTGTGGTGGCTCACACCTGTGATCCCAGCACTTTGAAAGGCTGAGGTGGGCAGATCACTTGAGCCCAGGAGTTTGAGACCAGTCTGGGCAATATGCCAAAATGCTGTCTCTACCAAAAAAAGAAAAATTAGCCAGTCTCATAACCCAGTCTCAAAATAAACAAAAAATAAAATTAAAAACGAGCAGGGATGTTGGCATCCCACTCATGTTTGGGTATGGGATCTGGCTTTGCCACTCAGAAGGTTGGAAGCTCCATGAAGAGAGGGATATGTCTACATTGTTTACTCCCAAATGCCTGGTGTCACAGAACATGGAAGGTTCTCAGTAGATATTTGCTGAAAGAATAAATGAACATCATTGTATAATTTTTAGTGGATGATACAATCTTTTGAAGCCTCAATATCCTGCTCTGTACCAAGGGGGTAAATATTATTGTCAGGCTTGGAGATAGTGCATGCAAAGCAGCAGTCCCCAGCCTTTTTGGCATCAGGGACCAATTTCGTGAAAGACAATTTTTCCATGGACCGGGGTGTTGGGGGATGGTTTTGGGATGATTCAAGCGCATTACATTTATTGTGCACTTTATTGCTATTATTGTATAATAGCATTGTAATATATAATGAAATAACTATGTAATTCACCAAAGTGTAGAATCAGTGGGAGCCCTGAGCTTGCTTTCCTGCAGCTAAATGGTCCCATCTGAAGCTGATGGGAGACAATGACACATCATCAGGCATTAGAGTTTCATAAGGAATGGGCAACCTAGATCCCTCGCATGCACAGTTCATAATAGAATTTTCACTCCAGTGAGAATCTAGTGCTGCCACTGGTCCGACAGGAGGCAGAGCTCAGGTGGTAAAACTCTTGCCTGGGAATGCTATCTTGTCCACCACTCACCTACTGGTGTGCAGCTTGGTTCCTGACAGGCCAGGGACTGGTAGTGGTCTATGTCCCGGGGGTTGGGGACCCCCATTTAAAGTACTTATTACAGTAGGCGGGCATGTATTTCTCAGAATCCTCAGAATTAATTCTTGTTGTGATAGAGAACAAATGTGAAGTTGTGATCGTGTCATACTTTCTGTTCAGACAGAATTAGCCTCAGTAATTCAGTTCCTTAAGTAGTGAGTGATGGATTCCGAAAGTGAACTGTTGGATTTGGCTTCACATCTGGATTGTGTTAAGTGGATTACTGCCAAGTTCCCACTCTGCATGCTCCTTGTAGTCAAGCTAGTGTTACACCCCTCGAATTTTTAGAAAGGTAGCATCAGAGTGGTGAGTCATAGTTATCCAGCGGGAAGCCACATTCCTGGGACTCACTGATGGGGTGGCCGAGCCCAGAGCTCTTGGTCTGATGGGCCGTCATTCCTTGTCTTATAATCCTCAGTCCAAGAGCATGGCAAAATTCTTTGTTTCTCAGGCCAAGAGCATGGCAAAATCCTTTGTTTCACTTAGATTGTGGCAGTAAAGTAACCTAGTATAAATCTGGATATTCTGTAAAAACAATTCACTTCTACCTTTGTGCTGTAAATAGTTATGAGCAGTAGTTTTGGCCTTTAAAAATTCATTATAAAGGCCTGGTGCGGTGGCTTACATGTAAAATCGCAAGCACTGTGGGAGGCCAAGGCTAGTGGGTCAGTTGAACTCAGGAGTTCCAGACCAGCCCAGGCAATATGGTGAAAACCTCATCTCTACAGAAAATACAAATGTTAGGTGTGGTGGTGTGTGCCTGTAATCCCAGCTACTAGGGAGACTGGAGTGGGAGGATCGCTTGAGCCTGGGAGGCAGAGGTTTCAGTGAGCCGAGATTGCACCACCATACTCCAGCCTGGGTGACAGAGCTAGACCCCGTCTCCAGAGCAAAACCAGGCTAGGTGCGGTGGCTCACACCTATAATCCCAGCAGTTTGTGAGGCTGAGGCGGGCAGATCACGAGGTCAGGAGATCGAGTCCAACATGGTGAAACCTGTCTCTACTAAAAATACAAAAATTAGCTGGGCGTGGTGACACGTGCCTGTAATCCCAGCTATTTGGGAGGCTGAGGCAGGAGAATTGCTTGAACCAGGGAGCTGGAGGTTTTAGTGAGCCGAGATTGCGCCTCTGCACTCCAGCCTGATGACAACCCAAAAAAAAAAAGCACTGTAGGAAGATGGAACATACTGAGTAGTAGGAAGTTTTTGTCTGAAGGGTTATGTGAAATTTATGGAAGTGGACATCCCTTGTTATTGTTCAGATTTTTTGTTTTTTTGGTACCACTAGCAGGTGGAGTTTTCTGATAAATTTTAGTGTGTCTATCAGGTCACCTCTGTTTG
Organism: Callithrix jacchus; assembly: GCF_049354715.1. NCBI lineage: Eukaryota > Metazoa > Chordata > Mammalia > Primates > Cebidae > Callithrix > Callithrix jacchus. The sequence goes on from NC_133516.1 coordinate 43,437,382, forward strand.
AATAGGAATTCTCACAAGAGGATCCATGTCTGTGTCAGATTTTATTCTGTCCTGTTTTGTGTTGCTGGGCTGTGATCCAAGGTAAAATTCTTAGGAAAGGAAACCTTGTGTAAGTAGGTAGGGGCTAATCTTAACCACACAAGCTCCTGCCTTTCTGCCATTCAGAATTAGAGACCTAGAAGAGATAAGCAGTGGGAGCTAAGAAATACATTGCTGGCCTTCTGCAGTATTGCCTGTCAGTATTTTCACTGTCCTCTTGCTGGAAGTATGGTTTTAAATCCATTGCACTAAGTCAGACAAATAGGTTGTTTGAGTCAATGATTCTTTTATAGAGATATGTCGATGTTTTATGGAGGCTCAGAGTTATCTTGCATGTCTGAGCCAAGTTGTGACTTGAAAACCCAAAGCTGAGATAGTGAATTTTAATTAAATAAACACATATAGGCACGCGCGCGCGCGCGCACACACACACACACACACACACACACACAAATATATTAAAGACTTTGTTTTTCTAGGCTGGGTTCAGGTACAAGGGTTCATGCTTGTCATTCCTGCACTTTGGGAGGCTGAGGCAAGAAGATCATTAGATTCTTGGAGTGCAAGAACAGCCTAGGCAACCTAGTGAGACTTTATCTGTATTAAGAAAAAAAAAAAGAAAAGAAAATTAACTGGGTGTGGTGGCATGCACCTGTAGTCCAAACTACAGGGGATGCTGAGGTTGGAGGATTGCTTGAGCCCAGGAGTTTGAGGTTGCAGTGAGCTATAGTCATGCCACTGTACTCCAGTCTGGGCAACAGAGTGATGCCCCATCTTTTAAAAAGAAAAGATCTTGTTTTTTCTAAAAATGAATTATGGATATGAAACTCTTTTAGTTGTAATTTTATATATGAAATTGAGAGGTCCAGAAGATGAAATAAAATTAGACTTCTATTGGAAAGGATTAGAATTTTAGCTCTTAACGCCTTACTTTTTACTTTCTTTCTTTTGGCCAAGTAAAATGGCTAATTATACTGGGAACTAGAAATAGGTGGCTGTGTATCTTATTCAGTAAATAAAGAATGATGTTAACCTCTCCAGAACGCTGGTGACTATTGAGTTTCAGCAGAAAATCCTATAAAGGAGAGAGAGCTGCAGAGTGTAATAAACTCCCGGATGCTCAATAAAAACCTCTGTTCTCTTATGCTGGCTGGTGAAGATCAGGGGTGCCGCTGCCGAGCTGCTGAAGTCTTCTTACTGGTGTGAAGGTGATGAGATTTCTTTTCTGCTATCTGTCTGAATTACTTCTGGGCTTCACAGAGATGGGAACTCTTATTTGATAGGAGCTCACAGACTTTGGAGATCTTATTTCCTGTAAGTTTAACTTACCAGTCTTCATTTGCCAAATAATTTCCACTTCTGAGAAGGGTGTGTGGTTAAGCTGACAAGCTTGTGTTCAGTTCTCTGCTGTTACTTTGAGGCTGTGGGACTTGGAAAAGGCAACCTAGCCTCTCTGTGCCATCTTTTTTGGCATCTAGCGATGGACGAAAGGAAAACCAGCCTTTGTAGGGTTGTGATGAAGGTGAAATGAGATGATAAATACCAAGTACCCAACAGATGGTTTTACTGTCACTGTTTTCTCAAAACCTAAGGCAGGGTTTCTGAACCTCAGCACTATTGACATTTTGGGCGGGATAATTATTTGTTATTATCCAGGATGTGGGAGGAGCATCCTGCTCATTGTAGGGTATTTAGTAACATCTCTCCTAGATGCCGGTAGCACACTCGTCCTCTTTGTGATACCAGAGATGTCTCAGGACTAACTTGTTTCTGATCACTGACCGAAGTCTACTTCAGAAAAGCTAATAGCCGATGTCAGGTTTTTTTTCTTTGTTCAAAAATGGTGTAGAGCAGTACTTGGAATGAATAGGCAACTTCAATTTAATAATTGCTTTTACATTTAGTAAAGAAATTATATAATGGTAGTGTCTTCCCTCTCTTACCCCCACCCCATTTATTTGAATTAATAATTTAAAAAGTACTTTTAAATCTTAGGCCCAGCCATCTGTTCCTTCCTGTTGCCTTAAATCAGCATTAATTGCTTTAGGATGGGCTTAGAAACAAGAGCGGAAACTGTCTCCGATGACCCCAAATCATAACAGAACTCAAATCCTAAGAAAAACCGCAAGTAGCTTATGATGAAGCTCAAAACTTAAATGCCTCCTCAACAATTTAAATTTGGATCACACAGCTTATGGATTTGATGTGACATTTTAACCTCTATGTATCTAACATTTTCTGGTTTTTTTTTTTTTTTTTTTGAGACGGAGTTTCGCTTTGTTACCCAGGCTGGAGTGCAATGGCGCGATCTCGGCCCACCGCAACCTCCGCCTCCTGGGTTCAGGCAAGTCTCCTGCCTCAGCCTCCTGACTAGCTGGGATTACAGGCGCACGCCACCATGCCCAGCTAATTTTTGTGTTTTTAGTAGAGACGGGGTTTCACCATGTTGATCAGGATGGTCTCGATCTCTTGACCTCGTGATCCACCCGCCTCGGCCTCCCAAAGCATTTTCTGCTTTTAAGATATAAAGGTATTGACATAGAGGTGGAGAGAAAACTTCCTTCTAACTTTTCCTGGAGAGTCTAGCATCTTTGACACAGTATAGAAAGAAAAAAAGATATGTATTTCGTACTGGTTCTAGATAAGAACATTAATTAGATTTAAAATGATGCTTATAGCAAGCATATGTACAACGTAATATGTTCCAGCTACGACTCTAAGCACTTTTTCCATTTTAATTCACTTGCTTCTCAGAACAGTTCTGTGAGGGAGGCCCTGTTATGCCTGCCTCTCCCTTTACATTTTTGTACACAAGGAAACTAAAGCAAAGCAAAGCTGATTGCCCAGAATTACAAGTTAATAAATGTCAGTCTTGCCTGGTGTGGTGCTGCACACCTGCAGTCCGAGGTACTTAGGAGGCTGAGGTGGGATGATCTCTTGAGCCAGGAGTTTGAATCTAACCTGGGCAACATAGCGAGATTTTTGTTTCTTAAAAAAAAAAAAAAAGTAAATCTGGCTACTAGTCTTTAACTCCATTCTGCTGATTCTAAGACTTGATGCACAAGATCAGGGACTGGCAAAACACGGCCCATGGGCGAACATCTGGCCCACTGCCTATTTTTTATAAATAAAGTTTTACTGGTCAAGGTGTAAGGGTGAGGAAAAAAGAGTTGTCTTGGAATAGAGCCCCTACTATTTGTTGACTTATTGTCTATGGCTGTTTTCTTGCTACAACAGTGGAATTGAGTGGTTGCAACAGAGACCATATGGCTTGCCAAGCCTAAAATATTTACTGTCTGGCTCTTTATAGAAAGAGTCTGTCTACCCATACAGAAGACCATTCTCATCCATCTGTATAGTCCAGAAAGGTAAGAACAAATTTTTAAAAATCTTAATTCCATATACTTTCCAATAAGATGTAGTTAAAACTCATCTTATACATGGAAGGTCCAAGAATTTGGTGTCATTCTCCAGTGTTATGATGAATGTGAAATCATTTACAGGACACCACTCTTCGTCAGGGCATTTGGGAGAGGAGAAAGGAACAGATAAACATGTGAAACACGGGAGAGGGTGTGAACTCTAGTACTCTAGAAAGCCAGGCTTCAACTCTGCAAAATTTGAAAATAGCACTCTTAAACTTTCCGTTCTCGCTGCTTTTCTGCAACAGCTTCAGAATAGAAACTGACAGGCCCATTTTTATAGAAAGCAAATGGCAGTGTGTGGGTGGTGCCTTATAACAGAGTGACTCAAGGTTAGGTGGGGGGAGACCAAGAATTGAGTTTCTTTTGTTAAATCAGAAATTATGCAAATTTTACAAAAAGTATTAGAGGAAATGTGTAAGGCTTTAATTGGTTTTGTGGGTTTATCGCTTTTTTTAAAAGGTTACTTTGTGAACATTACCCTCTGCTGAACATTGTAGACACTTCCTGAACTTTAATGAGATCTCGGAGTAGAGTCACAACAAATGTGACTCTCAAATATTTTCAAGAGATGGTATTATCTTGGGCTGAAAGTAGTTACACTAAGGCTGTCATTTCTTAGGAGGATTTACTCTACCACAGAAGCTCCTCTATCTGAAATTACGATGAGCCCCAACATAGAGCTTTTGCTCATGCCAAATTCACAGAATACTTAGTATTTGCTAAATCAGTGGTGGCCTACTTTTTAAAGCTCATTTATTACACTGAACTTTAGATAATATAGAAATGCTTTCTAATTACAGTTTTGTCCCCTGGTAAAACTAACACTGTGCATCGCATTTGTATTACTGACATTTCCTTCTAAGCCCTTGAGTGAAGGACGCCGAGCTGCTGCTCTCTAGGATTGGTTATTTTAAACTGACTTCTGCTTGAGAGTAGACTAAGCTAGTGTAGTTCAAAATCAAAAGTATTAGCAGAAGTGTTTGTTTCAGGCAAGATTTTTTCAGTGCCTCCTATCCGATGGGGTAGATGAATGATTTTTGTGTCTTAGGGCTTGAGACATTATGAGTTGTTCACCGAGAATCAGGTCAGAGGACTGACTCCAGATACCGCAGTGTGCTTCGATGCTGGTACCGGTATTAAGAGGCTCAGAGGAACATTGACCATACTCCTAGCAATGACAGCACAGTCACAGCTGGCCTGTGGCTTACAGTGTCTGCAGGGGCATCCATTCCCATCCCTCTTACCCTTTCTTACGTCTCTTCCTACACTTTACCATCTCTGTTAATTACAGTTCCATTTCAGATAGAGAGTTAATTGATTTAAGTGTATTATTGGACCCCAGTGCCTACAGTGTATTGTTGAATGAATGGATGTTTTGATTTTTTCTTCTCCTTTGAAGCAAGGAATTTACTACTTGGAACTATGCTGCACAGGTTTTTCTTAACATTCTGTAGGATACACATTACTTTTTTTAGAATGTATCTTTCATTGCTGCAAAAATCAGTTGTACTTGAGACAGTTTGGCACCGATTGAGAGAGGAATGGGGCATATGTTGGCACTGCGGACAATGGGTTGGGCGTTGATGTTGTGATAGGTAGGAGGGAAGGGCTCACAGACCAGACGTGCTGCCTCTGAATGCAGGTGGTGATCAGGACATGCAGTTATGTAGGACTACACTTCGTGGAAGAGGTAGCTTGGTAGGGTGGTTGAGTTTCCTTACTGGAGTCCGGCAGAGATAGACTTCTGTTCCAGTCCTGGCTCACTGGCTGTTTGACACTGGACACCTTGATTCAATCCCTTTGAACATTAGTCTCCTTGTTTCTTTGATGGGGATACATATCTGCTTCACACACAGCCTTGTGGGAAGATGTAAAAACCCCAACTCTGGGTGTGTTAGGGGCAAATAAATGCTGACTGTTAGCTTTCCTTCAGCCCAATTTGAACTGATTGATTTGCATTGGGACTCAGTTTTTAGTCACTGGCTTATGTTCAGAAACTTGGGAAAACCCAGGAGGGGGTTGACTTATCCTGAAATATCAGGTTCTTTTTGAAAATGTGCTAATTCCTTCAGGCCAACAAGGTGTCATCTAAGAATGTCTGCAAATTAAATAAATCCTAGGGGTCTTAAAAATATCATTGTAGCTTCCAGACATACCTGAGTTACTCTTAAGAGCACGTTGCCTTGTAAGAATCCATTTTGTGATATTTGTTTAAATTATGTTACATCGAATTGCAGACTTGTAATCTGTTTTCAAAATGGTATATCTGCCCCCAAATTGATCAGCACCACATCTTTTACTTGCTTATCTCTGCTTTCCATATGGTCATACTCCAAAGCTAGACCTAGAGCAGACCCACTAACTCATTAACCTCAATGACACGAAATAGAAACCTTCCAGAAGGGGACCAGCTATGGGAGGCGGCAGAGTGTTTAAAATCTCTCATAGCCCCCTGCATTTTCCTAAGCCTCTGGCTGTAAGCATTAGACTGGGCTCAAGTTTTCACAACCCTAGGGGAATTTGTTATGGGTTGAGTCTGCTGTCATTTGAAAATTACTGCTTCGTTCTTTGAGATACATTTAAGTAGAATCGCAGAAAAGAGACCTTCATTGGCATTTTTTTGTTTGTGTTGTGCCCATCAAAATCCCAGCTCTCCAGAGGCTTGCCGTGACTTGGGGTGGGGAGTGGGAGGTGGAGACGCTGTAAAACTGGAGCGATCAGGTTAGGTAAGGCCATGCTAGAGTTGGATTCAGCCCAAAACCTGATTCAATTTGAGAACACGGTAGAGCCCATTTCCAAGCTGTCACAGAATCAGGAGATGGGGAATGAAAAATCTTAGGCATCTATTGGGAAAGATTTTTCCACAGCTTAATTATTTTGTTTGAGGTCTTAGGAGTTCTCCTGGTACTGTGTGAATGTATTATAGAGAAAACTTTCTTAAGGGTCCCTCATGTTTTGGAGTCTAAAAAGTTATAAGTTGGAGCCAGGTGTAGGGGCCCAAACACCTGCAATCCCAGCACTTTCGGAGGCCGAGGCAGGAGGATTCTTGATTGGCCCAGGAGTTTGAGACCAGCTTATGCAACATGGCACGACTCTGTCTCTGCAAAATATAAAAAATTAGCTGAGTGTGGTGGTGCATGCCCATAGTTCTAGCTACTTGGGAGACTGAGGTGCAGGGTCTCACTCAAGCCTGGGAAGTTGAGGCTGTAGTGCTCCTGGCACCTGCACTCCAACCTAGGCAACAAAGCAAGACTTTGTGTCAAAATAAAAATTAAAAAAATAAAAATAAAACATATAAATAACAAGTTATAAGTTGTCCCTGCATGTAAAACAAAAATTGTCCCTGCATATGAATCACTGTCTTTGGGCTTTCTGGAAAGTAATAGAAATGTCTGTGGATGGGCAGCTTGGCGAAGGCTATTTCTAAAACTCTGATAACAGATTTTTGGTAAATGACAGAGAGCCTGAATTGTCCCATGGGATGAAACACCAGCCTGAGACTTTACAAAGTAGGGCTCTCATTGAGGTAATTCTCAGTATGCAAAATGAAGATGTCACACCCTAGACGGTATATTTCAATGCTATTATTACTGAGAGCCAGTCTGGCATTAGGGATCAAACTGAGTAGAAAATGTATTTCTGGCCGGGTGCGGTGGCTCACGCCTGTAATCCCAGCACTTTGGGAGGCCGAGGTGGGTGGATCACGAGGTCAAGAGATCGAGACCATCCTGGTCAACATGGTGAAACCAAGTCTCTACTAAAAATACAAAAAGTTAGCAGGGCATGGTGGTGCGTGCCTGTAATCCCAGCTACTCAGGAGGCCGAGGCAGGAGAATTGCCTGAACCCAGGAGGTGGAGGTTGCCGTGACCCAAGATTGTGCCATTGCACTCCAGCCTGGGTAACAAGAGCGAAATTTCGTCTCAAAAAAAGAAAAAGAAAATGTATTTCTACATGGTTTTCTTTTTAAATATGGAATTTTTTTATTATTGTTTGTGCTAGTTTATTGTTACTGTTTGTATAAATTTATGAAGTACATGAATAGATTATGGAGTGGTCAAGTTGGGGCTTTTAGGGTGTATATCACCCATGTACCTTGTACCCAGTTAAGTAATTTCTTACCATTTAGCTCCTTTTCTAAATATCCAACTCTGAGCAACAGTTGATTGTATTGGGAGGGTTGGAGTAAGAAGAATGTAAATTTCTTATGCTAAGATGTGGTAGGAAAAAGAAACATGCTTTTCATGAGAAAAAGGCTATTTAATGTCTCAGAGATGGACATGTTAATGTTGGCTTGAGTAGAAAGATCTGGATACTGATCTCCAGCTCCATGCCCTCTCAGTTTTGGATTTTACTGTTTCCAAATGTGTTTAAAGCCATATTGGTTACCTGGGAGTGATGGGGGCATCTGTAATCCCAGCAACTCAGGAGGCTGAGGTGGAAGGATAGCTTGAGTCTGGGAGGTAGAGGCTGCAGTCAGCTGAGATTGCCCCACTGAACTCCAACATGGGTGATAGAGTGAGACTCTGTCTCAAAAAAAAAGTCATATTAGTACTCTATAAATACTAAATTTTACATTAAAATAAAGATGGGAGGGACGGGTGCGGTGGCTCACGCCTGTAATCCCAGCACTTTGGGAGGCCAAGGCGGGCACATCACAAGGTCAAGATCGAGACCATCCTGGCCAACATAGTGAAACCCCGTCTCTATTAACCATCTCTACTAAAAAATACAAACATTATTTTTTGGACATGGTAGCACGTGCCTGTAGTCCCAGCTACTCGGGAGGCTGAGGCAGGAGAATTGCTTGAACCTGGGAGGCGGAGGTTGCAGTGAGCCGAGATTGCGTCACTGCACTCCAGCCTGGTGCCTGGCGACAAAGCAAGACTGTGTCTCAAAAAAAAAAAAAAAAAAAAGATGGGAGGTAGGAAAAGATTCCCCAGTTATCCAAAAAAACTCGATCGATGTGCTGCTGACTTCTGTTTGGTTTAGAAATGTTTGTTGAGCAGCTGTTTGAATTGGTTGAAAGTGAATTAAAAATAATTTTATCTTGACCTTTCTCTTTGTAACTTTAACATCACCTCGTGAGGTAGTTGAAAGTCCTGGAATGCCTTTCAAACTCTGGGTGGGAATTACTGTTTACAAGTTGTCAGCCAGTGTCACTAGGTGATAATTCCCCTCCGTGTGAGTGTCATGGTTACAGTCTGCTTTTTTGCCTCTAAAAGAACAATTATATTCAAGAAATTTCCTAGTGCATTTAAAAACAGCTGGGTGAAAGTCATTTTAAATCCCCAAATCCAACACATTAGTTCTTTTATGCATTTAATTAAGCAGAAGTTAAAATAAATTAGAACAGGAGACATTCAGTGCTGATTGTTGAATCAACAAAGCAAGAAACAGCCTAGCATTACCCTACCACAGATGTCTGTCAGTCAGTGCTGTTGCCCTATGAATTTGCATCAACTCTTAACATTTTTTGAATAACAATTTCTTTTCTAGTAAAAACTGGCATGTGATGTATAGGAAGCAATATTTTTTTTATACAAATGATATTTCCACATATCTCTCTGTGTCTAATTTTTCCCCTTGATGATACATTGATATTGGTGGCTTGGATAACTTTTCTGGAGGATGAAGGATGTGAGATGGGTTAGGCTAGAATGGTAAAGTTTGGAAAATGTAGAAAAATAAGATTTAGCAGTAAATTTGGGTATTATTAGTGGAAGTCATGGTTGAGATTGTTTCATTTCTAGTACTAAATTATTGTTTAGGACCTGTTAACTTTAATTTGTCTTTGTAATGAAAGTAAAGTATGGTTCATGATAGGAAAAGTTGATTAAAAATGTACCATCCAGAAACTGAGTTCTGTGTTCTTCTTACCCACAGGTATCGCTGTTAGCATTGCTTTTTTTCCCTAGCATATATGTACTTTTGGCTATCTTCTTTTTTTTTTTTTTTTTGAGACAGAGTCTTGGCTGTCACCTAGGCTGGAGTGCAGTGGCATGATCTCAGCTCACTTCAACCTCTACCTCCCAGGTTCAAGTGATTCTCCTGCCTCAGCCTCCTAAGTAGCTGGGATTACAGGCTCACGTCACCATACTCGGCTAATTTTTGTATTTTTAGTAGAGATGGGATGTCATCATGTTGGTCAGGCTAGTCTTGAACTCCTGACCTTGTGATCCGCCCACCTCAGCCTCCCAAAGTGCTGGAATTACGAGCCACCGCTCCCAGCCTACTTTTGGCTATCTTTTAAAAACAGGATTATGCTTCCTAGGCAGGTTTATGTCTCTTTTGCCATTTAATGGAATTCCATGATTGATACGATATTTGACATTGGCTTCAAATGACCAGGGGGAGAGAGGTGGGGTCCATGGCTGATGTTTCAGCTGAAGCAAGGTTACCCTAAGTTTAGGGTAGTTTTGCAGCTGGGTAATGAGGGTTTATTATTATACTGTTGCTTTTGCATACATTTTGAATTGTCCTTCATAAAATTGTTTTAAGTGTTCAGTAAGTCATAAACATCTCCCCAGATCTACTCATTCACATCAACACCAACGCCATTCTTTTTTTTTGAGACAGTTGGGCTCTGTTGCCCAGGCTGGAGTGCAGTGGCGCGATCTCAGCTCACTGCAACCTCTGCCTCCCAGGTTCAAAGGATTCTTCTGCCTCCTGAGTAGCTGGGATTACAGGCGCACGCCACTGCACCCGGCTAATTTTTGTATTTTTAGTAGACATGGAGTTTCACCATATTGGTCAGGCTGGGCTTGAACTCTTGACCTCAGGTGATCCACCTGCTTCAGCCTCCCAAAGTGAACACCATTCTCAAGAGCCACATGTCATTCCATTGTAGCATGGATCATATTAATAATTTAACCACTACCCTATTGTTAGATATGTCTGTTCTCAGTTTTTTCGAACATTCTTGCAAATAGAGGAAAATTTGTTTAGTCATTAAGAAGACATTTGTAGGTTAAATTTTTATTTATTTTTCACTACCCTACAAGGAATCTGGAATTACTGTCACAGAAGAGACCTGGCTAGTATTTTGCCTTAGTTAACAAAACAATCACAAAAAAATCTTTGTTTAGAAAGTTACTAAAGTCTGTGAAATTAGTACATTTTCTGAATGCTTCATTGTAATTCAAGTGAATATTTTGCTTTCACACCCACGAGAAACACACAATTTAGTGTATCAAGTAATTTTTATTGCCAGATGTCTTGGTGTCTTGATATATTTTAACATGTTGGGGTTGCATGTGACTCTTCTGAAGACTTCTATCGGGAAATTGATAGTTAATGCATGGTCTGTGTCTCTCTATTGCTTATTTACCGTGAGTTACTGATTCCCGTTTCTCAGCTGAGAGCTGTTATAGGCCCTTCCCCTCATCAGGGACAGTTGGAGCCAGGTAGGATAGAGATTGGGTAACTGTTGGAATGAGGACCAGCAACTTCTTTCTTACTGGCTTCTACAGCTAGTTAGACTGAGAATCCTGACTGAGGAGTATTATCTGTCCTGTGAGCCTCCAGTTAGCCGGGGTAAAAATAATACATTAAGAATCACTAGCTCTGGCCGGGCGCGGTGGCTTATACCTGCAATCCCAGCACTTTGAGAGGCTGAGGTGGGTTGATCATGAGGTCAGGAGTTCTGGTGAGTATGGTGACACCCCATCTCTACTTAAAAAAAATACAAAAATTAGCTGGGCATGGTAGTACGCGCCTGTACGGCTACCCCGAGGCTGAGGCAGAACTGCTTGAACCCAGGAGGTGGAGTTTGCAGTGAGCCAAGGTCACACCACTGCACTCCAACCTGGGTGACAGAGTGAGACTCCGTCTCAAAACAAAACAAAAAAAAGAATCATTACCTCTTCTTACGTGTGTTTAGTGTGAGACAGGTGCTGTGTTATACCTGGCACTTACCTTAAACAGCTACATCTTTATGAAGACTGTCAGAGGCAGTGTGTCTTATTCTCACTTTACAAGTGAGGAAAGGAGGCCTAGAGAGAGAAACTAACTTGTTAGTTAAGGTTGCACAGCTAGATACAGATTTTTTAGATGCTTTAATTAACCCTAATTTTAGTAGCTTGGATCAAGATGCCATTAAATCAGTGATGAATTTTTGGTAGATAGGTATTTCCTTATTAATTATAATGTATGCATCTAAAAGCCATAGATCTAGGCCTGTGATTAAAATCTGCTGGTTGCTTTTGTGTCTAAAAGTTTCCTTCCTGTCCATGCCACAGTAGCTAAATTTTGCCCACTTTCTATTTTCTGTTCTTACTTTGATTTGGAACAAACCAAGCTTCAAACGCACAGGGTTCCAGAGTGGTAGACTGGCTTGCTTATTTGATACATTTATTTTCTTTTCTTTTGAGGTGGAGTCTCGCTATGTAGCCCAGGCTGGAGTGCAGTGGCGTGATCTTGGCTCACTGCAACCTCCACGTCCCGGGTCCCAGTTCAAACAATTTTCCTACCTCAGCCTCCCAAGTAGCTGGGATGACAGGCACGAGCTACTTTTCTTAAGCTAGTGATTTCTGGAAATCAGCAGCCCCTCTTGATGTGGCACACCTGGGACCATAAGTCAGTTATAAAGAGTCCTTATGAATGCTGGTCCATGGATGGGAGGGGTGGGGAAATGACTGATGAGAGTTTCAAAAGGTAGTTTGTGTACAGCCCTTCCTCATGAATTAAAATTTATGAAAGCTGTTTGGGAAATTTGATACCCAGAGGTACTGGCACCGCATTTGGTAGCACAACATGCTGTGTGCAGTGCTGGAGCAGAGTCCTGATGTTGGGCAGATTAGGCTGCTTTATCATCATTAGACAAACAGTCCCGTGAATGAGGGGCTGTGGCTGGGATGATCCAGCTCAGCTTGTGCTGTTTCCAGTCTCATAAGCAAACCAAAGGCTTGCGTGTGGCTGCCCTCCCACAAGCCAAAGAAAGCAGAAGATGAATGGAAGTGTCTATTGTTCTAAAAGACACTTGAAAACCAACAGCTGGGAAAACTGTTCCAAATACTTGAAGGGGTAGACCGATGGGTTTTAAAAAATGAAGGTGGGGTAGATATTCATGTGTTGGCCAGGGAAGAAACAGTCAACATGTGTTGTACAATGTCTGGTATAGTTGTCTAGTCTTTACGAGTTGTCTGACTGCACAGCAGGGGAGTCAAGAATTTAGAGGAGTGGGGTGGGGTTGAAACTGATGGGAATGACCTGATGGTACCTACCCACAGTCCCTTCTTATTTGGAAAGAAGTGCAGTCCATTGTAGCTTTCCCTCTGTCTTTCCATCTTTGGTTTCTTCAGCTTGGAGCATTCCAAACGAGGTGGGCTCATCCCTGGTAAAAAGTTCCCTGGTTGAGAGCTCAGTGTGAATTTCCCGTCCTGTCTTCCAGGTTCCTCTGCTTGGCATCCCACGTTTCTAGAAAAAGTACCCAAGCTGCTTCCCAGACCTGTCATAACCATGCCCCATTTTGATGCTTATTAAAAATAACCCCAAACACTTGTACTTTTTCTATTGGTGGTTTGTGTAAAACTTTATTTTTATTCTCCCAAAGTAAATGCCTGTTGTAATACCCAATTGGCTCTTTTAATTTGCATCCCTAAGTTTTGGGATGCTTCCCAATTAAGATTAAGATCTCTGTATTAGATACAGTTTTTTTTTTTTTCCTTGAAATGTTTTCTTAATGGCTTTTTAAAAAATTAAGGATAGTCATCCTGAGTTAAGTTTATTTGGCTAGGAGAAGGAAGAATATTCACAAAGGGCACAGGTCTCATGTGATTGAGAGACAGATACGTGGCAAGATTGTATCACAGTCAAATCAGAGAGTCTGGAAAGCTTGCTGCCTCAGGGATGGCTGTACATACGAACTCCCAAATGGTATATTTCAAACTGTTTTCAAACTAATGGCCATCACATTTGGCAGGGGGCCCAACTGTGTTGGGTTCATTCTTCTTTTTTTTGAGACGGAGTTTCGCTGTTGTTACCCAGGCTGGAGTGCAATGGCACGATCTTGGCTCACCACAACCTCCGCCTCCTGGGTTCAGGCAGTTCTCCTGCCTCAGCCTCCCGAGTAGCTGGGATTACAGGTGCGTGCCACCATGCCCAGCTAATTTTTTGTATTTTTAGTAGAGACCAGGATGGTCTCGATCTCTTGACCTCATGATCCACCCGCCTCAGCCTCCCAAAGTGCTGGGATTACAGGCTTGAGCCACTGCGCCCGGCCCTGGGTTCATTCTAAAAGGAGATTTTGACAGCACATCAAGAGGACAGAATGCATGCTAGGGTTTTGCGTGCTTGCTCAGTGGCAGAGGACTTGGTGGTGTTTTTCATTACAAAGTACCAGAAATTTAGCAGCCCAACCACGAGCCAGGCTTGTAAGTCACAGAATGACCCAGGTCAGTACATGCCAGAACCTTAACAATATGGTCGGAAGATCTCATTAGATATCAGTGAATAAGGCCAGTAATCCCAGCCTGTAATCCCAGCACTTTGAGAGGTCGAGGTGGGTGGATCACTTGAGGCCAGGAGTTTGAGAACGGCCACAAAGTGAAACCCTGTCTCTACTAAAAATATAAAAAATGTATCTGGGTGTGGTGGTACATGCTTATAATCCCAGATCCTCAGGAAGGTGAGGCACAAGAATCCCTTGAACCTGGGAGGCAGAGGTTTTGGTGAGGTAAGATGCACTCCAGCCTGGACAACAAAAGCGAAACATCCATCCCAAAACAAACAAAGATTCCGGTGAATAAGACCTCAGCTGGTCAGAGGTTCACAGGGTTTAATGGAATGTGGTGTAAAGTAAAGGGTGATCCCAAGGAGAAGTAAAAATCTTGACAGCTTACCCCTTCAGCTTGTCCCGCTTTTCCTCAACTGCCCTGCTACTGGCACATTTTCTCTTTCTCTATTTTGATTGTCCCCTTAAGCAATTTACTAATTAGACATTAAGACTTCCTATTCTCTCAATCCCAAAGCAAAACTGATGAGCAGAGCAAACCAGAGCGGTTGGGCTGGAACAGAACAAAGACAAACCTGATGCAGGGAATTGAAGCCCGACCCAAAATGGGCTACCCAAGAGGGTGGCCGTCTGCCCTGTTAATGCTGGCTTGTCCAAGTGTAATTATCAACAGTGCCCCCTTTCACTCTCCAAAGAGTCCCTGTCCACCGTTAATTGTGGAGTCACCCTCACATGACTGGTGTGAGGGAGGCAGAGTAGGTGGAGGTGTGAATGGGAGAGAGCGTCATCTCAGGGTGGCTGGACCTGCACCAGCATCTTCCCACATGGATGTGCTCCTAGCTTTGCCTGGGCTGAGTATCAAAAGAAGCAAGAAGGCCGGGAATGGTGGCTCACGCCTGTGATCTCAGTACTTTGGGAGGCCGAGGTGGGTGGATCACGAGGTCAAGAGATCTAGACCATCCTGGCCGACATGGTGAAACCCCCCCCATCTCTACTAAAAATACCAAAAAATTAGCTGGGCATGGTGGTGCACACCTGTAGTTGCAGCTACTCGGGAGGTTGAGGCAGGAGAATTGCTTGAACCTGGGAGGCAGAGGTTGCAGTGAGCCAAGGTCACACCACTGCCCTCCAGCCTGGTGCCTGGTGATAGAGTAAGACTCTGTCTCAAAAAAAAAAAAAAAAAAAAAAAAAACAAAGGCAAGAAATCTGGATAAAAATCCAAATCCAGAAAGGTGAATGTTTTGAGGTTAACACGTTGGCAATTATTCAGCTTTATTTAAAAAAAAAAAAAAAAACAGCATGGGGTGGGATAGCCTGGCAAAATATGTGGGTGACCCTTGGCTGCTTTTGAATGAAGTTCTCCATCCTGTCCTTCAAAAAAAAAAGAAAAGAAAGGAGATCAAGAAGGACAAAAAGGCGGGCATGGAAAAACCAGCCCCTGGTACAGGCTTTGGGGGTACATTGGTGAGCAAACTTTTTCTAGAGCTGTTTCTGGTTATGAGGTGTAGTGCAGGTTGCAAGGAGGTGGGGATGAGCATGGGGATGGGGATGCCTAGGGGCACAGCAGGGAATGAAATAGTTATTGGCACCCAGTTGGTGTTGGGTGCCTGCTGTGTAGCTTGCTTGGTGATGGAAATCTGTATATGGCACATGCCATGTGCACTGTGGGATGTGTGTAAAATGTGGGAGACAGGAGCTGTATAGAAACCATTATTTTCAAATGTGGTCATGGCTTTCAGTTTGGAATTTTTGTTCCTTTCCAAAACCGGTTTAGATGAGCAGCTTTGGTTTTGAGTGAGGTTGAGTTAATCTTCTGTCTTTGTGTTCTTTAAAAAAAGAAAGAAGTGACAATGTCCAAGCGTCCCTGGAGCCATTTCTGTCTCTGTGAAATAGGCAATTTAAGGTCCATCCCATCCTAAAAGCTTTTAGCTTGTGAAAAACTTCTTTTTTTGCTTTTAAAACCTTCACTCTGTGTTTAGAATAAATGGCATTCCTGGATCTGTTAAATAGGCAGTTAATAATGCCACAGAAGCTACCCACTGCACACTCAACCATAAAACTTGATCAGAGGCAGGATGTATATTGGAATATTCTGTAATGTTCCAATGCTGAAACATTACAATCAGCCTTGACCCAGCAATCTACATTCTTAATTGCAGCCTTCATTTACAGTGGGGTATTGATCTGCTTTCAGTTTGTCCTGAAGGTTGACTGGATCTCTATAATCTTTTCATGTCAGACTGCCTGCTAGGACCAGCATGAATTCAGCTCTTCAGAGGAAGCATTGTCATGTAGAGAGGACTCAGCTGTTTGTTTCACCTTGATATATTTCCCAATATATGCTTCATTCTCTGGGGTGGTTTCTATTCCTCTTCTATAGAATGTGGATTATAATGACTCATGCCCCATGGAGTTTCTATAGGGTTTAGATGAGATAATACCCTACAGTGTAGGGTTTGATACGGACGCATAGGAAGCACTAAAGAAACGGTAGCCATTAAGATTTTTTTGGCTCTGGATTTAAATTTTTTAAGATCCTGAATTTTGGATTAATAACGTTGTTGACCATGGAGGAAAATTGAAAAAAGATGTTGGCTTCATTTTCTTGATGACTGAAAAGTGAACTAGTGGCCGGGTGCAGTGGCTCACTCCTGTAATCCCAGCACTTTGAGAGGTAATGGATCACTTAAGGTCAGGAGTTCGAGACCAGCCTACATAGTGAAACCCTGTTTCTACTGAATATACAAAAATTAGCCGATGTGGTGGTGTGCACCTGTAATCCCAACTACCTGGGAGGCTGAGGGGCAGGAGAATAACTTGAACCTGGGAGGCTGAGGTTGCAGTGAGCCAAGATTGTGTGCCACAGCACTCCAGCCTGGGCCACAGACCAAGAACCCCTTCCCCCCCAGAAAAGTGAGCTAGTAATGAGAAATGAATTTTGGGAATAATTACAGTCCAAACATGGACTGTAAATTAGACCATATTATATCAGTGTTAAATTCTCTAAATTTGATAATTCTACTGTGATTATATACAAGAGTGTCTTTGTCTTAAGAAATTCACTCAGTATTTGGGGTCAAAGGGACATGATCTTGTCAAGTTATTTTCAAATGGTTGAGGAATAAATATTTGCATAGAAACATATAGCAGATGCTACTGAATATTGACGGTAATGGGTATGGGTAATAGGGACATAGGAGTTTGTTGTAAAATTAAATGTAAAGTTTTTAATAAAGTGGGCTGGTGAGGAAAATTCTGTATTTTTTCTCTAGGTCAGAACTACTGGTTCATTTCTCATAGAGCTTTCTGTCCAAAGGTGGATGGAGAACAATTAGTTTCTTCATCCTGTTTTTTCCCACCCTTCATTCTTGATTCCTGGGGATGGTTATTTGAAAAGAACTTCCTTGCCCAGCTTTCAGTGGCCCTGCTGTTTAGTTTCCAACTCCCAGTCATAATCCTTTGTTCATGACATTATAATCATCACCACAAGTGGCTAATTGTGATGTCACAAACGGAGGATTATGACTCAAATGAGGAATAAACAGCAGGGGTGGATTAATTCCTAAGCAACGAAGAAGATTCTGTTTGGTGCAAATTCCCCAGGGTAATAAAATTTAAAACCAGAAAAAGGCAAGAGGAAGACAAAGCTGAACATATGTGATCTATTAGCTAAATTGTCTTTAAGTGGAAAGTTTTTTTTGTCCCTCTCTCTCTCTCTTCCTTAATTTTCCACATGGTTTGAATAGCTCCTCTATGGTAGATAAATGGATTTGTTTTTAGGCCTAACGAAGCTCAAGGTGTGTTGGTGGCTAATTACAGGGTTGTCACACCTGGGCTGAAAAGTGAGTCATTATGGAACCTTTGGGGTGTTTTCATTTTCCATAAAGTTGAATTGCTCTTTGCGGTCAGCATTGGGAAAGTCGGACTATAAAGATTAGCACGATGGCTGAAGACAGCTGGGCTGATAATTGACAGCGGTCCCAACCTGGAAACCCTGGGTAAGGCCAGCAGAGCTGAATGGCATCAGTCACTCAGCACAGTTTTCTGAATGGGTTACATGTAAATGAAGCAGTGGTAACAGCTGTTGCTGTGGATTGCCCTAGAAATAGTAGGCAGTTCTCTGTGGAGTGTCATTTTCAATTCTAAGTCAAGGATATGTTTTCTTTTCCCCCACTTTTAGGAAATATGTGGTTCCCATACTATGCAGTTAACCAAGCCTTCAAATCCTTCTCTACACTTAACAGCTCCCTCGTCCTTGGGGTTACTTGGCTGTCTCAGGAGTACTTTTGAGTTTGTGGCCTTTTCTAAAACCGTGGATACAGTAGCCAAACTAAACTGGAAATCCCTTTGAATTGTTTTCCTCTTCATGGGACACAGTGTTCCTTTCTTCCTTCTGATATATTTAGTTCTCCGTCGTGCTTGAGCTCTCTCTCGACTCATGGCTTAACCCTCTCTTGAATATTGGAAACCCTGAAAAATATTGGTGAAAGGCTTGGGGCTACAGTTTGGCATCAGGCACAGAGCAAATAAAACCACATTTTGAAAACTTGGTAAATTGAGTTATAAAGGAGACTTCCCGTTTGACTCTAGGCATTTAATAATAGGCTTTATGCACAGAGTACAAATTACGTGATTATTATCTTGGGGCTGTGATTAGAATGTGTTGCTACATATTGGTAACATTTGGAAATGTAACTTCATCCCAGCTCCTTGGTACCTTACTGGCAATCCTGACATAAACATGGTCTTGAGGTTAGTTGTACGGTAGTTTGAAATTCCCTGGAAACTGAACAGCTATGAGAGAGTCATGGCTCCATTTGCCACTGTTGTCTCCTGTACGTGATCAGAGGTGTTTTCTGGACTTTTAAGAGTAGTTCAGACAGGCCTGGTGTGGTGGCTCTTGCCTGTAATCTCAGCACTTTGGGAAGCCGAGGTGGATGGATCACTTGAGGTCAGGAGTTTGAGATCAGCTGGATCAATATGGTAAAACCCTGTCTCTACTAAAAATACGAAAATTATCCGGGCGTGGTGGTGTGCGCCTGCAGTCCCAGCTACTCATGAGCCTGAGAGAGGAGAATTGCTTGAACCTGGGAGGTGGAGGTTGCAGGGAGCTGGGATCATACCATTGCACTCCAGCCTGGGCGACAGAGCGAGACTCCATCTCAAAAGAAAAAAAAAGTAGCTCAGACAGAAGTTTTGCCTTCTGAGTTGTAAGGTGATCACTGCTTTCCCATTTGGGAGTGTGTTGGTGTTGCTGTTGGTGGGATTCCTGCTCTTGTTTCCACGTCAGCGTGCTGCTGCCGGCTCTTCTCCAGGCTGTGCTGTTGGGACGTATCTCTGTGCCTGTATGTGGCCCATTAGGGAGTGGTTGCCTGTTCTTTCAAGGTGAGCATATATTTAGTTTTTCCTTTTGGCATCTTTTGGTTTGGAACATTTACAGCCCTTTTAAAAAAGGAAGTCATTTCTGTGTGGGTTTTCTCTGAGCCAGTAATTGCCACACTCCAGTGATACTGGGAGAACAAAGGGAACACATCCAAGCCCAGAGGGGCTCTGTCTTAACACGTGACAGGAGCGTCCAGGCCTGGTGTGGTTGTTGCTTTGGGAAGTCCATTACCCAGGGTTGTGGGAAACACAGGTCATAAAAGGGGGGTGGGGGGGCCTCTGATCCTGGGGCATTTACAGCTTAGTTTGGGAGCCAAAACTAGACCATGTGAAACAGCTTAGAACAATTTCAGAAGCAAAAATTAGCAAATGTGGATTAATGTAGATTAAAACTTGCCTGTAAGATTCCAAGGGACTTGGAAATCTGAGTTTTACAGTTGACTAGGAAAGGCTTTCTAGAGTAGTTGAGTTTGGGAACCAGGTTTTAAATGAACCAGTATAGGGTGGTGAAGATGATTGTGATATTTGTCACCAGAGACACCTCTGTGTGAAATTCTTCCCTGCCATTGACTGACCTTGGGACATATTATTTAACCCAAGTCTAGTCTCCTGGGGATGAGTCTTTCTCTCTCTCTCCCTGGCTCCTTCCCTCTCTCTGTTTCTCCTCCTCCCTGTCTCCTCCTTTCTTTCCCCCCTCGTGCCCCTCTCTCATTCTCTCTTTCTTAAAAGACTGCCTACCTCCCTCATCTGCTGGTTATGAGGATTAAATGAGATAGTGCATTTAAAGAATTGGGCAATGTGTTTGCACTTGCTATGGTTGAAAATTTGGAATTATCAGTGGAGGCAGGAAGAGTGCAAGATAAGGAAACTGGCATGTGCCAACAGGCGGGCTGATGGAGAAGGAAGACCTCAAGTGCCCTATTGTGGAGGGCATGTGAGCTTGGTTAGAAAGGAAGGTCTGGTCAGGGAGGAGAAGAGGATTGGTTAAAATTAAGAGAATCCTTGATGGGCTAGGTGTGGTGGCTTACTCCTGTAATCGCAGCACTTTGGAAGGCCAAGGCGGGTGGATCACGAGGTCAGGAGTTCAAGACCAGCCTGACCAATATGGTGAAACCCTGTCTCTACTAAGAATACAAAAATCAGCCAGGCATCATGGCACGAGCCTGTAGTCCCAGCTGCTTGGAAGGCTGAGGCAGGAGAATCGGTTGGGCCCGGGAGGTGGAGGGTGCAGTGAGCCAAGATCGCGCCATTGCACTCCAGCCTGGTGACAGAGTGAGACTCCGACTCAAAAAAAAAAAAAAACAAAATGAATGTTGATGGTCCCAGTAGGGATCTGACTACCTCAGGGATACAGACACAGAGCAGTGCAAGGAATTCACTGGGTGTTCATGCCTGTGCAGAAGAAAAGGGGAGAAGCAGGATTGGAGAGGGAGGATCTGAGAATGTGCTGCAGATATGCCATAGTGGGCAGAAACAGGCAGAACCCAGCAGTACCCCAACCCCCTGTAGCCTTGGCTGGGGAAGAGCTTTGCCTTGACACAAAAGCTGAAGGCTCCCTGCAGCTGAGTAGCAAGTTCTTTGCTGAAGGGAGCTCCAGGTTGTGCCCCAGCTAGGACTAGCTAGTGATACCTCTGCTATCTTTGTTGAGGTCCCTATTCTGCCTTATTTCTATCACATCAAGTTTATTTCCTTCACAGCATTTTTTTCATCAACTGTAATAAAAAGTTAATAAAAATGTAATCCTGTGTCTGTGCCCCCAGAGTGTGGCCTTTGTCAGCGTAAGTGACTGCTGGCACACTGAGGGGCACAGGAGAGGACACTGCCGGGTGCATAATGGCGTCAGGTTTCTTACTGCCATGTTTTCTTTTGAACTTGGAAAGATTAGTTACCACTTGTCGGGTTGTGAGTTGGAGCGCCGTCTTTCTGAACATTTGCAAAGCATCCACTGGGACTACGTGCTGTGGGGAGCACTGGCTGCTTCTTACCTCATTCCCATGGTCCTGTGTGGAGAGGAACTTGTTTGCGTTTGTTTTAATAGAGAGATGCATGCATGTTCACTTGATGGGTAAGGAAACTGAGTTTTACGGAACTTAAATGTTAAGGTTCTCCAGGACCACTCAGCTCAGGAGTGGCAGAGATGGGACCTCAGCTCTTTCTTCCCTCCAGGCCTGTCAACTTAATGCCTGCGCTGTCATGTGGCAGATAGAGCTGGGAGCTAGGGAATGAATGCAAGAAGAATTTGGCCTGCACCAGCCCTCTGATACTTCCTAGTGTTCTCTATGCTGGGGTTCAGGTTAGAACTGGCCTGTGCCGTGAGTAGCTGGTGAGACTGTGGGGGAAATGAGTGTTCTTAGACATCACTATTGGGGGCTTTAAATTAGCACAGCTTCTATGAAGGCGACTGGGCATGTCCATCATAATCAGATTTGCCTATACCCTTGGATCCAGAAACTCTGCCCCCAGGTGTGTGCCCTACAGATGTACTTGGCTGCAGTGCAAAATGACTCGTGTCAAGGTTATTCCTTGCAGCAGTGTTTGGATTTTGAAGGGATTGGAAATAACCTGACAGCCCATTAATAGGGGCTGTTTTAATAAATTACACGATGCTACATAATGGCATCTGTGCAGCTGTTACAATCAGAGAAGCATCACCTTATGAACAGATACATATGTTTGACTATATATCTAAATCTCTATTTCCCTAGATATCTTGTTAATCGAGTAGGGGAAAAGCAGTGTGTACGACAATATTTAGATGAAGCCACCTTTTTTTATGGGGCACAGACGGGATTATCTTTAGCATCACGGTATTAATAATTGGTGTTGCCTTGAGAGGTATGAGGAAGAGGTGCGATAAGGAGTCCATGTTTTTGTACATTTGACTTTGATTTATTGAATGTATACATATATTTTCATTTCATAATATTAAATTTAATAACGAAATCCCCAAGGGCCCGGCACAGTGGCTCACGCCTGTAATCCTAGCACTTTGGGAGGCCGAGGCAGGCCAATCACAAGGTCAGGAGATCAAGACTATCCTGGTCATGGTGAAAACCCATCTCTACTAAAAACCCATCTCTACTAAAACACAAAAAATTACCCGGGCTTGGTGGCGCACACCTGTAATCTCATCTACTCAGGAGGCTGAGGCAGAGGAATGGCTTGAACCCGGGTGATGGAGGTTGCAGTGAACCGAGATTGTGCCTGCACTCCAGCCTGGCAACAGAGCCAGACTCCATCTCAAAAGAAAAGAAAATAAAAAAGAAATCTCCAAACCAACCAACCAAAAATGCATCAAGCATTGGCCAGTGGGAGTAGGAAGAAGACATTAGATAAAGCTTACCAGCTAGACGATACCTACCCTGAAATGAAACGAAGGATCTTTTTGTCTCCAGTTGACAGGAAAACACCTAGGAAATTTTCACCAGTGTTGGAGGAAGTGTTGGGAATGGCTTGACTTAAACGTCATATTATCTGGCTTATTTAGAATTTGCTTTAGGGGGCCTTCAGTGGTACCTCAAGTTGGTACTTAGCCATCCACCAGGGTGGGTACCCACAGACTCAGCTATGCAGTGGAAAACAGGTGCTCTATGCTAGGCCTGTTGAGAGTAACAGCAGCATTTATTCATGTAACACTGGTTATTGATTCTTCTGCGCAGTCTTACTAGGGAGTCCACCTTTCTCAATGCTGTAAATGGACTTTGGGGCTGTACATTAAGGGACCTGGCCTGGTTTGATCTGGTTAAACATGGCTTTGGGACCTTCTTGGAAGTTTCTACTTGATACTCCTTATTCTTTTCAAACCAAATCACTGCAGTGAAAAGAAAACAAAACTATGAACTATGATAGGTATATAAAATTATGAAAAAGGAGTTTTTAAATTTATACGAAAGTATGAAAAAGAATGAGAAGTTAGGAAAGCGTGAATTATTTTTTAAGTAAGACTTTGTGGCTTTGTTGATCATGGAAATCTTTTTATTAACACATTAGACAAATTCTTTACATGCCAAATTGCATTCACTTAAAGAAACATTTGTGGGGGTGGAGTGTAAAATGTGCAGCAATACCTGCTCACCTGCTCCTTTTCAGGAAATCAATTTGTTAAATAGCCCTCAGAATATGACAGTTTTATGGTAGGATTATGACTTTTTTTTTTTGTTTCCACGTCTGCTAAAAAGGCTAACAGAATAAGACAATTTAATCACATGCCATTATGTTCATAGGGATGTGGGAAGCTGAGACGTGTTTCTAGAAGAGGAATTGGGTACCCAGCTTTTCCAAGCTTCTTAGCAAAATTGGATAATGACTTGATTTGGAGACGTCCCCATTCAGCCCCTTAGTCTAAGGGCCTCTGTCCTTCCTGAGTGTGACTGACATCACTTTTATGACTTTGGGTCTTTTGAGGTGGTTGTCAGGGAAGGTGTGTTGCCAGAACTGTTCTGTCTTCAACAGAGACAGAGAGACCTTTCCTGGAGTAATCCATGTTTCCAGTCAGATTTATGTTACTTACAGGGTATTAGGCAGGTACCAGGATTTAGCTGGGTGTTGCCCTGGAAAATTGTTTCGGACCTCAAGTCAAAAAAAGGGCTGCATGCTGACTTAGCCGAGGAAACAGCTTCCCACGGGGCAGCCTAGACTCTGTATCCTGGCATTTGTCATCCCAGCTGGAAGTTTTTGAGGATTCGGAGCTAGATAAAGCAGGAGCTCATCAGAGGCTCTCTTTTCTCTGTCGCCTCTATCTTTCCAGAGACTCAGAGGCCACCAGCTGTGGCAGCGGGTCTCAAGCTTTGTCGGTGATTAGCTGCACGGCAGGGAAGGCTCTTCGTATTTTCCTGTGTTCTGGGGCTCTCTGGTGGATTGGGGCAGGCTAATCTGGCTCCTCACTGAGCGGGATGCAGGCAAGTCAGAGTCAAAGAAAGAAGCCAATATCCCCACCACCCCCTTGTGTTTTCCATACCAAAGGACTTAACGCTTATGTTTGCAAAATTCAATTGTCGGCGCCCTTGTCAGCTGCTGCTTTAAATTCTGTGTCCTTTGCCTGTTTCTGGGTCATTGTCTAGTAAACGGTAAACATTGCCATATCCCAGCTTCCCTTTTCTGGGTTGTCTTAGGTGAGCCTTGTCAGTAGCAAAAGCTTAGATGGGGCGGCTTGACCTTGGCTGACTTGCCCTATTCTTGAACTGTCCTGCCCCTCTTCTCAATGCATCAGGGAAAATCTCTTAACATGCTAGCATGCCCTTTAGCTTGACAGAGAGGGCAGGGGCTGAGAAGTTTGGCGGTGCCCCTGCACCTGGTTGAGAAGCCAGTGCTGGTGAATGAGGCCTTGCTTAGCCCAGGCATTCTGACTGCCATTTGAGGACTCTTTTTACTGTAATAATCCATCACTCTGGACTTTATGCTCTAGGAATGAAAATTGTATTTACTGTTGGCCTAAGAAAAACATTTTGTAATTCATATTTGAGGCTGCTTTAACAAAGATCCCTAACACCAGCCAGAAGTGATTTGGCTATTGTAATTACCTATTTTGGAGAGCGATTCCTATTACCTGCTTCCCTATCATCATCTGTAATGGTTGAAGCTGAGCGTATACATTCACGCGTTTACATACAAGGTAATTTCTTTACTGGGTCTTAACAAAAAGTCTAGAAGGATTTTCAATAAAATTGGATGCATATTTATGATGGTTTGACTTAAAATGTAGATGCTGTGGCATGTATGAAATTCACTTTGGAGGGAATGGAGTCTTGAGCAAGTACCTCAACTAAAGATACAGGCAGTCAGTCTCTGCTAGGGTGGCTGAAACTGACAAACAGTGAGAGGGCTATCGGGCTGCTTATGTGGGAAGCCGTAATTTCTGTTAGAGGATGCTGAGGACCTTGGAGATGTCGGCACTGAAGCTGAACTGGTGAGGGCAAGTGTGCCTTACATCAGATCTGCTTCTCTCAGGGTCATTTCTTTGTAGCCCAGGTAAAGTAACATTTGGAGTTCTAGTCTTTATATTTATTGATGGTGAGTAACTCTCCCCCCAAAAGAGGGGGACAAACTAGTATGCAAATGATGACAAAATAGAAGAAATCTATCTCATTTTATGCGTTATCCCATCATTGAAATTAGTTCATCATAGAAATTGAGGTTTTAACTAGATTTTATTTATTTCTTCAGAGAAGCATTTTGGAAATCTCAGTTTGTATTCAGAAGATTTTCTAGCTAGAAAGCTTCAGTGGGGTTAGAAATAGGGGTCCTCTCAATTGCTTCTGAATGAAAGCATGCTTCATTGGAAGGACCATCAACAAGGGCCGCACTTTCTAGCAAGTGTCATTGCTTTTCCCATGCTATTGTTCAGCTTCCATTTTTTTCTTTTTTTCTTTGGGCACTGTCCCAACCCTCCCCTGGGTTCTTTCAGGCCAGACTTCCTTCTGGCATTATCCCCAACTGGGCAATGGACTTTACTTGTGACAATATCACCGGCTCTCATTGCGTGCAGCCGATGGCCTGGAATGCAGTTATTCACTATCATGTCTTGGAAATGCAAGGGACTCCAGGTTCTTCAAGGCCCCTAAACCCAAGAAGGCAGAGAGTGTGAGATGGCAAAGACCCCCGAAGGAACAGCATCAGATCCCTTCCTGTTGGTTGCAGGGTGTCTCATTTGCTGCTTTTCTCCAGGACAAAAGGCAATTGCTTAGTGCTTGATGGGCACGTGTTAAATACAACAGCTGTCTCAGGACCCTGTCTGCCTTGTTTCCATCTCCTGGAAACCTGATACATGCAAGAGGAGGAAGTATTGCAAAGACTGGAAGGCAGGTTAAACACACATGCACCAAAACAGTTAAAGCTTGAGTCACTAAAACGCTCAGTCTTTTTACCCTGTAGGCCCATGGAGGGGTAGATTCGTCCATTTTCCTTCCCCATCATCACACATTGTGCCATTTATAATTCCACGTCTCAGAGAAACCTATTCATTGAGATGGTTTCTGGTAATGACTCCTCTTCTCTTTGAAATGCCCTTCTAAGTATTTAGCCAAAAACAAAGCTTTTTGGTTTTTGAGCTTGTGTCAGGCTCTTGCTAGAGAGTGATTTTTTTTTTCAAGGAAATTAATAGATGATACACTCAATGGTAGACAGTTTTAGATCTCAGAGCTGTCTTCCTTGAAAGGTACATTACTGTTTCTTTACATCTCTCAGATGAAACTGCTCAGGGAATGATTGATTTTGGGAGTGAATTGCTATGTCTTTACATAGATAAAATAAAACCACAGAATCTGTCAATAGAGGAAATAAAATATGGCATGCCATCAATGTGGACTATTAGGCACCCTCAAATGTTGTAAGTCTATGTATATATGATAAGGAAAAATGTTTAAGATGTGGTTGGGTGACGTAAAAACAAGTTGCAGTCTGGGCACAGTGGCTCACGCCTGTAATCTTAGCACTTTGGGAGGCTGACGTCAGAGGATTGCTTGAAACCAGGAGTATGAGTCCAACCTAGGCAATATAGAGAGATCCCATCTCTACAAAAATAATTGGCTGGGTGTGGTGGCACATGCCTGTAGTCCCGCTACTCTAGAGGCTGACACAAGAGGGTGGCCTAAGCCCAAGAGATTGAGGCTGCAGTGAGTTGTGATCACGCCACTGCACTCCAGCCTGGGAGACAGGGGGATGACCTTGGAAATGTCGGCACTGTCTAAATCGCCTACATTTCTCTCAAACAACAACAAAAAAAAGTTGCAGAACAATATGCAAAATGGAGTGTGATCCTATTTGTGCTTCATGAGGGTCAGGACCATCCTAAGTATGTATGTATATCTCTTTGTGTGTCTGTGTAATTGCTTTGAAAAATAACTAAAAAGGTATGAATCAAACTGTGTTCCTTTAGGCAACACTGGGTAGAAGCGAACGAAGGGTGACCGTTGCGTTTTGTTTACATCTGTGTGCTGTCCTGATCTTATATAATGAGAAGTATTTATACATTATGGATAAACAGTTTCTGGAAAATATCCCAACAAAGTTAGTAATGCAACAGTGCTTTCCCTGAGGCCACCATTTTGGTTCTCACCAAGAACAGATGGTAGCATCAAATATTTCAGTAAAATTTTAATACCGCAGAAAGCATATGGAGCTTATGGAGCTTATGGAGCTTACTGTACCTAAGGTCTGACAGGTACAGTATAGTCATGTTAAATAAAGAGGATTATGTTTAAACCTCTGATTCATTAAAAATTTAGTGCTGGGGCCGGGCGCGGTGGCTCACGCCTATAATCCCAGCACTTTGGGAGGCCGAGGCGGGTGGATCACGAGGTCAAGAGATCAAGACCATCCTGGTCAACATGGTGAAACCCCATCTCTACTAAAAATACAAAAAATTAGCTAGGCATGGTGGCGCGTGCCTGTAGTCCCAGCTACTTGGGAGGCTGAGGCAGGAGAATTGCTTGAACCCAGGAGACGGAGGTTGCGGTGAGCCGAGATCGCACCATTGCACTCCAGCCTGGGTAACAAGTGAAACTCTGTCTCCAAAAAAAAAAAAAAAAATTAGTGCTGGGAGGATAAAAAGGGGCTGTTTACATCATACACAGGTCGAGGATAAATGCATTTTAGGTTGCAGAAAGTCCATAAGGTAAGTAGAATGAAAAATGAATGTTTCATGATATATTTTTTTAGTTTTATTAATTTTTGAGTACATTCCAGTGCTAAGCAGTGAATAATATATGATACATAATGAATTTTCTTCTGCTCCTATGCAGAGTTATCTCCTTAAGGATTCAGCTGCCCTTCAATAGGTGTGGTGTTAGTTAATGGTTTGATGAAGAGTTTTATGTTGCACATAAGTTGCAAATGGCATTCCTGTTATTTGGATACCCAGCAGAATTGGACAAACCAGTGTTCAAGTCTCCATGGCACAACCTAGTAGTGATACATCCTTGCACTAAACTTCCAGCTGAGGTTTTTCAGCTATAAAATGTGAATAATAAAATTATTTCACTCCATAGAGTTGATGTATGAAGTGCAATAGTGTACAAAAATGATGTAAGTTACAGGTTGCGGCACATGTTGTTTGGTAGATATTAGCTGCCATTACTACATTTTATAGTTTGGAAATGAGCAGAATTGAAAAATTCATGATAAAAGCTGGCTGCTTCTGTGCAAGCAGATATTAAGCTTTTTTGGGATGTTGTACATTCTCTTTTTCAATGTCTTCCAGCCCTGTTAGTAACAGATTTTTTTTTTTCTTTTTCCTTGTTTTTATTTTTATTTATTTATTTTTTTTGAGACTGAGTCTCACTCTGTCATCAGGCTGGAAATGCAGTGGCTCACTGCAACCTCCACCTCCCAGGTTCAAGCAATTCCCCTGCCTCAGCCTCCTGAGTAGCTGGGACTACAGGCGCATGCCACCACACCCGGCTAATTTTTTATTTTTTAGTAGAGACAGGGTTTCACTGTGTTGGCCAGGATAGTCTTGATCTCCTACCTCATGATCCTCCCCGGCTTGGCTTCCCAGAGTGTTGGGATTACAGGCGTGAGCCACTGCGCCTGGCCCAGTAACGGTTGTTTTTATAGCAATTGGATATGATGTGAAACTAAGAACTTTATTATTAATCGGTTGCTATTCCTTGGAATAAAAATGAAAAAAAGATTAACAATGGAAGAATATTAAAAGTACAATTTGCCCATTCATTACATCAGATGTCTCGGTTTTATGGCAAGGTAGGCATCATATTAAGGTCCAGCTATTTAGCAAGATGTATAAATGATTAATATATGAGAAATTATGAATTTAATACCCGTCCAAAACTTGTTAGAATAAATGGTTTTTATGTTCCCATTAGGTTTTGTGATGGGAAATAATATATTTTATGTAAGAGAAAATTCAAATGCTTCTGCTTATTACCCATGAGGTGTTCGTAAACTTGGCATGATATTCCCCTTTTCTAATATATTCTGAATTCTCATGGTTAAATGCGTAGGTAATGTGTTATAATTGAATACATGTTCTTATCAATAGTGTCTGTCAACCAGTTTCCAGTAGATTCAGCAGACATTTTCTGCCTATTAGGGCCTGGCCCTGGTGCTGAGGAGCACCCAGGCAGGGTTAAGTTCTTGCCCTAGAAAGGTGTGCTCAGATCCTCCAGTAAGAGGAAGGGATAATCTGCTACAGAATAAAGGTACACAAGGTGTGTGTTCAGGGGTGGGAGGGAGAAGATGAAGACATAATGAAATCTGACTCTAGGCTTGTGTGTGGAGAGGCATTAAGAAAAGCAAGGCTTGGAAAAGTAGGTGATATTCAGGCTGAGTGTGATGGATCACAAAGTCAGGAGTTCAGAGCCAGTCTGGCCAATTTGGCGAAACCCTGTTTCTACTAAAAACGTAAAAATCAGCACGGTGTGGTGATGGGCACCTGTAGTCCCAGCTACTCAGGAGGCAGAGGCAGGAGAATTGCTTGAACCTGGGAGGCGGAGATTGCAGTGAGCTGAGATCTCACCCATGGAATGAGATCGCATTCCAGCCTGGGTGACAAAGTGAGGCTCCATCTCAAAAAAAAAGAGAAAAAAGAAAAGTAGGTGATGTTCATGAGTTGAGTAGGGGATGAACCACCTACGCTTGAGAATCTACCATGCCATTTCAGAGAGAGGGAATAGCATTTTGAATAGAGAGAAAAGTGCATGCTAAGATGTGGGTACAAAAATGCCAATAACAAAACTGGAATAAGATAGGCAAGAGGCCAGTTCATGAAGGGCCTTGGGAATCTTTTAAAAAAGGCATTAAGTAACAGGTTTTTAAAAAGTCCCTTACATAGTAAAACCACAGTGAGGTAACATTATCTCATGTTGATTGGTGAAGATCAAAATGTTGGATAAAATACAATTGGTAAGGGTATGAATAAAAATCCTCCATTACTCCTAGCCTACAACTGTGTCAGTAGGAACATACATCTGGTTGAGAATCTGTCAGTTTCCACAGAAAGTAAAAATATGCATCCTTTCTGACTCAGTGATCCCACTTCTGAGAATTTATCCCATGGAAAAACTGTGTATCTCTACCAAGGTTTATGTACTAAGATAGTCATTGCAGCAACTATTGGAATAGCATGAAACTTAAAACATTCTAGCTATCCATAATTAGGGAATTTCAAATTGTGATATATTTGTGCAGTGGGACACTGTGTAGCCATTTATAAGACAGGAGACTCTGAATGTATTGATTTAGAATGATTTTCCATCTATATACTGAGTGAAAAGAGACTATGTGCAGAATTTGTATGGTATTCTGTTTAAGACTGTGGGAGAAAGAAGCACGAGGCACAAGCTGTTCTCTCTCTCTCTCTCTCATTCACTCACACATACTGTCTTTGGAAGGATATGGAAGAACAGTTACCAAAGTAGCTTCTGGGGAGGAGACCTACTTTTCACCCTGTATGCTTTTGAACTGTTCGGCTCTTTTTTTTTTCCTAACAGTGTTTTGCTCGTTGCCCAGACTGGGGTGCAATGGCGTGATCTTGGCTCACTGCAACCTCTGCCACCTGGGTTCAGGGGATTCTCCTGACTCAGCCTCCCAAGTAGCTAGGATTACAGGCACCTGCTACCATGCCCGGCTAATTTTTGTATTTTTAGTAGAGACAGGGTTTCACTGTGTTGGCCAGGCTGGTCTTGAACTCCTGACCTCAGGTGATCCACCCACCTTGGCCTCCCAAAGTGTTGGGATTAAGGGCGAGAGCCACCAGGCTGGCCTCTGGCTTTTGTTACAAGGTCCTCCATTGTTTCAAAATTTAGAAATAAGAGTTCTTGCATCGGCTTGAGACTCCTGGTATCTTAAGAGCATTGAAATGGGTGGACCGCCATTGCTCAGGGTTATGGGTAGGGCCATGAAAGGCTTAATTTAGTAATTTTTAGATCTCAATGTTCTTTCTATGGTAAGTTTCTTTGACTAAAGGATCTCTGTCTTCTTTCCTCCTCTGATACCCAGTCCCTTGCAGGATCCCACTTTACTACACCTCTGCATTTAGGCATTAATTCGAGATTTTTACAGTTTGGCTTGATTTGATTTTGTTTTGTTGTCGTTTTATGATTTCTGCATATTTGCAAGGTTTTTAAGAATGTCCCACATTTCCATTAAAGACACGATGAGTTCTACAGCTAGTGTGACATCTTCCAGGTGGTAGTGGTATAGTTCAGAAGTTTTTATGTTTGTTTCTTTTTAATTTTATTGTTTTTGCCAAGTGCACAGTAATTGTAATCAAAGATGCTAATTATATAATATACAATTTTGAGATTAAAACACTACTGTATATTATATACTAAATATATATTAATGTTTATAAATACATCTCTAGTTCAAAAGTGTTAGAATGAGTTAATGTGTTGGCAAGAGGGATGGAATGAGACTTAAGGATGTGTTTTGAGAACATTCTGTGGTACATTCAACATGGGGTTGAGCTGATTGGGATATAACTCATGTTCTTAAAATGAAGATTTTGAGGGTGTTGCTATAAGAACAATCCAAAAAATGGGTTTCTATAATGCAGTAGTAGTGCCCCAAAATTCCCCCTAATGCGTGCATGATCGTGCTATTTTGTTGTTGTTGCAAATTGAGATGAATACGAATTTATTTAAAAAATTCTAGCCAGCCCAGGCACAGTGTCTCACATCTGTAATCCAAGTACTCTAGGAGGCCAAGGCGGGCGGATCCCTTGAGGTCAGGAGTTCAAGACCAGCCTGACCAACATGGTGAATCCCTGTCTCTATTAAAAATATAAAAATTAGCCAGGCGTGGTGGTGCAAAACAATCCCAGCTACTTGGGAGGCTGAGGCAGGAGAATTGCTTGCATCTTTGCACTCCAGCCTGGGCAACAAGAGTGAGGCTTTGTTTAAAAAAAAAAAACACCTAGCCACATGCTTATTTCCAATGTGAACCCATGTTTGGTTTTATAAACCTTTCTCACTGATGGACTACATGAATACACTATTTTATATCCATACTGGCCAGGTACTTCGGTGGGTAGGTGCTTGGAGGAGCAGGTAACCGGATCTGAGAATTAGTCTTTGCTGGGGAAGCAACTGGAGCCCTGGCTTTCTTCAATGGAGAGATCCCTTTTCTGGCTTCGACCATTACAGGCTAGAGTGCAAGAAGGCTCTGTGAAAACTTACCATATTTATTTTTCATGCTTTAATCTGGTGATGGTTGATCTTGGAGTCAGACTGGGGTTTGAATATTACCTTCTCCACTGATATGGTCTGTGACTGTCTTAAACTTTCTAAGCTTTAAATTTTCATCTATTCAATGGGAATGATGACAGTTTCTCTCCTGGAGTTATTGGCAAGACTGATTTTGATGGGATTCAGGACTTACTATCACAAAATATGGCACCTTGAAATTTGAGAAAACAGAAGCAGAAAGGTCACTTTTACCTTCCTTTACCCTCTCCCCTGAGGCAGGCTATAAAACCTGGGAAGGCCACTCTGGCTTTTTCCTGCTCTTCTTCACTGAAGTAGGTCTTAAGACCCTGGTTTCAGAGGCGCCTCCCTCTACCCAGAGGAAAGGGACATCCTTATCACTGAAGACACAGAGCTACAGTTGGGGCTCAGAGAACAATACCCCGAAGTCTCATGCTTGAGCATGGTGAGTAGTTTTGAATTAAGGGAAATTGGAAGGGCTTCAAAATTGCCCCAGAAGCAAGGATTTTGGAAGTTTCTCTTATACTCCCTTTCTCCCCCATGATCTCTCTGGAATTTCCCATATATGACTTAAGAAAGGTTCTTCCAAAAGAAATGCGATGGTCTTAAAACGCCCTCCTTAGGAGTCTCATTAAATAACCAGGCAAGAGAAGAGAAAACACTAAAAGTAGTCACCATGCCCAGCATGTCTTCCCTCTCTTCTTCTGAGTCAGCTTTATTTATTTATTTGTTTGTTTGTTTATTTATTTATTTATTTATTTTGAAATGGAGTTTCGCTCTTGTTACCCAGGCTGGAGTGCAATGACGCGATCTCGGCTCACTGCAACCTCCTCCTCCTGGCTTCAGGCAATTCTCCTGCCTCAGCCTCCTGAGTATCTGGGATTAAAGGCATGTGCCACTGTGCCCAGCTAATTTTTTTTTTTGTACTTTAGTAGAGACGGGGTTTCACCGTGTGGACCAGGATGGTCTCGATCTCTTGACCTCTTGATCCACCCGCCTCGGCCTCCCAAAGTGCTGGGATTACAGGCGTGAGCCACCGCACCCAGCCAAATAAGATAATCTTTGGTAGCAGTGCAGTTCTGCTCCTCACCTTCCAGTATTCAGTCCCATTCAGTTTCCAAAGGATCACTTACAAGCTATTTTCTATCCTTTGGGCTCATTTATCCCCCTGAGAATGAATCATTTATTGCTCCTTCAAAATGGCCCACAGACCCCCACTTTCCTCGCCCCTATGAAAAAGATATTTATACCTCAACCATGTGGCGCTTCTTTGAGTCTCATATTTTGCATGGCTCCTGTACTTAGGCATGTTAATGCCTTTTTTCCTGTTAATCTTTCTGTTGTCCGGTATAGGGAGAGGGAAAATTCCTTTCACCCCTACAACACCAAGAAGAATTGGAGGAAACAGGCCTTGCTAATTTCCCCTGCGTTTATTCCCATTAGACCATACTCTTTTATCCTCCAATTTTATTTCTCCATGACTGTTCACTCTTCATCAAACCCAGGCATGAAAACACATAAGTTTACCTATTTCTTAGAGTCTTCATTTCCTTATGAAGGTTCCCTTGTCATATAGAACATACATTAAATAAATGTCTATGCTTTTCTCTTGTTAATCTGCCTTTTGTTATAGGGGCCTCAACCATGAATTTAGGATGAAAAGGAAAGAGGTTTTTTTTGTGTGTGTGTTTGTTTTTTTGAGACAGAGTCTCACTCTGTCACCAGGTGACAGGCTGTAGTGCAGTGGCACGATTTCGGCTCACTGCAACCTCTGCCTCCTGGGTTCAAGCAATTCTCCTGCTTCAGCCTCCCAAGTAGCTGGAACTATAGGCGAGTGCCACCACACCCAGATAATTTTTTTTGTGTTTTTTTTAATAGAGATGGAGTTTCACCATATTGGCCTGGATGGTCTCTATCTCTTGACCTTGTGATCTGCCCCCCTCGGCTTCCCAAAGTGCTGGGATTACAGGTGTAAGCCACCATGCCTGGCCGGAAAGAGATTTCTTTTTTCCCTACAATTTGATCCATGTTAAGTTCTCCATGGCACAGTGCCTGGCTCATAAGAGATGGTCAGTTAATGATGCTTATCATCATCATCATCATCTTTTTCTGTAAAGGGCCAGATCGAAAATGTCTTAGACTTTGCAGATCATACCTTATTAGTCAAAACTACTCAACTCTGCTCTTGTAGCAGGAAAGCAGACATAGACAATATGTAAAGGAATGGGTGTGGCTGTGTTCCAGTAAAACTTTACTTATGTAAACAGGCAGGCTGGCTTTGGCCTGAAGACAGTATGTGAACAAATGTAGCTGTTCACAAACCAGGCAGGATAGATTTGGCCCATGGGACGTAGTTGGCTGATCCTTATGTAGTAGTGGTTCTGAAACCTTTTACTCTCAGATCTTCTTTATGCTCTTAAGAATTATTGAATATGACCTGAAAGAGGTTTTGTGTATGTGGATCATATCTGTGGATATCTGTTGTTCTAAAAAATTTTAAATGACAAATTGAAAAACTGTTTATTTAAGACAACTAATAAAACCATCGCATGTTAACATAAATAATACACTTTTATAGAAAGAAATTATTTTCCAAAACAACACATTTTAGTGGAAGGAGTGGCATTGCTTTACATTTTTGCAGATCTCTTTAACGTCTGCCTCAGCAGAAGACAGCTGGATTCTCATAACTGCTTTTGCATTCAATCTGTTATGATATTACAAGTCATACTGTCTCTTGAAAACTCCCTTGCAATCTCCTGAAAGTATCTTGCGAACCCACAGGGGTCTTTGGACCACAGGTGGAGAATCTGTGTCCTGTAGACATCATTAAGGGAAATTGTTAGGTATTACCTTGTAAATGCCAGCTGCTTTTACCTATTCTTTCAGTTTCTTTGTCATCTTTTTTCCTGAGCTAAAAGTGAACATTTCAGTGTCTTTCCCTTCCCCCTGCTGTAGAAGGCATATTTAGGCGTGTGGTAGGTGTTTATGAAAGCAGGTTTGCTTTATTTTCTGAAATGATTGTCACCTTAGCTTAAATTGTCTGCCGCTGCATCACAATAGAGTTTTACTACTGTGGAGAAACAAAAGCCAGGAGATAGTCTGAATTCATTGGAGTAAAGGGGAACAAAAGAAGCTAGCTTCAGAACAGGAAAATGCCTGTGATGACAAAGAAGCCTAAAAGAATGATTTGCATAAAACTGAAACACTTGAAAAGCTCCAGGAAAATAAGGTTGAATACGAAAGGAGACTCAACCTTAAAGTGGCTGCTTTTGAAATAACTTTTCTAGAGGGTTTTCAAGAACAAATGTTTCATACTTCAGTTTGAAGGGCCCTTGAACTTTGGTTCAATGATACCTGGGACTCTGGGTTCTTGGCAGGGGTGAGGGGGTCTGTGTGGCTCTCTTGGCGTTGATCCTTATATAGTGAATGGGTAGCTCTGAAAATCTCTGGAGTTTTCATACCCAGAGTCTCCTTATTCTTCTCTCTACCCCCTCCCCCAGATTTCCATATGCTGCTAAAATTTGGCCTTTCAACCAAGAAATAAGTCAACTCGTGCATTGCTAGAACGACGCGATGGGATCTTCGTATAAACCTGTATATGTGAGATTTTTCTCACAATGGCAAAATTATTTCATCCAGATCTGTTTTCTTCTTTGATACTTGCAAGTAAATAGATTAGGGGATACATCTGCAAATAAGCTGAGAATGTTCAACAGTAAGATTTCTCACAGCCCTGACTGGATAGAAATGCATATTAAAGTAATTCAGCACAGTACTAAAAGCTTGTACCTAATTGCCTTTTCTTTATATTTAGCTTAACTTTAAAGGAAATTTATAACTAAATTGGGCTCAATGAATTCCCTGGTTGCCTACTTTTATTACCCATTATAACATATTTCTGTTTAATTTACCACTTACAGCCGTGATACTTCAGTGAGGCTGTGAGTATGTATTTGGAAGGTGGTGAGGTGAATTTGACTGTCTTGGGAGGTTGAACTCCTGGGCTTCTCAAAACAACAAGAACGTCAGGGAAACAATTTTAGCCTTGTTGCAGAATGTTCACATTTTGGGTTTTTCTCTTCTGAATGTAGAAGGAAAAGTCCCCCTGTTTTTTTCACACTCGTGTTCAGCTGTGTCATTTTCATTCTGGGTATACATCCCTTTCCCATTTATTACATCTGTTACTTTTATACTCCACAGGAAATACATGTAAAACATCCTAACCACTCAGATAGAAACAAATGTGCCTCCCTATCATTAAAGCTACAGCTGTAAGCTTTGTCCCTATTCCGGTCAAAAGGCCCTTCCATATAAGGAATCCCAGCAATTAGCAAGGAAGTGAAGGCAGTCTAAGAGGGAAAGACTCCTGGTTTCCTGGAAACATATGTAGTGGGAGCTTTAATAAGTTGCCCTCAATCTCCCTGCCCGCCTTGCTTGCCCCTTTGTTCTGTTTAAGGCTAGCTGTATATTTCTTCTTATATTTTCACGGCATACTCTACCATCACACCATATGGGCTTTTTCCTCTGGTGATTAATCAGGTTGCTCGCTGGGCTCTCTGATTCTTTGGCGACTGTGTTTCCTCATGGTCTTGTCAGAACATGCAGAATAGCAGTGTGATACTTCTCACATTTGCACCCACTGCTAACAAGGTATCTGACAACTCCTCAATATCATGTTGGATGCGAGGCACAGGATGCTGCTGGGCTAGTGCTGTTTAATTTTCAGATCTCTGGTAGCAATGAGTTTGAGGAGGCCCAGGTCACATTTTCTTATTTATGTAGCATCTCTACTTTCATATGATAATAATAATAATATTTGAAAACTTTTTTGCATAAAGACGGAGGGAAAAAAATCTCATATTTAGTGGCTACAGTGTATTAATAAAAAGAAGTGAGTGCAGAAACATTTCTAAGAATTGTTATCATAATAGTGATGGGATGAAAGAATGGAAGGCAGGGTGCAGTAGCTCACACCCGTAATCCCAGCACTTTGGGAGGCCAGGGTGGGTGGATCCCTTGAGCCCAGGAGTTCAAGACCAGCTTGAGCAACATGGTGAAACCTCACTTCTACTAAAAATATAAAAATTAACTAGGCATGGTGGCATGTGACTGTCATCCGAGCTACTCAGGAGGCTGAGGTGGGAGGCTCAATTGAGCCTCCAGGAGTTTGAGGTGAAGTGAGTGCCACTGCATTCCACCCTAGGTGACAGAACCAATCCCCGTCTAAAAAGGAAATATATATATAGAGAAAGGGAAGAGGAAGGAAGGAAGGAAGGGAGGGAGGGGATTGGGGAGGGTAGAAGAAAGGAAAGAAAAGTAGCCTATGTGCTTTATTTACTTATTTAATTTTTGAGACAGGGTCTCACTCTCTTTCCTAGACTGGAGTTCAGTGGCGTGATCTTGGCTCACTGCAACCTCTGCCTCCTCGGTTCAAGTGATTCTCCTGCCTCAGCCTCCCAAGCAGCTATGAATACAGGCAAGCGCCGCCACACTTGCCTAATTTTTGTATTTTTAATAGAGACAGGGTTTCACCATGTTGGCCAAGCTGGTCTTGAACTCCTGACCTCAAGTGATCTGCCCGCCTCAGCCTCCCAGAGTGCTGGTATTACAGGTGTGAGCCACCATGCTCAGTTATGAATATAGCCTGTGTGTTTTGAGGCATCCCACTAAGACTTGACTCATCCTTACCTTCTTTAATATTGACCGTAACATGCTGAGAATAGGAACTGTTACTTTCTTCATTATAGAGAGGAGGAATTTGAGGCCCAGGAAATAAAGTAACTGGCTTTAAATCTCTCATGGAGAGTTACATTTTTACAAAACTTTGCATTAAACAATTTAAAAAACTAGAGTTAAAACATTCATACTCACATACACGTACATGCATACACATGCACACATACACACACATAGTAAATTGTACGAACCTTAAGTATGTGGTTCAGTGTGTTTCTATAGGTGTGTTACTGCTTTCACCTGAGTGACTGCCTTGCAGATGAGGATGGAATACTTTCCAGCATTTCAGGGATCTGTCATTTTCGCCCACCCCCATCCAGGTAACCACTATTGTGATTCCACTCACCATACAGGCAGATTTGCCCACAGAACTTATGGGGCCATACAGTATGGGCTGTTTTGTGTCTGTCTGCTTTTGCTCAACAGAATGTCTGTGAGATTCACACGTGATGTTGCAAGGTACTTATTATACGACCATACAATAGTTTGCCAAATTTCCTCTTGTTAGACCTTTTGATTTCTAAGTTTTAGGCTTTCAGGAATAAAGTTTTAAAGAGGAATCTTGTAATTGCCTGTTGGTGCACGTTTGTTCGCAATTCCCTTGGGTGCCTACGGTAAGGGATTAGGTTAAATGTAATTCATATGGTGGGTATGGAACTTGCATTTGAACTCTGATTCTCTATGCAGAGCCCTGGCTCTTTACCACTACCCTCTGCTACTGCCTGTCATTAAAAAACCTGTATTTCTCCCCAGGTGATGAATTGAATTTTTTTTTTCGATATGAAAGTTTAGTGAACTGGCACTTACAGATGTTTCTTAGCAGCTTGTGTTTGCCCCACATATATAGGTACCACATCATTTTCAGACTGATGCCTTTCTGGAAAATAGATAAAGGACACCAGAAGAATGCTTCTTATCAGTATTTCTTGAGCCTAAAGGATTGTAAAGAAGTTAGTTACAGGCGGGCGTGGTGGCTCACATCTATAATCCCAGCACTGTGGGAGGCCAAGGCGGGTGGATCACGAGGTCAAGAGATCGAGACCATCCTGGTCAACGAGGTGAAACCCCGTCTCTACTAAAAATACAAAAATTAGCTGGACATGGTGGTGCGTGCCTGTAATCCCAGCTACTCAGGAGGCTGAGGCAGGAGAATTGTTTGAACCCAGAAGGCGGAGGTTGTGGTGAGCCAAGATCGTGCCATTGCACTCCAGTCTGGGTAACAACAGCGAAACTCCGTCTCAAAAAAAAAAAAAAAGAAGTGAGTTACAGTACTGTCAAATTCCACAAGATTGGTGTTGAGAGAGTCACTGTGTTTACTAGGCTGACACTTTTTCTCTTTTGGCTTAAATTTATTTCATAGTATTGGCATTAATGGTGGGGTGATCCAGATTTAGAAACCAAAAATAGTATTTCTAAGGCAGTCCACAGGACTGGGGGAGCTGATGCTCCCTTGATGTTAATTGACTTGTATGGCCTTGGGAAGGCCACTTAGTTTTTCCTTCCTTCGTTTGCTCATTTGTAAACTGGAGGTCATAGGATTGCATCAGTGATACTTTCCTTAGCACTCTGTCGGATGACCCTCTCCTTTGAAAAACAAATGCAAATATATGTAAATTTCAAACCCATTTCATATGGGTTTGCTGATACCTAGTAGCTCGGGATTTCTTAATTATAAAGAATATTCCCAAAAATAGAAAGCTAACAAAGCCCCCAGTAGCCAAAGTCTGTTTGTTCCCATTCCCCCGCTTACTGAATTATTGATAAGCTTTCTGAGATGAACTGCCTTTATTCAGGTAGGATTAATAGCCACCACCTTCTTGAAGAACAGTAGCTTCTGCCTGGCCCCCGCCCCTGGTTCCTGCAATTTGACAGTTTCTGCTACCTGCCTATTTCTAGCTCAGCTTCCCTGGCTTCCTGCAAATGGGTCCTTGCTGAGAGCAGACCTGTTAAATCATGTTAAAGCCAGGCAGCTCCTGGGAGAACCGCAGCCTGCTGGAGGTGTGAGCACAGGTGCTGGACAGTGAGCTTAGCTGCCTGAGATAAAAAGCACATACGTTGAAGGAAAGGCTTTGGGTGGCTGCAGGTATTTGCTCATCACCTATTAATGTCCGCATACCCATAGGTATCCATTGCAGAGGGGCGCTTGGGGCACCTGAGGGTTGAAATTAAGTTAGTGAAGATGTCTGCGCTGGGTGTGAAGAACAGGTGGAAATTACAGTTCTGAAAAGGCACTCGGAAAGCAGGGAGCAGAACAGCAGTATCTGATGGGTTTTGTTTGTTGGGAGAGGGAGTTGGAGGGTGGGAGAGTGGGTAGATTCTGATGCTGCTTTTATTCTCCATTATTTACTCAAGGCTACTATTTTGTCAGGGGTTTCAGGCTTTGGATTTCATGGATCTGTTTAAAATAAAACGGAAGCCCTGCTGTAAAGTAGCTAAATAACTTTTAAGTTTGTCCGATGGAAATGCTTAAAGAAAATAAAACATACTGTTTACTGTTGCCATCACCACATAAAAGAAAGGATGTTTTGTCACCAAAGGAGTAGGAGGAGCATAAGCGTGTAATAAAGAAGAGTCATTTATGTTAAATGCATCCGGTGTTATGCGCCTCATTCTTGGTTATTTTACCAGGACTGGGGAAAGATGTCATCATAGGCTGCTCCATTTGTTTCACTGCACATAGTAGGGATTAAATGCTTATTACTGACTAGATGACTGAATTCATGAACAGTGGGAGCCCGGGTTCATCATTCTTGGGGAGAACTGATGGTTGGGCAGAGGCTGTGAGGTGCCCTCTTCAGTGCGTTTATCTTCCATTCTTCCTGCTCTTCTCTTTTTATCTTTTGCTTTTGACCTTTCTGAAGTGGCTGGCAAGACTGCAGCAGTACACCAGCACATTCCTATTCCTCCTAAGATGCTGTACCTCCCATCTGCTTCTTGTTTCATACTGTTTTGATTGCATGTGCCGTAAGGGACAGTTAAGTTGTAAAAAGAGCAAGTACCCCAAGTGTTGTCCCTACTTCAGATCTGCAGAGAAATGGCTAATGGTGAGGAATGTGATTTCAGTGACGCAGGCAAGACTAAATGCTTGCCATCTTCTGACACTTTGCAATGCCTTAAAGAGAGCTTTTAAAATTGTGGGCTCTCATTAAAAAAAAAAAAAAAAAAGGCAAACCAAAACCAGAAAATCCTTAGAAGAAAAAGAACCTGGGAACATGTACAGAGTACAGCCAGAAGCTGTCCCATTAAGTGCCCAATATGAGCTCCATCTGTAACTTAAAGCAACACTCTGACCTGTTTCTCTTACTAATAATTGAAACATATATAGTGAGATGATATCTGTAAAGCTATGTTTTTTTAATAGCATGTATAAAGCTAACAGTCATAATTTCTTGCTTTGGAGAATGCAGAAAAAACATTAACTCAATTTTTTTGACTTTTATCTGAATGTGCAAGTACATTAATTTTTTTTTTAACTAAAAAGCAACATTCAAACACATTGAAGTTTGAAAAATTTTAAAAATACGTGAAACATACTTAACTTACCCCTCCTAGTTACAGTTTTCTCTCAGAGATAACTGCTGTGAATTTATATATTTACTGTGCATTTACATATGGGGAAGTACCTGATTTTCATGTTACATGAATGGTATATTCATATTATTAGCCTATCTTTTTTTTTCTACTTTGTATCTCTTAGAAGTCTATACAGGTCATTCATAGATAGTGTCTGTATTGTTATTTTAATAACTGCTGTGTAGTTTTCCATAGTATGGATATTTCATAGTTTATGGAGTATGTAGCTGTTCATAGTTGAGTTCTATTACAAATAATGCCGAAGTGAAAAACAAAAGTAACTTGTGCATCTTCATGCACATGTGTTTTTACCTATGACTAAATGCACAGAAGTTTAGTTAGTATGTGTATTCATTAGTGTTCTCCAGAGAAATAGAACCAATGGGATCCATCTACAGAGAAAGATTTATTATAACGAATTGGCTGATGGGATTATGGAGGGTGACAACTTCCAAGATCTGCCTGTTGGCCAGCAGGAGAACCAGGAGAGCCAATGGTGTAGTTCTAGTTCGAGGCAGCAGGCTCAAGACCCAGGAAGAATTCTTTTTTTTTTCTATTGCAGTCCAAAGGCAAGAACCAAATGTGATTTCAGCTTTTAAGCAGTCAGGCAGGAGGAATTACCTCTTACTAGGGGGGAATGTTAGACTTTCTGTTCTGTTCAGGCCTTCAGCTGATTAGGTGATCCCACCCACATTGGGGAGGGTCATGTGCTTTACTCAGTCTGTCAGTTCAGATGTTAATCTCATCCAAAACACCTTCCAGGACATACCCAGAATTATGAATTGACCCAAATATCTGGGCATCTTGGTCAAATTGACACATAAACTTTACCGTCATAGTATTGAAGAATATTTTTATTTTTTAATGCCTGTTTTATTATTATTTTTTAGGCAGGTGTCACTTTGTTGCCCAAGCTGGAGTGCAGTGGTGTGAACATGGTTCACTGCAGCAGTGACCTCCCTAGTTCAAGCAATTCTACTGCCTCCACCTCTCAAGTAGCTGATATTACAGGTGTGTACCACCACAACCAACTAATTTTTGTATTTTTTGTAGAGATGGAGTTTCACCATGTTGCTCAGGCTGGTCTTGAACTCTTGAGCTCAAGGGATCCACCTACCTTGGCCTCCCAGGAAGTGCTGGGATTGCAGGCGTGAGCCACCACGACCAGTGGTTAGTTTTATTTTTTATGGAAACTTTGCCTCTCCGGAATGCTGTGTCACTTTGTGCTGCTTCTACTAACAAGGTATGAAAGGACTGTACTTCTTTCTGCACATCCCAGCCAATCGGTGATCTAAGTTCATTAAAAAATACTGAGTCACTATGTCAGGGCAACATGAATAGTCTTCTGTACTAGTGAAGAGTGTGATGTTTTGGAGTCATGATAGAAGCAGTGACCTGCCTCCAGGAGTGTCTCAGGAGCCTCAGG
Source organism: Callithrix jacchus (assembly GCF_049354715.1). Lineage (NCBI taxonomy): Eukaryota > Metazoa > Chordata > Mammalia > Primates > Cebidae > Callithrix > Callithrix jacchus. The sequence continues at coordinate 43,480,580 of NC_133516.1, forward strand.
ACACTGGGCACCTTTCACAGCCCAACTGGGGGATCATTAGCTCACCAAAACTTTGACTTCTTAGATCTTCCCTAATGAACTGGGCTTTTTGCAAATCTTAAATTGAGCAGTGCGTAAAAATTTATTTCTGAATGGAAGATATCAGTCTGAATTTCTGAAAAATATTTTGGAAACTTATTTTTCATTTGACTGAGAAAGTGGCTTAGAGCCTTTCAGGGTGACTTGCCCTAAACCAAAATTAAATAGGTTAATTTTTAAAATGTCACAAGGTCTGGGCAGTTTGGATTTTAAGTCTGTCAGAAGGAAGCAAACACTGGTAGTAAGATTACAGTAAAAACAATGCAGCCAGCTGCAGATATGTTAATTTCAGCACTATGCATGTCTATGCTGGGGGCTTTTGGGCTTCAAGTTCATTTCGTGTTTTTATCGTTCCCACAGTCCCACTGAGTCAGAGCTATGTGTTAAGTTCATTTCGTGTTTGTATCTTTCCCACAGTCCCACTGAGTCAGAGCTATTGGTGTCTCTGTTTTGCAGTTGAGGCCACTGAGGTAGAGCTTGTGAGCTGGGAATATAGCTGATAGGAGTGTGAGCTTATGAGTGCATGTGACATGTCATCCTGACCCAAAACTCTTAGCCATATGGTTCATTGGCTTTGCATGGTTTTCACATTTTTAAATGGTTGCATTTTAATTTTTATTTCATTTATTTTTTTGAATTTATTTATTTATTTTTGTGGTCTCGCTCTGTCGCCCAGGCTGGAACGCAGTGGTGTAATCTCAGTTCACTCCAGTGATCACCTCCTGGGTTCAAGTGATTCTCCTGCCTTACCCTCTGGTGTAGCTGAGATTACAGGCATGTGCCACCAGGCCCGGCTGATTTTTGTATTTTTAGTAGAGACAGTTGTTTTACCATATTGGCCAAGGTGGTCTCAAACTCCTGACCTCAGGTAATTCGCCTGCCTCGGCCTCCCAAAGTGTTAGGATTGCAGGCATGAGCCACTGCACCTAGCTTTAAATTGTTGCATTGGTTCCATAAATATCTACCTAATCTTGACTTGACTTCTTGACCCGCAAAGCCTAAGAAATTTACTATTGAGCCCTGTATGGAAAATTTTGCAATTTCTCCTCTTGACTATTACTCCTTCATTTCCTAAGACTGAAAAGAAGTGTTTTCACTGTGCAAGTTAGCTAAGCCAGTGGTTCTCCAACTTTAGCAGGGCCCTGAATTACCTGGAGGGTTTGATGCAACGTAGGTTGCTGGGCCTCATTCCCAAGGTCTGGGTTGGGGCCCAAGAATTGGCATTTCTAACAATTTCTCAGGTGCTGCTGATGCTGCCGTTCCTGGGACCACACTGGAAGTAACGTTGAGCTAGAAAGATGAGCCAGGACTTGTGGGCGTTTGCCAAGGAACTGTGAGAGTGTTTCTCTCCAGTTATTGGCAGTAGTGGCAGCCCCTTCAAGTTTGAGCCATAGGTTTGTTGCATGACAAAATCATGCACTAAGCACAGAAAGCCTTTGTTTTGATGATGAAGAAATTTAAAATATGATGGATACAGCTGTCTGAAAATGGAAACAGCTATTATGGAAGAACTTCAGGCTTTTTCTACGTAAATGTTTTAATCTTAAGTGTGGTTAGATCTATATTTAAACCTCTTCCTTACTTAAATGATGATAATTAGCATCAATTATTGATATTTTACTATGCGCCGGGCGAGTCCCCCTAAACCAATTGAAATATCAATCAGTTATTGATATTTCTTTGCGTGTTGAATCTCATGTAGTGCATACAACAGTCCTATGAGGTTAGATAATAGTAGCTCCATTTTAAAAATAGGTAAACAAAGGTTCAGATGTAAGAAGAAACTTCTGTTAGTCTCTTGACTGGTAGTTGGCCGCAGGTCATTCCAGGCTTGTCCAACCCATGGACCATGGCAGCAGGCAGCCCAGGACAGCTTTGAAGGACAGCCAGGACGGCTTTACACAAATTCGTAAACTTTCTTAAGACATTATGAGATTTTTTTGCAATTTTTTTTTTAGCTTATCAGCTATAGTTAGTATTAGTGTATTTTATGTGTGGCCCAAGAAATTCCTTCTTTTTCCATTATGGCTGAGGGAAGCTAAAAGATTGGATCCTGATTTAGACCCTTATTTATACAGCATTCTCTTTACTTCCTTTTATTATTATTATTATTATTATACTTTAAGTTCTGGGATGTATGTGCAGAACATGCAGGTTTGTTACATAGGTACACACATGCCATGGTGGTTTGCTGCATCTATCTGCCCGTCATCTGCATTGGATATTTCTCCTAATGCTGTCCTACCCCTAGTCCCCCAACCCCTGACAGGCCCAGGTGTATGATGTTACCCTCCCTGTGTCCATGTGCTCTCATTGTTCAATTACCACTTACGAGTGAGAACATGTAGTGTTTGGTTTTCTGTTCCTGTGTTTGCTGAGAATGATGCTTTCTGACTTCATCTGTGTCACTGTGAAGGACAGGAATTCATCCTTTTTTATGGCTGCATAGTATTCTGTGGTATATATGTGCCACATTTTTTTTATTCAGTCTATTGTTGATGGGCATTTGGGTTGGTCTCAAGTCTTTGCTACTGTGAGCAGTGCTGCAGTAAACATACGTGTGCATGTGTCCTTATAGCAGAATGATTTATAATCTTTTGGGTATATGCCCAGTAATGGGATTGCTGGGTCAAATGGTATTTCTGATTCAAGATCCTTGAGGAGTCACCACACTGTCTTCCATAATGGTTGAACTAATTTCCACTCCCACCAACAGTGTAAAAGCATTTTTATTTCTCCACATCCTCTCCAGCATCTGTTGTTTCCTGACTTTTTAATGATTGCCATTCTAACTGGTGTGAGATGGTATCTCATTATGGTTTTAATTTGCATTTATCTAATGACCAGTGATGATGAGCTTTTTTCATATGTTTGTTGGCTGCATAAATGTCTTCTTTTGAGAAGCATCTGTTCATACCCTTTGCCTACTTTATAAAGAGCTTCTGCAAAGCAAAAGAAACTATCAGAGTGAACAGGCAACCTGTAGAATGGGAGAAAATTTTTGCAATCTATTCATTTGACAAAGGGCTAATATCCAAAATCTGTAATGACTTAAAGAAATGTACAAGTGTTCTCTTAACTTTCTTAACACTCAGCTTTCACCTTCCCCCATGGCTACCGCATGAATTTATATTTGTCTGTCTCTAAAACATTAGAAAAGTTTTACTCTGGAAAAGCTATGGCCCATCAGATACAAAGTGATGTTATTATATTCTTTTTTTTTTTTGAGATGGAATTTTGCTCTTGTCGCCCAGGCTAGAATTCAATGACGTGATCTTGGCTCACTGCAACCTCCGCCTCCTGGGTTCAAACAATTCTCTTGCCTCAGCCTCCTGAGTAGCTGGGATTACAGGCACCCACCACTATACCCAGTTAATTTTTGTATTTTTAATAGAGATGGGGTTTCGCCATGTTGGCCATGCTGGTCTTGAACTCCTGACCTCAGGTGATCTGCCTGCCTCGGCTTTCCAAAGTGCTTGGATTACAGGTGTGAGCCACCGCATCTGGCTTGTTATTATATTCTTTAAAAAAATTGTCCTTTAGTTTAACTGCCATCAATTATTTTTCAAAATTTGAATTATAAAAAATTTTCACGTAAATATACGAGATGCTAATATTGTCACAGTGGCTGAAGACTTTTTTTTTTTTTTTTTGAAAGAGAAAACATTAGAGAATTGCCAAGCTCCTAAACATCCATATCCTTTTCCTCCCTATTGATAATATTTGGCTCTGTATCCCCACCCAAATCTCATCTGAAACGTAATTTCCAGGTGTGGAGGGAGGGACCTGGTGCGAGGTGATTGGATCGCCGGGGGCAGTTTCCCCGTGCTGTTCTCATGAGAGTGAGGGAGTTCTCAGGAGACCTGCTGGTTTAACAGTGGCAGTTTGTCTTTTCTCCTGCTGCATTGTGAAGAAGGTGCCTGCTTTCCCTTCGCCTTCCACCATGATTATCAGTTTCCTGAGGCCTCCCCAGCTGTGTGGTACTGTGAGTGAATTAAACCTCCTCTCTTTATAAATTACCCAGTCTGATGTGGTATCTTTACAGCAGAGTGAGAATGGACTAATACGCCTGTCTCAAAGTAATACCTTCTTTTGCTTATACGTACTACTTTTATCTAGAGGAAAACTACAAAAACATGCATGAAAGGTCATATGTAGCAGCTTCTGCATAGGACAGTATAATCAATGGTGTGTTGACATTTATTGATTCAGTACATACTGGGAGGTGACAAGATTAGAGAATGAGCTGTCTTGATGTTCATGGAGGGGTAGGTTGTAGGCATTGTAACATGATACCAACTTTAGGAGTTTTTAATCTGGCATCCCAAGTCCCCCCTTTCATCAGCCAAGTTTTGTTGTTGTTTATCTTTTTTCTAGTTTCAACTAAATGCATGTGTTTGGGTTCATAGCTTTAGGGTCTTATCATGGTTTTGTCAGATTATTTGAAACATCAAGTATTTTTAACCCTCTATATGTATCGTAACCTTGTTTGTTAGTTAAGGGGGTTACAGTAGAGAAGGAGGCAGATAAATAACCCCTCCCCTTCCCATGGACCTTAAGTTCAGGTTATTACAATTTTTATTACCCCTCCCCCAAATGTAATATGATTTTTCTAAAAGTAATATTTGTTGTTAAATAGAGTCCCAGATTTTACATGCTGGCCTCAGCGTTCAGCAGTTACCATCTTCTTGTGTGTGGCAGGCAGCGTGTCCCAGTTTTTGGTTTGTAGAAGGTGGTCACCTTATCTATTATGTGGCAATGAGGCATCCACACTCTTATTAAATGGCCTGCAAAAGTTATGTGCCCATTTCCATTTGTTATTAGACATTGTTCTAATTGCCCGGGTGATTTAAATGTTAAAAAGGCATTAAAGCATTTGTCGTAATAATTAACAAAGAGATTGCTAGGTTACAAATGAATGATAATGTTGTATTTTAAAAATACAGCATTATATATCTGCAAAATGATATATGTTATGAAACATTAATATCCAAGTGAGAGATTTGAATTGAATGATCTCCAAAATCCTTGCTAATATGTCTTCTCTAAAATAGAAGCTCTATGACTATTAATATATTTTGTGAGTTGTCAACTGTACCACCCTTCTGCAAACCTCAAGGAGAGGCCACAGCCTATCTTTAGTCTTATGCCAGTATATTAATTGAATCTTAGATAGTGGACTAGAGGCTGTTGAATGTCTTCTCTTATTTCTAAATAACAGAAGCCCTGTTTTTCTAGGTGGACCCATAGCTGCAAGGTATCAAGACCAGCCTCCATCCTCCTTGCAGTCAGCCATGGTTTAAGTATGCAACTTCTAGGAAGTTTCCTCAATGGTAGAGTGTCATGTCCTTAGTCTCTTCTTCCTCCCTGATAGCTGGAATGTGAATACAATGGCTGGATCTTAAGTAGCTGTCTAAGACGGCGAGATTGGTACTATGCACCGAAGATGGCAGAGACACAAGATAGAACCCATCTGGCAGCTGTGGATACTCAGTTGTGCAGAGTATTGCTTGCAGAAAGGTCTGTGACTGAGGAGAGGTGTTAGGGGCTGAGATTCAATCCAGGCTCTGTTTCTCAAGTAGTGTTCTTGGAGAAAGGCTGGGCCTTTTACTTTCCACAAAAGGATTTGCTAAACCTTATATCTGAAGGGCTGCTTCCACCAGGAGGGCTACCTCTCCGTCATTTGTTCAGAGGCCCCACATGATCCTTGATACTGTGAAATGTTCCACTATCCCAGACGTCCCTACCTCTGGACTGTATTAATGGTAGAGAGTGTTGTAAGTTACAAGAAGTATCTTGTCTTAGCTACTCCTGTTTTGATATTTTCCATTACTGGTTCCTGAGTCTAGTCCTGATAAATATATCACTGTCTTTTTCTTTGCAAAGGTCACTTTGGATATTTTTGTTTGTTCACAAACAGAAATCAGATCTGATTAACTCAACTGAAGTGTTTTGGAAGGTTACAGAAGCTCCCAGAATAGAGAGGCGAACTGAAGAAACACGGGCAAGGAATTCCAGATGCTGGGAAGCAAGTGCTAGAGGGCAGCATACTTAAAGTTGGGATGGTCTGCTCATAGGTACAGCTCCTGTTACAGAGAGAATCAGCTCCTCCTTGATTTTTTTTCTTTTTTCCTTAAGGAGCTCATTCTTTTTTTTGTTCGTTTGCTTTTGAGTCAAGTTGTCCTGTCTTTCTCCAGGCTGGAGTGTAGTGGCATGATCATAGCTCAGTGCAGTCTCCGCCTCCCAGGCTCAAGCCGTGAGCCACTGCATCCAGTCCTCAGGAAGGTGTCGGTCCACTTGGCGAGGCCCAGATCATGTGTCTTGCCCCCTGACTCTATTGGGTTGGGTGGAAGGTGGCCCTGGGCTCTTAGCCACCAGTTGCTGGAGCAGGAGTGAGCGCCACTGGTTTGACTAACTGCCTGCAGTGGAGAGAGCGCAGGTTTCCGAAAAATAAATGTAGCTTCTGGTAGAACAAGGGATGAATTCTGAGCAACCAAATAGAGAAAACAGGAAAGAAGTAAAAGAAGACAACGATGATGACACATGAACACACGCCTCTGTGCATGGAATAGAGTGCACGCTAGTTTCCCACTAATAGCCCTTTATTTTCTTTTAGGTTCTTAAATCCCTACCATCCAAGAAGCGAAGTGCTAACTCTGTATTTATTAGTCCCCGGATAGATCAGCAGAGTCAGTACTCACTGCTTCGTGTAGGGTACTCTGCTGGCCATAAGAGGGACATGATGACATCCTGGATGGAGAGGGTTTCCTGTGGTAAGGGTGCTGGGAGCAATGAAATGCATCTAGTGTGATGGCATCCAGAATCACATAGAAGCTGCAGAAATGGCTCCAAACTCTCAGCTCACTGCCACTGCCACTCCCTTTCCTTTATAACTCTTTAGGGAATGGTTTGTGTGCTTTTTTCCCAGAACTGGGGATCATGCCTCAACTCTGAGGTTCCTCTAACTCATCTTAAACTCTGCAGAAGTACGTTTCTGCCTCTGAAGTGCTATTTTGTGGTAATTTAATGTTTTTTTCTCATGAATAATTTACCCGTAGAGTCCTAATATCTTGTTAAGACAGTGAATTTTATTGTTTATCAAAATGTATCTCTACTAGAAGAGAGAAATCAATTTCTTATTACAAAGCAAAAGCAAAACAAAAGATCGTCTACCCTATGGGAAAACAATCTGTTTCAGAAGCATTTTGGATTATTATTATTTAAGTCAAGAACACATGGATAAAGAAATTATTGTCCTTTTCATAAAGTGGTATATTTATTATTCATCTAATATGTGTCCCCATTGTGTACTCTTTTTTCTCTCATTATCTTTTCTTTGGATTATGAAGTGTCCTGAATTCACAGCATTTTATGGCTAAAAGACAATCTGTATGTGAACTACCTGGTCAAAATACTTGCTTACTTTTTAAATAAAAACTCCTGGCCAGGTGCGGTGGCTCACACCTGTAATACCAGCACTTTGGGAGGCTGAGGCGGGTGGATCATGAGGTCAGGAGTTCAAGACCAGCCTGGCCAAGATGATGAAACCTCATCTCTACTAAAAACTACAAAAATTAGTTGGGCGTGGTGGCAGGCACCTGTAATTTCAGCTACTGGGGAGGCTGAGGCAAGATAATTGCTTGAACGGGGGCAACAGAGGTTGCAATGAGCCAAGATCGTGCCACTGCACTCTAGCCTGGGTGACAGAGTGAGACCCCATCTCAATATAAATAATAAATAAAATAAATAAAAATAAAATTCCCAGGGACATGGGCTCCATAACCAGTTATGGTGACTTGTTTCTTTGTCTTAAACTCTAGTGGTCTTTATTACAAAAGATATATTGATGCTCTTGTTTAATTTTTGTGTAACTGTTTCTTGGATTCACATGTTGTAAAAGGTTTCTGTGTTTTAAAAGTCACATAGTCCATACAAGCCATTTTTCTCTGCCTTTTGTGGTTAATCTCTGAATGCCTACAGGAAAGAAAAATAGTAGCAATAATAGTAATGATTACAATTTATTTATGCTTCCGATATGCAATGCATCATCCTGACCGTAACTTTTTGAGATACATACTGTTATTACTCCCATTTTACAGATAAGGAAACTGAGGCCTAAGTTTTCATGGCCAAAGGCAATAAACCCAGAACATGAGAGGTCTCTGCCTCAAAATCACTCTGTGTTTTCCCACAATGAGTAAATTGATATACATGCACTTTTTTTACTTGAAGGAGAACTAGTAGGTGTTACTGTAAAATGATTTGTGTTTTATTGTAGATATTAGAACATATTAAGCTACCATTTGACCATGTAGCTTTTTGAAAACTAGGACTCGGCTGGGTATGGTGGCTCATGCCTATAATCCCAGCACTTTGGAGGCCAAGGCGGGGGAATCACTTGGGGTCAGGAGATTGAGACCAACGTGGCCAACATGGTGAGACCTCATCTGTACTAAAAATAAAAAAAAATAGCCAGGCGTGGTGGTGCGGGCACCTGTAGTCCCAGCTTCTTGGGAGGCTGAGGCAGAATTGCTTGACTGGGAGGCGGAGGTTGCAGGGAGCCAAGATCATGCCTGCACTCTAGCCTGGGTGACAGAGCGAGACTCCAGTCTCAAAAACAAACAAACACCCAAAACTGTGACTCAGAGAACCAAGACAGATTTGGAAACTTGATTCAGGGAAGAATTTGTTAGATCAGTGACATTGCTTACATTATTTTTAAAAATTCATTTTATATTCTCAGCTACTTTTCATTTTAGCAAGCTTTAATGGTCCATAGAAATAAATCGAAAAATACCAGGTTGATTCAAACTGTATACTGGAGAAGGTGTGGATCCACTTTAACATACTTTTTGGCTTAGTGGGTTAAAGGAATACATGATTGATTAAACTAATACAAAGCTGACACTGTTTTTAGTTACAGGAGTGAGCAGAAAGCACAGAAGGTAGAATTTTTGCCTATGTCTCTGTTGCTTTGAAACAAAATCAGGAAAACTGTATCTTCAGTGGCAGCTTGTGTTCTGTCTTCTGTGCTAGTGTAACTTAGTAGCTTTTTAAAAGCAGTTAGAAACCAGGGACTTGGGAAGGCAGTGGGCATTGAAGTGGCCCCAAGACTCATAGGACAGACTGATGATTTTGCTGGATAGAATTGGGCTTTGCAGCAAGGTTTTGATAACCTTTTTGGCTTGGTGCCCTGCCCTCATCTAGTCCTTTCCCATTTGTAATAAAAACATGGAATTCAATGCTATTGACTTCCCAGCAGTCATTGAATTGCAACACACACACTGAATTTGGAGTTTGATTTTTAAGTTGAAAGGGGATAAACAATCGACATTGAATTCTTACCTGTTACAGCTTTGTTGACTTAATGGATTGTCCCCAACAATCCATCAAGAATGGTACAGATACAAGCCATCATCTGGCTCACTGAAAGCCAATAGGCATCCCCAAACCTCATTTTTAGGAAAGGATTTCCACTTGTCTTGCAAAAGCTTTCCCAAACAGCACTGTGATGTTTTGCCTGCTATGGAACTGTATGATCTTACAATGGAGACAGAAGAATGGCAACTGGGTATGAATTGTAGAAATTTGGGGGAAGCAATTTGTTCACTGACTTGTGTTTTCTGTGAAGTTGTAATCAAGAAAAGGCCCTGGGTTTCATTTCTTTAATTAAAAGAGAAGACTGCAAGTGTTCTCAAGTATTTTTCAAGCCCCTGCAGCCTTGGGCCTCTAACTGGGAGTTGTGGGGATGACTGGTGTGGAGGCCTTTTCTTGTTGAAGTGTCTGGGGGCGGTGCATACCTAGGGGATGTGCTCCTCCTCTGTATCCGTTGTAGTGACTTGGCTCTCCTGGGTCTCTGCGTTGCCAGTTTTCCTCTATAATGCTGCCTTTGGTGGTGTCTTTGTCAGCAGGCCTGGCAGTGGCAGAGACAGGGAACAGAGAGAAGGCAGAGGAAACCTGAGTGGTGGCTGACCCTTTCGTATTGTGGTTCCTTACCCTCTCTTTTTCCTTTTCTTAATCCCTCATCCTGTTTGTTCCTCCTCAAAGTTGCATTAATCAATTCTGAAGTCTTCTCTCTGAATTGAGGCCATGGGTGTTTGGGGTTTGGGAAAGCAGGGCCAACTGTTAGGTTGAGTCTGTTTATCACTTTTCTGCTGCTTTATTGAATAACACAGAAGTGTCCTGGGCCTGGAAGAGTGGCACATTCTGCCTTGTCATCCCTGTTCTTGCCAGAATTCCTTTAAAAACAAAAACTTCTGAAGTTTTCACTCTGTTGCAGTGTTTCTGAACTGGGGTGATTTTGCTATCCGGGGTCATTTGGCAATGCCTGGAAACATTTGGGGTTGTCATCTCTGGGAGCGGAGCTTGCTAATGGCATCTCGTGGAGTAAAGGCCAGCGATGCTCTTTGACATCCAGTACTGCCCACATCATGCCCCTATGACGACTAATTGTCCTGCTCCAAATGTCAGTAACACTGGGGTTAGTAGAGTAACCCTCCTCTACTGAAACATCTCCCAGGTCAATATACGAGCCTGTTTTGCCTGAAACATGCTTCATTTGCTGATTTATCTGTCTGAAGTGTACAAAATGGTTTTATTCAACCAGTTAATCAGTTTCCTTTTAATTTGTACTGGAAACTCTCTTTCTAGATATGGCCAATCAACTTGCTGCCCGAAAGGACCACAAGTTCTAAAATAGTCAGAATTGGAGGTTTTATGACTTGGGAGTCATTCCATTGATCAATCATTGAGATAAGGATACTTGAATAATCTATAATGTAGTTGACCAGCATCCTATGGACTTGAGTAAGAGTCGGAATTTTGACATTATGGAGTGATCCAGGTGATAATATCTGTGATCAGTTTGGCTGACCTTGCGGAGTCACGTGCTATTTTGTTTTTCTGGTCTCTCCTGCACCACGCTGTCTTTTGGGCCTTACCTTGGCCATTGCTTCCTCCCAAGGCCTTCCTTGATGCCCCACACCCAGAGTCAGATGCCCCTCCCATGTACTTGCACCCCTGGTAACAGAACTCCAAACTCCTTCAATGACAATGGCTTGTTGTGACTTTGAGGGCCACCACCTCCTGCCTGTAGGGCCTCCCCGCTAGCAGGGCCTCTAAAACACTTGTAGAATGAAGAAATCAAGGAAAACTGGAAGGTAGCACCTTTGCTTATTTAGGAATTAGGGTGGGGAAAATAGAAACTCGGAGGCAGAAAACTTGTTTTGGTGTTGGTTCTCTTGCTCTCCTTTCTCAAATCATTGGATCAGTAAATGGACTGAATTAAATAATTCTAATGGAGAGCCTTTGCCTTTCTCAGAAACGCGCATGTGTATAGTACAGCAATATTTGATCTGCATTATTCACTAAGATTTCTGCATATCTAGAATCAGTAGCCACCAGAGCATTGCTGTGGAAAAGTAAATTATCACCTTGCTACTTCCATGAATAGCTGCCCCTTTCTGAAGGGAGAGGTCTTACAGGGAGCAGCAAGCACAGAGGACATCTGGTCCCCACCACCTGTCTGACCCCTGCCACTTCTCTCCACTCCTCACTCACTCTGCTCTAGCCGCCCTGGCCTGCCTGCTGTTCCTCACACTTCCAGACACCCTTCTGCCTCACCGTTTTGTAACTGCTCTCCCCTTTACTGGAACATTCTTTTCTGAGACCCAGATGGCTTGCTCTTGACTGCTTCTGTGAGTCTCACTCAAATGTCACATTTTCCTAAGTCCACTCTCACTCACGTTACAGCCCAGTCCTGACTTGTCCTGTCTCCTCTCCCTGCTTGTTTTCTCCTGGGCACCATTTGTCATTCTATGTGTTTACCTTATCTTGTTTATTAATTCTCCCTCCTTTGTCCCACTTATGAGGTCAACACCATGATGACAGGGTTTTATTTATTTATTTATTTATTTTGAGACAGATTCTTGCTCTGTCCCCCAGGCTGGAGCTGGAGTGCAGTGGCAGGATCTAGACTCACCACAGCCTCTGCCTCTGGGGTTCAAACGATTCTCCCGCCTCAGCCTCCTGAGTAGCTGGGATTACAGGTGTGCACCATCACACCTAGCTAATTTTTATATTTTTAGGAGAGATGGGATTTCACAATGTTGGCCAGGCTGGTCTCAAACTCCTGACTTCAAGTGATCCTCCCACTTCAGCCTCCTAGCGTGCTGGGATTATAGGCATGAGCCACTACACATGGCCAACAGGGGAATTTTAAGCTTATATTGAAATGTAACATGCACGTGGGAAAATGTACACATTATAGTGAACTGCTCAATGAATAATCACAGTATGTGAACACAGCCATGTAACCAACTCCCAGATCTAAAAACAGTATCACTAATACTCCCTAAGGCCTCCCCATGCTCCCCTCTTTCTACTTCAAGGGCTACTACCATCCTGACTTGTGACATCATAGATGAAGTTTGGATGGCAAGAACTTTTGTCAGTTTCTTTCACTGCCGTATGTGCGGGACATGGTAGGCGCAAAGTGCACATTAATTGAGTGGATTAAAATAATACTGGAAGAGAGACCTGTATTTCTGATGTAGCTGGATTTCTAAAGCTGACCTTCCTTGATGGATTAATCCCCATCAATGGAAAATGCAGTTAGAGGCTTTAGAAATATTATCCAGTGGCAAGACACTGGCCATTATAACTTCAACGATTAGCTTTGTCACTTGTTTCTGCTGCGATGGCCTTGATTATTTAAGCATTTTAGCTGTGATGTCTTTAAGTCCACTCTTCTTGCTTGTAATTTTAATTTATTGTCTATTCTATTTGCTGGCACGTAATCAGACATCTCTCTGGTGATTGTCTTACAGGATTATTTAACTTCTTCTTGCCTTTCAACTACATTGTAAATTTAACCAAGCATAATAAATTTGAACCAAATTTTACCCTTCAGTGTTGATTCTTCCCTAGCTGGAATTATTGTACATTTCTGTTTCTGGTCACTGGCCATTCTCTGGTACTACTTGAGAATTGATTACTGTTCCAGATGGGTGCCTACATTAGAATTGCAACCTGAAGTGTTTTAGCACTTTAAGTAATAGAGTGTCATCAGTTTTGATTGTGTTGCTAACCATTTGAAATTTGATGATGAGTTCAAGGATACAGTAGCTTCCTAGAAGTTAGTATTAGAGGTGCCTCTAGCTGTGGAGATGTTTACAAACTCTAAGATGTACCGTTCACTACGGAGTCACTATGCAGTTGATCAATACAGTTATTGGGCCTTTATCCTGGAAGATGGCAGAGATGTGTCTAGAGGAGGAAGTACCTTTTCTAACTCACACAAAGCCACATTAGCTGACTGTGGGATTTGACTGTCTATAAGATGAAGTATTATACAATAATTTAACAATCAAGAAGAGCATTGTATTTTTGGATCAACTTTGTGTCCTGTTTTTCATATTTAAAACCATGTCCTCCATATTTTCCTAAATCAAGAAATTTGTGGAGAACTTTTTTTTTTCTTAAAATCCACAGAGGTTATCCCCAAAATCCATGTGTCACTTGGGATGCTCTTGGTTCAAGTAAAGGAAGACCCAACTCAGAACAATGAGAAAATAAATTACTATATGCACTGGAGCTCTAGGGGTAGTGTATTTCCAGACAATCAGTGACCAACAAACTTCATTGGAAACTTCAGATTGTTTCTAACTTTCTGCTCTGTCATCTTTGGATCAGATTTGGCTTTAGAGTGGTTCTCTTCCATGTGACAAGATGCAACAACACGAAGTGTTGCATGAGATCAGCAGAAAAAAGTAGACCAATTTGGACCCTTTAAGCTTGTTTTAATCTGTGCTGTGCTGCTATAACAGAATACTGCAGACTGAGTAATTTATAAGGCACAAAAATTTATTGGCTTATGCCTTTGGAGGCTGGGAAGTCCAAGATCGAGGGGCTGACATCTGGTGAGGGCTTTCTTGCTGTGTCATTGCATAGCAAGAGGTGGAAAGACAAAGACAGAAGGCAACACACACACACACACACACACACACACACACACACACACACACACGTCCAAACTAGTTTTTTCATAATGAACCGCCTCCCTTCATAATCCATTCATGAGGGCAGTGCCCCTGTGGGCCAAATACGTCCATTAGGCTGTACCACTCAATACCCCACTGCATTGGTGATCAAGTTTCTAACATCTGAACTTTGAGGGCATACAGTCAAACCATAGCAAAGCTCACAATTGAGCTGAAGGGAAGTTTAGACACTACATTGATTTTGATGTAGCAGAGGAAGCAGTCTGGATCAGGGAGGGATCAGTTACAGGATGGGGCATCCAACTTACTTGCTAGAGTTAGAATTGGGCTTTTGGAGCTTTGTTGATGCATAAGTCTCCCTGCAAGGCTTATATTCAAAGCAACTATATAGAGTATGAAAGTCGGTATCAAATTTCTAGTCCTGTTTTCCTTTAATTTCAATATGATCTAACTTCAAAGTGAAATTCTAATTTTTGTTAGGAAATGAGTAATGGTCAATTTTATGTTATGTCTGTTTTTTTGGTTACATTTTTAAACTGCTTTTAAAATTTTCCTTAAGATGGAGTGTACTTGGGCACACAGATGCCTAATACATAGTTATTTGATCATGGAAATGTATTTTCTGTTCTTAATAACTGTATAAAGGTGCTGACTCATACTGGAGTTCTGCAAGTCATGTTTTAATTTGAATGATTTGAGAGAAACAAGTGAAACTTAAAAAATTATTTGGGGAGCAGGTTTGTTGGGATGGGCAGAGGTCGATGATCAATTTAGAGGAGTTGGTTTTGTGACCTGCCCTAGATTAGAACTATGCATTATTCAGCCAAAGTCAAATATTTAGGACTCTTCTGATTTCCTCTCTCCTTTTGTTTCAGGAAATGTCTTTGTTGTAGAATTTATAAATCCATCCTTTAGTTGGCACATTGTTCAAAGGCCTAGTAATGTGTGGCAATAAACTTTTGTTTTATTTCCCAGTATTTTACTGGATGATCAACAGGAAATTACAGCTTTAAAGTCATGGTGACTTTTCAACTTTTTTTTCTTGCTTTTTTTTACTGTCACAACAGCTTTAAATTTTCATGGCCTGATTATCTGTGTAGATAATCTTTCCAAGAAGTTGCCAAGTTTTATCTGCCCTCATCTTCCTCCTTCCCTCCCCCTTGGTATTACCATTTTAAATAGGATACATGTGCACACTTTTGGTGAAACAAGAAAAGGAAAACCCCTATGGTCTCATTGTTTTTAAATATCTATATTCATAGTATGAGTTCCTTGTTTCTTTGTTTTTTGGTTTTTTTTTTGAGATTGAGTTTCGCTCTTGTTACCCAGGCTGGAGTGCAATGGCGCTATCTCGACTCACCGCAACCTCCACCTCCTGGGTTCAGGCAATTCTCCTGCCTCAGCCTCCTGAGTACCTGGGATTATAGGCGTGCGCCACCACGTCCAGCTAATTTTTTGTATTTTTAGTAGAGACGGGGTTTCACCATGTTGACCAGGATGGTCTCGATCTCTTGACCTCGTGATCCACCCGCCTCAGCCTCCCAAAGTGCTGGGATTACAGATGTGAGCCACCGCGCCCAGCCGAGTTCCTTGTTTCTATCAAAATAGGTTGGATGGAAAGTAAAAATGATGGCTCTTGTTAAATTATCTTTAGAAGATATATATATTAAAAATATTATTAATTTTTAATTTTGAAATAATTATAGATTCACAGGAAGGTGCCAAGATAGTTCAGAGTGGTCCCACATACCCCTCTTCTTTGTTTTCTCTAGTGGTGCCATCTTACAGAATTAAAGTACCATATCAAAACCAGGAGTTTGATACTGGCACAATATGTTTGTGGTTCCTGGACATTTTATCTTATGTGTTGTGTAATCACTGCTGAAGTCAAGATCCTGGATGGTTCCCACGCTACAAAGATTTCCCTCATTCTGCCCCTTTAGATTCATACACATCCTTCCCTCTGCTATCTCCAAATCTCGGCCTCCACTGATGTGTCTTACATCTCTCTCATTTTGTCATTTTGAGAATTTTGGGCTGGGCGGTGTGCCTCATGCCTGTAATTCCAGCACTTTGGGAGGCTGAGGCGGGCAGATTACTTGAGGTCAGGAGTTTGAGACCAGCCTGACCAATATGGTGAAACCCATCTCTACTAAAAATACAAAAATTAGCTGGGTGTGGTGGCGGGTGCCTATAATCCCAGCTACTAGGGAGTCTAAGGCACGGGAATGGCTTGAACCTGGGAGGTGGAGGTTGTAGTTAACTGAGATTGTGCCACTGCCCTCTAGCCCGGGTGACAGAGTGAGACTCCCATTTAAAAAAAAAAAGAAAGCTAGATACATAGAATCATAGAATATGTATGTAGTATGTGACCTTCATAGTGCCCCGCTCTCCATCCCAGTCATTGGGTGCACCAGTAGTTTGCTTGGCCTTATTGTAGTCTATGGCGTGGATGCACTGCAGTTGGTTTAACCTTTCACCTTTTGAGGGAGATGTTGTTTTTTTTCACTTCCTGCTGCTACAAAGTCAAGTATTAACAGTGTTTACATGTTTGTGGATGGTCATAAGTTTTTACTTCCTTGCGATAAGCACCCCAGAATACAGTTGCTGGGGTGTATGGTAAATGCATATTTAGTTTCTTGTACTGCCAGACTCTTTTCCAGAGTACCTTTCCCACCCCATGCTCCCAACAGCAATGCATGAGAGATCCAGTTTTTTTGCATCCTCCTCTTGCAGTTTTTGGTATTACCACTATTTTGTATTTTAGCGATTCTGATAGGTACGCAGTGGTATCTCAGTGTGGTCCCAATTTGCATTTCCCTGATGGCCAATGATACTGAATATCCTTCCCTGTGCTCTTTCACTGTCCTCTCTCTGTGTCTTTTGCCCACTTTCTGATTGGATTTCTTTTTACTGTTGAGTTTTGAGAGTTCTACAGACACTCTAGATAGTAGTTAGTAGTTCCCTATCAGTTATGTGGTTTGCAAATACTTTTATCAGTCTAGAGCCTATTCTTGCATCCTCTCACCAAGGCCCTTTGCAGAACAAACTTTCTTACTGTGAATGAAATCCAGTTGATTAATTTCTTCTCTCTCTGGCTGATGCTTTTGTTGTCATATCTGAAAACTCTTCACCAAGCACCAGGCACTGAAGATTTTCTCTTCTCCTTTTTCACTACTTATAAGTTTCAAACTTTAAATGTGCAATCCATTTTGAGTTAATTTTTGTGTAAGTTGTGAGATTTGAGATGCACTTTGTTTTTTTTTTGAGACAGAGTCTTGCTCTGTCACTCAGGCAGGAGTGCAGTGGCGTGATCTGGGCTCACTGCAACCTCCACCTCCCGAGTTCAAGTGATTTCTGGCTAATTTTTGTAATTTTAGTAGAGACAGGGTTTCACCATGTTAGCCAGGCCCATCTGGAAGTCCTGACCTCAAGTGATCCCCCCACCTCGGCCTCCCAAAGTGTGAGATACACTTTTCTTTTTTTGCCACCTTTGGATCTCCAGTTGCTCCAGCACCATTTATTGAAAAGACTATCCTTTCGCCATTGAATTGCCTTTGTACCTTTGTCAGTAATCAGTTGGCTGTACTCTGTGGGTCTCCTTCTGGGTTCTCTGTCCTGTTCCATTGATCTTTATGCCTGAATCTCTGCCTGTACTACACAGTCTTGATAACACTAGATATAGAACAAGTCTTGAA
Source organism: Callithrix jacchus (assembly GCF_049354715.1). NCBI lineage: Eukaryota > Metazoa > Chordata > Mammalia > Primates > Cebidae > Callithrix > Callithrix jacchus. The sequence continues at coordinate 43,498,356 of NC_133516.1, forward strand.
TTTGGACAGAGTGATTCTACCCACTCTATTTTTCTCTTTTGAAGACTTGATTCCCTGCCTCCTACACCACTCCCCCCACCTTCTTTTTTTTTTGGGGGGGGGGCTTGGAAAGGCTACTGTGTTCATTGCAAATGACCACAGCACTCCTGGAGAAGTCTTCCTTTTCATATGGCACATTTAATCCTGAGGCCCAGTTCTAATGGATTGGTAATGTCTTATCATCTGTTTTATTCTTTTTTTTTTTGAGACGGAGTTTCGCTCTTGTTACCCAGGCTGGAGTGCAATGGCGCGATCTCGGCTCACCGCAACCTCCGCCTCCTGGGTTCAGGCAATTCTCCTGCCTCAGCCTCCTGAGTAGCTGGGATTACAGGCACGCACCACCGTGCCCAGCTAATTTTTTGTAATTTTAGTAGAGACGGGGTTTCACCATGTTGACCAAGATGGTCTCGATCTGTTGACCTCGTGATCTACCCGCCTCGGCCTCCCAAAGTGCTGGGATTACAGGCTTGAGCCACCGCGCCCGGCCATCTGTTTTATTCTTACTCTGGAATCCAATTTTGAGTCAGATCAAGAGAACAAGACCTGGCACAGCAGGAGAGTTCTCTGATCCTTAAGTCCTATCTGACTTGGGTTTAGGTTAGGTATGTGGTATCAGCAAAGCTGGGTTTTTGCCTCACTGGTATCAAATAGGCACTGTTGAGTGTCGGTTGGAGAAGAGCCAGGAGTTTATGGCTGGCTGGGATGAGTGGTAGAGAGCAAGCCTTCCGCATACATTCAATCTAACCTCTCTAGTTTAAATATTTCCAGTGACTCATCATACTCTATGACCTTGTGACATAAATCTGCACAGAGCTGCAGTTCTTATCGTCAGACTTCAGTCAAGTTTCATGACTGGGATTTATGTGTAGTGGCTTTGTTTTGGGCCTTCCGCTTATCCTGCTGTCTGCTTGTTTACCATCTCTTTCAAGTGAAAGGGTCTTTTGATTTACGACTTGGTGGGATCCTTTTCAGCATTAATAGATGTATGTATGGGTTAATGGTTGAAAATATATAGGATTAGGTTGTTAGAGTATATCTAGAGAAATTGAGCTAATTTGAGGGAAATTTAAATTCTCACTTGTACTGAGAATTTGTATAATGGAAATATACTGCCATTAAATGGGTAACACACAAAAAATTGTCAAATATAATTGGAAGTAGGCACTTTCCTACCTAGGACATGTAAGATACCCACAAAGCCATTTTATAATCCATTAAAAACACTGCTGATAGAATTATATCTTCTGCAATGCATGCCCCCTAAATTGCCTGTTTTGGTGCCTGAAGTTTTGCCATTAAGGATTATTATTATTGTATTTTTGCATCCCCAGAAATCTTCTTTGTTAGATTGACAGTTCCCTTGAGTTTATGATTTATTAACCTGTTCTAACTTATTAAGATTGTGCTATTGAATTTAATTTTGATTTTCCGTGGCATTTTTCTGAGTGCCATAGTTTTGAATGTAGGAGGGGAGAGGGATAGGCCTGGAGCCCACGTTGTTTGGGAAAGGGGTTTAAGTCATTGCTGCATAAAATCATAATTTTTGTTTTTTCTGAGTTGGTTTCACTCTATTGCCCATCCTGGAGTGCGGTGGTGCAATCTCATCTCACTGCAAGCTCTGCCTCCCAGGTCAAGTGATTCTCCTGCTTCAGCCTTCCGAGTAGCCAGGATTACAGATGCCTGCCAGCACACCTGGCTGATTTTTGGTATTTTTAGTAGAAGTAGGGTTTCGTGCTGTTGACCAGGCTGGTCTTGAGCTCCTGACCTCAGGTGATCTGCCCACCTTGGCCTCCTAAAGTGCTGGGATTGCAGACATGAGCCACTGTGCACGGCCCGTAATTTTCAAAAAGTTTGAAACATGGCTTTTATACAAACAAAATGAATACACGTTGAATGCAGCTCATTATTAAGGCAAACAGTAATCAAGTAAAGTTGGTTTAAAGGGCATTTTGAGGCACTGGGTATTCATAAGTTACAAAGGAATGCCAGAATATGATTGCTAGGTTAGATCCAGCACTGGTTAATGTTCTACAGGGTAATGCAGCTGCTGCCTGTTTGTCTTTAAACTGGACATAAATCTACAGGTTAATGTGTAAGGTCATCAAGCCTTACCTTTAATCATATTAATATCAAGACAAACAATGGTATGTTCTACGTAACTAAATAATTTGGGGTGAGCTTGTTAAATTCTTCACCTACCACGACATTGAAAGGTCATGCATGATGTCTTCTCATTATTTCCAATGTTGGATAATTTTTCTCCTGAGCAGTTTGTGAAGTTTCTTGGCTATTGATAATGCCTGGGTTTTATCTGCTTTAGTTTTGTTTCGGGCTGGTGTGGAAGGCTGTTCTACCTGTTTGTGAGGCGAAGCACTTTACCACCTGGTAGCTACACCATTTGTGGTATTTTCATTGTTTTTTTTCTTCTCTGTTGACATTTGCCACTTTCAGTCCCATTTTCATCTCCATGTCTTTCTTTCATCTTCTTAGAGGGCGTTTTTATGCCTCTCAAATTTGCCTAGCATGGTGGCAAAGAGGAACAGGCTATTGGAGATAACTGAATTACAGAGTCTGAATGATTTACTGTCTTCACTGTCTTGGACTTGGCGTTAGGTGGACATGCCTCGGCACTCACCTGTATGACTTTGAGCAAGTCTGGTGTTTACTTTAAAAAGATACTGTGAGGGGGCTGGGTGTGGTGGCTCCTGCCTGTAATCTCAGCACTTTGGGAGACTGAGACAGGTGGGTCATGAGGTCAGGAGATCAAGACCATCCTGGCTAAAACAGTGAAACCCCATCTCTACTAAAAATACAAAAACTTAGCCAGGCATGGTGGCACATGCCTGTAGTCCCAGCTACTTGGGAGGCCAAGGCAGGAGAATTGCTTGAATCCGGGAGGCGGAGGTTGCAGTGAGCTGAGATCCCGCCACTGCACTCCAGCCTGGGTGACGGAGTGAGACTCAGTTTTTTAAAAACTAACACTTTGGGAGCCTGAGGTAGGAGAATCAGTTGAGGCTAGGAGCTCAAGACCAGCCTGGTCAACACAGCAAGACCCTATACCTACAAAAAATTTTAAAAGTTAGCTGTGTGTGGTTACATGTGCCTGTGCTCCCAGCTACCCGGGAGGTTGAGGCAAGAGGATCATTTGAGCCTGTGAGTCTGAGCTTTCTGCAGTGATCTCTGATCGTACCACTGCCCTCCAGCCTGGGAGACAGAGCAAGACCCTGTCTCAAAAAAAATAGTTAAAAACAAAAGATTTACAAATGGTGTCTAGCACACAGTTAGTTTTCAATTAAGATGATTTAGCTAAAAGCTATATATTAATTTTTGTATCTTCTTATTTTGTACCTTAGGTGCTCTAACATATTTGAAAACCTGTATGCTTAAAAGAACCAAGGACCAGGCATGGTGGCTCATGCCTATAATCCCAACACTTTGGGAAGCTGAGATGGAAGGCTTGCTTAAGCCCAGAAGTTCGAGACCAGTCTGGGCATAATAGTGGAACCTCATCTATATTTGACCCCCACCCCCACAAAAAAAAAATTAGCTGGGCATGGTGGCATGTACCTGTATTCCTGGCTACTTGAGAGTGTGAGGTGGGAAGATCTCTTGAGCTTGGGAGGTTGAGGCTGCAGTGGGCCGAGATTGCACCATTTGCACTCCAGTCTGGGCAGCAGAGAGAGATGCTGTTTCAAAAAAAAAAAAAAAAAAGTATCAGGGAGGCACGCTGTACATAACTAAAGGGGCTTACAAAATTAAATACAGGAGCACGGATAATCTGGCATCCCAGCTGAAGGGAGAATAGTGATTAGTAGGGGCAGTGGTGAAAAGGAGAACATTTGCACTAAGTGAAGATGGCGGGCAACTGTGCATCCGGGCCAGTTGTTGCTGTATGTTTCAGGATGGCGTGATATTAACATTTTTAAAGGGAAAAGTAAAATTGATTGTCCTGTGTTCTTTCTTCTTTGTAAAGGTTGGCAACTGACTGACATTTAAACAAATGCTATATTTCTGTGTTTCATAGATTAGGCTATCAGTTTGCCATCTTTGCTCTGGGTCGAATTAGATTACTCGACAGTAAAGGTATATAGTTAATTTAGACCTTGTAAGATCTGTGACCATAGCAATCATTTTCCCAGTCCTCTGTTCTCACAGACAAGGGAGTAGGTTTGGGCAGTCATGTGGCCTGTTGGTGGCTGTACTTTTAATTTTTATGGAAAGGAGCTTTACTTTTACACATTCTTTCATTTGGGGAGTTATACTGTTTAACATACTCATTTTTTAACAATTTACCGTGCATTCAAAACATGAGCCTAGTGTTTATTAGAACAAAGGAGGGAAATACACTGAAATTTGAATGGTGGTTATGGTTGTTTTTATTTTCTTGTTTATGCTTTTTATGTACTCTGCTCATTAATGTACTTTGCCTAATGTGCTTCTACAGTGAATATTTATTGCTTTTATTATCAGAAAAAGCAATGAATGCTATTAAAAAAAGGATTTATCATGGAAATGCCTAGATACGTGATAATACAATGATTGATTAGTTTCATGGCTCCCAAGATGGTTGCCCTTAAAGTGGTGGTTCATTATTTCATTTGCTCCATGAAAATCGTAGTGCGTCTTATTTTGCACCTGACTTACGTTTAGACGGGTCTTCCTTAGGTCTGCTGCGATTTCTTTGACTGAAGGGGTTTGTGACCACCACGGGGCATGTAAGTTGCTGGTGCCACTCCTGGGCAGCTTGTCTGTAAGGGATATACCGTCTGTGTTGGCAGAACCAGGGGCTTGTCCTGCTGGGCTGGAGCCCACCAACTGTTGCAGCTACAGTGCCTCAGCTGTCGTGCTGTTACACTAACTGCCATTAGCCATGCAGACCTTCATGGCTCTAACCAGGCCACATCTGTTGTGAGTCCTGCGACCTTCAAAACCCACATCAGAAAGAAACGCAAAACACATTTTTATCTCCAGGATTTCTGCAAATATATCATTTTAGAGAGCTTGTTTAAGAATGTTTCTCTAAACTTATTTTATAAAAGATTTTCATTCTTCTTGTCTTCCATTAGCAGTGGAGTTTCATGGTTACTGATTTGAGAAAATTAGCCTGGCTCAGAAAGTGGTTTGTTGACCACTGCATCTGATCACAGGAGTTTGTTGAAAACATTCTTCTCAAGCCTGACAGTAGTCCAGTGGAATCATGATCTGAGGGATATGTTTGTCATCCACGTTGTTTTTTTCGAGACAGAGTTCCACTCTTGTTACTCAGGCTGGAGTGCAGTGGTGCAATCTCGGCTCCCGGCAAACTCTGCCTTCTAGGTTCAAGCAATTCTCCTGCCTCAGCCTCCCGAATAGCTGGGACTACAGGCATGTGCCACCATGTCCAGCTAATTTTTGTACTTTTAGTAGAGATGGGGTTTCACCATGTTGACCATGATGGTCTCGATCTCTTGACCTTGCGATCCACCCGCCTCGGCCTCCCAAAGTGCTGGGATTACAGGCATGAGCCACCGTGCCCTGCCCACTCTCTTTTAAAGGGGTAGGCATGAAGTTAGAAAGGTGACACTAAGATGAAAGGTCATGTGGTGAATTGGGCACCCCCAGGAGTGCCTAGACTTCTTGGAAAGTTTGCTTTTGTTCACTTATCAGATTACTGAAAAAGGGAGAGTAATCTTTAGGAAAGCATTGCAGAGTCACGTTGCTTGCAGAGTGTTTGTGGCCACTGAAAGATTGCGAACTGGATTTCTTGGGTACAACATTGATTCATCTGGTTGTGCTTTTCAGAAATAGCAATGACTGTAATGCAGTTGTCCTATTTTCTGTATTTGCTGTGGGCCCCCTTAACTCAGTTCCCTCTGAAAACCTGCTGAACACTATGCTACTGTTTCTGTATTATTCAGTGCCAAGCCAAGGTGTTAAGCTTCCTGATGGATTTATGAGCCTCACATTTCCATTGCTAAAGCAATGAATAGACCAAGGAACAGAGTTGGCGCCATAAAAATACTTTCTACCCCCATTGAGTTAGTAGTCTCTTGAATAGAAAAAAGGAATAGAGAAGAAGTGTAGAGTTCCCCTAAATTGTGGGAATGGGATAGGCAGAGGTTTGAAAGACAGAGGGTTTGACTAGTTTTGGGCTTGGGCATGGGAGCATTAGTGGAATTATGCCATAAAGGAGACACTTAAGCTTACTTTCACAGTGCTATACAGGGCTTTAAAGCCACACGTGTCAGCCATTCTATATAGAGATTTCTTTTCTCCACTTATTTTTCCAGCTTTTTTTCTAGTTCTCCACTGTCCAGTAGGAATGGATCGTGAACCACACAAGCCCCACCCCCCCCTTTTTTTTGAGACAACCTGGCCATGTTGCCCAGGCTACAGGTATGATCTTGGCTCACTGCAACCTTCACCTCCCAGGTTCGAGTGATTCTCCTGCTTCAGCCACCTGAGTAGCTGGGATTACAGGCACCCACCAGCATGCCTGGCTAAGTTTTGTATTTTCAATTGAGACGGGGTTTCATGTTGGTCAGGCTGGTCTTGAACTCCTGACCTCAAGTGATCCACCTGCCTTGGCCTCCCAAAGTGCTGGGATTACAATGGTGAGTGTTTATGCCCAGCCTACATAGGTATTTTTAAGTTTTGTAGTAGCAACCAGAAAAGAAACAAATGAAATTAATTAGAATAATCTGTGTAATCCAGTATATCTAAAATGTCATTTTGACATGTAATCAGGATTTTAAAAATGTTAATGGGATATTTTGCTTTCTTGTTTCTTACTAAGCATTTGAAATCCTGTATCAGCTAGGGGCGACTATATCGGACAATGTAATTCAGAAGGCTGCTTCTTATCCCCACTGCTCAGTTAAAATGTGAACATATGCCTGCGTGGAACATTCCCTTTTTCTGTTTTAAAGAAAGTGAATTGTTTTCGCAGCAGTTAGCTGGTGTTAGCATAATGCCTTCCTGTGTAGGCTGTAGTGTTAGAATTCTCTTTGCAAGCCTTGTAATAATTTTCAGGGATGATCACTTTTATTATAGTATTTTTAGTGTAACTAGAGAGTCTTTACAGTGTGAAATCTCTTAAAAGGACAGTCAAAAACATATTGTGTTTCTTGTGGGACACAGTGTTGGGCAGTACCTAGCAGTGTGCTTGAGACAGATTCTATGAAATTAGAATTGTCCAGGTGATACCCAGTTCAAAGGTCACTTTGTATCAGTTCAAACATGTCTATATTGGTAGTTCATATTTGTGTCTTTATACTTTGTATATTTTTTGGAAGAACTAAATCCACACCATTTCTATGTTGTAGCCCCTCACACTTAATTAGGGGGTCCCAGTGGAGTTTCCTTTCCCTTTCTGCGAGTGTCTGGGTGTATATTCCTTTCTCTGTCATGTGCAATGTGACTTTGGCAAGGTCCTTAACGGTTCTGTGCCTAGGTTGCCTGGTTTTTGAAATGGGAATGACAAGGGCATGTATCCTGGAAAGTTCTGGTGAGGATTAAATGAGATATTCCAGTTGAATGCATCAGCACAGTGCCTCCTGGTACATGGTAAGTGCTGAACAATTATTAGTTATCCCCAGCCCCATGACTCATTTTCTTTGTGAATTTTAGCAGCTAAAGCAGAGCAGGAGAAATGGTAGGAATGGATTTATTTCTTTGACATTGAGTTGGAGTTTTACAAAGAATTCCTGACTTCTTCCCAAGACATCAATTAAAAAACTTTATTTCTGCCACAATATAATAGTCTCATTTTCCTGTTCCCTCCACTATTTTGTCCTGGGATCGATCATCTCTTCACTTTGTTTGTTATTTTATTTTTTTTTTGAGACAGAGTCTTGCTCTGTCACCCAGGCTGGAATGCAGTGGCCTAATCAGGGTCACTGCAACCTCCGCCTCTGAGGCTCAAGCGATCCTGCCACCTCAGCCTCTCAAGTAGCTGGGATTACAGGCACACATCACCACACCTGGCTAATTTTTACATGTTTTGAAGAGATAGGTCTTACCATGTTGCCCAGGCTGAGCTCAGTCGACGCACCTGCCTCAGCCTCCGAAAGTACTGCGATTATAGGCACGAGCCACCATGCACAGCCAACATCTGTTTACTTTGGGTAAATTATTTTAATAAGAACTCTCTGGTTAGAGCATGACTATTAAAGAGAAAATTCCTAAATGCATTTTACAAAGTGCTTTTTCTCTTTCTTGCTTTTTCTGAAATGCTGGTTCGTGAATAAACCTCAGATATCATGTATGATTTCTGAAATGCCTAAAATCTGCAGACTTTTTTCTGCTCTAGTTTTTGGTTCCATTATGTTAAATATCAAAGAATAGATTAACCAGACTATGAATGGACAGGCATGAAAGAAACACTCGAGGTTTCCACTTGCTCCTAATACCATCTATTTCTCTCACCTTTCACTTAATGCCCACTGACTGATTATGCAGAGGTGATATTTAGAGCAAATCTGTTTAATAAACCTTTGTAAGTAATATTTAAAGGAGTGTTTATTTTTCAGAATTCACCCAGGATTTCTGTGATCTGCGGTTCTTTGGCTGTGCCACCTGCTTGTCCCAATTTGTTCCAGAGTATTTCACTGCAAATACTACGTCTTTCTTGTTTGCTGCCTACAAATCAAAGGAAAAATTTATTTCATTTAATTCTGCCTGATAGGGAAGCCCCCAAAGATACAAAATTCCTCTTCAACATTAGTGTATTTATTTTAAAAAATAAAGGAAACGGCCTTTTTATTCTCCTTCCTATCCCAAGTTTGACTGACTGTATTGCAGAGTCATAAAAGGATTTAAATTCAGAGTTGAAAAGTCTCCTTGAAATTGATTTCACTCAGCTTCTTGTATACAAATAGAGATTGAGAGGGGGGGAAAATATTGAACTGAAACTTTCAATTTTGAATGTGAGCTTTCCAAAGTCATGAAACTGCTTTTCCATCTGAGTCTTCAGATGGATCTTACAGCGTAATTGGTCAGAGCCAGAGAAGGTTTTTGAAAAAGCATAGCCAAAAAAGAGAAAGGAAACAAGCCCCACTTTCTTAAATAGCTGCAGTTTCTTCATCAGGAAAGGACTTTGGTTAAATAGCTCTTCTTCCCAAAGAGGCAAAACATTTTCCCCCATATAATTAATTTAAGAAATTGCTTTTAGAGCTATTTAAACAGACGTAGAGATAAGTGCGTTAGCCATCTTGATGTGCTCTAGTGAAAATTTTTATGTGGTTAGAATTTTTTTAATTAAATCACTTTATTTAAGATTGTAATAGCCCTTTTAAATTATTTTCCTTGAGACTTGTATTGTGTTATTTCAAGTTAATAACTCCTCTTCAAGCAAAGCAAAATGCAAGGTATTTCTTCTGATGATTTCTTTCTGCAATTGAAGAGAACAAAGCCAGCCTCACTCTGGCTGGAAAGGAAGCAAATCTAACACCTAATAAAAATGGACATAACAAAAATGAACCTGTAGCCCTGGGATATTCTGACTAGCAACATTAAAGTGGTTGCCTGGGCGATACTAACTCCAATTCCTTGAGTTATTTTTTTTTCTTTGAAATGCCAGGGACAGGCCTACATTGATTGAATCAAACAAAGCCGATGAGAGGCCTGTATTTGAGGGGGAAGAAATGGTCCTACAGACTTGGAATGAGGAAGAGAGCAGTATATTTGGTATTGTTCTCCCTAGTAGCCCAAAGCCTATTTGTCCAATACACATGCATGGTTATGAGCCATTCTGAACAGGTGCTAAAGACAATCTTTCTCATTGTGCAAACACAACTTAATATAGATTTAATTTATTAATTAGCTTTTACTTATGGTCTGTGAGGTTTGCTCACACCGACTTATGGAAGAGTTCTTTTTAGAATTGTTTTGGGAGGTGGAGTTGAAGTTGAGCCCATGATTGCATGCATGTTAAAACAAGGATAATTTTTTTCTTAATCATCACCAACATAAGATTCCTCTGAAGTCTATAGCAGAGACTTCTGTACCTCTATAAATATCATACAGGCAGAACGTTTATTTTCCTGTATGATATCAAGGGTGTAGTATTATGTACTATATAGCTAAGGGAAAATGTAGTAATAATGTGTATTCTTTCCTTCTTTCTTTTCCTCATTTTCTTTGGGAATGCTTGTATTTGACGATTCTCATTAACTGTTACCTTTTTTCCCCCATTGATTCTGTATAAGCGGTTCATTTTGTGACCAATTCTAATTCAGATGAAGAAGGGCAAAGGTGAAGTTTGTAAAAATAGTATCAAAAGAAATCTAAAAGCATGTTCAGTAGGCATTTGGCCAAGTGAATATAAATATATGAGTCGAACATGTGTTTTGCTTTCCAAAGTTTTGCTTCCAGGAGCACCCCCACCGCAGCCCCCTGTGCACAGGTGCAAGTACACACTTAAGGATGATTGGTCTTGACTCTCGCCCTGGGGATCCGGAGAGGAGCCACTGCTTTCTGCTCTTGCCCACCTCCCTCCAATCTGTTCCCTGCCCAGCAGAGTCTTCTTACAAAGCATATATTGGTAAAAATGTTATCCAAGTCTGTAATTATACTAAAATCCATTATATCTCAATAACGCTGCTTTAAAGGAAAACATATATCAGACCATATTAACTGCCACGTTGTTCCTTCATTGCCTTCCCAAGTTTCTTTATGGTCCTGAAGGATCCTGACTTGGTGAATCCTCAGTCTCCCACTTCTCCCCCACACCAGCTCATCAATATTTACCAGGCAGGCCTCCTCATGCCACCCTTTTTGCGGCCACAGCATCCTCATGTGTGCGCTGTGTGCTGTTCCCCTATCATTGAACCTTATCATCTCTCCCTGTGAACGCCCTCAACTAAAAAGAGTTTCCTTTCTCCAAATGATGTTTCTTTCCCTGCCTCCTATCTCTAAGTACATCCTTTCCCCACTTGTATTGTCTGTGGCTGTATCATGTTTATTTCAATTCATTTTCATGCTGTTCAACTGTGTATACAACTTTTGCTTTATGTATTTATTGATTGCCTTCCTCATGGACTTTCGAAGCTCCAAGAGGGTAGAAACGGTGTAGAGTATACACCATTGAATGCCATGGCAGCGTCCTGCCATGGAGAGACCGTGAAAACTTGCCTAAATCTTACCAAACTCCCTAGAAATTATCTTTTTGATCAGAAGGAGTTAGGAGCTGCTTAAGCAGATGGTGAGTGTTAGAGGTGGAGTGGGTAGTTTGTTGACCAGAAGCTTGGGGAATAGAATAGACAGACAGTGATGGGCTTTTGAGTAGCTGACCAGACAGGATTCAAGTGGAAGTCAGAGGTCTCTGGGTTTACTCGGGAGACAGTTTTGGAATCAGGTATACCCGCTTTGCAATATGGTGTTTTGAGCAAAAGGGTGTCATAGTTGGAGTGTCCCCTGTATTTGACCCCCAGACACAGGGCCTAGAGCTTGTGCATTCAGGGTGTTTCCTACCATCTACCATGTTTCGGGATTATCTTGGTAGATATTTTTGTTACTGTGAAGCTTATTCATCTCCAAGTTCTGGAATTATTAATCGCCCGCTTGCTGCTGGCACATTTTGCAGGAGGTGGGGGATATGCTGAGGTTTTCAAATGGGTACCCAGCAACATTTAAATAGGGCTTCTTAGTCCATTTCTATAAAAAAGTACCTATTTCATTCAATATTTCACATGGAGTATGTATGTATAAATGATTTAACTATTTACAAGGCCTATGTTATGAAGCTTATTTCTCAAGGATAAAAATATGTTAGTCGCAATTACACATTAAACAAAAGAAAATATGAATCAAGATAATTAATCAATGTGTCACTTTCTTATTTGCTTCCATAACTCAAATTGTAACTTCATGTTTACTTCTTCATTTTTATTTTATTTTTGAGACAAGCTCTTACTCTGTTGCTTAGGCTGGAGTTCAGTGGTGCCATCACGGCTCACGGCAACCTCAGACTTCTTGGCACAAGTGATTCTCCCACCTCAGCCTCCTGAATAGCTGGAACCACTTCGCCTGGCTAATTATTAATTTTTTTTTGGAGATGGGGTCTTGCTTTGTTGCCTATTTTTTTTTTTTTTTTTGCAGAGATGGGCTCTTATTTTGTTGCCTGGTCTGTTCACAAACTCCTGGCCATCCAAAGTGATGGGATTACAGGTGCTTGGCCTATTAAAAAACAAAGTTGTTTTAAGGCTAATCCGGTGAAGCAATGGGAGAAGAGAAAGAACAAAGAAATCTGTTACTGGTTGTGCTCAATTTGATACATATTTCTGCTTGGCGTGAAAGTAGCTTTCTTATTTATAGACAATAACCAAGGTTGTATAGTTGTAATTGGAATTTAGATAAATCACTCTGCATTTTACTGTGAATAATATTGAGAACATGATTTTATCTTAGACAATTGCCAGGAGTTGTGGAAAGACTAACCTAGACAACTTCTTTCTTTTGGAATTGTTACATTTTTAGTTTTATGGGGCTCATGTAGAAATTTTTCACTTAGTGATGTTTATTTACCTTTGAGCAAGTGGAGAAGCTATTCATATTAACTCACAGATATTTTTATGATGCCTAAAATTCAACTTTGTGAAGAATAGTTCTAGTATAGTGTCAATTATACAGGATTGAGAGTAATATCTGGTTCAGACCTATGTGTTCTTGCGTAAGTAACAGACCTTTTCAGAATAATTTTACCTAAGTGCGGGACTATTGGAAGAATTACATGAGCCTGTGTATTGATGTTAATTTTAATAATGCCTTCCTCATAAGCAATAATTGACCTGACTTAGTAAATAACTTATGATTGGGCCAGGCCATGGGTGCAAACGCAGATGGCCATAGGAACTCTTTAAGAAGTATAGAAGGCCGGGCACAGTGGCTCACGCCTGTAACCCCAGCACTTTGGGAAGCTGAGGTGGGTGAGTCACGAGGTCAGGAGTTTAAGACTGTCCTGGCCAAGATGGTGAAATCCTGTATCTACTAAAAATACAAAAATTAGCCAGGTATGGTGGCATGTACCTGTAGTACCACCTACTCGGGAGGCTGAGGCAGGGAATTGCTTGAATTGGGAGGCGGAGGTTGCAGTGAGCTGAGATCGTGCCACTGCACTCCAGCCTGGATGACAGAGCAAGACTCTGCGTCCAGAAAAAACAAAACAAAAACCATGTATAGATATTCATGACTCTTCTCTAAAGAGCTACTTTCTATTCATACAGCATATTGTTGCCATTTGGGAATATGACCCAGCTCATATTCCAAAATATCTGTATGAAAATACAGATACTGGTGCTCATTTCAGCAGCACATATACTAAAGTTGGAATGATACAGAGAAGATTAGCATGGCCCCTGCGATACAGAGAAGATTAGCATGGCCCCTGTGCAAGGATGACATGCAAATTTGTGAAGCGCTCCATAAAAAAAAAAAAAAAAAAAAAAAAAAAGACCGGGCGCAGTGGCTCACACCTGTAATCCCAGCACTTTGGGAGGCCGAGGCGGGTGGATCACGAGGTCAAGAGATCAAGACCATCCTGGTCAACATGGTGAAACCCCGTCTCTACTAAAAATACAAAAAATTAGCTGGGCACGGTGGTGTATGCCTGTAATCCCAGCTACTCAGGAGGCTGAGGCAGGAGAATTGCCTGAACCCAGGAGCCGAGATCGCGCCATTGCACTCCAGCCTGGGTAACGAGCGAAACTCCATCTCAAAAAAAAAAATATATATATATAAAAAAAGAAAATACAGTTATTGCTGTTCTCTCCTGCGGTTTTCCACACTGGCAACTACTGTGGGTGAAACGAGTTCAGATGGGTGACTGCTTTCAGCATGGTGGCCACCAGCATGCAATATCGCCACTGTTTGCCATTTTTGTTGGACATTAAAGATTTAAAGAGATGCCACAGCTGTAAAATGGAAAGTACAGGTCTGTGGCGTTTGATGCTACCACAACACTGTCCATCACTAATCTTCTTTTTCCTGGTAGTATTATAGAATCAAGAGACTTGATTCCTTGAGAATCAAACAGTATTAAAATTGTCTGAAAGAGCAGTCATTTTATTTCTGTCTGGTATTTGAAGCCGTGAGCCCATTTTTTTTTTTTTTTTTTTTTTTTTTTTAGGAAGGTGCCTCTGAGAAAGAGTGAACCTGGTATTTTTCAGATTTTCATCACAAACATATAATGAGCTCCATTATAAATCAGTTTAAAAGCGTATCTTGTCTGAGATCTGTTGGAAAGTGTGTACTTTTTAAAAACTGACAGAGTTAATGACAGAGGAATGGCTCTAATGTTTTGTCCCTTTTTGCCCTTAGTTTTTTTTTTTTTTTTAAATAGGTTCTGCTCTTTGTAACTGGCATTATTTTAGAGTAAAATAATAGAGAATTCAGTATTTTATTCTCTGTCTGGCTTAGCTCATTTTTACAATACTGTTTTCTGTTTCTTTTTTCCTCTAGGATACAAGATTACTATGTGATTCCTCTTTCCCTTGAATTGCCTCTGAGTCATTTATTTAACTTAAAAAAATCATGGCTCTATATTAGGTCTCTTTATTCCTGTAAGATGATAAAAAAATTTTTTTTTGTTTCAGACAATAAGTATATTTGAATATAAAATAGGTAATCTACTGTAATATAATCTATTGTATTTAAGGTTAGCTCAGTATCACAAACAACTAGAAGGATCATTTGCAATGCAGTAGTTACAAAGGAACACACTTTTTGATTCTACTTTTTGGGACACTCACTGAGCACATCCTACTACAATTGAATGAAATATAGGCACGAAGAAAATGAGCGGCGATCAGAACATTTAATTACTTTGAACTCTAATTTGATACTTTCGCCCATTATAGGTACAAAAAAAGATAAGGATTTATTCATTTTAGACTATTGTGTGGGATTTAGTGTTCTTAAAGCTCCTTAAAATTTAGAGAAAATTGTGCTCGATGGAGATTTCACCATCCTGGAGCATCTTTAATTTGTTTGTTGTATGTGCTGTTAGAATTGATACAAACAGCCTGCTTAACTGCTTGTGTGCCATTCTGGATATCTATGTTCTGGATTTGGAAATGTGAGTGCCTGTTGCTTACTTTAAGTGGGCTCATTTTTTGGCAGTAACTCTGGCGAAGAACTAGGACTCCGTGTATGAGAGCCATCCATCCATCACCCTAAGTAATTTTCATTTTGGCACTGGAAAACAAGAATTTCTTTGTTCTCATGTTTTCAATTTTAGGTGGAAGCTGACCTATTCTCCCAGGCTTCTGAGTCCTTTGGAATGACCTAGAATTGGACATACAGTTAAGGAGAAATACCCTTATGTGTTACTCTACTGTTTTGCTTTGATTACAGGATGTGCAGTATATTGTAAGTGGGACTTTGAGATGTTCTCATCACAGACTTACTCTGCTTTCACCTTTGCATAACCTTTGTCACAGAATCACTTTTCCCTGTAGGAGATAATGACATAGCAGAGGTCAGCTGGGCATGGCTAGTTTGATACAGTAAGATGAACCAGACCAGTCACAGTGGCTCACGCCTATAATCACAGTACTTTAGGAGGCTGAGGTGGGTGGATCACAAGGTCAGGAGTTGAAGACCAGCCTGGTCAAGATGGTGAAACCCTGTTTCTACTAAAAATACAAAATTAGCCTGGCATGGTGGCAGTCACCTGCAATCCTAGCACTTTGGGAAGCTGAGGCGGGTGAGTCATGAGGTAAAGAGTTTAAGATCTTCCTGGCCAAGATGGTAAAACCCTGTATCTACTATAAATACAAAAATTAGCCAGGTATAGTGGCATGTACCTGTAGTACCAGCTACTTGGGAGGCTGAGGCAGGGAATTGCTTAAACCTGGGAGGCAGAGGTTGCAGTGAGCTGAGATCACGCCACTGTACTCCAACCTGGGCAACAGAGCGAGACTCTGTCTCAAAAAAAGAAAAGAAAAGAAATAAGATAAACCAGTGTTGTGGATGAATGCCAGGGTTATTTTGGAATCCTTTGTGGCCATGTATCTTCCTCTCTCGGTGGATACCTCAGACTTTCATTCACATTCATATATATAAATGCATATGCAAATGGACCACCTTTGTTTAAAAATGTAAGACATTCCTTGTACTCTAATTTCAATTATGCATTTGCAATCTTATACAAAAAATATTTTCTGCGGATATATTATGTAACAACATTTATTCATATTTAATACAGATTCAGTGACTCTTTCATCCGAGAGTAAAACTTATGACATCTAGGTTCGGCTTATTGGCTCACGCCTGTAATCCCAACACTTTGTGAGGCCAAGGCAAGTGGATCATGAGGTCAGAATTTTGAGATCAGCCTGACCAACATGGTGAAACTCCATTTCTACTAAAATTATAAAAATTAGCTGGATGTGGTGGTAGGCACCAGCTACTTGGGAGGCTGAGGCAGGAGAATGGCTTGAACCTGGGAGGTGGAGGTTGTGGTGAGCCAAGATCACGCCATTGCACTCCAGCCTGGGCAACAAGAGTGGAACTCTGTCTCAAAAAGAAAAAAGAAAAGAAATCTATGTCAAGAATGTTGTTTAATGTGATATTAGGAGGAGCCGGGCTCTTTGTATAAAAAAATGTTTAGCCTGCAAATTAACACCGAAGAGTTAACACAGCTTGCTAGTTTTTTTTTCCCCACAAGTCAATATTGCTGTGAAAAACTGAGAGTAAGGATTACACACAGAATCCTCCTGAAGACACAGTGAAGGCAGATGGGATACACATCTGCTTTTTTATTCTCAGAATAAAAACATTTATTTTTATAAACTATGTCCAGTGGCTCTGGGAAATTAAATAATGCACAGAGGAAACAGTTGCATTGATATCTTCAGTAGTAGGTGACTCTTAGGATATTTTTATAGGAAGAAATTGGGCCTTTGGGTCTGGAAACATTTTTATCTTTTTTTGCTTCAGGCTGGAAACGAGGTAGGCTCAGCAGAAGTTCTGAGAAGAGACGGAGTTTATGGAAACTCCCTGATGAAAATATCTGTCACTCATTTAGCTCTCTGCCTAGCAACCAACTTGACTTAAGATTCCTCCTGCTGAGTGAGACATAAGCATCATTGGCTAGTTAATACTACTGGTTTTAAAACCTCCACTTTTATCTTGTCAAAATTGAGAGACTCAAATTTTCCTGTATGATGAGAGTCACTGTATTCTTCCTTACTAAACCCGTTTCATTGTTACACTATCCAGACTACTTACATTTGATATTCCTGATGCCCAGGTGTGTTAGGCCATGGGTGTGAGTGTGTATGTGTGTTTTTGTGTGTGTGTTGGTTAAAATGGCACTAGAGATGAGGGGAAGAATGCAGCAATGTACAGCATATACTAGGCTGCCCTGTCTTACGTAAGTGATATTTCAATTTCTCTCTGTGCCATAATACAGCCAAAAATCCTCCTGGGCATGGTGACTCACGCCTGTAATCCCAGCACTTTGGGAGGCTGAGGCAGGTGGATCACATGAGGTCAGGAGTTTGAGAGCAGCCTGGCCAACATGGTGAAACCCCATCTCTACTAAAAGATACAAAAAATTAGCCAGGTGTGATGGTGGGCGCCTATAATCCTAGCTACTCCAGAGGCTGAGGCAGGAGAATCACTTGAATTTGGGAGGCGGAGGTTGCAGTAAGCCAAGATCTTGCCATTGCACTCCGGCCTGGGGGACAGGGTGAGACTGTCGCAAAACAAAAAAAAAGTCCTCCCAAGCTTTTCACTGAAAAACGACTTCCCCTCCATAAACTGCAGTGGGGTTGGTGCTGTAGCACTTGGTAGAATGTATGTTTGCATAACACCATGTCCTCCCTCTTGTTATTCATGTGATAACCATAGGCAAATTTACACTTACTGTCTATTCTGAAGAGTGAAACTACATATTTTCATAAGCATGCTCCATTTTGAATTGTGTAATTAAGTTGCTGACGTAAGCGAGTATGTAATTTCACATTAAGGCGAGGATCCGTAAAGGCATTCATTTGCATAATTTAATTTTCTGCACAGAAGATATTGAAAATCAATAGCATGATTCACAGCCATACCATATCACTGCCACGCCGCCTTTGGTTGCCTGTTTGAGCTTAGAAGAATAGAAAGAGTATTAAAATTGATTGAATTCTGGTGTGCTGACACTGTAGCTTTACTTGGGAACCACAGACTGTTTCTATTTGCAAATCACTGCTCCTTGCCAATAAAATATTAAGTTGCTTAATATACTCTATATAAATTTCTTTGACTGCTATTCAAATAGTAGTTTTAAAAGTTGTTTTTTTTAAAAAAATCACCTCATCATCGATTAAAATGCATTTGTGGAGGGGACTTAAAATGTCGTATTTTAAATTATCGGAGTGCCAGTAATAATGATAATTAGTCTTAGACCCTTTTGTTGTGCAAACATCATAGAGAGTACTTAGCAAACCCAGATGGAATAGCCCACTACACACCTAGGCCTTATGGTGTAGTCTAATGCTGCTGGGCTACAATCCTGTACAAGTTGTTACTGTCTCGGAAACTGTAGGTAATTGTAGCACAATGGTTAGTATCTGTGTATCTAAACATATTGGAACACATAAAAGGTAAGGTAAAAAGATCTTATTATAATCTTATGGGGCTGGGCGCGGTGGCTCATGCTTGTAATCCCAGCACTTTGGGAGGCCAAGGTGGGCAGATCACTAGGTCAAGAGATCGAGACCATCCTGGCCAACATGGTGAAACCTCGTCCGTACTAAAATACAAAAATTAGCTGGGTGTGGTGGTGCGTTCCTGTAGTCCCAGCTACTTGGGAGGCTGAGGCAAGAGAATTGCTTGAACCCAGGAGACGGAGGTTGCAGTGAGCCAAGATCATACCACTGCACTCTAGCCTGGTGCCTGGCGACAGAGCGAGATTCTGTCTCAAAAAAAAAAAAAAAAAAAAAAAAAAAAAAAAGGCCGGGCACAGTGGCTCAAGTCTGTAATCCCAACACTTTGGGAGGCTGAGACGGGTGGGTCACGAGGTCGAGAGATGGAGACCATTCTGGTCAACATGGTGAAACCCCGTCTCTACTAAAAATACAAAAAATAAGCTGGGCATAGTGGCGCGTGCCTGTAATCCCAGCTACTCGGGAGGCTGAGGCAGGAGAATTGCCTGAACCCAGGAGGTGGAGGTTGCGGTGAGCCGAGATCGCGCCATTGAACTCCAGTCTGGGTAACAAGAGCGAAACTCCGTCTCAAAAAAAAAAAAAAAATCTTAAAGGGACCTGCGTCATAGATGCAGTTTTTCATTGACCAAAATTTCATCACGTGGTGCATGACTTTACTTGATAATGCTTTTACAGATAGCGAAGAGGGAGAAGTCACACATGATTGACATAGATGGAATAAAATGTAGTCACCTTTAATGAGTAGTTTATCTTTTAAAAAAATAAAATCTGGTGCCAGGGTTAAAAGTCTTGCCCGGTGCATTTCTGAACAGTTGCTTCCCTAAATGATTGCTTATGGTCACTGAGGGCCATTTCCTTCCGGCTCCATGTATTAAGCGCTTGCTGTTTCTGATAGTTGGGCAGTGGCTAGAGAGTCAGTGAGGTTCTGGGTGGTGGTTTTGCCTATGGCTTATGTAAACACTCACATAACACGCATAGATATACACACATGCTCTTACCATCACTACCCTCCAGAACACAGAAACTGTCAGCTTTTTGATCATTCATATGTTCATTTGATCATTCCCTCTCTGCTTTTTTTTTTTTTTTTGAGGTGGAGTCTTGCCCTGTTGGAGTGCAGTGGCACGATCTCAGCTCACTGCAACCTCCGCCTCCAGGTTCAAGCAATTCTCCTTCCTCAGCCTCCAAAGTAGCTCAGACTACAGGTGCGTGCCACCATGCCTGGTTAATTTTTATATTTTTGGTATCGATGAGGTTTTGCCATGTTGACCAGGATGGTCTTGATTTCCTGACCTCATGATCTGCATGCCTCAGCCTCCCAAAGTGCTGGGATTACAGGCGTGAGCCACCATGCCCAGCCGCCATTCTCTCACTGTTTATGAACACATACGATGTGCTGAGTTCCATTGTGGGTGGTAGGTTGACAGTAGTAGTTCAGGAATATGCTTGTGTCCTATTTCCAGGGAGTTTAGAGCCCCTCATATGCCATGCAGCATGCCCTTTAGAAGCCTGTTTTCCTGCCCATTCTGACCTTGTTGTGGATAACCCACATTGTACCTCAATACTTTGGGTAGTGTGAAGAAGACAAGATTAACCCACTTTCCTTGGGATTGCCCTGTCCCCTCTTTCCTTTTGTTGGTGGTCGTATTTAGCAGACATACCTTTACTTCTGTCTTAAGTGAATTACCTTTAGACAGGCAGTCCTGCTGCTCAGCTCCAGTTCCTTACACCACAGGGTGATGTACATGTATGTCGGGGTGAAGTCCAAGCACAGGCTTGGTTGGTTTTAAAGTAGCCCAGGGTTAAGAGTCAGAACTCTAGTATAACATTGGCCTTTTCTGGATGGAGAAATTGATGACTAAGAGTTAAGGTGATGGTTTGAAGCACACCATGGGTGTCGTTTGAGGCTCTCTTTCATACAAGAGAGAGAAAAATGTACTTTAGCAGGTAGAACTGGTCCCCTGTAACTATAGACCCTCAGAGAGGGCTAACTTCAAATCAGCTTTGTCCAAGGTTTAAATATTTTATTTTAGTTACTTTATTTATTTATTTTTGAGACAGGGTCTTGCTCTGTTGCCCAGGCTAGAGTGGTGTGGCATAATCACAGCTCACTTGAGCCTCCCAGGCTCACGCTATTGTCCCACCTCAGCCAGCCAAGTAGCCAGGACTACAGATGTGTGCCACCACACACGCTCATTTTTGTATTTTTTGTTGAGACAGAGTTTCACCATGTTGCCCAGGCTGGCAGGGTTTAAATTTTGTCAACAGAATTGATTTATCAATTTTTGGCTGCCTGGCTTGGTTTTATATTTAAGGTCCTCCGTTAATAAGTCCTTAGTTACTTGTAAGTCCTCAGCCACCCCTCTGAGGCTTCTGCCTTGTCTGTTACCTTCAGGAAAAAAGAATCTCTCTGATTGGCCAGTATGCCCATACCTGACTATGTCACTGGGGACATTCAACCAGGAGAATGGTTGAAAGTGATTGACTGGCTTAAACCAAACAAGGCCCACCCCTGGAGCTAACAGTGATGGTGGTGACAGGAGTTAGCTGTCCAATCCGTGACACACAGCTAGGTGGAGTGAGGATATGATTATTACAAAATAGATCCTACAGCAAATTTCCACTATGTTGTCAGGCATTTAAAAAGCACTAGGGCCTAGGGTTGGGTGCAGTGGCTCATGCCTGCCATCCCAACACTTTGGAAGGACCCCAGGTGAGAAGATTTCATGCGTGTAGGAGTTTGAGAGCAGCCTGGGCAACATAGGGAGACCCTGTCTCTATGAAAATAAAAAAATCAGCTGAGCATGGTGGTGTGCGCCTATGGTCCTAGCTACCCAAGAGGCTAAGCTGGGAGGATTGCTTGAGCCTGGGCAGCCTGGGCAACAGACCAAGACCCTGTCTCAAAAAAAACTAAACTAGAAGCAGTATACACCTAATGCTGAATTAGGTGCTCTGCTCACCATAACTTGTTTTGTTTTTATAACAGTCCTAGCAAGCTGATATTTTAAAGTCCATTTTATAGTCAAGTAAATTGAGGCTCAACCACATACCCTAATGGAAGCCACATTTATTGCTAACACAGTCAAGACCCTGTTTTACTCACAGTTTTAATGGAAAGAGGAAGGATTAATGGGGAATAATTATTTGTAAAATGGATTGGATGGAAGGCACCTAAATCTTCCTTGTATTTGAAAAATGAGTAGAGAAGCTTAGATTTTGACATGAATTTTCACTGAGGACCAATGAGCAGACATAAATCACGTCAGGTTTACTTTTTAGATGTGTGTTTAGAATTTTTTTTTTTTTTTTGAGAAGGAGTTTCGCTCTTGTTACCCAGGCTAGAGGGCAATGGCGCGATCTCGGCTCACTGCAACCTCCGCCCCCTGGGTACAGGCAATTTTCCTGCCTCAGTCTCCTGAGTAGCTGAGATTACAGGCACATGCCACCACGCCCAGCTAAGTTTTCTTGTATTTTTAGTAAAGACGGGGTTTCACCATGTTGACCAGAATGGTCTCGATCTCTTGACCTCGTGATCCACCCGCCTCGGCCTCCCGAAGTGCTGGGATTACAGGCTTGAACCACTGCGACTGGCCATGTGTTTAAAATTTATAGGATTCTCATTTCCCTCTAAAGGGCTCACGTCTGTGGAATACCTTTTATCATGCATTACATCTTTTAATGCTAGTCTTTTTTTTTTTTTTTGAGATGGAGTTTCACTGTTGTTGCCCAGGCTGGAGTGCAATGGAGTGATCTTGGCTCACTGCAGCCTCTGCCTCCTGGGTTCAGACGACTCTCCTACCTCAGCCTCTCGAGTAGCTGGGATTATAGGCGCCCACCACCACGCCCTGCTAATTTTTGTATGTTTAGTAGAGATGGAGTGTCACCATGTTGGGCAGGCTGGCCTTGAACTCCTGACCTCAGGTGATCCACCCACCTCGGCCTCCCAAAGTGCTGGGAATACAGGCGTGAGCCACTGCACCCAGCTGCTAGTCCTTTTAATTGAAGTGTAAGCATAAAGTACTTTACAGGTCTCTCATTTTTGTTGATGACTGTCACATTGTTAAAAAGGCTAATGCCACCTTGGTGATATTATTCCACTGGCTAGTTTGGAATACAGAATGTGTTGTGCTTTTCTGAAAGTTTTGGGAAGCTGTGTATTCAATATATACAGCTTAATTTTTATTTTCTTTAAAAGCACGCTTGCTTTTGTTTTGATGCATTTAAATATTGTCATATTCAGCTGGAGTATATTGTTTGCATATAATTCCATTACACTCTGGATTTGGGGCACCTGTGATGTTTGTCTTCTTACACATCAGTGTTTTCAGGTGTGGGCTCCCAGCAAAAGAAATCTGCATCGAAGAGGTAGCTGGGAGGAGAGGGCTGTGAATGCTATAGCAGGCAAATGGAAGCTCTCCATAATGGGTGAGAGGAGTGTTTTTGTTTTTGCTTGGTAGGCTGAACTCATTTTGAGATTTCAAATCGATATCACTAATCTTATTTCTTTTCTGGGCATTATAGGCTTTGGAAGCTTTCTTGTTTCGTATCTTCAGGCAGCACAGGTGACTGTTGGTGGCGGGAGGGATATGGAAGACTGGTACTAATCACAAAGAGGCTCCTAGGTTTCAGATTGTGTTGTGTTTGGGTGGCGGAAGCCCTGGCATTGATGCAGGGATGCTTAAGTGTGGTTTTCTCATCTACTGCATACCTACTGTGTGACCTGGGACCAGTTACTTTGTTGTGTCTCTTATCCTTAGTTCCTCCATCTGTGAGAGATAGAATGACCCTGGCTCTGTAAAGATCAAATGGGGCCAGAGGGTCTTTACACATAGGTCATAATCTTATACACGCAATTGGACCCCAAGTCTACGAGTTAGTTGTATGTATGACTTTGGTCAAGTTAAAGTTCTTTCAGTTGTTGAAGCTTCAGTTTGCTTATCCATAAAAGGGCCCTGTTACTGGGATCACTGTACTGCTTGGTGATGTTTTGTAGATCAAATCAGATAATGTCTGTAAAGTGCTTAGTGGGCCGCATTTCTTGGCACGAGGTGAAGGTTCCTCATCAATGATTACTACTAATAATAATTTGTCTGCACTTTGCTATAGTTTTGTATTTTTGTAAAATAAGTTGGTTCTAGTCAGTCATCCCCAAGGACTATGATTCTATGAAGTCGCCTGGTTCATTTCATGCCCTTTCAGTGTCCAGTGGGGTGCTGCCCTTGTCTCATTGCGGGTCTCCCTCTCTTGCAGCGCTGACAGAAGGCTACGTTGGAGCCCTGCACGAGAGTAGACACGGCAGCGCAGTGCAGATCCGCAGGCGCAAGGCTTCAGGCGACCCGTATTGGGCCTACTCTGGTAAGTCCAGTTCTGATGGAGATCACACAGGCCAGTTAACATCCCATTCAACTCACTTGAAAGCGCACTTTCAATCACTTTCATGCCTGAGTTCTGTTTGCTCAAACCTTTCGTAGTTCACTAAAAGTTGAAATATTCGAGCCTGTTTTCCCTCGAGATTGTAAGTACCTTAATTTATCTCTCCCACCTGTTTCCTCAACCTGTTTTCCTCTCAATTTGCATTTATTTCTGAACTCTGCTGTTAATGAGTTATTGTACCAAACTTGCAATTTTCAGAAAGACATAGTCTTTTCTGTCTTTTCAGTGGCTGTGATTTCAGAGAGCAGAAAATATATGGCTAGTCTTGAGCTGCTAAATGTCTGCTAAACATTAGGAACATCAGATATCAGAATGCTCTATTAGGCTCTAAGCCAAGAAATGCAACTTTATTTTGAAATCACATCTCATTATTTAAATGTATTTTAGCCGTCTACTCAATGGTAATCTGCAGTTCTTTTCATTTTTATTTTTACTTTTACCCTTTGAGCTAGTGAAGGGAGAGAGCATTGTTCTAACTATGTTGAATATTACTTTGGAAATAATTTTCTTACATTTAAAGGGGACGAAAATGAAGACCTAAAACTAGGTACAGACCTTTCCAGATTAGGCTTCCCACAACTTCCAAAATATGAGAGGTGGACTGTTATTTCTCAAAGAGCTTTTTGATGCTCAAAAATATATGGAAAATGTATTAAAGCTAATTACGGAGGAATGCTTGAGTAAGATAGACCACTTTGGAAATTAGTTTGGCACTGAATAATTCAAATTCCTTGTATGAAAGAGCTTGGAGGCACAGAGTATTAGTCTTAATAATAAATCTATGTATTATGCAATGTTGTTGCATATAGAACTGAAAGTATTCTTTTCATAATGATGCTTGGGTTTAAATCCTGAATTTCTCCCAGCAAATTCTGTTAAATTTATGTCAGTATAAAATTTATAGGTCTGATCTTTAATTACACCTTATCTATTGGCTTTTTGCATCCTTTTGTCTATTGATAAATCTCCTGCCCTGCAGGGAGAATAGCCTATCTGTTTTGTTTTGCAGTGAACAGATAGTGATTCTGAAGTCTTCCATCACACCCGGTACCTTGTGATTAGAATTATCTAATTAGAGGCTTTTTGTCACCATTTCTGATAAATGAAGGAAATTGGTAGATGAAAGCCAAAATGACGTATATATAGCATCTTGCCAAGAAACGCAAAGAAAATTTATCATTTTGTACTCTGTGGCTCTGACATCAGTCAGGAGGAGGCACAAAGTGGCCTGCTATTTACAGTTCATCAATTTAGAATAATAATGCTGTTAGTCAGGAAATTGGAAGTTATATCCCATTAGCATGTCCAACTGCAAATGGCAGCAAAGAGATGAAAGTCCTTAAACTTTTCCTGTGACATAGTTAAGAATGACCGTAAGTGGTGCTATCTTTGCGATGGACTGATTGTGGATGTCTTTTACTCTGGTGGACTTAAGAAGCCTCCATTTTGTATTTCTGGAATGCATTGTATCTGAATTTGGGTACTGCCTCCAGTAGCAGAAGGGCTAATAGTTCAAGTTCAAGAGTTGGCACACTTTTTTCTGAAAAGATCTAAGAAATAAACATCAAAAGCCATATCGTCTTTGTTGCAACTATCCAACTCTGCCATTGTAGTGTACACATACCCACTGACAGTTCTGGACAGACTGGCTGTGCTCTTTTATTTATGAATACTGGAATTTGAATTTTATAATTTTCATGTGTCAGGAAATAGTCTTCTTTCAATTCTTTTTTCGTTCATTAAAAGATGTATAAACTATTCTTGCTTTATAGGCTGTGCAAAACCAGGTGGCTGGTTGGATAGGGTCCACAGATTGTATAGTTGGTGAACCCTTGTTCTAGTTCATTTTTTTTCCCCTAGAAATCAGTTAGGAGAGTCATTTGAGGAATTGCCTGTAAGGGTGTGGACTGGTTTGGAAGAATGAATGGAGTCATTTGTTGGGCATAATGGAAAAAGTAAGAGTAAAAGAAAAATAGGATGTGACAGATGTCAACTGATGGTATACAGTTCTTATGCTTGCAACAGTTCTTCCTGACAATTCCACAGTATCTGTGGTTGCCTCATACTGAAGGGGTGCAGTATTGGTTCTTATGTCAAGAAGTCTTGGAGTTCATCACAGGCATTCCTCAGCATTTGGCCAAGGTGTAAGACAAGCCAGGAAGGAGTAAGAGTTGAGGCCTGTTACTGTGGGTGCATCAGACCAGCATCTTAAAACCACAGCCAATGAGATGTGGGCCTGTTAGCTGCACGGATAGTCCTCTAGATATAATTGTTGTTTGAAAAGTGGGACTGACAAAAAAAAGCCTCATTTTTTATGACAGAAATGTTTCTAAATTTATAAAATGAAGCAGGCAGTTCCTGAAAAACTGGTTTAATAGTCTAGATTGTAATCTCAGGCCTCGAATTCTCTGATTTGTCTTATGTCCTCCTAAAATAATGTCAGGGGTGCTTTAGGAGTGCAGTGGGTGAGGGTATGAATTTTGAAGTCATGTAGACAAACCGTAGTTCAAAGTGAAGTTTTGTTAATATCCTGATGATGTTGGAAAACTGTGACATGGGAATGATTAACAGCACTTCCCACGTAGGGTTGTTATGAGAATTCACTGAGATGATGTTTGTGAAAACATTAACATAGTCTCTGTCATACACCAAGTAGCTGATATTACTTCTTGCTTATTTTTGAGACGGTTATTATTACTTTTGCTGCAATTACTGTTGTTTTTGGAATTCACAGTGTCGCGATTCACAGTGGGTGATTACTGGGTAATTCTGAGAGCTGAGTAAGTTAGATTCTTTCAACCATAATTCACAAGGGGTGGCTATTTGGGATTTGGGAATGAGGGGTAAGCAGACTATCCTCAAGTCAGAGGTCAGCAAACTACAACCTGCAGCTGTGTTTTATAAAATAAATTCTATTGGAACACAAGCACACCCATCACGTTGCTTATTATCTATGCCTGCTTTTGTGCTATAGTTGTAGAACTGAGTGGTTGTGACAGAGACCTAGAATATTACTATTCTAGTAATATTGAATATTGAGTATCTAGTAATAGTGAAAAACCTGGAATATAGCCATCTGGCCTCTTATAGAAAAAGTTTGCTGGCTAGACGTGGTGGCTCATGCCTATAATCCCAGCTCTTTGGGAGGCCAAAGTGGGCGGATCATGAGGGCAGGAGTTTGAGACCAGCCTGGCCAACATGGTGAAACTCCAGCTCTATTAAAAATACAAAAGTTAGCCAGGCGTGGTGGTAGGTGCCTGTAATCTTAGCTACTCGGGAGGCTGAGGCAGGAGAATTGGTTGAACCCGGGAGGTGGAGGTTGCATTGAGCTGAGATTGTGCCACTGCACTCCAGCCTGGGTGACGAGAGCAAGACTCCGTCTCAAGGCAAAAAAGAAAAAAAAAAAAAAGAAAATGTTTGCCAACTCCTGCTTACAGTAGTATAGTCTGGGTTTTTAGCAGATGTTAGTCTGACTTACATACAGAACTGTTTCAGAAATTTGGAAGCTTTTTTCTTTTTTTTTTCTCCTTGCATTTTCCTTAAGCTGGAATATCCTCAGCATGTCTTCTAGATAGCATTTTAGTTTTTCTGTGATCCTGCTTTTGGAAAGGACTTGGGAGGGCCAAAGATGAGTTTATTTTGTTGTTGTTGGTTGTTTTTGAGACAAGGTCTTGCTGTGTCTCGCAGGATGGAGTGCAGCGGAGCCATCTCGGCTTACCACAACCTCTGCCTCCATGGTTCAAGCGATTCTGTCATCTCAGCCTCTCGAGTAGCTGGGTCTACAGGCATGCGCCACCACGCCCAGCTAATTTTTGTATTTTTAGTAGAGACGGGGTTTCACCATGTTGGCCAGGCTGGTCTTGAACTCCTGACCTCAGGTGATCCATCCACCTTGGCCTTCCAAAGTGCTGGAATTACAGGTGTGAGCTATTGCTACTGGCCAAAGATGAGTTTAGAGGGCAGTGCTGCAGGAAGTGGATCAGGGAGATGAGTGGGTGTGGGATGTTCTGGGGTGACTATGTCTGCTCCTATGCTTGCTATTGTGTGAGTGGGTCTGGTAAACAATGCTGACCCTCATGGCATTCCCTTTTGGTCACTAAGGAGAGGCATGAGCTTTCCAGCTGTGGATAGCTTGCTTTTAGAGTGATGTCATGAGCTTGTTTTTAGGATATTGTCATGATAGTAGTTCATTATTATTAGTATAACTTTTTACTTGTCACTTTAAGACTACCCTACTTATTTCCATTTCACTGCGTCACCTTGGAAAATACAGACACCCTATTTATGTTTGAAATGTTAAGCTTTACTTACTTAGGCCTATCAAACAATGCCTTTGTGAATGAATACCTGTAATTTTAGCATGGAGAACTATTTATTGAGGAACCTGGAGATGTGTATTAGAGTTCTCTTGTGGTCATTGGAAGATGGGTTGTCTCTCTGGGTCTTAATTTCATCTGCTAGTAAAAAAAGAGTGTCATAATATCTGAGTTTAACAAGAAAACCTCATAGAAGGTATGAAATGGAACATAAATGTAAGATATTATTGTTGACATAATAGCGATGTAATTTGATTGCTTCATATTTTTGGATTTGTTTTTCCTTGTACCAACATAGTAGGTAAAAATGGGAATGAGTTATATGTTTCATGTAGAATTATACAGGAAAAAAATGCCACAGTTTAATAGTATCTCAATGGATATAATAACAATTTCTTTTCTATTAATTTTACTCAACTAAACTATATTTCTGTGTTTCTTGAGGTGATGGTAGCTCATGAGTTTTGGAGTTTGCCCAGAACTTCTAAAATTATTGCACAAACAGTATCACATGCTAGCTAGGTCATCAATGCAGGAAAGAGAAAGGAAAATAAATCTAGAGTCAGTTCAAGTCGAAATTTGAGGCTTTTCTCTTTTTTTGGTAACAGGGTCTTGCTCTGTCGCCCAGGCTGGAGAGCAGTGGTGCCATCTTGCAGTGGCACCGTCTTGGCTCACTGCAACCCGCTGCCTCCTGAGTTCGAGCAATTCTCATGCCTCAACCTCTCAAGCAGCTGAGATTATACGTGCGTGTCACCACTGCCAGCTAATTTGTGTATTTTTAGTACAGACAAGGTTTCACCATGTTGGCCAGGCTGGTCTTCGAACTCCTGAACTTAGGTGATCTGCCTGCCTCAGCTTCCCAAAGTGCTGGGATTACAGGCATGAGCCACCATACCTGGCCAGAGGCATTTTTATAAAGCTATTTTCTCTCTTGCCCCTCAAAGACTTGAGAAAAACAAGTGGTAGTTTCTTCCCTTCCTCTGCCTTTTTTTTTTAACTTAATTCTGTTTGGTTTTCACATTTTTAATAATGTCTTATCTCATGTTCCCTCTGTGTAGAAATAGCTTCTAAGAATCAGTACAAGGGGACCATCTCTCATTGTTAGAGGAATCCAAAATTGAAATATGCAGTGACCCAAATTCCCCAGAAGACATGTGTGGCGTTGGGATGGGTGAAGGTGAGATTTTTTTTTTTTTTTAACAGGAGAGTATCATTTTATTTTGGAAGCAAAAATTAATAAGCAGAAAGTAGGGAACCTAAAGAACGGGCTCCAAAACAGGTTCGAGTTAATAGTGTCATAAAGATTAGGAGAAGTATGAAAGTAGGCTTAGATGGGAGTTGGGCCACTAGGTGACTCTGGCTCTCCTCTGACTACCCCAGCCAGTCAGTGGCCTGTCAGCAGGATTGTTGGAAGAGGCATTCCTGCCATGGCCAGTGGCCGTCCATGGTCCTTTCTGACTGTCTTGGGATTTGATGACTTGCTCAGCTGTAAAATGGAGATAAAAGTGTGTGTACTTGTCAGGATGGCTTTGAGGATTAAAGGTAGTATATATTGGCACCTGTAGTATGTACTTTCTGACCTCCACCCTGGAGTAGAGTAGGTATTACCTATTTGGCTCTTAATTATATGGCACCTCACTCCACTATTCATAGAAACATCTTGTTTTATAACATGCATGTGTGTGTGTAGGCGTGTGTCTCATTTCCCCAGCTAAATGTAGAATCCTTGAGGACAAGGATTATTGCTTATAATTCCCTGTTTCTCCTGCAGTGTGCCAGTTTATCTTGTTTTGTGCAGATTGGGTGCATGTTTTTTCAAGTAGACAAGTGGATAGATGGATAAATTAACTCAAGCCAGAGTCTGTCCTTGGGAATTTACGAAGGGGAGTCCTGCCGTGAAATTTGGATAAATTAGTGTGTGATTTGCAAAAGGTTTCACTCTTGCATCCCTTTAAATAAGAAGCTCCCCTGGTGAACTTAAGATATAATTAAATTCCTAAAATTACATTTTCACGCCTATTTTTAAGAATGTCTATACCAGATAAAGCAAAATACATGTGCCCGCAGAAGTCAGCTTTTGTCATTAGAAGAACGGAAGGCACTGCAGGCCTCAAAGTTTAATGCTAATATTGTTGTGTTATTCGCCTCTCTCCTGAAGCCTCCTCCAAAATCTTTTAAGGGAATCATTTTGTTATAGACATTCTATTCCTGAAAGACTTTTTTTTTTTTTTTAAGACAGAGTCTTGCCCTGTCACATAGATCTCAGCTCACTGCAACTTCCTCTTCCCGGGTTTAAGCGATTCTCCTGCCTCTGCCTCCTGAGTAACTGGGATTACAGGCATCCATCCACCACCATGCCTGGCTAATCTTTGTATTTTTAGTAGAGATGGGGTTTCACCATGTTAGCCAGGCTGGTCTTAAACTCCTGAGCTCAAGTGATCTGTCTGACTCAGCCTCCCAAAGTGCTGGAATTGCAGGCGTGAGCCAATGCACCCAGCCCTAATAAAGACCTTCTGCTGGCATGGAACCAAACCACTGCGGAGGAATCAGCCAGAGTCTTTGAGCTCAGAGGCTCTCTCTGCTTTGGTGCTTAGCCCGATCCATTTCTGCCTAAATTCCTCAGTCTTCCCTTTATTTATTTTTGCAGTTAATTTATATATTTTCTATATATCCCTATCAATCTACTAACAGTTTTAAAGTAGAAGTACTTACTTGTTTACTGCACTTATTAATTGCCTACTGTGTGCCAGATGGTGTTCTAAATGGGAATGGCCAGAGAGGCTGCTCATAGAATTGCTTTTGCCAGATTCTCACCTTCAAAGATGGGCAGGTGTTTGCCAGGACATACACAGGCCTTGAGCATGGAGGACTCCGGCAGTGACTAGAGAACTAGAAGCAGCTCAGAAGCTCTAGAACTTGAAGGGGGATGGAGAAAGTTAAAGGCATGATGGAGAGGACTGGAGTTAGATTATGGAGGGCCTTATGATATTCTACTGGTAACACAGAACTTCTGTCTAGGGTTGATAGGGAGTAATTAAAGAGCTTCACCTGGAATCAGACTACAGTTGGTTTTATGTTGAAGACCACTGGTTGTAGGGTTAAGGACTGGGCAGCAGGAGGAGGAGGGCAGGATGAAAAATGATGAGGTGTGACTGGGAATTTGAGAGAGAAAACAGCTCTTGGGAGGTCATTATCATTTGTACAAGGAGGAGAAGACAAAATGAATTTTGTAGGACTACCCTCAAGATGATTGAAGACGGCGTTGCATTTAATTTGAAATGAGTAAATGAGCAGTGGTAAGTTGGTTGAAAAGATAAAGAATTTGGACTAGAACCTATTAAGATGTAGTATAGTGTTTTGTCTGCATTTCTTATGCCCTTCAGAGTTCATGCTCTTTGAACAGAACCTTTGTCTATAATTAATCATTGTATTTCCCTGTTTCTACCTAAATGTTTTTGGATAGGAGGGCCTCAAGGTAGGGAACAAATTGTAGAATAAACTGTTTCTTCTACAGGTACTCTTTTTCTTTTATAGTTGATGTGTGGTTACAAGAATAGATGATGTAAAAAAGAAACCACATATGGTCACACACTAATCAGAACTTTATGTACAAAAGAGAAAAATGTGTTGCCATATGCTTAAGGTACCTTGAGAATTTTTCAATACTTGGCCTAGTTTGGTAAGTTTCTCTCCACTGTTTGAAAGACATTGTTCTCTCTGCTTAGAGTTATTTTCTTTTCTTATTTTTTTAAACTCTGATCCTTGCCACCTGAGTTCTAAAGTTTCTTGGCATTTTCCCTCTGGAGGTGGTTTCACAAGTGTTTGTAAAGTTAATAGATACTAATGTATTAATATATTATAAGAAGACATGAATACATTCCCTAGGGGCCTTGTGACCCTTGGAAAAGTCTAGCAGTAAGATGAAATATTGTTCAGTGCTGTGTTGATACCAAGTGATACATTATCCGTGGTAACAGTTTCAGTCATTGCTATCATGGGTCATTTAATACCTGGGTAAATGGAATGCTGAGAGTTTGGGTTGGAAAGTGACTCTGAAGGTAGTGGGATGATGGAGCCTTTTTGGAGGGTTCTGTAGCAGTATCTGTGAAAATATTAAATATTGTTAATCTTTCATCCAGCACTTCTGCTTCTCTGAATTGGTCTTTCTGAAACACGTGTGCATGTCTCCAAAGTAGCATTGTGTTTAACAGCCTAACTGACCAAAATAGGGACTTGGGTAATTAATTATAATACATTCTTACAAGGAAGTGCTTACCTGAACATCCACGAAAAGGGAGGAGGTTGAACTACAAGATATATTAAAATAATATAGGTAATACGGTCCCATTAATGAATAAAGCTGAAGAATTCAGAGATTATATCCAACATTTAATTGTGGTTATCATTGACAAATGAGAGATACTGCCTTGTAATACTTATATTTCTGTAATGTTTTAATATTAGGTGAGTTTTCATTTTAGAATAGATGGCTAAATGATATCAAATCCAGGCAATTTTCTTTTTAACAATTTCGAGGGGGAGAGAAAGAGAAGAAAAACCTAAAAGGGAAGCCAGAAGGAAAGCAAAAATCTTTTTGTCTCTTTAATTGACTGTATCTAAATTTTTTGGGTGAGGCATTTTCACCGGCATTTCAAATTTTATAAAATGCTGATATGAACCATGCAGAAATTAATGAACTGATATTGACTTAGTTTGAAAATGAACATCAAGATTTATTGAGCAAAGCTTTAAATATTGACCCAGCCAAAGATAAGGTCAATATTTACTTTGACATAACATAAATCCTAATATTCATTAATCTATAAATTTATTGCATCAACACAAGGCATTCAGAGAGTTGTATATAAATATATATTTTTCATATCTGTGATAGATTAAAGTCAAACATCTTTTTTCCTGGTTATAAATTTGAAAGGATGATATTCTCTCCTTTGAAACTAGCTTCTTGGGGGAGAGGGGTGTGTGCATGGGTGGAAGGATGTGATTAATTTGAAGGTTCAAAGGAGAAATACACCTAGCGGAATACATGTATTATAATTGGAGCACAGTGATTTGCCTAAGGGCTGCTGGTCTTTTTTTCTAACCTAACAAAACATACTCTTTCATTATATCTGATTTGATTTATAAAGCCCACCCACTTTGTTTTCTTTTGTTCTTTTTCTTTTTTTTTTTTTTTTGGAACTGGGTCTCACTGTTTGACCCAGGCTGAAGTGCCTGGGACCAGATGCATGCACCACCACACCTGGCTAATTTTTGTAGAGATGGGGTTTTGCCATGTTGGCCAGGCCAATCTCAAACTCCTGGGCTCAGGCAATACTCCGGATTTAGCCTCTCAAAGTGCTGGGATTACAGGCGTGAGTTACCAAGCCCGGCTAAAACCCACCTTCTGATGATAGAAAACAGGGGAACTTTCTATCTTTCCCTCTGGATATTGTGAAGCTACTTATGTAGAATTTCGTTTGGCAAATAACATATTGTTGGTGTATATCGTGCTTTATAATACTTTATTGGCTGAAATTTCCCATGTTGAAATTTTCTTCTTCTTCGTCTTATTTTTTGAGGCAGAGTGTCAATCTGTTGCCCAGGTTTAGAGTGAAGTGGCACAATCTTGGTTCACTGCAGCCTCCGCCTCCTGGGTTCAAACAATTCTCTTGCCTCAGCCTCCCGAGTGGCTGGGACTACAGGTGTGTATCACCACGTCTGGCTAATTTTTGTATATTTTAGTAGAGACTGGGTTTCAATATGTTGGCCAGATTGGTCTCCAACTCCTGACCTCGACTGATCCACCCATCTCAGCCCCCCAAATTGCTGAAATTATAGTAGGTGTGAGCTACCATGCTTGGCTTCATGTTTTAATTATCAAGTTGAACTGAACTCTCCTTCCTTATGTTGTGCCTTCTCTTGGTGGGGTGGTCTTGGTAGCAGAAAGAAGAAAATAAAGAGGACCCATTTCACTGGATTGTGAACTTTTAGATTTGCCAATATATAGTGGAATACATGTCTAATAGATACTTAAAGACTGAATTTTCCCACTGTTTATTTAAGCGAAGAAAGTAACTCAGTCACAGGCTTAAGTATAATCTTGTAGCTATGCAAATCTTATGTCTTACATGATCTTGTTGTGGTCAGTCTACCTGGCATGTTCTTTGAGTGTTAAGTGGTGGTGTTAGTTTCAGTGGTTTGTTGGCTAATCTTGAAATGACCATCACTTTTATCTCTTAGTGGCTAATTGCCTATGACCCTATTTGAGATCAACTGCATTAAGGGTGGTTATCTTCTTAGTAGTCTTTCTTGCTATTAAAACTTACCTGTCCTATGTTTCATTTACTTTAAGGCCCATTTTATTTTTTCCCGAGATGGAGTTTCACTCTAGTTGCCCAGGCTGGAGTGCACTGGCGCGATCTCGGCTCACTGCAGCTTCCACCTTCTGGGTTTAAGTGATTCTCCTGCCTCAGCCTCCAGAGTAGGTGGGATTACAGGCACCCACCACCACACCTAGCTAATTTTTGTATTTTTAATAGAGATGGAGTTTTACCATGTTGATCAGGCTGGTCTGGACCTCCTGACCACGTTATCCGCCTGCCTCAGCCTCCCAAAGTGCTGGGATTATGAGCCACCACGCCTGGCCAAGGCCCATTTTCTGTTATGTAGCTGAGACTTTTTGTAGGTTAAAAACGTATCAGTGGTATGTATATAACATAGAATTTTGCCTTCTTGAGAAATGCTGTCTAATAACTTCAGGAATTCTCACTTTTCATTCATGTCACTATAGTATATAATAATGTTTTCCACTGGGTGTGCTCGCTCACACCTGTAATCTCAGCACTTTGGGAGGCTGAGATGGGAGGATCACTTGAGCCCAGGAGTTGGGACCAGCCTGGACAACATAGTGTGAGGCCCTGTCTCTACAAAAAAAATTTAAAAATTAGCTGGGCATGGTAGCTCATGCCTTTAAATCCCAGCTACTTGAAAGGCTGAGGTGGGAGGATCGCTTGAGCCTGGTCAAGGCTGCTGTGAACCCTGATCATACCACTTCACACCAGCCTGGGAGACAGAATGAGACCCTGTTTTAAAAAATAATCATAATAATAATACTAATAATATGTTCCTTGAGTGTAGTAGGATTTTATGTCATGTGAAAAATGACTCTATGACTCTACTATGATACAAATATTTGACTCTAACATAATAAAGTCATTTCTTGAGGTTTTTTTTTTTAATCAAGGAGAAAGTGAGTTTTATACTAATAGGTCTTTAACATCTCTCTGTCACTTGCTCATATCTCTTTTTATCAATAAGAGATAAGCCTGGCCTCAGTCTGCTGGGAGAGAATCTTAGAATTTGATCTCATGGATTTCATTATATCCTGGTACCCTTCTTGTCTGGCAGGGCATGCCAGTTTTCTATTTTGATGTGTTACATTTCCTATTAAATTATATTTGAGATTTTATAGAATGTGGGCTAGTTTAAAGAAAAATTTTTTCTAAGCAGTAGTACAGCTGGGTTTCCAATAGGACAGAACAAGTCTTTTTTTGTA
Source organism: Callithrix jacchus (assembly GCF_049354715.1). Taxonomy (NCBI): domain Eukaryota; kingdom Metazoa; phylum Chordata; class Mammalia; order Primates; family Cebidae; genus Callithrix; species Callithrix jacchus. Next base: position 43,534,337 of record NC_133516.1, read on the forward strand.
GGAGGTATTAGTCCTTTGGCAGGATTGAAAAGCCTCTTGTTTTGTGCCTTATAATCAAACTATATCTGTGATTTGAAAAATGACAAAAGTTATAAAATTTCCTAGAATTGGTTTTAAAATGAAGGAAAATCGTTAGTTCAAAAATTATGGCTCATTGTAAGTGCTGGTTCTGGTACAGCCATACAGATTGTTTAAAATCCTTAAATACATACTTGCCCAGTCCCACTCTGTTCCCCGTTTCTTGCTGTCCTGGAAACTCCTCTTATTTTGGGATCTTGTGAAAGTCCTTCCTTAGACCTCTACACCCATTCTCAACCATCCTTATGATTGGTTATTATCTCTGATTTATTAAATGATTTAAGTATCATTTCTGCTTATCATGATGGAATGAATTCCAGAGCAATAGGCCTAACTTGGTAGGTTTTTTTGGATTTATATTATGCTCTGCAACCCATTCATTTGTTTTTTTAAATTTAATTTTAAGTTCAGGGGTACATGTACGGGATGTGCAGGTTTGTTACATAGGTAAGTGAGTGCCTGGTAATTTGCTGCACCTGTCAACCTATCATCTAGGTATTAAGCCAGCACCCATTGGCTAGTTTTCCTGATGCTCACCCACACTTATTCCTGCTCCCCAGGCCCCAGTGTGTATTGTTCTTTTCCCTATGTCCGTGTGTTCTCCTTGTTCAGCTCCCACATATAAGTGAGAACATGCAGTGTTTGGTTTTCTGTTCCTGCATTAGTTTGCTGAGGATAATGGCTTCCAGCTTCATTCATGTTCCTGCAAAGGATGTGAATGAAGGATCTCATTCGTTTCTATGGCTGCATAGTATTCCATGGTGTATATGAACCACATTTACTTTATCTAGTCTCTCATTGATGGGCATTTAGGTTGATTCCATGTCTTTGCTATTGTGAATAGTGCTGCAGTGAACATAGGCATCTGTGTATCTTTATAACAGAATGATTTATAATCCTTTGGGTATATGCCTAGTAATCGAATTGCTGGGTCAAATGATATTTCTGGTTCTAGGTCTTTGAGGAATCACCCCACACTGTCTTCCACAATGACTGAACTAATTCACACTCCCACCAACAGTGTAAAAGTGTTTCTATTTCTCCACAGCCTCTCCAGCATCCATTGTTTCTTGAGCTTTTAATAATCGTCATTCTGGCCAGGCATGGTGGCTCATGTGTGTAATCCCAGGTCTTTGGGAGGCTAAGGTGGGCAGATCTCTTGAGGTCAGGAGTTTAAAACCAGCCTGGCCAGCATGATGAAACCCCAGCACTACTTTAAAAAAAAAGAAAAAAATTAGCCAGGTGTGGTGGTGGACTCCTGTAATCCTAGAATCTCGGGAAGCTGAGGCAGGAGAATCGCTTGAACCCGGGAGGCGGAGGTTGCAGTGAGCCAAGATCGTGCCATTGCACTCCAGCCCGAGCAACAGAGCGAGAGTCTTATCTCAAAAAAAAAGTCATTTTGAGTGGCATGACATGGTATCTCACTGTAGTTTTGATTTCTGCAGTCTATTTCTGGAGTTGATCTTGAGCGTTTCCTTGGACATGGGAAGAAGCCACTTAATCGAGATTTCCTGTTTATGTTGATCCACATTCGCCCAGGTTGAAGCCCTTTTTCTGGGAGAGAAAAACAAGCTTCTTAAAGCTGCATGAAATTTTGCTGCTCTCAGAGGCATCATTTAGTAGCTCTGCCCCAATTATTGTTAGCCACTTTTCCTCCTGGAAACTGTGTTTCTCTGTTCCACCCTTCCCCCTAGTTCCAAGTGTTAGGATGATGTTCTTCCTTTTAGCAGGGTGTGCATGCCATTAGTGCACTGGGTATTGATTGGTCATTGAGAGATTTTAGCAGGAACATGAAATATGAAGCTCTTCTTGGCTGTGTGACTGGCACCTGCAGAGATGGACAAAGGCATTTTTCGTGTGTTTCTGCTTCTGGGGCTCTCTGTGATAATGGGAGGTATTTTCTTCTCACTGTTGTTAAGTACATGGTCCACGCCCTCCTCTTGGGGAGTGATTTTGACACTTTTTGATGGTCCTGTGGCTTTTATATTCTTACACCACCTCCTAATGAGTTATCTTTTCTCTCACCATCTACTAGGGTGTGAAAAGGAAGTTTCAACACTCAAGGCCAATTGGGCTGCATACCTGCTGTGCCAGAAAGAACTAGTTAACATTTGCTTCTCCTCGTCATATAAGTACACCATAGCTAGCAATATTATTAGGATTTTTCTCTTAAATTCCTATGGAAGGCATTTCCAGGAGTATGACTGAGTATAATGATTTGTTTTTGGATTCGTTTTAGCCTCTAGAAAAGACTCCCTTACTCTCTTGGCCTAAGTGTTAGGGAGTTTATTGTCTTACATAGCACACCTAGAGACAGGACACCTCTGGGCAGCATCTTTGTACTCTGCCATCTTGAAGGGGTGCCCCATGTTGTTTAGACGTTGCCATCCTTAGTGGGTAGACTTGGTCCTTAGAATCACTTTCCTTGTGGTCTTAACATGGCTTGCAGAATTCTAGATGTCAAATACTGAGTACAAAGTTCAGAAGAGAAAGGGAAAGTGTCCCTTTCTTATGTCTGTGTTGCAGAGCATATAACATGTTCTTCAAAGCATCCCACCCCTGGTGAATCAACTTCGTACTTTGTTGGCCAGACTTGGCTCATGTGCTCATGCTTAAACTGATCACTGGCCACAGGAATAGCAGCACTGCTGCCTTCGACTGATTAGGATCTACTCCAGAAGTAGCAGAGGGAATGGGTCTTGGAAAATACAGCCTGTGTGGCTGCGACTCTTGTCATCTTTTTCAGTTTTTGTTTTGTTTTGTTTTGTTGAGATGGAGTCTCACTCTGTTGCCCAGGCTGGAGTGCAGTCGCACAATCTTGGCTCACTTCAACCTACACCTCCCAGGTTTAAGTGCTTTGTTTGCCTCAGCCTTCCAAGTAGCTGGGATTACAGGCACCTGCCACCATGCTGAGCTTATTTTTGTATTTTTTTTTGTAATGATGGGGTTTCACCATGTTGGCCAGGCTGCTCTTGAACTCAGGACCTCAGGTGATCTGCCCACGTCCGCCTTCAAAGTTCTGGGATTACAGGTATGAGCCATGGGGCCTGGCCCATTTTCAAGTTTTAAAGGCTAAGCAACCCCATGGCACTTCATAAAGGAAAATGTTATAGGAAAGAAATTGTGTTTACTTTTGAAGTGAAAATTTGATTTCAAAAGCCTGACATCATTGCAAATAAAATAATAAAGCTCCATGAATTTGGAGTCCTTTATGCTATTCCTGGCTTCCCTGTCCACTTCTGTAGTTACCAGTTGCATATTGCTATTTAAATTTAATTAAAATGAAATAAAATTTAAGATTCAGTTTCTCAGTCACTCTAGCCAGATTTCAAGTTGCCAGGAGCCACACATAGCTAGTGACTAGACTTTTGTGTTGCATAGACAGTGAACATTTCTATCCTGGTAGGAAGTGGTGTGCAGAGGATAAAGCAATATGGAGGAACCCGATGGTTCCTCAATAACATATTATTGAGTACTGAAGATGTGAGTGTAAGACCTTTCTGAAAAGCTCACATAATGCCCCAATTTACAAGCTTCAGGTAGACCTCCCTCCTTTTCCTTTCGGAGGTCTTGAGAAGTTGACCTAGGGTATATTTTCTGAGCTTTGTTTTAACCAAGGTTCTGAATCTTTGGAGAAATAAATTGGGGACTTACAGTGAGTGGACTGTAGGGGTGAGGAGGTGTGAGGACATCCTCTTATCAGTCTTCATTTATCGAGTCATTTGGTGAGAGTATCAGGCACAGGCCAGGGGGAAAGCTCATTTTGACACTAGAGCTGACTACAACACAGAACAAAACATATAAAATTATCTGTGCAGCATCTATAAAGTAACATGTCATCGCATCACATCGTTCTGTGAAATAAAGTGTGAAGGGAAGTGGTGCCTAGAGAGGGATGTAGGGGAAGGAGGGGTGATTTTAGCCTGGGAAGACCTCTCAGATAAGGTGATATTTGAGCAGAGAGCTGAACATAGAGGGACTGAACCTTGTGGGTATGTGAGGTAAGCATTACAGGTAGAGGGAAGCAGGGTAGAGAATAGCACTTGGAAAGGTTCAATGTTGTACCTAAAACTACTCTGCGCATTTTAATTAAGCCTCCTTCTAGAACCTTCTGGCCCTGTATTGCTTAGGTTAAATTTTCCATTGTCCTAGAATAGTAGTTCTCAACTGGGGACTATTTCCTTTTTGTGCAGTATTTGACACAGTCTGGAGACATTTTTTGGTTGTCATAATTGGGAATGGTTGGGTGACCCACTGGCATTAATGGGTAGAGGCTCAATATGCTCTTGAGCATCCTACAATGTACAGAACAGCCCTCACAATAAAGAATTATCTGGCCTAAATTGCCAGTAGTGCCAAGATTGACGAACCCTAACCTGAAGGCTCACCAGAGTTCATCGTTTTTACACAGTTGGTGTCCATGCCACTGTGAGGTTCTAAGCCAGTCCTTAGTTCAATGAGTACTCCATGGCACAAACACAGCTAGCTGTGTTGTGCACAGTAGCTAAGGTATTAGAGAATCAAATGAGTGTCATGGTTGTTCAGTCCTCTTTGGAGATTAAAGAGTAGAAATGGAAAGCTTGGTGAGTTGACCATTTCAGAAGGTTATGCATGAAATCATAAAGGAATGAATCATACTTCTGGATATGGTGAAAAGCCTACCTCGTAATGTCACATGGAGGTGATGAATGTTGACTGTGCTGTAGTAAAGAGGTGGTGAGATTGCTTTTATGATTATTGTTTTATTTTTGAGGTCTCTTGTGACTATGCCGTGTGTCAACTCTTTGATCTAAGAGGCTGTTAGGACATAATATTCATCTTAGTATTGCTAACCATGAAGGACCCTAGAGGATCGGCTGGCCAAGCCACTACAGCACCCTGAGAAAACTGACAGTTACCCCGTTGGGAACCTCGACGTGTCACTTCAGGGATGCAGGGAATAGTAGTTTCTTAAATGATCCCTTTTCATGAAAGGAGTGGAAAGGAAACCAGAGCTGTGAATTGTGATTGACAGGCTCCGATGATCCAGCTTTTTGTCCAGTGTCAGCACCTTAATATTTGATAAGTGCTACACAAATGTTGTTATAATGCCACAGATTTCTTCCAGAATAGATTTCTCACTTTTTTATATAAATTAAGCGAAAGGTACCTTGTGATAGGGTATAAACGCATGTATATTTATCTACACGTGTTATGGTGGCCTGAATTTTCCACAGAGCAGATGGCTGTTTGTACTCACTTCTTCCTAAACCCTCTTGTAGATATTTGAATATAAAGATAGATTCATGTGGTCACCGCCCCCAGGAAGCTCAAAGGCTCCTTTTCTCTTTTCTCTATTGAAAGCCAATATTTCTCATTGATGGCCACTGACGTAGTAGGTTCAACATACCAACGTCTAATATATTCATCTCAATATTCCTCTTATAGGTCTGCAAGGAGTTTGAAAACGTGTAAGATTATTTATACATCAGGGTGCCTCAGAAATACTTTTTCTTTAAATTGGAATGATAATATCTTACCAAAAGTATTGACATATCTGTTTAAATTGTGAGCTGTGAACGTTACTCCAGCTTCCTCCATTCCTACAGTTTGGAGCTCAAATTGGAGAAGGTCATGTGAGAACCATTTTTCTCCCCAAAGAAATGTTGGCATTATTTTAGCATCTTTTTTTCTACCCTGGGTTCTTTCTCACATCCCAGAGAAATTCCAAAAGAGTTTCTTCAGTCAGTGCTGTTGACAAGAGACTTTATTTTTGGAGATATTTTTCTTTTAAGTTTTCTTTCTTAGATTTTGATTCTAACATCTCTGATTGATAATCACATTTTCCAGATTTCCATCTATATATTAAAGGAGTAGATTTGGGATTTCAACTGTCAGAATAAAAAGGAAAATTTGTTGCTATCACGCATGTATTATTTAACACCATTATTATGTTAACATGTTTTCTTAATGAGTACATTAATAAAACAGCCATTGATTTTGTTTTGTTTTGTTTTGTTTTGTGTTTTTGGTTTGAGACAGAGTCTCACCTTGTCACCCAGGCTGGAGTACAGTGTCATGATCTCTAGTCACTGCAACCTCTGTCTCTCAGGTTTAAGTGATTCCCCTGTCTCAGCCTCTGTAGTAGCTGGGATTACAGGCATTTGCCACCACACCCAGCTAATTTTTTTGTGTTTTTAGTAGAGACAGGTATTTACCATGGTGGCCAGGCTGGTGGTCTTGAACTCCTGACCTCAAACGATCTGCACACCTCAGCCTGCCGAAGTGCGGGGGTTACAGGCATGAGCCATTGCGTTTAACCCAGCCATTGAGTATTAAAACATGTTACTTAGAAAGTAGAAGAATTATCAAACTCCACTTTGTTTAACTAAGTAATTTTTTATGATAAGATCAGCATACCATGTTCTTTTAATCTTATTTTGTTTTTGCTTATTATACATGATGATTTTCTTCCAGTAAATACCTTTTTTCTAATTTTCCTCATGTAGACAGCTCCAAAATGTATACATTATCATTTAAATAATTTGTCTAGTGGTAACCTCAGCTGAGCCCTGACCTTTGCAGAATATGTTTTACAGGATATTAAATGTGTTTAAAGTATTGTTTCACATTAATTGGTTGGCATTTAGATGTTTTAAGTTATTTTAATAAATTAGGTAAAACTATAATATAAAAGGTAGAAAATACATACATTTTTGGTGTTTCAGGACACTTTGGTGGACTATAGAATGCTTTAAATGAAGTTAAAATGAATATTTTATATTTGGCTGGGCATAGTGGCTCATGCCTTAGCACTTTGGGGAGCCCTGGTGGCGGAATCGCTTGAGCCTAGGAGTTCAAGACCGGTCTAAGCAATATAGTCGGACCCTGTTTCTACTAAAGGAAAAAAAATGAGCTGGGTGTGGTACACCCTTGTAGTGTCAGCTACTCTGGAGGCTTACACAGGAGGATTGCTTCAGCCTGGGAGATTGAGGCTACAGTGCACTGCCAGGGTGCACTCCAGCCTGGGTGACAAAAGCAAGACCCTGTCTCAAAAACAAAAAAAAAATGTTATTTAATTTTGCGTTCTCACTACAGGACAGAATAGATTTATGGACTGGGAAGACAGGAAATATAATAATTAGAGATATATTAATTGATTTTAGCTTTTTGTCTGTAAAATACTAGTCATAAATGCAGTTACTAGAATCCATGTTTATGGTCTTCAGATTTGATCGAGACAGAGAGTCATTCATCAAAAAGCCGCTAGACTCACCATTTATCACAACGAATCGTGAATTTATATCTCTGTAACCCACAGGTATTATGTATGTCTTTTTTTTTGGTAGGGGCATTTACTGCAGGCATTAATTTCAGACATTGAGAGACTTTTATAGCCATTTAACTGTTAGCTGCCTAGAGACTTAAATAATTTTACTGGTTTCTCTGTGTTAGCCTCTGGGAGTAGAGTTTCTCTGCACAGAAAGAATGTCGTCAGGCCGGGCACGGTGGCTCAGGCCTGTAATCCCAGCACTTTGGGAGGCCGAGGCGGGCGGATGACGAGGTCAAGAGATCGAGACCATGCTGGCCAACATGGTGAAACCCCATCTCTACTAAAAAATACAAAAATTAGCTGAGCCTAGTGGTGCACGCCTGTAGTCCCAGCTACTTGGGAGGCAGAGGCAGGAGAATTGCTTGAACCCAGGAGGCGGAGATTGCAGTGAGACAAGGTCATGCCACTGCACTCCAACCTGGCGCCTGGAGACGGAGTGAGACTCTGTCTCACAAAAAAGAAAAGAAAAGAAAAAAGAATGTCATCAGTACAGAACTGTTGGAATCCCTCTTTGCCAGCCTCAGTATCGAGTCTGTGTAGAAAGTCCCCGGCAAGTAGCTACATGCAGGTGGTTGCTCAGAGAGCATTTTCTGACAATCTGTGCCTGGAACATTCGTTGAGGAGGCTGTTCACAGGCTTTTTATGGCAGGAGGCTTCTGTGACCGTGGAAGTTTGGGAAAGGCTGTAGTAAAGATGGTAATGCAGGTTGCTTTGCTGCAGAACTTCTCAGATCCTTTAATAGTCCACTCTGAACAGAATGGGAAACTTCTCCACTGTGCACTTACACATCCCATTAGAAAGTGAGGGAAAGAGGAAAATGGGTGTGTGTCGGAGGGTCTGTTTGCACGGCGGGGGGGGGGTGTGTGGGGGAGGATAAACATGGACTCTCCTGAGTTGGTTATCATAGTGATTTCAGCGGAGCTTGATGAGGGCTGTGCTGCTGTTGCGGGGTGTGGGGGAGAGAAATTTCAGTCCGCAAAGATGAGTTCCACATGAGGAGTCATACACCTCCTATGAAGTAGTAAAAGGAAAAATTCTGTCAATTTAGATGAGAACTATTTTCCTTGCTTCTTTATTGGAAAGGGAACATTTGTGGATGAAAGAATTCCTTGGGGGATAAAATGCCATTTAGTTTAATGTGACAACAATATGTTTTCAAGTCACCATAAATGAAAATGTTTACTAGAAACAATGGCATTTACATTTATGGACATGAATTTTATGTAATATTTAAGAAGGTGATGATATATGGGCATGTGGGATGGTTTTCTTTCCATGAATTTGGGAATAATAGAATTGTCACCCACAAATGTTTATTTCTTGTTTTCATTTACAAATAGGGTTTTACTCTGTTGCTCAGGCTAGAGTGCAGTATTCTTTGGCCCAGTCATAGTCCACTAAAGCCTTGAACTTCTGGGCTTAAATGAGTCTTCCACTTCAACCTCCTGAGTAGCTAAGACTACAAGTGTGTGCCACCACGCCTGGCTGATATTTTCTTTTTTGTAGAGATGGAGTCTCACTATATTGCCCAGGCTGGCCTCGAACTCTTGGCCTTAAGCAATCTTCACACCTTGGCCTTGCAAAGTGGTAGGATTATAAATGTGCGCCACCACACTTAGCTGCCCACAAATGGTTTGGTGAAAGGACTAAACCCCCTAAGAAATGAATTTTCAGTAACAAGGAATTGAAGATTTTAGTCAAGCCAGAATACATGTGATTGGACCTCAGCAGTGAGAGTACCTTTGGAAATTAAACTTTAAGAGGGAAGAGGAAAAACTGGGTACAGAGAGTATGGGGAAAGAATAAAATATGGTGATGTAATTTTTAACTGTCCTTTTGTTCTTACTGACTGTAAAGAGTAGCACACACTCAGAAGTGTTTTCAGATGTTCCCACATGTCCCCTAGGGAGGCAGGGGCGGAATCCTTTTTGGTTGAGAATCCTCTGCTGTAGAACATGGAAGAAATAGTAATAAATAGTAATAGTGTGGAAGAGTGTAGAATTATTACATGGTAAATGTGGCCGTGAATTTTGACCTGCCAGGTTCATTTAGGCAATTCCAAAAGTTTCCTTATTGCAAACTAGGCAGATTTTAAGTGTTCCTTAGCATTTGTTAAATGTGGTGAAATGGATTTTATTTCCCTTTGATTGGTGCTATATCAGCCGTGGAGAGCATGCATGGTGTTGATTGTAGCTCAGATTGAAAATGACAGATAGCCAGGAGTTGCTTAGTTAATGGGGTATGTGTTGGTCTTCAATTTGTGCAATTCATTGTTAAGGTGAATGAATATTTAGGGATGAATGATTTGGTTCGTTTTTAGACATTGGCTACCTTACCAGGATGACAGTTGACAGAGCTTCATGGTATATTTCCTCATGTGAATAACTAAAGTTGTTGCACAGGTCAAGTCAAAACATTAGACAAGGTCATAATGTTAATTATTTGAATATGTTAAACGACTGAATTTACATAGGTTGGTGCAAAAGTTTGCAGTCTTTTGCACCAACTTAATACATACCCACACACACATATTTGTGTGGGGGTGGGGCTAATTATTTAAATGATTTTTTTCAACTTGTATGTACTTTGTTTCCACATTTAATCTAGTTTACATTCAGATTTTGTCTACTTTCTGTGGCAGCAACTTCATAAAGAATTTGAAATGATCTGTGATTTGAGATTGACTATTAAAAATTGAAAAAGTTGCATTCGTCTGGGTTAGAATTTAATCTAGGATTTTAATTTAATAGCTCTTATTGTTGTTTTCAGATTCATATCTTCATACAGTTAAAAGTTGGTTCTTTAAATTTGGGGACAGAAAGCAAGCTTGTTTATTTTACTTTTGCCTGCCAGGGAATGTTTTTTTTCTTGACATGGACAAAGGGTGCTCTTTCTTTTTATGTTCTAGCCCTGTGTCTTGGGCTTCTTAATTCTTTCTGGTGGGATGCTTCATATCTTTCACTAGAGATAGAGTTATTCCTTCTTCTGTCTCTTATTTCCATCCAAGACAGCTACATCTCACCATTTGCCTTGGCTTCCTTTATTTCTTTTTCTATTCGTCTTTTGTACTTGGAGTGGTCCGCAAGGTGAGGAGAGTTGAGCTCAATGAAAAGAAAGTGGACTTTTACCTTTTTTACGCAGAACAGTGCCTTCAACAATCAGCACAGAAATAGATGCATTATAATGGATCTTTGACACTTTTTGATAATGAAGCTTTTAGTTCCCATAGAGTTGCATGTAGGTCAGAAAATCTGCCAAGTTTCTTACTCTATGTTCAGCTCAGGTTTGCTATGGCATCAATGAGGAGAGAAATGCGGGGTTGCAGAAAAGTGAGAGCTTTATCTTGTCATTTACTTTCATCTGAAAAAGACACTTTCTATGTAAGTTTAAAAGCATACTAATTTTACATTTCAGTGTTTCTTTGGGTTTCATTTAGACTGTACAAGCTGACCATGACATGTGACTTCTATGTATACAGTCACATTTAAGATCATCAAATGCTTAGACTTTCTATTTGAATTCTTTGGCATCCCTTGTAACTTGTGTTTTGCAGTTAAATTATTTTGGAGATGAAATATAAATCTGAACCAAAAATAATTATTGTAACTATGCAACTCTTATTTCCCACCTTGGCTTAATGTGTTCCTATGTGAACTGTGTTTGTTTGGAAGATTTAAAAGCATATCTTCTCTCATCCTTTTTCTTTCCTGAACCATAGTAGGCATAGGTGAGCAGATATGAAAATTGTGATGATCAGGCTGGGCATGGTGTGTCTCACTTTGGGAAGCCGAGGTGGGCGGATCACCTGAGGTCAGGATTCCAGACCAGCCTGGCCAACACTGTGAAACCCCATCTCTGCTAAAAATAAAAAAATTAGCCAGGCGTGGTGGCAAGTGCCTGTAATTCCAGCTACTTGGGAGGCTGAGGCAGGAGAATTGCTTGAACCCGAGAGGTGGAGGCTATGGTGAGCCGAGATCATGCTACTGCACTTTTAGCCTGGGTGACAGACTGCGTCTCAAACAGAAAAAATTATGATGACTTCTGAATTATCTTCATGTTCCTTCTTTGCCGATTCCCACTGGGGTCAAGCAGGGACAAACTCCGGATTTCCTGGGAAATTATACAGCTGAGGGAGGGAGTTAAGCAGGGAGGCGTAAAGTATGTTCTTGGAGACTGCTTTGTCTACCAGAATCTGTGAAGCACTTCTGTTCTCATTAGTGTTGAATGAGGAATTTAGGAATAATTGGCCTTTGATGCTGCCAATCATGGTGATGTATAGGATTATTAAAACGTGTTCAAAGTCAACCTGCTCATTCACATTAATTCTTTTCTGTAATGTCTAATTTTTGTACCATTAATATTTTTATATTTTATAAAGTATAAAATATTTATATTGATTTTCTTATTAGAGCTGATCAATCAATGGAAAAATGAATAATATGACCTGCTGTTCCTTTTCCCCAAGCCTACTTTCCAGAGATAATGATTGTAATCTTTGTACATACACTCTTTTCCTTTTTTAAGCATTTGCCTTTGGTGACATCATTCTTTTCACAATGTAGAGTAGATCTCCATCTGAGTCAATACATAAAAATCCATGTTTTTAAAAATAACTACATCTGTTCTGCAGTGTAGATAGACCATATGTTATTCAAACATTTTTTTCATGATGGACATTCACTTTGTATTCAGCCTTTTCACACTACCGAAGCACTGCGGTATCCATCCTCCTGTGCCGGTACTTTTATTTTTGTGGGAGAGGTGGTCAAAAATAGGGTTGCCAGATCAAAGAATATTCTGTTACTTTCTCCTTGTCCTTCAGTACAGGAACTTTCAGATTTGATTATTTCTCCATCACAAAGAATGGGAGAAATGAATGGAAGAACTCCATAATAATATAGACTGAAAATAAGTGAATTGATCAACCATAAAGGAATTGCATTCATAGGCAACATTTGAAAGACAAGATAACATCTGAAACATTAGATGTTGGTTTGCCAAACTTAAAACATGCAGGTGCGTATCTTAGAAAGTATATGTGTTGTGGGCTGGTGTGTAGTGTAGGGTGGTGGTAGGTTTGCAGAGGGGTTGAATATACACAATAGATTCTTTGGAATTAATTGATATAGTCAGGTGGAAATTGTTCAGAAAATAAGTGACGAAAACCATACAATGATATAGTTAAGTACTAATTAGAAACTTATAAGATGAAATTTTACCAGATAGAATATTTGAGAAATGAAAGTGATCCATTGCTTGAGCTGAAGAGGAAGAGCAAAGATAAACACCTAAGTACAGGACATTGATAGCAACGTGATAATAGTAAAAGATTCCAATTTGCTAGAAAGAAATGGTGGAAAGTGCCAGGGATGCTGTGGATTTGGAAGACTGATACATGTGGCCAAAATAAAAGGCTTTTGGGCTTAAACATGATTATTGGATAAATAATAATGTATTGAGCACTTCTTCTGTGTAAAGGTGTTTCAGGTGAATAATGTCTTTTAATTTCTCCTATCAATCCTAAGAGGAGAGTATGATTACTGCTGTTATTATATAGGTGTGAAAATTGAGGTTCATGAAGTTAAAGAACTTTTCCAAAACTCACTGCTGTATCCTGAGATCCCAAGAAAGAGCCTAGCATGCTGTGTATGCTTAGAGAAAACAAATTGTCACGTAAATAAAAAATTTAAAACCTTCTACCCATTTACTTTTTCATGCATTCCAGGCTTAGAGAGTATCTAAGAGATTACAATCCTTTCCCAAAGTTGACTGCATAGAACACCGTGAAGCATGACCTTGAAGGAAGATTTTGTCAAAAACCAAGTTAATTCTCGAGTACAAAGTGCAAATGAGTTTGATGACTGAGGGGTTCCCAGAATGTGAGACATTCCTGCTAGTCTGGCCAGCACACCCGGAATGTGTGCCTGGGACCGGGAGGAGAAGTTACTCATTTATATGCATTCAGCTAATCATTTTTGCAGATGAATGCATGAATATAAATACCTCATTTGGAGTTTGCTTGCTGGTACTTGAAATCTGGCTGTATTATATATACGAAATGTAAGTTGGTACTGGAGCTGTTGCGTAAGAGTCCACAGAGTTTACAAATGCAGTGGGATCAATTGGGGCCTAACCAGAGTTGCCCCAGAGGACGACAGCAAGGCCACACAGACTCTGGCAAATTCAGTAATATGCAGATTTCAAGTCTGTTCCTGTTTGTTTTCTGTTTAAAAGGCTGGATGTGTCCAGCACAGTCTCCTGGGAGATTTCAAAGTTAAAATCATTGTTTTATAATTAGCATCAATATAATCGACATGAGAGGAATGTTGCATGGATTAGTGAATGCAGGCAGTGAAGAGTGAAGGATGCTTGCCTATTGGTGTCTCTGCTTCATTCCCCATCCACATATGGCTATTGAGCAACTTCTCGGGTTGTTAAGAAAACACAGGCTAAAAAGGTTATTAGTTAAAACAAGATGGGAATGGATGACTGAGTGACCCAGAGATTGCACTGTGTTTGACCTTTTCCCATATTGGAGAATGTATTCTTTTATAATGCCCAGTCTATCCACTTCCAAGTTGCACCTCTTCTTCTTGACTTCCATAGTTCTAAATTCCTAGCAGGTGATCTCCTCCCCAAACCCAATTAAGTTTAAGCCATATGTGATGGTGTGTGACATTTTATCCCTTAAAGAAAACTCTTTTTTTTTTTTTTTTTTTTGAGACAGAGTCTCACTCTGTCACAGAGGGTGGAGTGCAGAGGCACGATCTTGGCTCACTGCAACCTCCACCTCCTGGGTTCAAGGGATTCTCCTGCCTCAGTCTCCTCAGTAGCTGAGATTACAGGTGTTAGCCACACACCTGATAATTTTTGTATTTTTAGTAGAGATGGGGTTTCACCATCTTTGCCAGGCTGTTCTCAAACTGCTGACCTCAAGTCATCCACTTGCCTTGGCCCTCCAAAGTGCTGCCACTGCATGAGCCACTGCACCAGGCCCCTTAAAGGACATCTATCAATAAGTTTCAGCTTGCAAGACTGTATGTAGCAAAGCTTGCAATGCAACATGCCTGCTTTATTTTCTGAATACGGGCAGATACTTTAAATGGTATTAAAATAATATTATGGGAGAAATGCTCACCTTATAATGGAAATCTTCCTTTTGATAATTTAGTTGATATTAAAAGACAAACTGAGTCTTAGGAAATGCTGAACGATCCTAGAAATAGCTTCATGTAAATAGTTCGGTTTCAGGTAAAACAAACACCTAAGGTCTTGGCTGTGAATTCAAGGTCCTGATATAAGTTGGTGCATTGGTCAGGTTGGTCTGACTGCTCCACATCTCCAGGTTTTTAAATAGAATATTAGCATCAAGCGTGATTTGGAGCCTAAAGAATACTATTTGCTAAGGGAATGGAACTGCTGGCCAAACCAAAAGTCTTTTGTCAGCTTTTTTCTTTGGGACAATGAGACCCAGGAGCTTGACTTACTTCCTCCAAAAGGTTAGATGAGTTTTTTGACCCCAAGTTCTCGTTATTATTGGAATAAAATTAGTTGTATGGCATAGATTAAAATCAACACAGGTGCTTTCCCCTTCTGTGCCAAACAGTCTTTGAAATCCCAGGTGTCACTTTATGCTCATGTGCTCACAGTAAGAACCCGTTTGTGTTTGTGTCTGTTGTTAATTATTTTCCCTTGGTCAGACCAGTTCCCCAGCCTCAGAAAATCTCAGAGGGGAAAGTGCATCAATAGTGAACTGGGAAAGTACTTTGTATCCTAGACCTTACTATGGCAGCACCTAGTTTCCTATGCAAGAAATTCTATCCGTATTTTTTTTTCTTTTTTTTGAGATGAGGTCTTGCTCTGTTGCCAGGCTGGAGTGCAGTAGTGTGATCTTAGCTCACTGCAACCTCTACCTTCTGGGTTCAAGCAACTCCTGCCTCAGTCTCCCGAGTATCTGGGATTACAGGCATGTGCCACCATGCCAGACTAATTTTTTGTATTTTAGTAGAGTTGGGATTTCACCATGTTGGTCAAGAAGGTCTTGACTCCTGACCTCCTGATCTGCCCACCTTGGCCTCCAAAGAGTTGGGATTACTGATAAGAGCTACTGCACCCAACTGCAATTCTGTCCTTTT
The DNA here is from genome assembly GCF_049354715.1 of Callithrix jacchus. NCBI lineage: Eukaryota > Metazoa > Chordata > Mammalia > Primates > Cebidae > Callithrix > Callithrix jacchus. The sequence goes on from NC_133516.1 coordinate 43,549,862, forward strand.
AACTGGAGCGTCTAGGTTCTTAATGCTCTCTGCTTGCAGTTATCTGTAGCGTTATATTTTGCCATCGTCTCTCTTTTACTTCAGCACCAAGAACATTTGTCATTCTTGAACATTCTCCCGCTGAATGCTAATTTGCACACATTCTGTAATTGTGTGTAATTGTTGTTGTTCTTGTCTGTTAAAAGTCCTCCATATCTTTAAGAGTAGCTTAAAAACCACTTCTTTGTTTAAATGTTGCCAGATTTTTTATTTTGCTCCACCCCTTAATTTGAATTAATTATCGCATGCCTGTATAACTTGGTTTACTGTTTTTGGACTGAATTGTAGCTAAAGTATTGACTAGGCATGTTTTGCTTTGCATACTGGTTTGTGAAATTTGTGGGGGTCGAGGTTCAAGTCTCATTCCTCTTTGAATCTTTGCTGGGCCTAACCCGGTACTGCATATGAAGTTCTCAAATAAATATATGAAGCATTTTATTAAATTCTGTGACTCTGGAATAACAGAAATGACATTTCTCTTAGTCAATACATAATAAAGTGTTTACTTGGTAGCTTTATGTTTTAAAGATCCATACAAGTGCTGTCCAATAGAAGTTTCTACAATGATGGAAATATTCTATTCTGTGCTGTCTAACAGAGCAGCTACTTGCCACATAGGACCATGGGGCACTTGAAATATTGCCAGTGTGGCTGAGGAACTGAATTTTGAATTAAATTAAATTTAAATTTAAATAGCCACATGTGGCTGGTGGCTACCATACTGTACAGCAGAGGCAGAGAAATAAGCTTTCAATCTTGATCTTTTCCTTTTTGATTTCAGCAGTCTTTATTAAGCACCTATTAGGTGACAGTATGTTTCCTAGGCCCTGGGAATACCAAGAAGCATTGGTTAATTCCAGGACTGAGACAACTGTCACACTACCGCAGAGAGACCAATAGGATCCTATCACTCGTTGACACAGGACAGTAAATGCAATGCTGTTAGGGTTAGCAGGAAATCGGAGACATTTAGAAAAGAGTGTTATAAAGCCAGGGATCATTTGCAGCCAAAACCATGGAAATGGGAGAAGTCTTTTAAAGAGGTCAAGGAGGGTATCACACAGGAGGATCACTTGACATAAACATATTTTATGGGCCCTGAGAGGGGAGGACATTCGTGGTTGATCTGTTTCTAGATAACGTGAAACTTGGCAGAGGGTAATCACCCGATCTGTTCACGGTATTTCTGAAGGTCTCATGTAATAAAAAACAGAGTGAAGTCCATTTATTTGACTCTAAGCCCTGACACTGTTAAATTTCCAGAGTTTCAGATACCAAGTGTATTTAGCTTGTAGTTCCTTCTTCAGTGCCTAGAACACCTGTCATTCATTCATTCATTCATTCATTCATATAACAAGATACTTGGAAGCATGCTCCATGCCAAACACTGTGGCTCCACCAGAAGAATGTAACCCATTTTGTTACATTCTTATTTGAGGGTCTCATCTGCAAGTTGTCCAGGTTCTTGGTGTTTTGAACAAAGAATTGAAGAAAACTCTCAGCAAAGAAAGGAAAGAATGAAGCAATGAAAGCTGAGATTTATTGAAAATGAAAGTATATTCCACAGGTGGTGGGGTCGGGGGAACAGCCTGAGTAATGGCTCAAGGTCCCAGTTACAGAATCTTCTGGGGGTCTAAATGTCCTCTAGAGGTTTCCCATTGGCCACTTGGTTACACCCCATGTAAATGAAGTAGTGGCCCCCAATCAGCCTGATTGGTTGCAGAAAGCTGAGGTGAAGTTACAAAGTTGCACTCCTATACAAACGTCTGATTGGTTGGGGAAAGCAGCTAATGACTTTCTGTAAGGTTTATTGCCGAGGTAAAATGAGGAAACTGAGGCGAGTATAAGAAAATGAGAAGCTACTTTATTCAGCTCCCGGGCCAGGTTCTGTGGTCCAGGAAGGGGCCAAAGAAGTCGGCCGGCTATTTAGGGCGTGGGGTTTTATGAGGAGGGAAGGCAATTGATTAGCTATTGGGGACACAAAGCGAAGGCAATTTTATTGGCTGTTAAGAGGCAGGAAATACCTGGAGCTAGCTGCCATTGGTAGGTGGGTGGGACCTTGGGTAAGTGGGCCTTGATTGGCTATTGGGGAGGCAAAGTGAAGGCAATTTCATTGGCTGTTGAGAGGCAGGAAGTGCCCACAGCTAGCTGTCATTGGTAGGCGGGCGGAACCTTGGGTAAGTGGGCTGGCTGGGGACGTACAGGGCAGACTGCTACTGGGCAGGGTTTGGTGGGGCTTCTTTAAAAAATTCTTTTGCAGGTTTTTTCAGCAGTGGGCTGGGGGTTGGATGCCTAGTTTAGTGCTGAGTGTGGGCTTGGGTATGGTATGTAGAGACAAGTGCAGGGAAGCCATGTGGCAAGGCCAGATAAGGAGCTTGGGTGATGACATAGTTATCAGGGGCGGAGAGGGATGGATGTGTCTGTTTGACTCCCAACGAGGCAACCGGCCTTATACTTTCAATTTTCCATCTGCCAGGCAGAAAACTGGGGGTGAAAGTGGTTTTTCAAAGGGAGTAGCTTCTGGTCCTTTTGTCAGTTAGTAGTGGGACATTGGGGTTGTTCTTTTGATTTCATTCTAGGAAGTCGGTGTGATTCAGCTTTAGGTGGGCCCCCTGCCCTGGGGCCCTATTCTCCTACCTCAGTTTGGTCCCTGCTACTACCCTGAGACCCATCTTAGTGGGCCTGTCAGGTGAGAAACTAGTGAACACATCAGTAGATAGAACTGATCGCTGGGTGTGGTGACTCACGCCTATAATCCCAGCCCTTTGGGAGGCCGAGGTGGGTGGATCACAAGGTCAAGATATCGAGACCATCCTGGTCAACATGGTGAAACCCCGTCTCTACTAAAAATACAAAAATTAGCTGGGCATCAGGAGGCTGAGGCGGGAGAATTGCTTGAACACAGGAGGCGGAGGTTGCAGTGAGCCGAGATTGCGCCATTGCACTCCAGCCTGGGTATCAAGAGAGAAACTCTGACTCAAAAAGAAAAACTGATCTATTGTGGCTTTGAATGAAAGGAATGGATCTCAGATAACAGCAGTAGGATTGATTTTAGACAATGTTGAGGGGGAAGGTCTCCCAGTCATGTGATGAGTCCAGAAACAATTCCAGGCAGAGGGACCAGCAAGTATCAGGACCACGTGGTGGGAAAAGCACATGGCTTGTTCTAGCATCTGACTGAAGACCTAGAGGTGGGAGCAAAGTGAGAGAGAGGGAAATAGTGAGGAAAAAGAAAGGAGCTGGATCCTGCAGAGTCATGTAGGATGCATTAAAGACAATAAAGTCCTAGGGGCGATGATAAATGATCATTTTAGGGGGATTTGCGCACACACACACACACACACACACATGTTCTAAGGGAGGGTCATTTGCAAAGTTTTACTTTACCTTCGAAGTTAGTGAACACTTCTCATGGGCAGTCATGTTGCTGTTTTGAGATACCTCATTCTGGCCATAGATTAAAATCCATTAAGAAGCTGCACAGAGTTGTACATTCTCCTGAGAGTGCTTGAAGCTGAGCAAACTGGGGAAACATCTGATGAATCCTTGGGGCGACAAAAGTGGAAGATATAATACTATTCAAGTAGGTTTTGACTCCAGGTCTAATTTTAAGAGTGAGCCCTCCTGTGAGAGGCAGTAATTGTCTGGAAGAGTGTGATTGCTCCTAATTGCCTTCCTAATGACACATGGCGCTGTTGGAAGCTGCAGGCTTGGTGCCTGGCACTGTACATCAGCGATGACTTGTCTCTAGGGAGATAGGTCTAAAATATCTCCCTAAGGTGAGCCTTTTTTTGCAGCCCTCCAGCCAGTGAAGATGTAGGGATGTAAGTTATGTAAATGGTCTTTAGGCATTTTAGTTAGGCATGCTCCATCTCAGAGGGCAGATATCCTACCAAACCTTTTAGCTGTAGAAAGATTAGCTTCAAGAAGATTAGCTTCTTAAATCATTTTCTCATTTAGCAAGCACTTATATTTTTAGTTTTTGTATGCTGACCTGATGTCCACCTGCTGGCCTTTGCAACTCTCTCTCCAAGGGCTCTCTGGAGCCATAAGTACCTGCATGTGTCCATCCAGAAGGGCTGGGGGAGTCCGTGTCTCATAGCTAGCAGCTTTGATCCTGTAATTGATTAGAGTTAGGTATTACCTTCTATTGTTCATCACTCCCCTGTTGTTTCCTGGGTCATCTCCCAAAGAAAGTACTGCTATTGCAATCTTTGTCTTGGGCCCTGTTTCTGGGAAAGCCAGACTAAGGCACTCTACCTAAGAAAAGTTGATAGAAGAACTTAATCGCCAAAAAGTTTCATTGCCGGACGTGGAAGTCACATATGAAACCCAAATGTGTTTCTCTGAATAAGACAAAGTCAGCGTTACTATATAAAGTTTAATCAAGTGATGACAAGTTACTTGAAATTAGTCATTTAATCAGCAGCTCTGGGTAATGACAATCAGACTTTGCTTTGTTGTTTTGTGGGAGGAATTATTTTATGAAGCTGGAAAATACCAGAAACTTGAGTCGGGGGCAGGCAGCCACTTAGGCCTCCAGGAAGAAATTAGAAGAACGCTTAATGAAGCTTTGTGAGTTTCCTGCTTGTGACTAAATCACAGGCAAACTGGATTCGTCTCTGTTTGGGCTGTTTTAGTCTACAAATAGTGTATTTGTTCATACAGTGTTGTAACATCCTTGAGTTTGTTTCTAATATTTAAAAATTGGGGATTTTAATTTAAAAGGTCAATATGAATATCTTCCTTAAATCAGAGTGCAGGCATTCTTAATTGAAACAGTAAAATCAGGCAGTGGGGCAGCAGGGAGCCTGCATTCCTCCATAACAGCAGTGCCTCTTCCCAGTAAGTCCCTACTGATGAGTAATACTGTAAACTCAGTCATTTATAGGATCTGCTTCACCCCATGAGACAGTTGAATTTGCATCCATGATCTAAGAATTTGCTTTCAGTTCATTACCCATTTGAAAAACTTCATTCTTAGACACTCCTGCCAATGAGGTTTAAATAGGAAGATAAAATGTCCATGAAATTAAAATGTGCCTATGTCCATATTCTTTGTTTTTGAGGGTAATGTACTTGGTGGTATGATATTATAAGTTAATGGGATTTTGCTAACAAAACCGCGATTAGCTTAGAGATCTCCTCCAACAGGCCTCTAGAGGGAATGTGGAGGAATTTTTGTAATTATGTAGCTCTTAGAGTGTTTGACTTGGGTCTCTTTAGCTATCTTAGCTAATTTCACGTGACTTGAGAGTATCTGCCAAAAATTGAGGGAACACGTGGCTATAGTAAAAGGATTTGGATAGGAAAGCCTCAGTGATGGCCTCTGTAGGAGGAAGGATGCCTTGGGGCTGAATCTATTGGGAAATTAGTATTGATTCCCATCCTTCCACCTGCATTTAAAAAGTTGAGAGTAGAAGAGGCAATGAAATAAAATTTCCCGAGTGTTTCACATAAAATAGGTTTAGTTGTGTGTGCTTTTCAGATAAAATGTTGAGAGATGACTGGGCATATGAGTAGTTAGAATCTGTTTTTCTAGAAGTAGATGATAGATCAAAGCTATAACTTCCGTTTGACAACTGTCCTTTGATGATTATTTATAATTGAATATACGTTTTGAAACTAATAAAGACTACTCTGTGTTGTGTGGCTCAGTAAATTTGGGATACGTGTCATCACTTCCTACATCCTGACCTCTCCAATGAATAAAAATTTGAGAATGCTTAATGGATCTATCATGAGTTTCCTGCATGAGGCAAAATCACAGGCAAACCAGGTTTGTCTCTGATTCTCTGATTTGATAGACATATATTTTGTTTTTATCAGTATGATAATACTATTAGGCTCTGAATGTAGACAAACAGTTGATTTTTTTCAATTGAATTATTCTGAGATGTTGATTACTAAATTAACAGAATTTATTACTTTCTCTTCATTTATTTTGGCCTTTTTTTTTTGGATATAGGGTCTTACTCTCTCATGCAGGCTGGAGTGTGGTTGCTCACTGTAGCCTTAAGCTTACAGTCACAAACGATCCTTCTACCTTTACCTCAGCCTCCCGAGTAGCTGGGGCCACAGATGTGCACCACCATGCCCAGCTCTTTTTTTTTTTAATTTATCATAGAGGCAGGGTAATACTATGTTTCCCAGGCTGGCCTTGAACTCCTGGGCTCCAGCAATTGTTTTTCCTCAAACTCCCACCCATTTTTCTTCATAAACATGATTTAAATCTGTCATAGCTTCAGCTCAGCAGGACATGACCATTGCAATCTGATTGAATGGGTATAATCCCCAGGTTTAAGCAGAGACACTTGATGGGTTGTTATTTTGTATAGGTACTTTAAAATATTGAGAACCGCCATTGGAGTGCTTCACTATGACTTTGAGACCTCTAAGGTCAAGGGGCAAGGTACTTTATAGTTTCATCTTCCTTTGGCCTGCATTAAACGTGTTTAAAGATGAGCTTACTCTCCTCAATGTCAGACGTTGTTTATTTTCCAAGGTATCACTTGGCTAATTTGACAAACCAATCAGTGCTAATTTAATAATAGATGAAGACAATGCTTTATTTATCAATTTAGTCATGTGTTAAATCAGTCAGTAAATTGAGTGTGAACCTTCAGCCAGGCTGATAAACCCTGTCTTCACAAAACTTGATATGAAAGATAGACATTGGGCCGGGCACAGTGGCTCACGCCTGTAATCTCAGTACTTTAGGAGGCTGAGGCGGGCAGATCACAAGGTCAAGAGATCGAGACCATCCTGGCCAACATGGTGAAACCCTGTCTCTACTAAAAATACAAAAATTAGCTGGACGTGGTGGTGTGCTCCTGTAGTCCTAGCTACTTAGGAGGCTGAGGCAGCAGAATTGCTTGAAACCTGGGAGGTGGAGGTTGCAGTGAGCCGAGATTGTGCCACTGCACTCCAGCCTGGCACCTGGCACCAGAGCGAGACTCTGTCTCAAAAAAAAAAAAGAAAGAAAGACATTGGACATATAATTTCACTAATCTTTGATTTAAAAGTGTGATGTATACAAAGACCTTTGGTGTATTGCTAAACAAAAGTGCTAGGTGAGCCAGAAACTGTGAAGTTTTAAGGACAAGAGTAACTGATGTTAATTGAGGCAAAGTGCTTTAATGAAACAAGGGCTGAAAGAGAAAACTGAAGAGGACTATTTAGCCTAGTAGACCTGGGGCATTCTAGAACCCTTCATTTTAAGCTAAAGGTTAGGATATGCTGTTTTTTTCATGGTAATAATTGTGTGAGACTGGATAAGTATCATTTTTGTTTTTAAAAAATTTTTTAAAGAGATAGTTTTTGTAATAGGTAGATTTAATTTTTAATTATTCTTTTGCCCAGGCTGGAGTGCAGTGGTGCAGTCATAACTTACTGAAGGCTCAAACACCTGGGCTCAAGTGAGTCTCTTGCCTCAGCCTCCTAAGTAATTGGGGCTACAGGTGTGCACAACCATGCCTGGCTAATGAAAAATACATATTTTTTAAAGAGACGGGGACCCACCATGTTGTCCAGGCTGGTCTAGAACTCCTTGCCTCAAGCAATTCTCTTCCCTCAGCTTCCTAAAGTACTGGGATTACAGGTGTGAACCACCACCCCCAGCTCAGTTTGGTTGATTATTCCATTTGTAATTCACTTTTTAAAATGTATTTCAACATGGCAAGAACTTGTCTCCAATAAAATAAAAATTAGGTGGACGTGGTAACATGTGCTTATAGTCCTACCTCCTTGGGAGGCTGTGGTGGGAGGACTGATTGAGCCCAGGAGGTTGAGGCTGCAGTGAGCTTTGTGCCACTGCACTCCAGCCTGGGTGACAGAGCGAGACCCCATGTCACAAGAAAAAATAAAATTATATTTATTATCTGCTTCATCCCAAGCACTACTGGGAACTAAAATACTTAAAAGGTGTTTATTGTATTTAGGGTATAGTGAATAGAGATGACAGTTCATGGAGTATCATCATGTGATAACTGCAATGCAGAAATGCATTGGTTGCTATAAGAACCAGCTCCAATGTATCCTAGGGCATGGCTTGGTGGACAGGGAAGATTTCTGTGTGTCTGGGGTGCTATGTGTGCTGTGGGTGAGGAGGGTTGCGATGGTGTGTGCTGAGGGTTGAGTTGATACTGAGTTAGGGTTGGAGGGGGCAGCTGGTAGCAGCATGTTTGGTACAGTAGATAAAGTGTGAGCAAGGGGTTGAGGCCAGGTCTAGCATAGCTCATGCCGGGGGCCCCAGGCAGGTCCTGAGCCCTGGAAGGAATGTAAAGGTAGGTACTGGAGACAGATGAACCTGGGTTACATATCAGGGACCTCATCGCGGAGAGCCTTCATGCCAAGTTTTGAACTCTGAAGTGGAGACGTGACAGGGATCTGTGCAATGACTGAATTAATTGGAGGTGCTAGCTGGATGTACTGTTGGAAAAGTCCACTAGCCATTCAGTGGCCATTTGAACCTGAGCATGGGATGGGGGCAGAGGTTTGGGATTAGCTTAGATGACTGAAGGAAAATTATAGAGCAATATCCCCTGAGAAACACCGATATTAAAGAAGCGGAAAGGGAAGAGGAACCTGCATAGAGAAGGCTAGGAATGATGAAAAGTACACTGTGAACCTGAGAGTAGTGGGTGAGCCAGAAACTGCTGCAGAATTTGTAAGGAGGTGAATAATTGGTGATGTCAGTGGGGCTACACTCATAGCTGCCTGCCATCCTCTTCCCAGGAGGTGATCTGAAGGGCAAGGCTACATGCTGAGTGGTGGTGGCATTGCGAAATGGGGTTAGGTGATGCTGGATTGAGGGAAAAGCAACTGTCATTCAACTAAGGATTTTCCCTTCCTTCGTTTCTTTCAGATACTGAATTCTTAATGCACACCATAATATGTAAATATTTTTGATTTTATAAAGACATAGCTTTGACTTAAGGAGGTTGGAGAGAGAATATGTGTGAGTCAAAGGAATCATAGAGTTTATTCCTGGAAGGGGTATGTACTGTGGTTGAAGATGTTGAGGCTGAGCTAGAAACTGACATCTGTGTTTCACTCTAAGCTTCCACAAGGCTTAAGCCAGATCTAGTTAGTTGATCATCTGCGTAGTTGTTCTTTAAGTTTCGTATGCATAGTGCTGGTAAATTAGGAGCTTGATAATTTCGTTCAGTGATCATGATCTGTTTCTTCAGCCTTTCCATTTTTACATGTAGAAGCAAATATCGTTAACAACTAAAATGACCCATTTGCTCTCATTATGAGTTACAATTCTTTTAAAGAATTTAGTATGCATATCCTTGACCTTTTTTGAAATTAAAAATTATCTTGAAAATTTACCTCTCTATCTGTAATTTCTGTGGTGTGCTCAAGAACAGCTTAATAGTCTGAAAACGGATGAATTTAAAATTAGAGAGTTGAAGGTCGTAACCCAGCAGTGATAACTCAGCTAATGAAATATTCATTTCCAAGTACGAAGTGGCACTGTATATCAATATGTTGTCACTGTCTGTCATCATTACGTAGAGTGCAGGTATATTTATGCATTTATAAATAGCTTAGGGAAAAAAGAGGCTGGTTACATGCAGAAATGCTACAGAAATTTTCATGGCTATGCTTCTAACAGGCAACTGCTAACCATTTTTCCAAGCCACGTTTGTGAATTAAGTATAGGTTCTGCACATTAACCTCTGCTGTATTTGGGTTTTAGAATGATGCTCTTAGAGGGAGGACAGTTCAGGAGATATACATGCTTTTTTAGGTCATGTCCACATTAGGGGTTTGTTTATATGAAATGTGCAATTCAGCGCCTAGCTGGAAAAATTAAACTGAAAACTGTTAGGTTTGAAAAATCTAGAACATGGTAGAAGAGAGATATATTTATATAATTAGCATCACCAATTAAGAATGAATTGACTTTAGCAAAAATCAATGTAATTATCTAGATAATTCAGGCTAATTAAAGACCTTCCCAAATCCTTAGATCTTCATTAGCTGCATGCTTCTGGTAAAAGCAGATACTCAGGGTGCCAAATTCGCTTTATATTTTGCACCAGTCTTGCTCTCTGTTGGTGGTGTAGACCTGGCTACAAATGATAGTGCCCACTTGATAAACAGATGTTATTCAGGGAGAAAATGAAATAGGAAGTATAAAATATTCTATGTCGGCTGGGCGTGGTGGCTCACACTTGTAATCCCAGCACTCTGGGAGGCCGAGGCAGCTGATCATGAGGTCAGGTGTTGAGACCAGCTTGTCCGATATGGTGAAACCCCATTTCTACTAAAAAATACAAAAATTAGCTGGGCATGGTGGCGCACTCCTGTAGTCCCACACTACTCAGGAGGCTGAGGCAGGAGAGTTGCCTGAACCCAGGAGGCGGAAGTTGCAGTGAGCTGAGATTGTGCCACTGCTCTCCAACCTGGGCGACAGAGTGAGACCCCATCTCAAAAAAAAAAAAAATTCTATGTCAAATTGAAAGCATGAGGGTACTCATGTTGATAAATCTTCTTAGAATATAGTATAAAATCTTTATATACAGATATACATTGACAGTAATAGAGAACTCATAAGAAGTTACCTAAGCAGGGTGGAACATATAGGGAGGGTCATGATAGTCATACACTAATGGACAACCTGCCTTACACACATGCCTGCGACACACACACACACACACCCACTGAGCTTAGGGAAGTAGGGCCACTTCTCCCCTACCTGTTTTTCCTTTCCTTGGATTCCTGTACTTCCCCGGGCCTGTCAATAACCACCCCTTCTCCCTAATCACTCTTTTTCTTTTAGTCCCTGCTCTAAACAGGAAATGACAACTACTAATTAGACTTATAAATAAAAGCCACCTTAAACGAACATCATATGTAGGTTTCCCAAGTCATATGTGCCTCTGGCCTTTTTCTCATTGTTTACTATGGAAATAAAAACAAACATATTTTCCCCCACAGTCTTACATAGAGGAGGTAGTGTCAGATGTAGCTGTTATGGTGGTTGTTCAAAAATTAAAAGAGGACGATTTGCATTAGCCAGTGTACTTTATTTTAGCTTCTAAAAAGTTCATTTATTCTTCTTCCTTGCCTGTTCCTAGCTTTTTTTCTTTTCTTTTTTTTTTTTTGAAGCGGGGTTTCGCTCTTGTTACCCAGGCTGGAGTGCAATGGCGCGATCTCGGCTCACCACAACCTCTGCCTCCTGGGTTCAGGCAGTTCTCCTGCCTCAGCCTCCTGAACTGTTCCTAGCTTTTAATGTGAGATAAGAACACAGATTGTGGCTTGGGCTTATTTCATGGCATGGGAAGCACATGATTTGAATAAACTTGACTTAGTACTTGGCCATGGTTTGACTTTTACCTTCAGCCTCACGAGTTATTTCAGCCGTTGGTCACTAGTTATGGTTCTTTATCTTTAGAGGGTCTTAAGAAAAATTTTTAAACAGCCAGCCTGGTTATCATAACTATTGTAGGAATTCAGGGGTGGTTGGAGAGTCAAGATAGTGGAGTCAGAAAAGAGGAAAAAAATCCTCCCCCAAACTGGGTATGTATCAATGATAGTGTCAGAAACAGGCAGGAGTATTATTTTTAGAGAAAAGACCTACTTTTACCCCTGTGGTTCTATTTTTATACTTAATGTCTTCTGATATTTTAAGACACCAGAAATGACATATGTCCATCAAGTTTTGAAACTAATATATCTTTAAATGATCATTCTCTGTCTGATTACATTTTGTAGATTTAGAATATGCTACATTTGAGGAAAATTAGCATTGTGTCTTTGAAATGTCCCACTGGGGATAGAAACCGTATGCACCATAGCTGCTTAAAGACAAGGAGAAAACAGATGTCTTCTGAATTCTTTCTGAATTATCACCATGATCTCCCATGCCTCGATGCCAATTTTTCTAAGCAAAACACAGTTTTGGTTTTTAACATATATCCCAAAAGGGAAAAGAGTTAGTGATCTTGTATCCTTATTCAGAAGCACTTCATAACATAGGCTAAAAAATCTCTTACACTTTCCCCAAAACTAAATCCTTTGTATGCAAAACAGAAAGAGTTATTTAACCTAAGAAACAAATATTAATACTTTGTTGAGTTGAAAAATGTGTCTGTTTTTCTCCCCACCGCAACCCCAGAATAAGTGACTGATAAAGAAGGAATTATGGTGATGATGAATAATTCCTGGTGGCCTTTTAATGTTCATTTGTATTTCCTGTAAATGATTAAGGATAATTACTCTGGAAGGAATCCAAAAACAAGAAAAACTCCATCGCAAGAATTATTTAATGTATGCTGTTACTTCCTTTCCTGCCTTTTCCCTGAATGAATCTGAGACGACTTCGGTAGCATCACATGGCCTCTATTTGAAAAACTTGGCTGTGTTTAGTTTTAGTGGATGGGTTATCTCACTGGCGTTTGAAACGTTAAAGATTCCGAGCGGTATCATTAGTTTCACTTTTCAGTGATCTGTGAAGTAAAGAGCCCCTAAGTAACACGGGACAGTACAGACAGTTACTGAATCACCGTAGTCTGCTTTATTAGGTCCTTCTGGGAAGTCCATAAACGCTTGTTCACTGACCCCAGACCTTAATGTTCATTCCTTATTGGAAGCCTTTAATTTTGGTATGATGGACACAATTATACCACAATGGTTCCTATGGAGTTGTTAAAGTCAATTTGTTCTTAAAAACTTCATAAAAGGCCGATTTATTGACTTGATGGGCTGTAAAGCAGTTTCCGTTTATTACAAGAATTACCTTCTTAGGTAAGCATTTGTGACCACAATGGCTTTAGTGATACCCCTCGTTACCCAGTGGAGTCCTGTTAAAAGTCTTGAAATTAGGCCATTTATTCCCTCAAGGGTATTGTCTCTGCTGGTGTCCTTTTTTCTAGAAGATGGCTCCTGCTGTCCCAGAGAAACTTGTGAGTTTCTCTGGGGAAGAGAAAGCCTTTGTAACAGTATTCAGAGTGCTCCCAGCTTGACAAACAGGAGCTCCCAGTTTGAGAGCCCCCTGCTGCTTGTGTCTGCCTGTCCTCAAAGGACACGTGGCCAACTTCTTTCCTTTTCCCAGTTACATGGTAATTTACGCCCATGGTTGAAACTTGTTTCGAGCATGAATGTGTGCAGTGTGGCATCTTCTAAGTATCAAAGCAGAGATACACTTTTCATTCCTGGGTATTTGGAAGACAGTCCCATGCCTAGGACTATTCGATATGTAATAAATATGTTTCACTTCTCAGCCAGGGTACACAGGGTTACAGAGGGAACTAATTTTATTGAGTTAGTTATCAAAATATTAAAACTTATGATTGGCAATGCATGAGCATTTTATTAACACATTATAAGATCTAGTAGCAGGTATAACAATTATCATAATATTAAAGTTGTCATGAGTGCCTGTGACATTTTGAGATACCTGCAGCAATTGTAATGTGAGTTATTTCTCGTGATGACAAATTTTCAAGTACTGTAATAGTACTGTAGGTTTCCCTACATTGGTAAATTGAAGGAAATGCCAAATGCTGAGTTCCGTAACCAGGTTGAGACCGTTGAAAATAAAGATTATTTCCTTTTCAATGTAAGTTCACAGATCACTGGAGTTCTAGCTACAGTTTAGACCAGAGGTTGCAAATATTTTTGTTCTATAAAGAGACACGTGGTTAATGTTTTTGGCTTCATGAGTCATACAGTTTTTGCTGTAGCTGTTCAGCTCTGCCGCATGAAGGCAGCCATAGACAATACCTAAACAATTTATCAGTTTTGAGTACTAATAAAACTTTATTTAGAAATAACAGACAGAGGGCTGGATTTGGCCCTTGTTTGCTGAACTCTTTTCTAGATGAAGGCTCCTCTTGCCGAGACTTGCTCCCTACGCTGGCTGACAAATTCTCACTTTGGGACTTAGTCATTGTTGCTGTTCTCTGTTATTTTGCATGTCTTTTCTCATGTTTAGATGCTGTGTCTTAATTTTTTTTTCTTACATTTAATGAACTTTATCGAGCACTGGTATGTCTACTTTGTTGCCTGCCTCTCTCTCTCTCTCTCCCCTCTCTCTTCTCTCTCTCTCTCTCCCTCTCTCTCTCTCTCTCTCTCTCTCGCCCCTCTCTCCTCTCTCTACCTCTTTCCTCTCTCTCTCTCTCTCTCTCTCTCTCTCTCTCTCTCTCTCTCTCTCTCTCTCTCTCTCTCTCTCTCTGTCACCCACACTGGAGTGCAGTGGCAGGATCTGGATCTCAGCTTACTGTACACCTGACCTCTCAGACTCAAGTGATCCTCCCACCTCCGCCTCCTTAGTACCGGGAACATGGGTGTGTGCCACAATGCCTGGCTCATCTAAAAAAATTTTTTTTTCTAGAGACAGGGTCTTCCTACGTTGCCTAGGGTGGTCTCAAACTCCTGGTTCTGGTCTCAAGTGATCCTTCAGCCTCAGCCTCTCAAAGTGCTAAGATTACAGGTATGAGCTACTGCATCCAGCCTCTAGTTTCTTAAAATACAAAGATGAGTAAGACATACTTTTTGCCATTACAGAAATTTATACTAGTTGAATAGACCAACACACAAATGCATAACTATAAATACAGGGTTATAATTGCTACAGTAGTGCAGCATTAAAGTGTTACTGGAACAATGAGGAGGGCAAAGATAATAACGTATTCCTCCTTCATGGGATCCTTCAGTGCTTTGCATTCAGTATTTTATACGGATAGTCTTTTCTTTCCATGACCTGACATATCTGAAGATCAGTGTGTCTCTATTTAAGGAAGTATTTTATTTGAAAAGGATGAAGAGTTCTGAAACCCTAAGTGTTTGTATATGGTAATGGAAGTTTACTCACAGGTAATGATAACTTACTATGCTGGAGGTACTTTATTTCACTAGTTGATTGTTATTTGAGGCTTCTGTTGTAAGTGAGGTCAGATAAAGACAATGCTTCAAACCTAGTCTTCTAATCTGGGGGCAGTAAATTTTGTGTGTGGAGTGAATAACCACAACCGCATATCCTGTCCTGGTTGAGATCTTGTACGTCACATGATTTACTGCTTAATTTTCAGTGGCTGTTTCCTGGCACCATCGGGGTCAGCATGGCCATGGGCTTCAGCTGATGTGCTTATTCCAGTGGATGGTTTCTCCCTGCGTGGTGGAGTTCACAGTCTGTACCTAGCACAGTGGGGTAAACTGGTGTGATCACTTAGCTGTGTCTGTCGTGGGCAGTGGAGTTCAGAGGTGGCTGCCCTGTCCCTGTCTCACTCTTGTACTTGAGGAACCCTGAGGCTAGATGGTTTTTCTGTTAATTTAGAAAATCTTTGTCCCCTTATGTTGCTGGACTTGCTGGGTTGGTGAACCATTTGAGTTATCACCTTCTCTTCTTCATTCTGTCCCTTCCTTAAGCACAGGGTACTTTGGGAATGCCATCTTGTCTTTATCACTGTCTTGGGCACCTATTTGTTGCAAACTTGAAATTGAACAGAAATGTTTTAGTCCAGTGGTTTGGATTAAAATCAAAGTTCATGACAGAACTCAGACCAGGTACTGTTTTACTGAAAACATCAATAGTGAGTTTATTATAGCTTTTGGTGTTAGAGAAAGAACCACCGAAGGTCGAGCGTGGTGGCTTATTCCTGTAATCCCAGCACTTTGGGAGGCAGAGGCGGGTGGATCACAAGGTCAGGAGTTCAAGACCAGTCTAACCAACATGGCGAAACCCTGTCTCTACTAAAAATACAAGAATTAGCTGGGCCCGGTGGCGGGCACCTGTAATCCCAGCTACTCAGGAGGCTGAGGCAGGAGAATAGCTTGAACCCATTAGGTGGAGGTTACAGTGAGCCGAGATCACACCACTACACTTAAGCCTGGCAGCAAGAACGAAACTCTGTCTCAAAAACAAAAAAAAACAAAAAACAAAAAAAAAAAAAGAAAAGGAAGAAAAATAACCATGAAAAACAGAGTTGCTGCTGATGTGTTTTGCTTCGTGGCTAAGTTTGTGTATAAGGATATAGATGTATATTTCCCTACGTACACACATGAGGAAGTATTAGAGCAAAACTTTATAGCTACTTACTTTGCCTTTGGGTTCACAGTTTCACTGAAGCATTACAGCAGAACTTCTCAGTGTCAGAATCCCTTTCATCTCCGAAATTCTTCTGCTTCTGTGATTTTTTTTTTTTTGTTTGGTAATTTGTTTCCTGAAATTCAATTATTCACATTGTGATTTAATTATTTTATGTAGGAAAAAATGTCTGTATAAGTCATTCATCTCTGACATACGTAGGTGCAAGGATTGATTTGTTGATACGTTTTTGAATATCAATAAGACAAAGTATATACAAAATCCGAGTTTTTGATCTGTTGTGTGTTAGCAAGGATATTCGTAGTTAAAATGAGTTACCAGTCAGCACCTCCTTTTTCCTTTTACTGTGGTTAAGATAAAGATATTGGTTAACAGTTGAAAACAATAGTCTGATCGATGGTTGCTGTGTTGCTAAGTTATTCATGAAATAGGGAAGAAATATGATGTAATTTTTATTATTTGACTTGACTTCTGCACATATATTTATATATAATTGATCCTGAGCTATTAGATCTGAAGCTTTGAGAACAGTTTTGGGAAGCAACAAACTGCCCTTTCTCAGTGGGCTGGAAAAACGAAGTCAGCATTTATCTCGGGTGTTTGCAATGTGTTGTTTCTTAGTTTTGTAATTTAGGCTTGCTCCTACAGTCTGGGAAATTATTGCTGTTCCAGCCTTTGAGTCAAACTTACCAAGTGACTTTAGGAACCAAAATGATTCTTTTATGTAGATACCTGTTTGAGGCAAGTGTTGGGTACATATTTGTAACTGTTTCAGATGTGTAGAACTACTGTGTTTCTAATACATTTATTTACTTATTATTATTTTTTTAGATGGAGTCTTGCTGTGTCGCCCAGGCTGTAGTGCAGTGGCACAATCTCAGCTCACTGTAACCTCTGCCTCCTGGACTCAAGTGATTCTCCTGCCTCAACCTCCTGAGTAGCTGGAATTATAGACATGCGCCACCATGCATGGCTGATGTTTGTCTTTTCAGTAAAGAAAGTGTTTCACTGTGTTGGCCAGGCTGGTCTCAAACTCCTGACCTCAGGTGATCCACCCACCTTGGCCTTCCAAAGTGCTGAGATTACAGGCATGAGCCACCACGCCTGGCCTGTTTCTAATAAATTTATAATATTTATTCATTGACTTCTATAAACTAAGAGTGGCTGTGCTAGCTGGGATGTTATATAAGGTCCTCTCTTGCTTTCAGAGGTATTATTTATTAATGAATTGATTTTTATCTCACTTTTTAGGTTTTGTTAATGATTCACAGAGTTTTAAGAGAAAAGGAAGGCAGAAAAGTACCTGCTGAATGTGTCTTCCTGAATAATAAGTAGGATCTTTAATTTTAGACATGGGAATGCCTCACTTGTTAGAGCTCCCCATTTTGCTTGGGTTGCTGTGACCTCAGAGTACAGAATTTTTGCGGGGAGCACAGAAGATGAAAGATCTGTAGTCTTAAAGTTGGCATAGTGTTCCCAAGGGGACTCTGGTGGTCACGTGACTTTATGGCTTTACTACTTCTGTGGGGTGGGGGGTTGGAGGCCAGGGAGGGACCAGGTCTTAGTATTCACCCAGACTGAGGGCAGCGGCATCATCACAACTCACTGCAGCCTTGACCTCCTGGGCTTAAGTGATCCTCCCACCTCAGCCCCGCAGGCATCCATCCACCACCTGCCTCTGCAACAGGAGTAGCTGGGACTACAGGTATGTGCCACCACACCCAGCTAATATTTTTAAGTTTTTTGTAGCAATAAGGACTCACTATGTTGTCCAGGCTAGTGTCAAACTCAGGGGCTCAAGCAGTTCTGCCTCCTTGGCCTCCTAAAGGGTTTTACTTCTCCGTTGAGCCCATGCTTAGTGGGCTCATGTTGGATCATGCCACATTCTTCTCCGTTCTTGGCCCATTCCACCAATGAATTCAGGAACTATTTTTGTGGGTTTTTAAAATATATTTTTCTATTCTTTTTGTTGAGATGGAGTCTTGCTCGCCAGGCTGGAGTGCAGGGTGTAATCTTGGCTCACTGAAACCTCTGCCTGCTGGGTTAAAGCGAGTCCTCTGCCTCAGCTTCCCCAGTAGCTGGGACTGAATGCATGTGCCACCATGACTGGCTAATTTTTTGTATTTTAGTAGAGACGGTTTCGCCATGGTGGCCAGGATGGTCTTGATCTCCTGCCCTCGTGATCCCTCACCCTCCCTAAGTGCTGGAATTACAGGCGTGAGCCACCGCGCCTGGCCCTCAAATATTTTTTTTCTTCTTCCAGCCCATAGCTTGGCATTCAGAAAACTAAATCACTAGAGAGCTGTCATTCTTAAACAGAAAGGCTTTGAGAGTAGCACAAGAAAAATAGGATAGGAAATATAAACAAGTGGAGGAAAAGTCTCCAAAGTTCAATGAATGATGGTGAATATTGGATGCATGTCAGGATTTGTCTCTTCAATGGCCCAGCCCATGGGTCCCTATGGGCCCCTGCTTCTCACAGTTCTAGTACAGCTGTCTGTCACTGTGACCAGAATGGGAATGGACCACGTACCTAGCCCAGTCTTTTTCACTTGAATGGATATGTCACCCAGGCTTGTGGTGTACCTAGCCACAGTGGTGGTCTCAAGACTGCTTATGTGTCTCAAGCAAGGCTAATGACCAGTCCTCTCCCAAACAGAATTTCTCCTCTTTTTGATGTGTTTCTCATCCAAAGAAGAGTAAGCTGCAGTTTTGGCTTTGTGAAGGCAGCTTCACAGTAGAAAGAGAACCAGAGCTATGATAATACCCGAACCAGCTGTACCTGGAGCCTTGGACCTTAAACTTTTTAAGTATTTGGGTCAATTCCTTTTTTCCCTTATTTTATTTATTTGACTTACATTTATGTTCTTTTCTATCAAAAAATACTCAAGCAGTAACTGGGAAAAGGGGTACAAAAAGCTATTGATTACAAAAATAATAATAATAACAACAAGCTATTCTTTACCAGCCAAGACCTTAACCTGCACATTGACAGAGTCCAGACCAGTACAGCTTGCTGGATGCTGTCTGCTTGTTTTTTTTTTTTTTTTTCTTTTTCTGGCCACTGCCTCCACCCTTTGCCAGCTTCCTTTGAACTAAAAGGACCAAAATGAATTCCTAGTTTGGCCAGATTGTGAAAAAGACACTGTGAGAATCATCTGTTCCCTGTTTCTCCCTGCCACGCTGAAATAAACATCTTTTTCATTATTTGATTAGAACCAGCCTGAAGTTTTTCCATGGCATGTTGCTGTCATTTCCTCCAAATACCTTGTTGGAGCAAAGTGATTTTGCTGTAGAGAAGGTGACATCCCTGGAAACTAATGTCACAGATTTTGGCGTATCTGCTTAGCATGGGAGAAGGAGCCACTTTTCCATTTCATTTGCCAACTGCCTTGACTTGAGCACAGAAGACCATTGTGGATGAATGCTTTTATCTAAATTCTCTCTTTCCCATTACTTTCCGTGTTACCCATCCCCATCTCCATTTTACTTCAACAGAAAAAAAATCAGAATGGAATTTGTATAATTATTATGGACTTGGGGGGGGTGGTATCTTTTCTTCTGAAGGATGTCTTAGAATGACTATTATTTTACAAATTCTTTTTGTCTTTATTTTTCTATTGCCATCTGTTCATTTAAGTATTCTCGGATTGCTTATGGTTTCGGTTTTCCCTCCATATATTTTCTGACATTTGAGTCTCCTTTTCTGACACAATAGGTCAGGCTTTCAAAAACCTGGCCCCTATGTAATTTGACTTTTCCCGTCGTCAACATACCGCCCATGCCTTCCGAAATCTTTCATCTCTTAGGTCTTTGAGCAGATGTTAACTGTTTAAATATTTTGTTGTTTGGGTGTAAAGAAAATTGAAATATAAGACGTCAGTGATAGCATGCTTTGCTTACACCAGAGCAGATTGCTGCTTACAAGTTGAATATGCAAACATCTTTAAAACATGGAACATACCCTTATGCATTTTAACCATAATCTACAGGTTGTGTACTCTGAACACTGAGTACATTCATCAGCTTAGTATGAAGATTTTTGTTTAAAAGCTGGCGTTTTTGTTCCCCGAATTGGTTTTCAACTGTGGGAACTTGCCTGTGGATAGAGTCAGTCTCCCACCTGAGAATGAGAAAGGAATTGGGTGTGTTCCGTACTCTGTAACTTGTCGTTCACATTATATTAATGATGGTATTTCGACTTACTTGGTCGTAATATGAATGGTTAAAATAAATGAATAGGAAGTTGGTGGTGGTGTAAAGTCGGCTAGGAAAGTAACCCACTCTTCCTAGTAGTAGCAGCAGGAGCAGCAGTATCAGTGACCAACATTTATTGCATGCTTGATATATTCCTAACATGGTGCCAGGTGTCTCATTTAATCCTCCTGCCAGCCTTATCTGTTAATCCCTTTATTATCCCATTTTACAGATGAGGGAGCTGAGGCTTAGAATAAATAGATTTTGTAAGATCATAGAACTAATAAGTAGTGGGGCTGGGATTTCAGCCGCCATGGTGATTAAGAGCACAGACTGGCCGGGCACGGTGGCTCACGCCTATAATCCCAGCACTTTGGGAGGCGAGGTGAGTGGATCACGAGGTCAAGAGATCAAGACTATCCTGGTCAACATGGTAAAACCTTGTCTCTACTAAAAATACAAAAATTAGCTGGGCATGGTGGTACGTGCCTATAGTCCCAGCTACTTGGGAGGCTGAGGCAGGAGAATCGCTTGAACCCAGAAGGTGGAGGTTGCGGTGAGCCGAGATCATGCCATTGCACTCCAGTCTGGGTAACAACAGCGAAACTCCGCCTCAAAAAAAAAAAAGAGCACAGACTATGAAGGTTGAGAAGTAGTCCTCTCACTAAATCTTACTTTTTTAATCTGTAAAAAGTAGGCAGGAATAGGCCCAGCATGATGGCTCACACCTGTAATCCGAGCATATTGGGAGGCCAAGGCAGGCAAATCATCTGAGGTCAGGAGTTCAAGACCATCCTGCCCAACACAGTGAAACCCCCTTTCTACTGAAAATACAAAAATTAGCCAAGCATGATGGCGGGTACCTGTAATCCCAGCTACTCAGGAGGCTGAGGCAGGAGAATTGCTTGAACCCAGGGGGCTTGAACCTGGGGGACGGAGGTTGCAGTGAGCCAAGATTGTGCCACTGCACTCCAGCCTGGCGCCTGGCAACAGAATGAGACTCTGTCTCAAAAAAAAAAGGTAAGCTGGAATAGTATCTACCTTCACAGTGTCGAGAGTTTAAATGACAAAATACAGATGCCTGGTTGGCATAAGTGCTTAGTATATACTGGCTTTTTATTATTTTTAAGGCTGTTGATTACTATGGAATTGTAGAACCTTGTTACTGTGCTGCCCCATCCCCATTACAAAATGGCCTCTGCATAGTAAAAGTTCATACGGCTTTCAGTGTCATCATATCTTTGGGTAGATAATGCATCTCTCCCTTTGCCTTACATGATGTATTAAATACTTGAACAGCAGCACCTGTCTCCTTAACTTGATTCAGATTTTGTCCTTGGCCAGTTCCCCACCAGCCAAAACGGGGAGAAATTTGTAGCTCAGGCCCACAAGTTGAAAGTGGGCATTAATATTAGCAAATTCCCTTTAATAATCATCCTATTAAATTTGATGACTAGAGGGGACTCCTCATAGCTTATAACTGAAAATGATGTCTCTGGGAGACAAGGGAGCTTTTCCCAAATGTTATCTATTGAGCAAGATTAAAGAGACAGATGACCCTCGAGGCTGATGGTAGGTGTTGTTAATCCAATAGTCCACACTCAGATAACTCCTTAGGTTTCCCCGAGCATCCCCTTAATCTTGGCTGCAGATAGAAAAGGAGATTATAGAAACTTGGCCTGCGGCAAAGATTATTGATATGTTTTCCTCTTACATGACTCAAAACCAAGAAGAATGTAATAAATAGCGGCGGTGACTCCTGGGGTGATTGAAGAGGACTCAGGAGCCAGGAGAGCTGATTGCTGCCAGCTCCAGAGCTGGAGTGGGCAGAACTTGGTTCCTTGAGACAGCAGCTGCCTAGGAACGACAAAAGTCTGCATGGCGCTCTGTGTGCAAGTTGACCATTGTGGCAAGGGTCATAGGATAGCAAGGTGGGGTGGGGATTTCCCCTTTGCGTTTGCTGCCCATATCTTTGCCCCTGTGTGCAGGATTCTCTCTGTTTCTTTTTGTGGATGAATCCTTCTGTCTTTTTAGGTCATAGATTTCGTGTGGATACTTAAGCGTGGCCTCTCCAGAGGTCGATAGCCTTATATGTTTATATTGTTGCAGTTAACTTTATCGTTTTTGTCTGTCTTACCAGACACAGGGCAAGGATTTTTTGTTTCTCTCTTCACGATCTTTTCTGGCTTAACCATGGCCTGGTGGCGGCACATACTAAATAACCCCAAAATCTTTAGAGGCTGAATGCCAGTTAGCAGCTTACTCCATGTGTTTTTATGAAACTGTTGTGTTCATCTGTTTTCTCCCAGGTGAAGGGTTAGTTGTTGGATTCAGCTTTATATTTTGGAAATAAGAAATCAGGTGAGGGACTGTAGGAAAAGGTAGAGCAGCTCCCGGTTCTTTGAGGCTGTTAGAGGCCAGGGAGCACAGGAATGTTCAGATTCCTCCCAGGATCTGAGATGTCCATCATGAACCCTTTGAACCAGGTTTCCATCATCTGAACTGCAGAGATGGTGCTTACTGTGTTGTAGCTTCCCTTAAGGATTAAACCTTTTAACAGATCTCATTGATAACAGAAATTTCTTCTTCATATTTTAACATCTCAGAAATCAGAATATACTTTTCATTTAGTAATGTTTGAAAATTGTGGGGTTCCCCCCATATTTGAAACATCACTGAGATTGGGCTGAGTCTTAAAATTATTGGTGTCTGACTTCATGAAATAAGGTAATTATGGGAGGCACCTTGGTCTTAGGTTTATACTAAATGTTAGTAATCTTTTTCCTTAATAACAAAGAAGAAATGTTGATATATAAACATCACTATGTGAAAGGAAGACTCCTTTCTGTGGAAGGAAAGCCACAGACCTGAGGATAGGGAGGATGGGTTTTTTCCAGTTTTGGTGTTGTCTCTAGCTTGGTGTCATCCCTGCCCCCGTCCCCGTCTTCCTTTGTAAATCAAGGTTTTTGATTTTTCAGATACGGAACTAGGTTTCCCATCTAGAGCCATTGATTACCAGTGGCTCTATTAGAGCTCCGTGTTTAAATAGAGTTGTGAAGTGAGGTCCTGAGTCTGTATGCTGGTGCCAGAGTCATTCAGTGCTGACGGCTTGGGGTGTGGTGTGGAGGAGGCCTGGCAGTGCCCTCGATTTTCTCTCCTGGGTTACCTGATCCTCAACTCTAATTTTTAACGTCAAAAAGAAGGAAAGATGAAGGAGGGATGAAAAGAGTAGAAGAGAGAGAAAAAAAATGAAATAAAGAAGGAGGAGGATGAAATTTTTGAAAAACCGGGTCAATGGACCTTTCTTCCCAGCATAAGATTAAGAAGGCAGAAAAATATTTGAGTCTTTCTGCTGAATCCAAGCATTTAGTAATACTGTTAAGACTGTTATGGTTGAATAATTTTTTCTTTCATTCTTAAAATACTTGTCTGCATTTTAATACAGACAATTGCATAAATTATCTCTTATGGGAATAAACTGTCTTTCCACAAAGATTAACCCTCCCCGGTATTATGGGGAGCTTTTAAAGAGTTTATTAGCTGTGATATAGGAAAGAAACACTTCAGATGATTGTGGAAAGAAAACAGATACAACTGTAGCTATAAATGCTAAAATAACAGCTTGACATGTTAGGATCACTTCCCCTATAGCACTTCACCACCATATAGGTTCCCACCAAAATACCGTATGTGACAGTAAAGTACAACTAGTTAATTCTTTTTTTATTTTTGTTTTTTTGAGATGGAGTTTTACTTTTGTTGCTCAGGCTGGAGTGCAGTGGCGTGATCTCGGCTCGCCACAACCTCTACCTCCTGGGTTCACATGATTCTCCTGCCTCAGCCTCCCAAATAGCTGAGATTACAGGCATGTGCCACCACACCTGGCTAATTGTGTATTTTTAGTAGGGACAGGGTTTCTTCATGTTGATCAGGCTGGTCTCGAACTTCCAAACTCAGGTAATCTGCCTGCCTCGGCCTCTGGAAGTGCTGGGATTACAAGCGTGGGCCACTGCAACCGGCCTAGTTAATTCTTTTGTTAAGTTAGGAAGAGCTTTTAGGGTATGGACAGTAATATCAGGCATGAAATTACTTTATTAGTGTAACGCTCATCAAAATCACCTGCCAACTCACTACACTTCCTCTGAGACTTAATATCCAAGACATTTCCCAGAAAGAAAGAAAACATTTTTCATAGTCACTTTGCATTTTAAAGAGCCTGTTCTTTACCACCCTCAACAGGCATTCAAATTGCTGTTGTTACTGCTGTGGTTTTTTCTTTTTTTAAAACCCTTTGAGTTATTTTGAATCTTTTCACTTTTACCTTTGGAAGGGACCCTTAGTGAAGGCCTCATCTTTTCATCTGTGGCATCTTTCGGTACTAGTTGGCCAATCTGATAATTCAAGAGTTGGAGACAAGGGCTTGACTGGCGAATGAAATGGTCTGCTTTTGTGGATGAAGGAAGCAGTCAGTGGAACAGACGAGAGCCATGGTGAATTTCTTTTTTTTTTAGATGGAGTGTTGCTCTGTTGCCACACTGGAGTGCAGTGGTACGATCTTGGTTCACTGCAACCTCTGCCTTCCGGGTTCAAGTGATTCTCCTGCCTCAGGCTTCCAAGCAGCTGGAAACACAGGCATACGCCATCCCACCCAGCTGATTTTTGTATTTTTAGTATAGAGGGGGTTTCACCATGTTGGCCAGGGTGGTCTTGATCTCTTGACCTCATGATCCACTGCCTCAGCCTTCCAGAGTGCTGGGATTCAGGTGTAAGCCACTGTGCCCAGCCAGCATGGTGAGTCTTTGGACTCCTGTTCATGGAGAGAGCTGTGTGGTACAGAGGCCTTCTGTTACTGAGCAGAGTTCTCGTCATTACTAGAACCAGAAACCTTGAGAGTTTCTTGGTCTTTTTCACCTTCTCTCCAACTATTAGGGACATAAACATTGAAAAAAATTATTTTAAAATACTTTTCGGTTTACAGAACTCTACTATTTTCATAATAGCATTATAAAACTATTATGATAATTGCATGAATTATCTCTTATAGGAATAAACTCTTTCCAATAAATAGTATTATGAAATACTATTGTGGAAATAGAGAGTTCCTATATGCCCCAAATCTAGTTTTTTCTATTGTTAACCATTTACATTAGGTTGGTACATTTATCACCAGTAAAGAACTAAACTGATATACTTTTACTAGAGTTCTTACGTATTCAAATAGCCTTAGTTTTACCTAATGTCCTTTCTTTTCCAGGATCCCATACAGGATGCCACATTGCATCTTGTCATCATGTCTCCTTAGGTTCTGCTGGGCTGCAACAGGTTTTCAGGCTTTCCTTGTTCTTGATGACCTTGACAAAGTTGCGTACTGGTCAGATATTTCATAGAATGTCCTTCAATTTGGGTTTGCCTACTGCTTTCCTTACTATTAGACTAGGCTTATGGGGTGAAGTTAACAGAGCTAAAGTGCCATTTTGATCACATCCTATCAATGGTACTTGCTTTCAACACAATATTATGACCTTCATCTCCTGGACTGAGTTAGTGTTGGATTTCTCCACTATAAATTTGCCCCCCCGCCACCATACATTGCTCTTTGTAAGAAAGTCACTATGTGCAGCTCACACTTCAGGAGTTGGGAATTGTATACTACCCCCTTGAGAGTGTGGACATAACATTTCCCCCAGAACAGTAAGTGTATTTATTGTTTAAAGAGTTGAATGCTCGATTTGGGAGATGCTATACCATTACAGCTAAGAGTATGGACACTATAGCCAGACTGAGGCGGGTGTGAATTCCAATCCTGCTAACTTCCTAGCTGTGTACCGGGAAATTAAGTTAAACCCTCTTTGCCTCAGTTTTTGCATTTATAATATAGATCTAACAATGGAAATATAGTGAAGAATAAATTAAAGACTTGGTCAGGCATGGTGGCTCACCCCTGTAATCACAGCACTTTGGGAGGCTGAGGCAGGCAGATCACAAGGTCAGGAGTTCGATACCAGCCTGGCCAACATAGTGAAACCATGTCTCTATGAAAAATACAAAAGTTAGCTGGGCATAGTGGCATGTGCCTGTAGTCCCAGCTACTTGGGAGGCAGAGGCAGGAGAATTGCTTGAACCCAGGAGATGGAGGTTGCGGTGAGCCTAGATTGTGTCATTGAACTCCAGCCTGGGCAACAGAGCAAGACTCCATCTCTAAATGAATGAATGAATGAACGAATGACCCTGTGGTGCAATGCTTAGACCAGTGCCTGGAAAATTCTAATTGCTTAATAAATATTGTTGAGATCATGTACGTCAACTTGTGGGGCAGGAGGGTAGGATGATGACAGATATATTACTGGTTTTAAGCTGATTAGGTGCGTTTTTTCATAGAGCCAGTTTTCTAAAAGGTGGTAGGTTTTTCATGAGAGTTGAAGACAGGTGACATGTTATTGCAGCTCCAATTTCAAAAATAAAGACCAAAAAAAAATATTCTGTGCGTCAAAAATACCCTAAGCACTAGTTGAGGATAAGGAGTTTTTACTTAAAGCTTAGTAGGTGCATGAACTTGGAAAGTTTCCAAAGGATGCTTCTCGGTGCCTTCGCTGGGTTAGAAGTTGGTGCTGGCTCTTGATGATGTCCAAGGTACCTGCATGCCAGACTTTCCTATGAGGTTGACTCAATCCTTAGTCTTATTTCTCAGGATTAATGTTTCAAGCTGGGCGAAGAAAGTCATGTTTCCTGAGATAATGGGAGTGGAGAAAGAAGGGTGATCTGTGTTTGGGACAGAACTCTGCACAGTACCTGTTTTTTTTTTTCTCTCTCTCTCTCTCTCTTTCTCTCTCTCTTTTTTTTTTTTTTACATGGAGTCTTGCTCAGGCTGGAGTGCAGTGGTGCGATCTTGGCTCACTACAGCCTCTGCCTCCCAGGTTCAAGCAATTCTCCATCTTTAGCCTCTTGAGCTGAGATTACAGGCACCCACCACCATGCCCAGCTAAGCTTCGTACTTTTAGTAGAGACGGGGTTTTGCCATGTTGGCCAGGCTGGTCTCAAACTCTTGACCTAAGTGATCCACCCGCCTTGGCCTCTCAAATTGCTGGGATTACGGGCAGGAGCACCACGCCAGACCAGAACTCTGCACAGTACCTTTAAGGAAGAAAAAAGGTGGAAGGAAACAGAAATCTGCTGAAGCTTTGCAGTGCTCTCTGGTGAAGCCCCTACCCTGGCACTGCCTGCTTTAGCTTCCCTCTGGGAAGTGACTTCCTAGTGAGGTAAAAAGTGTGTCACCAGCTGCTTCTGCAAAACAGATGCACTGGCAGCTCAGGGGAGTGCTTGTGAGGTGGGAAATGGCTTCTGACTGCTTAATTTAGCTTCAAAAGCACACATATTTTTATGATTACCCCTCAGTGGTCTACACACACACACACACACACACACACACACACACACACGCTGTCAGGTGCTCTCCAGGTACAGACCACTGGTGGGAAGTTGGGGAGGTGCCTGGGCTTGTGTGTGTGCGTAATTTTTTTTTTTTTTTTTGGAGATGGAGTCTTGCTCTGTTACCCAGGTTGGAGTACAGTGGTGTGAACGTGGCTCACTGCAGTCTCGACCCCTAGGGCTCAAGTAATCTTCCACTTTAGCCCCCCGTATAACTGAGACTACATAAGTATAATTTTTTTACACATACATACACAGAAGGGGGCTTGAGAGGGGGAAAAAAGGGAGGATGAGATGAGAGTGATATCTACACCAATAACCTGTGTCAAGTGCAATAACAGAAACTCACATCGGCTTGTATAATGATGAAAAAGAGTAACATTTGTGTTGACCTCAGTGAGGGCTGGATTCCGCTTCCCAAGACTGTCTGGGACTGTTTCTCTCTGGGCTTTGCCATCCATATTGCTAGCATTATCCTAATTCTGGCTTTGCGTTATGGTGGGGTCTTCACTGTCCACAGCAGGGATTGTTGGGAAGAAGAATTTTCTCAGAAGGCCCAGAGGGCCGGGTGTGGTGGCTCATGCCTGTAATCCCAGAACTTTGGGAGACGGAGGTGGGCAGATCACCTGATGCCAGGAGTTTGAGACCAGCCTGGCCAACATGGTGAAACCTGGCTCTACTAAAAATACACACACACAAAATTAGCTGGCTGGGGTGGCGTGTGCCTGTAGCCCCAGCTACTCAGGAGGCTGAGGCAGGAAAATCGCTTGAACCCAGATACGGTGGTTGCAGTGAGCCGAGATTACATCATTGCACTCCAGCCTGGGAGACAGAGCAAGACTCCATCTCAAAAAAAAAAAAAAAAAAAGAGGCTCAGTGTTTCACGTCTTGTCCGTTGAATTCTAATTAGCTCCATTATTTGTGCAGCTGGTTATCTTAGGACCAAGATATGTACTGCACCCTATCCTACAGTCTGTGTAGGACCTCAAATCATTTTAAAAAATGGAACTCATCAGTAATATACAAAAGTAGGAGGAGTAGGCGAATGAGCCCTGGAATACTCATTGACAGCTTGGGTGGAACTTTTAAGTCATCAGTCCATGATTTGAATAGGGATGATGTGACCACCGAGAGGAAAACCAGCATTATTTTCCAGAGATGGCAACACAGAGCTTGTGAACCTGACCAAAGAGAAGATGAAATGAATGCTGGCTGCACAGTGTTCAGTATATAGACGTTAAGGGAGTCTATTCCTCTTAGATATGTTAGAGGAAAGGCTTGTTTAACATTAATACAATGTGTTACAGGGGAAGTGTTGTGAAACACTTGGTGGTTTGTGTTGGTTTCTTAGAGAAAGTTGGCCAGTATTCTTATTGCAGGCCCAGCTTGCTTTATCAGTAGGATAACTACATGCATTCTCATTGGAGCCTGTTATCCAGGTGTAATTGGTAATTATGTCCATTCTTTCATTCTAAAAATTGATTTGGTTTGGACCGTTTATTAGTCCCGGGTAGAAAGGCACATTTTCTGACTTTCTGACTATCTCTCTGGAGAGCCTCTCTGTAGGACACCAGCTCTGCAGCAGGAATGCCCATGCACACGGCCATTATGAGAAGGCCAGTTAGATTTCGGGAGTCATGGGGACTGTGAGGACCTGCAATACCCATGCCCAGTCTAAAGGTAATTCAAGTTCAGATTTGTGCAAAACCCATGCTGGATGCAAAAACACATTTGCTGGCCAAATTCAGATCGCAGGCACCTGGTAGGTTCATCTTCCTCTTTACAGGGAACTGTTAATGTTCTCTACCCTGGTTAGGCAAACTAGGGCACACAGGCCAAATTCAGCTGTCTGATGAACTGATACTGGAACATAGCCACATTCATTTGTTTACGTATTATCCATGGCTGCTTTAGCACCATAGACAGAGCCAGAGCCTAAAATATTTCCTGTCAGGCACTTAGAGAAAATTTGCTGTGAATAGAAGTCTGTGAGCCATCAATGCCAGTTACACATGTAATTCAAAAATTTCTAGTGGTCATACTAAAAAAGTAAAAAGAGAGAGGTGACATTAAATTTAATAGTTTATTTTATTCAACCCATTATCTCCGCAATAGTATCATTTCAACCTGCAATCAATAAAAAAATTATTCATTAACTATTTTACATCCTCTTTTTCCTGTGAAGTCTTTGAAATCCGACGTGTGTTGCACTCTGTAAGCCCATCCCAGTTCTTACCAAGGAAGATTTCAGTTGCTTAATTGGCCACGTGTGCCTAGTAGACGTTGTATTGGACAGCGTGGTTCGAAGAAGTTACGCCTCAGACATTCCGCTAAGCACGCTGTAACTTACAATATTATTTCAACTTACATTCATGTTCTCTTACATCCTTGATGAGTTATTTTTCCCCCCAAAGGTTTTGTTGTTGTTGTTGCTTCCTGAATGTTGCTCTTTTACAATAAAACAATGTTGAGATGTGAACGTCTGGTGGTTGGCTGGGCTCTCTCACTGGGTGACACACCACCGTATTACTAGCATTCAGGTGCTTGAAAGTAATTCCTTCCTCAAGAGATTGAAAAATACCTATTTGTCATGGGTCTTCCGGGTCTGTTAGAGTAATCACCAAGCATTTGGATAGTAAAAAGTTGCAACGCCAGGGTCTTTTATACTTCCTCTAGGCCGTAGTTGTCAGGTATGAAAAATTAACCATGGCAAGATCCATTTGTTGTATTAATCACTACCTTTCCCTTCGAGTTGATTTATCGGTCAGAGGGATATTCTGGAAAATGCTTAGAGCAAACAAGACCACATTCATTCATGGAGAAAGAGTGGAATGCAGGTTCAAAGTAAAGAAAAATAACAATTTCCAGGGCTCCCGGGAAAAAGCTTTTGGTCACTTAAATGGCCTTGGGATTTCCGTAAGTAAACATCTGCAGTCCTCTGTATTGGTTTTATAGCATATTCCACACAAAAGCAGGGGAACAGCGTAGTGTTAATTACCCTGAGCCAAGTCAGGACTGATCTCAGGTCTCAGTTGTTGTTTAAGATTGACAGATAAAGATGAGATTGCCCAGAAGGATCTTTATTCTCTTACTAGGAAGATGTTGACTTGGAGGGGCAATCTGGGGTTAATAGTCGGAACTAGATTGTATCCTTCTTACTGGGATGTGAGCTCTGTCACCTGAGTAACCACTTTCTTGGTAAAGGGATGTAATCTCAGGTCTTAGCTTTCAAGCTGTCAGGCTTGATTTGCTTTTATATCCCCAAATGGAACTGGAACCTTCTTTATTTCAATGGTGCCTTGTGGTACACTGTATTCGGTAACCTCTTCTGTGAGAGGGTTAAAACAGATATGTCTCATCAGTGTCCTTTTGTTTAAGGATAGCATAAAAGTGCTGATGGTTACCTTTACTCCCTCCTATGCTCATTCTTTATTTTTACCGCAGGATTTACTGACTTTTTCTTTTCCTCTTTCTCAAAAAAAAAAAAAAAAAAAAAAAGAAACAAAAAAACTTCATTGACATGTCAAAAAGATGTTAAATATACTTTGACTTTTCTGTTTCTTTGTGCCCCTGTCCCCCTTTTAAAAATAGGTCTCACAGCATCAGACATTTGCTAGTGCAGCAGTTTTGAAGCATAGGATTTTCCCCCTTTCTGATGTATACATGCCAGCTCTCTTCCCCTCTTTGCAGACACAGGCATTTTCCCCTTTTGAGTTTTAGTTTTATGATAGCACATCACAAAGAGTTTGACAGATCCTTTAAGATAAAGATCTGTTGATGTGCTTCCTGTTTATGGCGGCTCCCAGCTTCACTGGTAATGGGGACTCAGGCGCTCAAAACACAGAGGCAGGGCGGATTTGCACCACTTCTCCTCCGACCTTGCCAGGACTGACCTTCATTGTTCTAAGGGAACTTTTTTCCCTCTTATTTCCCCCTCCCTAAAGTGGTGGTTCTCCACTGAGGCAATTTGACTCCAGAAGAGGCATTTGGAAGTGTCTGGAGACAATTTTGGTTGTTACAACAGGACTTAGAGCTACCAGAATCTAGTGGGTAGAGGCCAAGGATGCAGCTAAACATTCCGCAGTGCACTGGACTGACCCCCACAACAGAGAATGATCTGTCCTGAATTGTTAATAGTGCCAAGGTTAAGAAAACCTCCTCTAAGGGATGCTTTCTAGGCTCAAACTCTGGCCTGTATGTTTTTTCTCCTTATTTTTTCTTTCAAAAAAAGAAATATGCTGCCAAAGCAAAAGCCATGAAGTATATTCATAATAAATTACCTTTTAAAAGAAATTCCAGGACTACTTTTCCCAAAAATGGGAAAGACAAAAAAAAAAAAAAAAATCAAAGTGGCCCCGTGGCACAAGTTATCCACTGATGACATTTCCCTCTGAGGACTGTTTTCTGGGTTAGGGTAATTAACACAACCCAGAAGGTCATGGAGTCTAAGTTAAAGGGCGTCACCGATTCAGCTCCCAGATGAGCCACCCCACTGGGATGTATGATGGTATAAGCTGCAATTAAATCTTGTGCTGTATTTACTGTGTCATTGGAAGGACAGAAGGGAGATTTCCCTTGAGTTATTCTTACCTAGAACAAAACTCGTGTTTTCTAGTTTTTATGTGATTTCTTGAGAAGGGTAGATGTTAGTGAAGTGGGGTGGGGGATGGATTTACAAACCTTGGAGTTTGCAAAATATGACATGACCTTTTGTTTTTATGTTGTGGGCTGTGTTTTCTATGAAGCTGTCAATCATATTCTGTCTTTGCCATTTAAGAAAAATACAGCACAAATCTCTTTTCAGATTTTAGTATATGGTGACATAATTTGGTGGGATGATTGCAAAGTTCTGGAGCAGGCCCTTTGTAGCTGGTTTTTGTTGAAGGAACAAGCATCGAATATACTAAATACAGTTTTGTGTGCCTAGGTCTCTTCTAGAACTTGCATACCATTTTTAGCCCGAATTCAGTGTTATCATTTTGGTCTTTTAGAGTGGAGGGAGGGGGAGAGGGAGAATCCAATTATAGCAAGCCTACTTGCTGGGGTGATCTTAGAATGAACTTTGTGGGAAATAATAGTGTTGGCGAGAAACAAAGTTGAGTTTCTGAAGTTACAGAATCTGTAGATGTGTTAGCACAAGTGCATGTAGGTAAAGCCTCCCTGGAATGATTCAAAGGGGGAGTTGTAATGGATGGGTTAATAAAGACTTCATTTCATCATCGTCCTTATCCATGTTCTAAATAAACATGCCCTGTCTGCTCTGTGGCTCATTTTAGATGCAGTGAGTGGAAAATTGAATTTAATGATTAAGTCCTTTTGGTTTATGATTTGTGGATTTTCTTTGATTTTTGTACTTGTGGATTTATGTTGCCTCTTAATGAATATCATTTTCTTCTTCTTAAATTATCTAAAAAATGTGATAGGGTAGTTCGCAGGTTGTGTTGGTTATACCTGTTGGCAAATGAAGGGAGATGACAGAAATAGGCTCCAATAGGCCCATGGCTCAATTACAGAGTGATAATTGTTCTTTAAAAACTGAAATAGAGTTTTGTCTATTAGAAGCCACATAAAACCAGTATCTACCCTCTATCTGATTCTGCTGTTAATGTAATTTTAGGAAATCAAATGAACTGGGTTGGAAATTAGGTTTCATACTCTGTGGCTTGTGTACCCCTCTAAGTTCTATTAGATTTTATAGGAGTTTTGCAGGTGGAAACACAGCAGGACCACAGCTTTTATCACTTCAAAGAGCAGCCCTTTCATAAACAGAGAATACAGAATCATGTCTTTTATCTAGCCATTTAAAAATTCTTCATTTTCTGCACCCAAGTTATTTATCACATGGACAGAGAGGACAATTCAGGATATTGTATTTCGAAAAAGGGAAAGAGAAGACATTCAAATTCCTATTAAAATGAATTGCACTCGTTGTACATCATTTTCTAATTTCTGAGACGACTTGTAAATCACAAGGAGAAGAGGGCATGCTACCATTGGTCAGGGGGAAAAATGGGAAATTTAATAGTTTGTCAAAGATTAATAAGAAAGGATTACCACTCTGAGAGACCCTAACTTGGTGAGCAAGTACGTTTTGAAGTTCTTCAGACTTATAAGCAGTTGGAGAGTTTAATTAAAGTTACTTGTCATTACTCAAGTTTACATCCAGTCTGTCTCTGGACCAGAGTATATGGTACGCCGGTGACATTGTCAGAACTTAGATTTGACCCTGAGAGCTGTGCGTTGTTCTTTTACTCCCTCTTGATTCTTCTTTCATCACGTAGAAGCTGATGTGTATTTTAACATTGTGATCAGTTCTGTGACACAGGTCTTGATCAGTGCAATTAGCTGAATTTTGTGTTTTTCTTGATTTTGTAGCTGATAATGATTTAAGTTGTTGGAATCATCTAAGACTGCTTGGAAATAACACATATATATATACACACACACACACACACACACATATGTGTAAATCTCAAACACATATGTACGTGTGTATAAGTGCCGTCTTGATAACAGGATCATAAATGCATACATATAGGTATGTGTGTGTGCGTAAATATGTATTATCGAATCATGTTGGGATGATTTTTTTACCCTTTCAGACTCTGAACTGTGTGTTGAGACTATGCCATTCTTATAAGCAAAGCCCTTTCTTTCCCTCTTGTTCCTGCAAAGAAGCTCAGAGAGTGACTTTATCTGGGTGACCGCATTTTTGATCTTGTGCAGAGCTAGGAGCACTCTGACATATGGTTCAACAAAGGCTTGAAGACTGGGGCATCCAGTACTTGTGGTGCTTCTGTTAACGCCTGTTTATCAGATTGTTGCAGGGCAAGCCTGCTTTCCTCAGAATGTGCTTGCTCTCCCTGACTCTGTGTAATCCTATCCAGGCAGGGTTCTGATATTGTTATACAAACAAAACTCAATAGGCACTGCTGAAATCCAGAGAGTGGATTCTTTAGGATCGGGCCTTTTGTGTGTGTAACTAAATATGAAGGAGACCTAGGAATCATAATGTGGGGCTTTTTGAAATTGCAGTTATTAGAAACTAAAGTAAGAAACTAGGAGAAAACGTCCTGACATTTTGTTTAGTTATTTTTAACTAAACAGAGTTTATAGAGTTAGCTGTTAAGATGTGGAGTGAACTGGACTCCAGTGACTCTCAAATCTTGCAGCTCATCAAAATCCCTGGTGAGCTTTGTAAGTGACACCCACCCCATTCCATAACTGTGAAATCTATATATTTTTTTAAATCCACCCCAGATAAATCATATGTAGGTGGGCTTTTGGTCCAGTTCAGGATCCGTTTCTTTGAGCGTAACCCATTCAAATTCCATAATATGATATTAGATCTAAAGGCAGATTTAATTATGTAGGACAGATCATCCTTTTCGGAAAAATGCACAAAATTTCAACTTAGGTCTAAAATCTTTGGCACATACGTTGATTGGGCACCGATCCCCTGGCCTAGATAATACTGAATTAAACTCCTCCCTTTCCTGCCCTCCCACATAGAATTTGGCCAGAGAAGCTCAGTGAAGGTTATTCTTAAACCCATCCCCATTGTTCAAATCCTGGCAGTGAAAACGGGTCCTCTCCTAATGGAGCCTTTTGATCCAAGTGCTTTAAAGTTTAGACCTTTCGTATCTTTGTTGATGAAAACTGAGGTGTAATATACCATTAAAGTTTTTAAAAATTATTTCTACTGAACCTGTTGGATTTGAATCTGTTATTGCTATCTAGTAGGCTTGTGACCTTGAGCAGATGACTTAACTTTGCTACATTTTTTTTCCTGTAAAATGGGGGTAATAGAATCCATAGAGTTACCATAAGTAAAAGAATATGTAAAATGTCAGTTCATCACGTTCCACATAGTGAAGGCCCAGTAAACTACTCTCTCTTATTATCATGGTGGGGGAGGTCAGTGGGGGAAAGTTACACAATGAATAAGCAGCAGACTTTGCCTCTGTCAAGAGCTTGCATCCTCAAATTTGGAGTAAGATATAATTATATTACCATACTAGAAGTAGGAAGGATTAAAAGAAGAAAAAAAAGATGCAATTGTTTTTCAGAGAAAAATGGGATTGCTGATGGATTTTTGCTGCATTTTGAAGGGCGATATTGCCCATAAAACAGTTTTCTGAGCTGATCCCAGAAGGAATGATCTAAAGGAGTGGGACAGATTGAAAATCCAACTGGAAGAGGAAGTGGAAGGGTGTACTGGTGTGTGGCACACAGAAGATACCCAAGAAATAAGGATTGAAAAGCATGGAGCTTTTTGGAGAGAAACTTGCATTTGAGTTCTGGTCCTGTTCATTTCTATAAAATAAGTATGATAACACTGACCACATTGGGGCCAGTGCAGACAGTGAATACTATAGGTCATGTATCTAGCACATTATCTGGCACATTGTAAGCTTGTAAAGAAAATAATATGGTTATGCTGTATTCATATGAGGGGAAATAGAAGGACATAAACTTGAAACATAAATGTGGAACCAGCTAATGAAAGCATTTGAATCCTGAACTAAGGAGTTTAGATTTTATCTACTTGACAGTTGAGAGCCATGGAAGCTTTTTGAGCAGGTGCACAACTATTGAAGCTCTGTGCTGCCTTGATTTCAAGGTAATTCAGCAGCAGCAGAAGACTTTCCCCCCAACCTCTCTATGAGGGAGGCGGAGCTTTCCCAGAAGCTCCATTGCATACTTCGCCTCAAGTGTGTGCTTGGAATTGCGTCCATACCCACCTTATAGCTGCAAAGGGAGGCTGCGAAAGTGTTTAGCCTGTTGAGCCTCTGTAGCTGGAAGTGGGCTGTGCCTGCCCAGCACAAATGGCTCTTGGCCTGTGGCCAGGCAGCCAGTGATATCTACAACTGGGAGCATAATAGCATGTTTGAGGCCAAAGTGTACTCTGTAGGGAGTGCAGAAGAAAATAACAGTGTCACTGGTACACAGAATAGAGGAAGGGGGAAAGGTTTATATGAAAGCTGGCAAATTCAATTCTAGACCCAAAATGGGTTTAGGGTACAGGTAGGATATCCAGGAAGAAGTGATGCCTAGGCAGGAGTAATTTAGGATTAGAGTGCAGGGCTGGGAGTATTGATGAGGGAATCATTGACTTGGAAGATGACGGTAAAACCCTAAGAATCTGAGGTAAGGAAAGATTGGATAGGAATGGACAAGAACCAGATAACAAGCCTAAAGGGATCATTTCTTTTAGGTACCCTGTATAAGCAGTGGCAATGCCAAGAGATTTCTTATTTAGCACGATTTAAACCTCTTTATCTGCTCCATAGGCATATGACCTCAGGAAAGCATCAGTGTGTTTATGATGCAAACCCAGCTGGAAGACAAGTTCCCAGATCTGGCTCCCACTCCTACTCCTGGCCACCTAACTCCTACCTCTTTTGAACAGATTTCTCTTCTCAGCTCTGTGTTATTTGGTTGTCCCTACTATGGCCTTTGACAGAGAAGTAATGGGAGATCCAAAGAAACTAATTAGAATGAATAGGCATTTATTTTAAGTAATTCAGGACAAATGGAGAATCCAGTCCTCCAGGAAGGTTGTCATGAGGTTAGCTGAATTTGCTTTTGTGGGCTTTGACTTTCAGTGTCCCACCGTCAAGGTGACATCATATGATGTCAGAATGAGTATTTGATACCTTGCCTGCCAGTGAGGGTTCTCCTTTTCCCACCAGGGGTGGCGAGTGCAAGGCTGTCACAGGAGGGCAGGTTAGGGTGAATGTGGCAGCCCAGGTGAGGTAGACCTGATGATTGTTCAGATGTGGCACTTTCTGCCTGTCATAGCCCAGCAGCCCCTTTAGTTTGTGACTGTGCTATGCCTCCCCATTGGGCCTACTGTGGACAGCTCAATTTCAGCTGAACGTTGGGCTGGGTTTTGTGATTCTCTTTGATCAGTGGAATGCCATGGAAGGCCCATGAATAGAGTGCTTGAATGTGCTTGCATGACTTTATTTGGCCTCTCTGTTCGGCTATGTACCATGAGAAGGGCATGTCCTAGATTCATAGGTGGAACTTTCTGGACCCAACCTGTTGTACACTGAGTGGTCAGTCACCCAGTATACCCAAACACTAGTGAGCAAGAAATAAATACTTACTGTTGTCCACTACCAGAATTCTTTTTTTCCCGTTTCCTTTTGGTCCCACGGTATTTTTGGAGTAGAAATCTCATCAATACAGCAGGCAATTTGACTAATATATCTGCTCTTTGGCCAGAAAACCAAGAAGAGCCAGAACAGACGGTGATGTGGGAAATGAATCGGTCGCATCTAGGGCCATGTAACTTGCCCTCCATTTGACCAAAGCTGAATTTCGGTGAAGTGTCCATTCAGTCATGTCTGAGTTCAGTACTGTAAAGTGATCTGCTTTTTCATAAAATGCAACTTTAGCTGTTATATCCTGATTAACATAGGCAATATACATTATTAGACTTAAATTAAAGGTGTAATCAGCCATGTCAGTCAGATAAGGGAAAAAATAGTACTGTGGACCTTTTCCAAATTCCCACAGGCTTAAAATATAAAAATTCCCTCCAGAGTGCTGACAGTACACCTTGCCTGTTATTACAGCTCGTTTTGTTTTGTTCCTCTGCCAGTACCAGAATATCATTAGGTTACAAATCAGATCTAACGGTTTAGATTATTGTTCATCTTGAGCTCTGTGCTTTCTCTCCATTAGTTGTGGCATAACAGAAATAATTTAATTTATTAGTAGGCCTGTTTTCAAAAAAGGCTTTTATTTCAGAATGTGCTTGAGGACATAGCGGGGAGTACCAGGAGTTAAGCCTTAGTTTTTCAGGAGGTAGAATTGGTGGGATTTAAATAAATACTCTTCATACTGTGGTTTCACAGGATGAAGAGATGCTTGTACCCCAATATAGTGTATCCTTGCAGCAGATAACAGGTTTTCTGGCAGCTTCTTCCTGGTATCTACATTTGGTGTGTGTGTGTGTGTGTGTGTGTGTGTGTGTGTGTGTGTGTGAGAAAACCATGATTTTTAGATTTGCTGGCTTGAGAGTAATTTAGCAATGGTTCTGACATTCATTCATTCGTTTGTTCGTTCATTCATTCATTTTGTCAATCCATCTGTGAGCCATTCAACAAATATTTATTTTCTACCTACTTTTCAGGGTGAGATTAATTTTTCTTTTGCACATAATAATCTTTCACACTTTGAAGATTGTTCAAAACAGATATGTACGTTTTTATGGTACAATGGAAACCCACCAATTTCAGCTCAGATTTGTCATTAAACTTCCTAAGTTCCCACATACTCCCTCCATTTGTTCCTTTTTGTAATAGAGGTTGAAGATTATTTGAAACAGAAATGTACTCCTTTGCTCACCAACTTAAAGTCAGATTCATCATATCTAGCCTTCCAGATGACTCCTCATTACTGCTTTCCACAGTAGAAACTCTTAAGGGACCACAGGACCAGCGTATGGCTCTGACTGTATAGGAAGAATGTATGCCACAAGGGCTCCTCGATGTTTACCCTTCACATTTCTGCCCATGTTGGTCCAGCTCTGAGATAATTCTCTGATGCGGTTAAGAGTGTGGGAAGTGATGGAGGGGACTGAGGCAGAGAAAAATGCTGTGAACAACTGTTTTGCTGGTTTGATGAATATTTAATGTGCACCTACTGGTTTAGGATGCTGGGTTCATCTAAATGTGCATAACTGCCTTTAGGGTCTTAAATGCCCCCTTGCTTTATGGAGACATTTAAAATTTTAAATCCTGTAAACAGTTTTGTTACATGCAATGAATACTTGTGTAGATCACCTGAAACTGTTTCCAACCAATTATTATTTGGGAAAGACGAGCGTATTGAAATACTGGAACAGGTGAGTGAGGAAGAACATAATACAGATTGTCTCTAGCATGAGGTTATGTGGGACTCAGCTGAAAGGTAGAGCTGGGGTCTGAGGCTGTAGACAGAGTAAGGTATTTAAAAATGAAAATCTGTGTATATGGCTGGGCACAGTGACTCACACCTGTAATCCCAGCACTTTGGGAGGCTGAGGTAGGTGGATCATCTGAGGTCAGAAGTTCGAGAACAGCCTGGCTAACATGGTAAAATCCCATCACTACTTAAAAAAAATACAAAAATTAGTTGGGTGTGGTGGTGTGAGTCTGTAATCCCAGCTGCTTGGGAGGCTGAGGCCCAAGAATCATTTGAACCTGGGAGGCAGAGGTTGCAGTGAGCTGAGATAGCGCCATTGCACTCAAGCGTGGTGACAGAGCGAGACTCCATCTCAAAAAAAAAGAAAAAAGGAAAAAAAAAAAGAAAATCTTTGTGTGTGGGGTAGGGTGGGGGGTGTTTGTACTGTCTTATTTTCAGCCTTGAAGAGTTCTAGATGCCTTTAATAGCAGTAGTTGTAGTTGTAGTCCTAACAATTTATTGAATGCATACTATATTCTTGGCTCTTCCATGGAACATCTTGTTTGATTTATTCTAACAAGCCTATGAAGGGGCTGTTAATATTCTCATGTGACAAGAGAAGCAAGGTCTCAAAGTGGTTTGTTTATGTTCCAAACATTTGTGTGGTGTTATAACATGTGCTTTTCACATAGTACATTAATTCTTACAGACATCTTATGAGATACAGTTTTGTTTTTTTGAGACATCCCGCTCTGTCACCCAGGCTGGAGTGCAGTGGTGTGATCTTGGCTCACTGCAACCTCCATTTCCCGGGTTCAAGTGATTCTCCTGCCTCAGCCTCCCAAGTGGTTGGGACTATAGGCGTGTGCCACTAGGCCCAGCTAATTTTTGTATTTTTAGTAGAGATGGGGTTTCTCCATGTTAACTAGGCTGGTCTTGAACTCCTGACCTCAGGCAGTCTGCCCACCTGAGCCTCCCAAAATGTTGGGATGACAGATGTGAGGCACCGCGCCTAGCAAGATACTATTTTTACAGTGAAGATACTGGAGGAGAAAAAGCTAAGGCACCTTTCTAAACTCATATCCCTAATAAGCGGGTGAGCAGGATTTGAACCAGACCCTGTTGCTCTTATACCATCTTGCTAAAGAGCTTATAATTCGTAACCGCTGGAGTATTCCACTTCTTGTATGCAAGAACAGATGCAAGGTCAGACTTTGCTAGTTTTTTAACAGAGAGTAAATCTGAAATCCACCTGCAGACTTATGTCTAGTGATAACTTGCTTTGTTAATATCTGACTTACTGTAGTTCATCTTCTCTCTAGTATCCCCATATGTGTTCTGCTTGTTTTTTGTTTGTTTATTCCTTAAGATCTGCTCTTAAGGTTTTCTCAGACCTCAGGAAACTGTGAGTTACATGGGAAGCTGATTAAAATTCTAAAAAGTCAGTAGTAGCTACCTGGGGTGCAGCTTCTTTATTTCATGCATAAGCAAAAGGAGAAATAATCTATGTAAAAACTTGTGTGCCCTGATAGGATATTGCTCTTGCTTTCTATCCTCATCTCACTTTTTTCTTCTTTGTATTCATCTGGGATGACTGGGAGGGGCTCAGGGAAATAAATGTCATAGCATGACTGCTTTGTGCCAAGCATATTGTTAAGTGATTTGCATACCTGATCTCATTTACCTCTGGCAGCAACTCTGTCAGGGAACTAGCAGTTTTTATTGCTATTTCATAAATAAAGATGCTGAGGCTTAGAGTGGCCAGTGGTAGAAAGAGGATTTAAATTCATATCTGCCTAGCTTCCTATCTAGTACGCTTTCTCCTCTGCAGGGCTGCCTCAGACTCAGGTTTTTTTTTTTTGTGACCAGCCTGCTAATTGGGTCATTAATGGTGGCTGCTTTCTCATGTTTAGTTTTGTTTATTATAAAAAGAAATCTGGCTGGGCACGGCGGTTCACACCTGTAATCCCAGCACTTTGGGAGCGGAAGGTGGGTGGATCTCCTGAGTCCAGGAGTTTGAGACCAGCCTGGGCAACATGGCAAAACCGCATCTCTACTAAAAATACAAAAAAATTAACCAGGTATGGTGGTATGTGCCTGTAATCCCAGCTACTTGGGAGACTGAGGCAGGAGAATCGCCTGAACCTGGGAGGTGGAGGTTGCAGTGAGCCGAGATCGCACCACTGTACTCCAGACTGGGTGACAAAGGGAGACTCTGTCTCAAAAAAAAAAAAAAAAAAAGAAATCTCGTTTCATTTTACTGTCTTGATTGGCTTTAACCCTGTTTCCAATGCAGTCTTGAGATGGAATACATTATAATGGGAATAACCAAGCCTCAGTGTCATCTCTCATTTGATCTAATCAGAGAATACAAGGTTATGTATTGGCAAAATTGTAGGGACCCAGATGAGGGGGTTGCATTGTTTTACTGGGCGAAAGTAGTTTATCTATTTTCTTTTTATTGCGGGTGCTTATTGAGAACCTCATTGCTCTATGTTACCAAGCAAGATGAAAGATACAGAGGCTGTTTATTAGGTTAAGGGAAGCCCACACATCCATCCAATAAATATTTATAAAGCTCCTGTTACATGCTGTGCACTGTTGCAGGCACTAGGGATAAAGGAATGAATACAGCAGGGCAGGTTCCTGATTTGCCCCAGAAACATAACCAGTGTTTAGAAATTCTAGAAGGGACCTCTGATTATTTTCATTTTTATTTCATTTTAGGCTATTTTATTTCCTAAAATCACTGGTTACCGGCCATCTTTAACCCTTGAAAATAGTACTGCAAGTGAAGGTGTTCCCTGCCTGCTGTTGAATAGTTTGTTAAGAAATCTGTAACATGACTTCTGTTATCATCTAGTCAAGCTCCACATTTACCTGGTGAGGAAATTGAGATCCAAGGGATAAAATTCAGATAGCATAGCAACTCCACTCAAAGCGGGAATTGTGACATGTTGTTTTGTGTCTTGGCATTCTTGAACAGAATTTCAAACACCCAGAAAAAGGTCAGGCGTGTAGGCTCATGCCTGTAATCCCAGCACTTTGGGAGGACGAGGCAGGCAGATTACTTAAGGTCAGGAGTTTGAGACTAGCCTGGTCAATGCAGCAAAACTCCATCTCTACTAAAAATACAAAGTATTTATCGGGCTTGGTGGTGTGCACCTGTAATCCCAGCTACTCTGGAGGCTGAGGCAGGAGACTTGCTTGAACCCTGGAGGCCGAGGTTGCAGGGATCCAAAATGACACCACTGAATTGCAGCTTGGGTGACTTTGTCTCATAAAGAAAGAAAAAAAAAAAACAGAAAAAATGTTGGAATGTTAACTCTATCCCACCCAGCTATCAGAATGGTTGTAGCTCTACTCTTTCTTAAGGTTTTGAGGGCCAAGAATTCCTTGGATATCTTTTCCCACGGAAAAATCTCCATGGCTTACATGTATTCCAACTGTTTATACAGTTTTTGAAAATGGATTGAGGAGGGACGTGGATGGCTGTTTTTTGCAGCAATCTTGATGAGATATGATGAAAGTTTGGTTGAGGATGATCATGAGGGAGATAATAGAGTAGTGACCAGATTTGAAGACCTTGGTGAGATAAAAGTGATGTCTCACTGTGCTGATTAGAAAAGTTTCAGCTGGAAATTTGTATTGACATGCAGCTTTTTAGTAGAGATAATTTACTGGTAAAATGAAATGAAATGTAATGCTATGAAGCTCATTCATGGTACCTGAGAGTTTCAGTAATCACTTCTCTTTTTTGTATATATATATATATATATATAGTGATAGATTTATAGAGAGCTATTGGTAATCCACATCAAAAGTAAGTGCTAAACCTTTTAAATCACTGAATTTCTTTTTTGAAAAAATGGTTGAACAATTTCTTTTTCTTTTCTTTTTTTTTTTGAGACAGTGTTTCACTCTCGTTGCCCAGGCTGGAGTGCAATGGCGTGATCTTGGCCCAGGTTCAAGCGATTCTCCTGCCTCAGACGCCATGTAGCTGGTATTACAGGCA
The DNA here is from genome assembly GCF_049354715.1 of Callithrix jacchus. Taxonomy (NCBI): domain Eukaryota; kingdom Metazoa; phylum Chordata; class Mammalia; order Primates; family Cebidae; genus Callithrix; species Callithrix jacchus. The sequence continues at coordinate 43,593,496 of NC_133516.1, forward strand.
CGAGCCACTAATTTGTATTTTCAGTAGAGATGGAGTTTCTCCATGTTGGTCAGGCTGGTCTTGAACTTGCAACCTCAGCTGATCCGCCTACCTCAGCCTCCCAAAGTGCTGGGATTACAGGTGTGAGCCACTGTGCTTGGCCTGAACAATTTCATAGAAAACACTGGTAGGGGGTGATTTTTATTTTAGGGAAGTTAGTAATTTAAAGTACCTTTTAATATTTCTAAGAAAAATAAAATAGTTGATTATTTTTAGATTGCTTTAGAATCATTATCGTTTGAGTTGTCAGTGAATTCTGAGAAGAAAACACCAATTATGACAGTTTCAAAATCCCAGATTCTTCCATGAAAAACATAAAGCAGCTAGGAAAGCTAAACTATAAACTCACAAATAATATCTGTAATGAAACTAGGGTAGGTATCTCTTCAGTCTCAGAACATGTGTGGATGGGACAAACCATCGACAGCTGTGAGACCTGCATGGAATTGGCCCCAGAGGGAGGAGACAGAGGACCTGAAGCCTCAGATCAGCTGCATATTGCAGATGCCCATGGGAAAGTGCTGTGGGGCTGACTTGGGATGTGCGCTGAAGGGTAGGCATGCTTCCATAGGACACCTAGTTTCTGGATGAGGGCAAGGAGACCACAGTGGAGCAAGATTTGGAGATTATGGATCTCCATCATCTTCCAAACCAATAGCCCGAATCTCTCTTCTAAGGTAAAACTTGAAAGAGGAGGAACTGCTTGAGGTAGAAGTCATATTGAACAAGATGGGGTAGTCAGGGCCAAGTAAACACAAGGTTCAGATAACAGTGTGGAAGTTGAGAAGACAGGTCTGTAAAAGCAGAAGGTCAGAGTGCTTGGAATCACTTTGTGAAAATAATAACAGTAGAAGATCTATAGTGTTTACAACTATAGAACAGCTCCACTATACCCCCCACCCCCACCCCATGATGTTTGAGAATATTTATTTTACATTAAAAAATGAGCAAAAGAAAAGGATTACACTTGAACTCCATATATAGTTATTCCAAAAAAGACAATATAGAGTAGCTCTCATAAAAGAGTTGAAAACTATATACCTGATATTTTTAAATGAGACTAAAATATAAGAATGTGATAGATGGCATAAAAGAGCGTTATACATTGGTTTTAGAGAAACTCAGAAAAAAAAGAGAAAAAAAAATCAGAAAAACTAAAAAGAAAAAGAGAGAAACTCAGAAATGCCAGATTAAAAACAAATGGCGGAATTTGGGAAAGGAGTAGAAATAAAACTGTTTCAGAAAATACAAAGAATGCAAAACAAGTAAATACAATTGCTAATGCTTCACAAAAAGTAGAGGAGGAGATGGAACATTTTAATAATCAAAAAATATGATGAAAAAGTCATATAAAATGTATAATGAAATGAAAAAGTTGTATAGGACAGGCGTGGTGGCTCATGCTTGTAATCCCAGCACGTTGAGAGGCTGAAGTGGGAGGATCACTTTAACCTGGGAGTTTGAGGTGAGTCATGTTCATGCCACTGTACCCCAGCCTGGGTAATACAGCAAGACTCTGTCTTAAAAAAAGAATAAAGGAGAAAAGAAAAAGTTGTATAGAGGCTGCCTACAGGAGAACTAAAATATGTGTCCTGTAAGAAGAAATTGAAAGTAAAGAGAAAAATATATATTATACATGTTAAAAATCACAAGAAAAATATATTGAAATAGGGATCCTTAATATTACATTTAAAGGGCCACCATGTTCTTTAGAAAATCTTCTCAAATCATCTGAGAGAAATAATATAGAGAAAGTATGATTCATTCATGAAAGGAAAAACAAAAATCCTTTGAGTATCCCAGCCAAGACTCTGTCACTGTAAGGAAAGGAAAATTGGATTCTTGTGAAACTTTTTTTTGACAGTAGTGTTATATGCCAAAAAGACAATGGATTATCATATTTAAGATACTCAAAGATAGAAAATGTGAACCATGAATTTTACTCTCCCCGATCTTCAACTGTGAATATTAAATGATTATGAATGTGCCAGAAATCAGACAATATAATTCCCACGAGCTCTTTTTGAAGGAACTAGTAGAGAACAAGCTTCGTGCAACCTCAGAGCTTAAGGAGGAAGCATTGATGATGTAAGTAGAGATTGGTAACCGAATGATTGCTAAAGGCTGTTTCTCTTACCTACTAAGGATACCATTTAGTGTTTCAGATAATCATAATTGGAGTTTCCTATGAATTTGGGGAAGACAGCACTAGAGCTGACACAGTTTTGCAACCCTGAATAAATTTGCGGATCTAGGCAATAATTGCCATCAGCCTCTAGCATCACAAACAGGGAGACATCTAGACTTTATATAATTCTCTATACAGTATACAGTAGGCTGGGCGAGGTGGCTCATGCCTGTAATCCCAGCACTTTGGGAGGCCAAGGCGGGCAGATCACAAGGTCAGGAGATTAAGACCATCCTGGCCAACATGGTGAAACCCCGTCTCTACTAAAAATACAAAAATTAGCTGGGAGTGGTGGCACATGTCTGTAGTTCCGGCTACTAGGGAGGCTGAGGCAGGAGAATTGCTTGAACCTGGAAGGTGGAGGTTGTAGTAAGCCCAGATAGTGCCACTGCATTTCAGCTTGGCAATACAGCAAGACTCTGTCTCAAAAAACCCAAAAAACCTAAAGAAGTGTACAGTCCTACCTGTGGAGTAGTTCTGTCAACAAAATGTGGAACTTTAGTTTGATCAAGCTTCTGGATCTATCGATTTACAGAAATTAAACCGAGTAACATGTTAACTGACACTATGGGGATGCAATCAGCAAAACTGACAAAATCCATAACATGGGAATCTTGTTATACAACAGAGGGTACAAAATATATTTAGCACAAAAAGGGGCAAATGCAGTACCTTGATTTACATTAATGTGTGTGGACCGTATTTGGATCCTGATTGAAGCAAACAAATTGTAAAGTGGAAAACGCTATAACTATTTGGGGAAATGTATGTGAATATTGGATCTTTAGGAATTGATCATTCATATTTTGTAGGTGTTTCCTGATATTTTGGTTTTTATTAATAATAACGAAGAATACATTGAATAAAAGGGTTTGAGTCATCAATAAGCAAACATAGGATGCTGAATCACTCATATGAAATTAAGTAGATACGTAAGTTTGGGTTCTTCAGAGAAAGAGAACCAAAAGGACACATATTATAAGGAATTAGTGTGACTGTGGAGGCTGAGAAGTCCCACAGTCTGCCGTCTGCAAGCTAGAGACCCTGGAGAGCCAATGGTGTAAATTCCTATTTATCTCAGAGGCCTGAAGAAACTGATGTCTCTGCTTAGGCTTAAACACTCAGGCAGAGAAAGGGTGTTTTCCCTTCCTCTTCCTTTTTGTTCTATTTAGGCTCTCAGGGTGCCTTGATGGGTGCCCACCCACGTTGAGGTAGGCCATCTGCTTTAAACAGTCAGTTGAGGCTGGGCGCGGTGGCTCAAGCCTGTAATCCCAGCACTTTGGGAGGCTGAGGTGGGTAAATCACGAGGTCAAGAGATCAAGACCATCCTGGTCAACATGGTGAAACCCCGTCTTTACTAAAAATACAAAAAATTAGCTGGGCATGATGGCACGTGCCTGTAATCCCAGCTACTCAGGAGGCTGAGGCAGGAGAATTGCCTGAACCCAGGAGGCGTAGGTTGCAGTGAGCCGAGATTGCGCCATTGCACTCCAGCCTGGGTAACAAGAGCGAAACTCTGTCTCAAAAACAAAACAAAACAAAACAAAAAACAGTCAGTTGAATCCGTTGCTAAACACCCTCACAGACCCACTGAGAGATAATGTTTAATCAAATATCTGGGCACCCCAAGGCCCAGTCAGGCTGACACATAAAAATACCCATCGTGTAGAAAACACTCCTCTTTTTAATTTCTTGTTGCTGTGTCCTTTTTTTTTCTTCCTGCAGCTGTAGGGATGAAACAGTATATTGGTGTTGAATCACTGTGGTCATTAAAATGGAAGAAGCAGGTTTTGCTGTTCGGTAGATAGAGGCTCCTGGCTGCTGAGGATTGTTCAAGTAACAGGTAGCGATAGTGTTCATCTTCAGGGGTTCCTGTTTTGCACTTCCTCTGTTACCTCAGTGGGAAATTGTATGTGAGTGAGACTTCCTAGGGTTCCTTGGTCATGCTGGAGAACTTGATTACTTCTTACCTCTAACACCTTGATTGGACATGGTGTTTTTTTGATTCACTGTGAACATTTATGGACTTTTTATTTTTCATTACATGATGCACTTCAAATATTCCTTTCCTTACTCAGAATTTTTAAATGCTGTATTTCTTACGGACTCTGTCTACATTTTGCAGTATTCTTGTCAGCATAGATTTCCCCTGACTATTGATGGCTACTTCTTGAGCTTTGCAAGTTTAACTTTTTCAGTAAGAATTGATTTAAACAACAGCACAAAATCATATTCATCATATTATGATCATTTCTCATTTGTCTGCTCTTTTCAAGTTGACAGACAATCAGTTTTACAGTTTTTACATTTCTTAATCCTTTATGGGAAATAGTATTTCTTTCATTTTGAATGCCAGAGAACCAAGTCTTAAATGATAAGTAATGTGCTGTGAGTTACAAAGCTAATGAGGGAAGGCTTGGATGACCCTAAGCATAGAAGATAGAGGCAAAGGAAGAGGGGAAATATGAAGGTTAAAGAGAGATAAACAGTAGAGGGTGAGGGGGCGGTCGTGAGGTGAGTATACGAATAGCAGTATTAGTGATGACAACACTGAGTATGATAACGATTGAGAACATTCACTTGGAAGCATGCTAAGTGCCTTACCAGTATTATAAGCACCTTTATAAGGTAGTCACAATGATTTTCTCTATTTTACAGATGAGTAAACAGAACTGTTAGAATATGATGTAATGAGCACTGGGCAGCCTCTGCCAAGTCAATGCAGAAGCATGACCCAGTAATTTAACTGCCTCTCAAATGCATCATAGTAATCTATCTTCCTCCTTCATCTTCAGGGATTAAGTATCTGTACCACGGACACTCTAAGTAACTTGCCTGAGCAATTAGTTTCAGTCACTGGCACAGCCAAATGGAGAATCTCTTTTCTGACCTGGAAGTATTAGGAGTTTGCTCAGTGAGTTTGTTTTTGGTAATGCTCCTCTGTGGCAACATTCTTACCTCTTCAGTTCTGTTGCTTGTTCCTCTGTGTCTGTTTTTTATTGTTCAGCACTTCCCTTTCCACCCACATCCCCAAATACACAGTAAGTAGCCCTTGGGTTTCATGTTGTAATTGGAAAAGGTAAAAGCCAGCTTGAAAATAATTCTGGCCTGTTGGGAATGCTGAGAATTTCTTTCTTGTCTCTGACTTTAGATTTAACTTTTTCTTTAATGAGGACTAACATGTTAATGTTGTCCCTGAACTTTATTTGCAGTAATTCACTAATGGAAGCTTTCACAGCAGCTCTGGTAATGAATGTAGAACAGCGACCTTCTGTAGAAAGGGGAAGAAAAAAAAATCCTTTCTGTCCTCAGAGGGATCCTTCCTGTTTGGAAAAACCAAATGGACAAGAAAAATAAAGCAAGCACTTGAAGGAAAGGAGCTGCATCCTTTAGAATGTTATATTTGTGAAAATTCTCATAGCCTAGAGATTTTCTTTCCAATTTAAGCAAAGAGGAATTTTCCAATGGTGAAGCTATTTTTACATGGCCGTTAATGGGGTATTTTTGGTGCAAAAATAGTTTCTGGTCCTTGGTGTAGCAACCTTTACCCTTTTAGTTAAATGTTTTATTCTTCCAGCCACACACAGTAGGAGAAATTCTTCTCTAACAGTTCTCATATCATCCCCAAAAAAGGAGAGACAGGAAAGGCACTATTTGTTTTGAGACTGATCCATGACATGGCCAATGGTGACTTGAGAACACCTCCCTGTGTGTATTTTCAGGGAAAGAGGGGAACAAGTGAGTGTTCATTCTCTGCTCGCTCTGGGAGAGCCAACATCCCTTTGCTATTCATCGTGCTGCCTTTCTTAATTAGGAGTTCTTGAGGCATTTGATTACCCTGCGCTGAATATTTTTTAGCATCCACTCCATCCCATCATGTGTACTTTGCACTCAGAAGTTTGGTTACATTGGGAGATTGATGGAGTTGAAATTGATGAGCCAGTTGCATAGTGGTTCTTTTTTATTTTTATTTTTTTGAGATGGAGTCTCACTCTGTTGCCAGGCTGGAGTGCAGTGGCACGATCTCAGCTCACAGCACCCTCTACTTTCTGGGTTCAAGTAATTCTCCTGCTTCAGCTTTCTGAGTAGCTGAGACTACAGGTGATTGCCACCGCGCCAGGCTAATTTTTGTAGTTTTAGGAGAGGCAGGGTTTCACCATGTTAGCCAGGATGGTCTCGATCTCCTGACCTTGTGATCCACTACCTTGGCCTCTCAGAGTGCTGGGATTATAGGCGTGAGTCACCATGCTCGGCTGCACAGGGGATATTAATTAGTAGAATCGTTGCTCATTACAGAGGAGCAAGTAGAACTTCAATGTGCTATGCATTTTTGGTATAAGAAATGTATGCTCTTAGAATAGGTGTTAATGTAACAGAAGTGATGAAAAACTTAAAGATTATTGTCATAATTCATATACTTTTATGTTGTAGATTAGCTATTAAGATGAAAGAAAATATAACTTGTTCTTCATTGAGTTTAAGTTCACATGGATTTATAACGCAAGTAGAAATTGATAATGTAGGACAGTGCAGAAATGCCTTCATTCTTGGATATGTCTGTCCAGCAAATGCATTGATGATGAATGTCAGTGTTATAAAGATGATGAAAAATGAGTTGACAGTTATGAGATTTGAGTCAGAGATTTTGAACGGTTTTCCAAACCAGACTATACTATTCCTATTGAGTTAGTTTAAAATATTTTTTAGGCTTTCCTGCAGAAATTACTTGTCATATTTGTAGATGAGTATGTTAATTTTGTGAAATTACTTGTCATATTTGTAGATGAGTATGTTAATTTTTGTCTGAGAAGCCAGGTTAAATTTTTATTTGTTTGCTTCCTTAGGCACTTCATAAGAGTATAAGCAACCTTCCCCCACAAACCCCACACAGTCTTCTACCACCAGGTTGCTGAAGTAGGGTAGGTGGATGGAAGAAAACCAAACTTTACATCTAAGAGGCTTCCCCTTGCAGCGGAGAAAACCATAGCTGCAAGTTAATTCTGCTTTGAGGATTTTCAGTGTCATTGGAATCCTTAAGTAAAACTGATTTCTCAGCAATTGTGGTGGCTCATGTCTGTAATACCAGCACTTTCAGAAGCCAAAGCAGGATTGCCCAAGCCCAGGAGTTTGAGACCAGCCTGGGCAAAGAAAAATTAGCTAGGTGTGGTGGTACATGCTTGTGGTCCTAGCTACTCAAAAGGCTGAGGCGGGAGGATCAGTTGAGCCCAGGAAGTCAAGGCTGCAGTGAGTTGTGACCTTGCCGTTATACTCCAGTCTGAGCAACATAGCAAAACCTCATCTTAAAAAAATAATTGTGGTTTCCCCACAGTCATGAAAATTGTGCATGACATAAACTCTAATCCTTCAGCTACTTGCTGGTCACGTTGATAAGTCATACAAAGTCCAATTGGCTTCCTTAGATTTTAACAACCCACTTAGGACAGAGAACCCTTGTGGAGATGTGTTCCTGGACATTCAGTTAATTAAACTAGGTATGGTCTTGAAGCTGCCGTCAGATATGGGCAGTGCAGAATGGGAAGCAAAAGGTGACCTTCCAGAGTAGAGGTAGAGGATTGTCTTTTAACCCTGACTCCTGTCTGCTCTAGGGATGATTTGTGAAAAGATTAAGAATATTGGCGATGCATCAGTAAACGTACTCCTGGAGTCCCAAAGGCTGAAGAAAGTTTTCAGGTTACTGGTCAGAATTCAATAATTCTGTGCATTCATGTTTCTCAAAACTTTTAGGGATTACTAATTAAGGGAAACCTATTAGGCTTACTATTCCCCCCATGTTTTATTTTAAAAATTAGTTAGTTAAACACTACAAGTGTAAGACTGGTCATACTGAACACTGATTAAATAGAAAAATTACAGAAAAATGCAAATAGGTACCTGAAGTTGGTTGTAGTTATGATCCATAGAAATTGTAAAGACTAGCCAGGCGCAGTGGCTCATGCCTATAATCCCAGCATTTTGGGAGGCCGAGGTGGATGGATCACCAGGTCAAGAGATCGAGACCATCCTGGTCAACAAGGTGAAACCCCATCTCTACTAAAAATACAAAAATTAACTGGGCATGGTGGTGCGCGCCTGTCGTCCAGCTACTCGGGAGGCTGAGGCAGGAGAATTGCTTGAACCCAGGAGGCGGAGGTTGTAATGATCTGAGATCGTGCCATTGCACTCCAGTCTGGGCAACAACAGCAAAACTCTGTCTCAAAAAAAAAAAAGAAGTTGTAAAGACCAGAACATAATACAAAGAGGGAAAGTCGACATGTAAGAGTTTTATACCTATTGTTTTAGTGATTTTACAATGCATATTGTAGATTTTAAAAGCTGAACTAACAGTTACTAGATTGTAGGTATGAAACAGGAGACGTTATTGCATGGTAGTTAAATAAATTTCACAAATTTAGAATAAGTTCAAGATACGGTCTCGGTTCTGCCACTGCTTATTCTTGGTGTTTTTTGTTTGTTTGTTTTTTTGAGACAGGATCTCGCTGTGTTACCCAGGCTGGAGTGTAGTGGTACGATCACAGCTCACTACAGCCTCAATCTCCTGGGCTCATGCCATTCTCCCTCCTCAGCCTCCTCAGTAGCTAAGACTAGAGCTGTGCACTATTACATCCAGCTACTTTTTTTTTTTTTTAGTAGAAGTGGGGTTTCGCCATGTTGTCCAAGCTGATTTTGAACTTCTAGACTCAAGTAATTTTCCTGCCTCAGTCTCCCAAAGTACTGAGATTATAGGCGTGAGCCACCACGCCCAGCTGATCTTGTTAAAAAATGATAATAGTAACCATTTTTTAAGATTCATGGAAATTATGCATATGAATTACTTAGCAGTCTGCATTCCACATAGAAAGTACTTAAATATTCCTTTTTTTTTTTTTTTTGAGACAGAGTCTCACTCTTGTTGCCCAGGCTGGAGTGCAATGGTGCATTTGCGGCTCACCGCAACCTCCGCCTTCAGGTTCAAGCGATTCTCCTGTCTCAGCCTCCCAAGTAGCTGGGATTACAGGCTTGTGCCACCACGTCTGGCTAATTTTTTGTATTTTTAATAGAAACGGGGTTTCACTATGTTGGCCAGGATGGTCTCGAACTCTTGACCTCGTGATCCACCCGCCTCGGCCTCCCAAAGTGCTGGGATTACGAGTGTGAGCCACCACACCCAGCCCCAGTACTTAAATATACTTAACCGCCATTATTATTACCAGCTATCCTGTCATTTTAGGAGGATTAAATATCTTAAGTTAGAAATTTTTTTTTAAATTTGGTTGTGAAGTTTTATATGGGATAGAGCAGGGAGAAGCCTCCTGATTTGTTTCTCTCATGGATATTTACTTTGTATTTGCTAAAAATATTTATCTCTTCTTCTGTCAAAGGGACTCTTTCCCCTAGGGTGGGTAGCATAAAGTGAATATCAATGGAGATACTTTCAAATTGTGGAGGCATCAGGGGACCAACCTGCAGTGATGCTAAGTGGAACTGACAAGATAATGACATGGAGGTTATTGTTGATTAATCCAGGTCACTGGAGAATCATTGGGAAATGCATTTGTCCTTTCATCTGACCCCCCAACCCCACAAAAATGATTTATATTAATCTTGGAGTCACCCAGTCCCTTCTTCCACATCTTCCAGAACTTATAAACCTAATGTTTGTATTATTTCCCCTCTTCCCTACTTTTGGTGACTGTCAATTTGTTAAAAATGTAAGAATGGCCAGATGTTTGATATTCATGTTAGTGGCAGCCTGAAGCCAAGAATGATTTTTTTTACAGTGAGGAAAAATACTTGCTTCCTACTCTACCACTTGCTTTTTACACCTCCCTTTATAACCCTTTTTGTAAGCAAAGATGCTTGACTCTTCTGTTTCTCATCTGTGGCATATCATAGGTCTAGAGTTCATTAGACATGATAGCCAAATATAAAACGTTCTAAAAATGGAAAGTTTTTTTTTTGGTTATGTGGTAGCAAGACCTAACCTGTCCTGAAATCACTTGGTGATTGAAGTAGTAATTACTCTGCTTCTAGAAATATTTTTAGCTCTCCATCTCCAGACATATGGTAACCTTACATATCCTGCCTCTTCTAAGTTGAGCATGACTCTCAAACTCGATCAGGCAACTGGAATGAGAATATAGATGTGAATGAGGATACCTTTAAGTGGAGTCTTTCAGAGTAAGGGCATGCTTTGCGGTGTTTTTCTATCCTCTACAGTCAGGGAAGCGTGAAGGTGGAGCTGCCCTCTCAACCTGGGTACCCCAGTGAGGGAGATGTTGAGCCTAATCCCCTAAGTGGTATAGTTACAGCATGAGCAAGAAAACACCTTGTTGTTTTAAGATGCTGTTTTGGAGGACTGTTTGGTTTGTAGCATAATGTAGTTCACCCAGAGAAGTTGGGGTAAATATAACGCTTTTATTTTTAGTCTTTCATATAATCGAATGCACTTTCAGAAAAGGGTTTTAGTCTCAGTTCCCACCTTTGTATACCTTGTTCCTAATCACACCCCATTATGCTATAGGAAAGGTAGAAGGGGGACAGAATCTGGCATCCCAGCCTCACTCATGGATCCAAGGTCAGAAATACTCCTCAGCTGTCTCTACCACTGAAAGTTCTTCTTGTGACCTCATGATATCCTGTGACATCCCTGATCTGTCCTTCAGTCCATGGAAATGCCCCTGGCTGTAGTCATATTTCTCTTATCTACCCATGTAGTTATCTATATTTTTATATTTATCTGGCTGGAAGGGTGTATATAGATCTTTCAAATACTGGGAAGGCCCAATATTTTGCCTCTTTAGGTTATACATACACAATAAACAGCATGATACACATTTTAATATCAAGTAGATAAAATACAAGTTTTTCTAGTCTAAGATATAGGTCATCACTAGTGACCCTATCCTGATACAGCTACTTTAGAGATCTAAATACATAAGGTATTATATTTGCTTATTATACAGTACCTTAAAAATGTCTATAACAAGAGATAATAAAATAGTGCATTAGCTCATATATACTACCTAAAGAGAGGTACTTAATTTTACTGTATTTATTTGGAAATTTTAGGTAATTTTTTGTATTAAAATATTTTTCCTTAACCGCTGATTCTTAGATCAAGTCAGTTTTGCAATATTGACTTCAATTCAATTAGTTTTGTTTTGCTAGTAGTACTGAGTCATTGCTATATTTCTCTGGCGTGTGATTTCAGTCTTCTACATGCCCTTTTTTATCAGTCTATCAAGGTACATTACATGGTTTCTATATTCTAAGCATTTCTATGAGATACAATAATTGTCACTCACATTTTAAAGGTTTAAATTCCTAGGCTAGCAAAGCAGTAAGTTATTTTCTCATATGCAGTCAAACCTGGGTGACACAGTATAGAAGCTGTTTAATATCTATCCATACATGTGTTTATTCTTTCATACAGCAACACATGTTGTGCAACTGTAGCATACCAGGCATAATCAGGGAATATACAAGTGAAGAAATCTAAGTTCTAACTACTTCATGGAGAAGTTGCCTCTAGCCTAGAACGAAGTAGACAAGGTCTGTTTTGCACACAGCCTTTCATTTGCACAGTTCCTGGCCCATGCTTAACACCACATACGTAGTGAATGCATGCAGTGGCTCATGCTTGTAATCCTAGCACTTTGGGAGGCCAAGGTGGGTGGATCATGAGGTCAGGAGATTGAGACCATCCTGGCTAACACAGTGAAACTCTGTCTCTACTAAAAATACAAAAAAAATTAGCTGGCTTTGGTGGTGCACACCTGTAGTCCTAGCTACTTGGGAGGCTGAGGCAGGAGAATCATTTGAACCCAGGAGATGGAGGTTGCAGTGTGCCAAAATCACACCACTGCACTCCAGCCTGGGCAACAGAGCGAGACACCATCTCAAAAAAATAAAGAAAGTGAATGCAATGCATGGACTTGTAACTGACGTGTGTTTCATCTGGCCTTTCAGGGAAGTGCTGTGTGAACCCAGAGGAGGGGTGACTACACCTGGTTGGGGAGGGATGCATTGGAAAGGCTTCACATAGGATGATGTTGGTTTGAGCCAATGGAAATTAGCTTGGTGAAGACCTACAGGGGACACGGTGACAAGCCTTGCCTGCAGTGACAGCAGCTTGTGTGAAGGCACAGTGGCAGGGATTATGTGAAAAGAGATGAGCTGTGGTTTTCATTTCCCTGAGGGATCTGTTTATTTGGGCCAATAACTTCCATATTTCCTTTTTTTTCTCTTGGTCACGGGTATAAGATGTTTACCTTTGTGACTTTCTACTCAGAAGAGGTCAAAGCCTAGACCGGACAGTGTCTCCAATATTTTACGTTTAGGTTTTGCCAGCATCTGCTTGTGTTCTAGAGATATATATCCTTAGCACATGGTGTGTGTGTTTGTGTGTGTGTGTGTGCATGTGTGCGTGCATGAGCATTCCTGTGTGTGCCCAAGTACATGCATATGAGTGAGAGAGAAGAAACATACTTGGCATGGGATATGAAGGAAGATGCTTAGTATTTGTTCCAACTCATGCATCCCAACAAAAGTGAAGTAAATGTCTCTGTGGTGTTCCACATAAAACATGAAACACTAAATAATATTGAGAGAACCTCGCTGAGCCCTCCACAAATAGTACATTAATGTCAAGGAAGTGTTGAGGAATTCCCAGAGAGTGTTGTAGTTCAATAATGACCGTTATTTATCACAAACGTGCACTCTGTTTGTTCACATTGGGTAATGAATGACCTTTCTGTTTCCGTGGCCAGGGCCAAACAGGCCTCTTTCGAGGCGGGTGCAGGCTGGGGGCCATTTATCATGCCTCACTTAGCCCGATCACTGCCTTAAACGACACCACTGGGGACATACTGGGGCTTAAAGGGTCAGGCCCTAAGAAAGCCTGCATGGGTTAACTACTCCAAAAGCAAACACTGTCCGATCCTTCCTGCTGCCTCTTTCTCTCGGATTTGATGCTACTACAGTTTGGATCAAATCACATGACAGGTTGTCAGGAAGAGTGTATTAATCCGCAGGAAAATTATATGTCCAACATCGATGACTCTTGCAGGTTTTTTTTTTTGTTGTTGTTCTTGTGTGACACAGCTTCCTTTTTGTTTTTTTCATTGAAAGTTTCTATCATCCTTCAAGTGAGAGGCATACAATCCAGAAAATCACTCTGTAGATGAATTTAGCTGGTATAACATGGTCCTGAATTTGGAATGAAAAGAGGCAGAGCGCCTGTGTATTTTGGAGGAATAGGTTGTCTTGCTTGTGATCTGGTTGGGGCTGTTGGTTTAGTGTGGAACTAAAGAAGACCACTTCATTTTAGTTTTTATAATGCCGTGAGGTTCTTGTATCCTCCACATGGTATATAGCTCCCAGAAAAGAAGAAGAGAAACCTTTGCATATGGTGATTTAAATACTGCAGTGCGAAGACAGCATCTTTGTTACACACGGTAGTTGTCTTTAAAAGTTAGATTTATATCAAACGCTGGTCAAATTTATTCACTTAAAAATGCATTTAAAAGCCAGCTCTGAGAAATGCTATGATGTCATCTGGCATAACCCTGGGAATACTGCCAGTTCTGAAAACTTGTGTAGCAAATAAGAATTGCCATATTTTTGGAAACTTCACTGTGTGAATTTCAAGACTGCTATGCTTTGGAATCATACGGTGTGAACTGTCTTCCTCTGTTGTCACGGAAGAATACTACCATCTTTTAAGTTGATAATGTTTAGTTGAGTTGTGTGATTGTATTCCAACCGTAAAACCCAGAAATCTATCTATCTATCTGTCTCTCTATAGGTATCTTTTAAATAGAAAACAAATTTTAGGGGCTTCTTCAGGTTTGCTGATTCTTGACAGATTTGCCCACAATTTTCTCATCTTTGACTTATTTAAAATGTATGGTTTTCTTTATTAGGAGGTGTAAATGCATCATCATTTGTGGAGCTGAAGTGAAATTCGTGCTTTGTTTTTATATGGTGGGTTCCTTTCTTTTTTCCAAAGAACTAATGAGAATGTTTAAATAACAAACATCCTGATTCAACATTTGAAGCCTTAACTTGTATGGTCTGATGTTCTCAAGTTTTTGAGGAATATTGGGTCAGTGATGGACATTTAACTGCAAAAAATATTCATTTAGTGATCCATCTGTTTAATCTCACTGCTGTGAGGCCATATGAGTATCTATCCTATTTTCATGGAGAGATTATTCAGGCATAACCCAGGCTACTTCTAGCTGCTGTTGCAGAATTTTTCACTGAAATACAGAAATTGGTATGTTAACATCTGTCCCACAACTCTGGTGGGTGCGTAATACCCACCTATGGTGAAGAGAAGGAATAAGCAGTTAAGAAAGGAAGCAGTTAAGTGAATAATTTTTTCATTTGACTTGCATAAAATCATTGGGATAATTTTTGCTCATTATAAATATACTGCACACAGAAAGGACCTTTTTGTTTCATTTTAAAAATACCAGGTGGCACCTGTTTTTTGTTGTTTTTTTTTAACCTCATATTTCTTCCCTTGCTTGATGTTCAACCCAGCTTAAAGTGAAAGCAGATTCAAGCCACCATTCATTCATTCTGTGGAGGACAGCGTCCATCTGCTATCTTCATACTTTGTTAATTCACTCGCTCTATCTACAACTGTTTCTCACGTTAATAATGACCTAGGAATTTCAGGAAAGGATGAGTTAGGAAAATGCCAAGGACCATGGAAATAGAGACAAAGGTGTACCAAATTTGGGGGCCTTTTTGAGTTTTCTTTTATGGGGAATGATATTTTTGAGCCTTTTTCTCCATCGAAAAAACGAAACAGTTTTTCATAAGAATTGCTTGTTCAAACTATATATACAGATATACACACACATATGATAGATATTTATGGATAGTGAAAGGTTTCTAATCCCTTCAGATGAGAAGATTCAAAAATTACTTAAAAGAGGATAAACAATATCTTAATTTTCTGTAACTATTCTAGGTGGCTTGTTCTTCTAAAAATAATGTAATATTTAAAAAATGTTTCTAGATTACGGATTTCATTTATACATTGATTTATACATTTATATCTTATAAATATCCCAGAAAGAGTCAATCAAAAAATTATATCTGCCAAAATAAGTGTAATCATGTTGTTCAGCCTAACAAGAAGGGGGAGCTTTGCATGCACAATTCCATGCAAATGAATTCACATTTCCATTTAGCTGTAATGGGCACATTCTCCCCACAGCTGTGCTTTTGGTTGTGACATGGGGATAGAAGCTCCACTTACAAAATTATTGAATGTGGAAATAGAGTTGGAATCTTGAATTTGCTGCCTAAAATAATAACTATCTCTTTTTAAAAACATTATTATGTGCTCACAATCCCTTCCCTGGACTAACTCACTTAATTCTCATAACCCTATGAGATAGGTACTGTGGTCATCTTCAGAGGAGAATTTTAGAGCATAGAGAGGGGGTAAGCATTTGGGCCAGGGTCACGCAGCTGGGAAGAAACTGGCCTGGACTTGAACCCAGGCTTTTTGGCTTTGGAACTAGCTCTGTTAACTGCTGTGTGTACTGACTTCAGGGTATCAGGTCTTTATCTCACTGTCTTCCCCCAGTGGTCTTAGAGGATAGGTATCATTATCTTCCTTATATAGCTGAGAAAACTGAGATGCAGAATTTCCTGCTTTGATTTTTTTTTTACTTCTTTTTTAAAAAAATTGTTTATTTTTAGTTTGTATTTCAGCAGGTTTTTGGGGAACAGGTAGTATTTGGTTACATGAGTAAGTTCTTTAGTGGTGATGTGTGAGATTTTGGTCCACCCATCACTTGAGCCGTATACAGTGAACCCAATTTGTAGCCTTTTATCTCTCATCCCCTTCCCACCCTTTCCCCCTGAGTCCCCAAA
This sequence comes from Callithrix jacchus, assembly GCF_049354715.1. Taxonomy (NCBI): domain Eukaryota; kingdom Metazoa; phylum Chordata; class Mammalia; order Primates; family Cebidae; genus Callithrix; species Callithrix jacchus. The sequence continues at coordinate 43,609,622 of NC_133516.1, forward strand.
TCCATTGTATCATTCTTAGGTCTTTGCATCCTCATAGCTTGGCTCCCACTTAAGAGTGAAGACATATGACGTTTGTTTTTCCATACCTGAGTTACATCACTCAGAATAATAGTCTCCATTCCCACCCAGGTTGCTGCAGATGCCATTAGTTCGTTCCTTTTTATGGCTGAGTAGTATTCCATCGTGTGTGTGTGTGTGTTTGTGTGTGTGTGTGTGTGTGTGTGTGTGTTTGTGTGTGTGTGTGTGATCTCTCACAATTTCTTTATCCACTCATTGATTTTTGGGCATTCCTCCTTCTTTTTATATGAAGGGTGGAGTAGAGTTAGCCCGAGGTGCAGATAGAGTCTCTTGATAGAAAGTTTTAAATTGAACATTACATAGGACCCTGAATATATACTACAGGACTTTTACTATAATGCCCCCAATTTTGCAGGGCAGTTTGCTACATCTATCAAAATTCAGTGTGCCTGCGCTGGATATGGCAAGTCTGTTTGAAAACATGCAGAAGAAATATCAAGGGCTTTTAGGCTTTTACTTGTTTAATCTAGTTTATTTCTGATCTTTCGCTTGGGGTGGTGTTTGTGATTCTAGACCTAAATGAGAGTCCCTGCGAGGATGTAGTAAGTGGTTGTACAGGTGTCCTGGTGAATCCTTTATTCCTTGCCACTTCTCTTGCTTTCCTCATTCCTTTAGTGTTGAAGCATTTTCTCTGGAAGCTCACCTTTGGAAGAAGAGCTCTGTGTAAATGTTAGGTATTCTTACCCAGAGGGCTATGGGTTTTCTTATTTCTCATCTACTTTATTGCTTCAATTAGTCACAGCACAGTAGCTTAAAATGATTAATAAAGTGGAGGTCAGCTTTTGAATTTCAGAAGATACTTTTCTTCGGAAGTAAACATAACAGATTGGTTATATATTCTTTCTTTTACGTTATTTGTCAAAAACCACATTTGCCTTGGAAGGAAATTGTTATAGCATCTTTTTGGTTTTTGTCATGTTACCTCCCTTGAGTCATTTCTTCACAAAAAATCTCTTGTGGTTACAATTATTAGATGGAGCTTTGATTAAAAATTGGTCTCAGAATTATCTGAAATATTTATATTGTCAAATTTTTTCATAAAAATTCTTTTATGGCCTTAAGATTATTTCTTTCTCAAAGATACTATCCTGGCAAGGGGGACAGTTTACGTACAGATCTTTGCTGTTGAGCTTAATTGATTTAAAATGTGTTTCTAGTCAGTTACAGTGGCATGTACCCGTAGTCCCAGCTACTCAGGAGGCTGAGGTGGGAGGATCGCTTGAGCCCAGGAGATCAAGACCAGCCTAGTGGGATTCTTTTGCTTAAAAACATGACAGTTTTGGTTCTGATGTGGGCTGCTAATTTTTTCTCATCCTGGAAGTTTTCTAAGTTGAACATATTGGGAATCCAGGGCTCAGAAATTAGACAACTGAATTATATTTCAGCCAGATTTCCCACCCAAGGCAATGAAAGCTTACCTTTGTGGGTGTATTACAATTATGACTTTGGTGGTGTTTCATATTTATAATCCTTTTGGCTGTGTTATCTTAAATTCAGCTAGCTATAGTAATAAAGTCCAAATATGCATAAGATTCAGCATCTTAAGTGTCAGGTTCGTTAAAGGATTCTTTATATTTGTATTCAGAATTACGCTGTCAAATTTGGTAGTTTCCAGGTGTCTCACTGCAGGTGAGGCAGGTTGCCTTCCTTTGGTCATTACTGTGCCTCTTCCTCAATATTATTCTGGGAGAAAAGGCCTTAGATTATTCCATCAGCCTCTGGTCAGCCCTTCCTGACTCTACTGTTACTTTCCCCTGCTCCAGCCTCCTCCATATTTCCTATTCAATTTCCTATTCAGTGGGATCATGTTGTTGCTACTTTTTTTTTTTTTTTTTTGAGAAGGAGTCTTGCTCAGTCACCCAGGCTGGAATGCAGTGGCATGATCTTGGTTCACTGCAACCTCCACCTCCCAGACTGAAGCAATTCTCCTACCTCAGCCTCCTGAGTAGCTGGGATTACAGGTGTGAGCCACCACACCCAGCCTGAATCCAGGTTTTTTATCTTTAGTTCTTGACCTTTTGACAGTTACCCAGTAATATCTCCTAAAATGTGTGATAGAGTAACTGGAAGTTGACTCACAAGCAGGGCTCCTATTTGCCCCTGTCTTGCTGAGCGTTCAGGATGCAGAGTATACTAGACTGTTAAAGGCTGAATATGAGGTGCAGCCTGAATATTACGTCATAGACAAGCATGGATCAGCGGCATTGATTGAATAATAGCAAGGATTTAGCCTGGAATTTTGTGTTTGAGGTGAAGGAAGGGGATGAGGAATGTCTGTATAGATACACATGTACTGTATTTTTCACTTGTGGGTGCTTTCAATGATCAATTTTGAGGGATTATCGAAAATAGGTGAAGATATTGAAACCAGATGTGTTAGTCCACTAGGGCAGCTATAACACCACAAACTGGTGACTTAACAGAAATTTACTTTCTCACACTGCAGGCTCTGTAAGTCTGAGATCATTGTATTGCAAGTTTTTCTTCTGAGGCCTCTCCCCTTGGTTTGGAGATGGCCACCTTCTCAGTGTATTTTCACAAGGCCTTCTTTGTATTTTTTCTTCCTCTCACAGGGCCATCAGCCTCAATGGATCAGGCCCCCACACTTTTGCCCGCATTTAACCTTATTTACTTCTTTAAAAACCCTGTCTCCAAATACAGCCTCACGAGGACTTCAACACTTGAATGTTACAGGGGAGGATAATTCAGGTTATAACACCAGGATGGTTAAATGACTGTCCTGAGATTTCAGATGGTGGATGGGAGGGAACTGGGCCCAAGAACTGGTTTCTAGGACAAATGGTGAAGGCACTCAGAATTATTGTCCTGAACTCAGTATGTGAGACATAGTTAAATGGGGAAGGTTGTGCTGTTGGGTCATCTACCTGAGATCAGTTGAATAATTGTTTTTTGTTTCAAATAATTAATCCTTAAAGTTGGGCCTGACTGGAGACTTAGGTCACCAAAACTAAACAGGTATATGTACTTTTTTTAACCTTTGAAAGGTCCCTTTTGGATTTACTTTCAAAATAAGATTGCCAAATTTAACCTCCTTAAATTTTCATCATACCTTCGAGTTTTTCATGTGCGTGAAATGAACAGAGTGCCTACATGTGATACTCTGACCCCACATGGTGGTTAAAATCAGACTTTTCCTTTAAAACTCGAACAGTTTGTGGCTGGGAGTCTCTTAAATAAAAACGATCTGTTAAACAAGTGGTGGCTTAAATCTACTTGTATTTGGACCTTTTGAACCAAATGCCAGAATAACTTTTTAAAAATAGTTGACTAAGTTTTATTTCAATAACACTGTAATATTCCATATCAAATGACTGGTCAAAAAGGGAGAAATTGGGTATTCTTACCACTCTCCCTGAGCTTTTTCTTCTTCATTTGCTTTCTCCTGCTAAAACTGTCATTTGGAATTAGTTCTTGTCTTGTGTTTCTGTAAATAAAATTGATAGCATGTTATTAGTGTCTTTGTTTCCAGAATTCCGAGAGTTTGCATTTTAAAAGGAGCTATATAAAATCTAAGCTTTTCATGCCTAATAGGCTAGTCTTTAAGTGAACAATAGTGTGAAGTTAGCACATATTAATTAAAGTGTCTGCAAAACCAAAGCTTTATGAATTCAATAAGGATTGAGAGGAGTTTGCAGGTTTCTGATTTATGTGTTCCTACCAGAAAAAATTTAATATTGTAAGCAAGTCTAAAACCAACAAGGCCTATATCCTTTAAGATAATAGATAACCTTTCAATTATGGGCTTTAAAGAAAGTAACATCACTGAGAAAAGAAATTTCACAGAAAATTACTTTTATTGAATGCTGGAAAAGCTCATTTAATGTGTTAAATATATTTAACTAGCTCTTAAGTTGATTACACCTGAAAAATATTTACTGTTAGGTAGATTAGAGTTTGGCCTCTGTAGAATGAATCTTATTTTAGATGCATAGAAAGTAGTAGACACAAGAGACTGTTCTGTGATAGTGTTGTGTTTCTTTAAAAATATGTCCAGCTGGGCCGGGCACCGTGGCTCACGCCTGTAATCCCAGCACTTTTGGAGACGAGGCGGGTGGATCACGAGGTCAAGAGATGGAAACCATGGTGAAACCCCATCTCTACTAAAAATAAAAATACAAAAATTAGCTGGTGTGGTGGTACGCACCTGTGGTCCCAGCTACTCGGGAGGCTGAGGCAGGAGAATTGCTTGAACCCAGGAGGCGGAGGTTGCAGTGAGCTGAGATTGCGCCACTGCACTCCAGCCTGGTGCCTGACAACAGAGTAAAACTCTTGTCTCAAAAAAAAAAAAAGTCCAGCTGCTCCTGGAAGCCCCAGATCAACAAGGAAGATAGATGCAAAAACAAACTTAAGTAAAATAGTAAATATTCTAAAGCTACTAGAAGGTTGGAATTTCTAGGAAGGACCAGCTCCAAGAACTGCAGCCTAAAACGTTTTAAACCGAGCTTGACAGAGTTGGGACTTGAACTGAAAAGACAGGAATTGCTTTAAAGTAGACCTGTACAACAACAGTACTTTTTTATTTCTAAAAAATGCCTTTAATATATTTTCGATCAAGTCTCTTTTAAGGTTATAGAGGTAACACGTTTCATATAGAGAAGTTGGAAAATAAGCAGAGAAATAAAATAGCAATTAATTACATTAGGGAAAAAGAATTGCTTTTGACATTTCATGAATTTTTTTCTGTACTCTACCTGCTTCCCCCACCCCTCAACTCTTACCCCTTCCACCTACCTATACAGCATTTTTGTCATTATAAAGCTCACACCCCTCAATGCATTTGGTATTTATTTTGTAATCCCAATGCATCTTAGAGTTGTGTGCATTTTATGTGGTACTATTTCTTTTTCCTCTGAAAAAGCTGCTATTAAAATGACTGCATATTTCAGAATTCATGGAGTCTTAGAATTTAGGGAATATAGCACACATATATTTATGTATATGCTTATAGTTTATATGCACATATATATTTAGATGTATGCCTGCATTTTCCCCTTGATATTATATCGCAGACATTTCCTGGTAGTATTAGGGTTCAGGTGCTTATAATGTCTAAATCATATTACTTTATGTGATTGTGACTTAATTGATGTGATTTTGCTTTAGTCACTTAGGTTGCTTTTAGTTTTTTGAAAGTATAGTTAACATTCTTAAGAACATTTTTTGCTAGTTTTCTGTCTGAATATCTAGGGTCCATTTTGATCTGTATTCTTTAGTTATTAAATCTTTAACTTAAAATATTAGGATTGTAAACCCATATAATTCAAGAAGTAAATGTTTTATATGTTGAATTATGATTTAGGCAAATGCATCTTGTTGTTTTAGGGCAAAAAATTAAGGTTTCATCTATTAAACAAAGTGATTTAATAAGCACTTTGTAAGTATGTAATGAGGACGATTTTGGTTTTATTACAAATGGTGTCAGTGTGAATTGTGTAATGATTTCTTGCTTTGTTCATTCTAATTTAAGCTCTAGGACTAAATATTCTTTCATTCATCAAAGAATCATTGACTGGGTACTCTGTGTGGGGGTATGTGGGGCAGAGAATGTATTTTACTTTTGGAGTTTGGAGACAAACAAAATGCAAGTAAACAAATATACAGGATATAGATAATTTCAGAGAGAGGTGTTTTTTTTTTGTTTGTTTTTTTGTTTTGAGACGAGGTCTCCCTCTGTCACCCTGGCTGGAGTGCGATGGCACGATCTCAGCTCACTGCAGCCTCCACCTTCTGGTTTGAAGTGATTCTTCTGCCTCAGCCTCCTGAGTACCTGGGACTACAGGTGCTTGCCACTATGCCTAGCTAATTTTGTATTTTTAGTAGAGACAGCGTTTCACCCTGTTGGCTAGGCTGGTCTTGAACTCTTGACCTCAAGTGATCCACTGGCCTCCACCTCCCAAAGTGCTGGGATTATAGGCACAAGCCACCACACCTGGCTGATAGTCAGCTATCTTAACAATGTCCTTTTCCATCCTCTGATTGTCTTACCAGCCTTAACAATAAAAAGGCATCAGCTTACATATTGTGACTGTTACACATGTTTAAGCCAAAAATGTCAAAGAGATGTTTTGTAAATACTCGACACAGTCATATTATAGTGAGGGAGGAAGATCCTTTCTATTTAATATTTGTTCTCCCAGGTCATGTGTTTGCTGAAAAGCCCTGATTTAAAGTGAGGAGGCCAGATGCACTGTCTAGGTGGAGAAATTAAGAGCAGGTTGCTCTTTTTACAGTGATCTTAGTTTTGTGAGATTTCTTCTTTCTTTTAAAAGAAAGGGAAAAAAATTTATTTGTCCTGTAGGTATAAAGTCATTATCCAGACTAATGGGGCATTGAACTAACCGGAGGTACAAGGTGGACTCTTTTCAAACCTTTTTATTGAATCCTTTTTACTGTCAGGTCAAACAAGATGTGATTAAACTTAGTCCTCATCCACCCCCACCTCCACCTCACCCTTCTGCCCTTAAGAAATATGTTCATGCTTAGGAAATGGCACCACAAAAGAACAATCATGTGCTTCTGTCCACCGGCCATTTACTAAGTGAAATAAGCTAAAAGTAAGAGAAGAAGAGAGTACTACTGAGGAATAGTAAATCTGCTTGAGCACAGAAAGATGTGTAAATACAGGTCGATGAGGGAATGTGCCAGAACCAGGTCCGGGCCTCTCACCCAGTCTCCATGGTGAAGGGAGCTTAGTGTGGGATAAGTAGGCTGTGTCCTCCTCACCACCTCAGTGGGAGATTGACTTAGGTAATGTCATCCTTTCGGAAGCTACTTTGAGGTGCTGGGGGCAAAGAAGCACTAGAATATGATGTCTAGATTCTAGGAGAACTCATCGAAACACCATCAAGGCTTCTTATGGAAATTGGTGACATTGTTAAAAAATGTATCACAAATACAAAAGGCCTAGGCTAGCCAGAAACACATTTGAAAGGTATCAGAGTTAGAGGCCTCAAACTGTGTCATATGAAGGCTTACTGTAATGCAGTAATCAAAACCATGGAGTCTACAAAACACTCGTATGTTGAGTGTTCATAACTGGCAAAAACTGGAAATAACCCAAGTATGCATTAACTTGTAAGCAGATAATTTGTGGTTCATCCATAAGGACCAGGTGTGGTGGCTCATGCCTGTAATCCCAGCGCTTTGGGAGGCAGAGGTCAGGAGATGGAGACAATCCTGGCTAACGTGGTGGAACCCTGCCTCTATACTAAAAACACAAAAAATTAGCTGGGTATGGTGGTGTGTGCCTGTAGTCCCAGCTACTCAGGAGGCTGAGGCAGGAGAATCACTTGAACCTGGGAGGCAGAGGTTGCAGTGAGATGAGGTTGTGCCACTGCACTCCAGCCTGGGCGACAGAACAAGACTCTGCCTTAAAAAAAAAAATTGTGGTACATCCAGCAGGGAAATCCAACCCAGCAATAGAAAGGACCTTACAACCAATATACACAACGTCATGGATGAATCCCAAAGACATTATGTTGAGTAACACAAGCCAGACATAAAGGATGATGAACTATATGATTTTGTTCATACAAAATTCAAGATACAAGATAAATAGACAATAAAATTATGATGATGAAAATCTGATGGGTTGTCTCCAGGCACCAAGAATTAGACATGGAGAAATTGACTACAGTTTCATGACATGAAGAAACACAGTGGGGGTGATGGAAATGTTCTATATCTTGATTTTGATCCTAGTTATATGATTATATTATGAAGCAACCAAATTGTATACCTAAAATAAATGGATTTTATTTTACATAATTTATACATTAAGTTAACTTAAAATGCAGATGAGAAGTACTCAGACTTCCTACCTTGCTATTTGAAGTTACACCTAAAAGAAGAGTTTGGAAAGGTGTTTAAGAGTCGTAAAACATGAATTTTTCAAGCTATCGATGACATGACCATAAACTATAATGTTATTTTACTTCACCTGAAATTTGCAGCATTTTAGGTGCATGGAATTGGTAACTTGGAAACCTGTTTTTTCTTTTCTAAAAGAATGTTCATTTTTTTATAGATATTCTGCTGGTATTTGCATAAACTAATAATGTGTTTTACTTTAGCTCTGTTAGAAAATGATTTGTGCTAAGATTTCAGAGTTGTAAAGAAGGAAAATTTTCTAGTCAATGGAAACCTGCGATAGAATAAACATTTTTCGTATGGTAGTAAAAAAAGAGAAGAAAATTGCCTCAGGGATAAACCTCTTAGATTTGAGAAAGACTGTAGAATCTAGGAACTGCCAACGTTATTAAAATATGTGACATACAACCCTAGTCATCACCTTAACTTCTAATTCACCAAAACTTTTTGATTAATGTTTCATTTTGCCCACCTTGAATTGTCTCAGAATATTCCCTGAAGATAGATACTATCTTATACTGTATCCATTTATAGCTCTCTTATTTTTAATTTGTACATAGGTCTGTTTCTAGGATATGTGTGTATGATATAGATGTGTGTGTATGTATATAATATATATTTTTTTTTTTTGAGACAGAGTTTTGCTCTTGTTACCCAGGCTGGTGTGCAATGGCGTGATCTCGGCTCACCGCAGCCTCCGCCTCCTGGGTTCAGGCAATTCTCCTGCCTCAGCCTCCTGAGTAGCTGGGATTACAGGCACGCGCCACCATGCCCAGCTAATTTTTTTTTGTATCTTTAGTAGAGATAGGGTTTCACCATGTTGACCAGGATGGTCTTGATATGTTGACCTCGTGATCCACCTGCCTTGGTCTCCCAAAGTGCTGGGATTACAGGCTTGAGCCACTGCGCCTGGCCAATAATATTATTTAATAATCTATATTGGCAGTACTATACTGTTTTAAATACTAACTTTAGCATATGCTTTTTCTTGAAATATAAACCCTTGATGTTTATTTTTGTTTTTTCAGGCTCTTCCTGATGGTTCTTGCTTCACATGGGCTATAGATTAACTTGGCCATTTTCAAATATTGGTGGGATTGTGGCTTAGCAAAATTTAAATTGACATGCAGAAAAACTGGATCTTTGCAGAATGAATCAATATGAAACTGCGAGATAAGAAACTTTTTCTATAAAATGGGAAGTAGTATAAATCAGTCTGGAGCAACAGAATTGTAAGAGAGATACCAGGCATTTCATGAAATATAATTTGGATTTCCATCTGATTTGTAGTGGTTTGGGCATATATTAATGATGATGGCTGTTATAGGCTCTCAAATCTCAGTGGTTCAACAGAATAAAAGTTTGCTTTTAACTTATGCAAAGTTAGTAATGCAGGTATGGTGAGCCACTAGTCTCCCCTCCAGGTTGTCATTCAGGGACCCGGGCTCCTTCCGTCTTGTAGCTCTGCTGTCCCCATCTAGCTTGGGAACATTTTATGGGTCAGGCCTAGAAGTAGTACATATTACTCTGCCACATTCCATTGTTGTTTTTTTTCCCCCCACACATAGACTGCCCTAAGAGAGTTTGAGAAATTCACTTTATCTTTGTCTTTCAGAAGAAAAGGAAGCAAGTTTTGTTGTAGCAGTAGAAATCTCTGTTATCGCATAATTTAAATGTGTCCTGCATGTACTAAATGTAAGTTGGGCTGATTTAATGTGGACCTTCAATATCATTTCTGTCTAATATCTTTCCTCTCTTGCCCTGGAATACAAGTGAGGGGTGGGGGTGGGGGGTACATGTAGTAAAAGTAAATCTGGACAGTCTTCTTAAGGGGACATTTCTGGTACTTTCCAAGGTGCAGTTTGAAGACTTGAGCCAAGGATTGCTGCTCAACAGACTGGCGAGAGAGCATATAAGTGTGTTTGCATGTAGTGTGCATGTATGTGTTACAGTGAATTTACAGCTTTTCAAGTGTATAGCATTCCCTTTAGAAACAATAAGAAATGTTATTGCTGCTGAGTGATGGATACACGTAGAATTGCGAGACCTTTGAAGGGGCAGGTTGCTAACCTTGACTGTTTTGAACTAACTGTGGTATAGGGTGTGTTACGTACTCAGAGACACGCTCTTTTATCTCTTGTCCTCTTCACTGCTGCATTGGTTCTTGTAACTGTGTTTATTAAATAAAACTAGAAATTGCAATAAAGAAAAATTTAGTTAAGGCTTCCGTTTCTTGTTGACTTAGCAGGGTTGCTGTGTTACAACCACCCCTAGGCATACCATCCACAGTGACTGTCATGGAAGTGTGTGGTGCAACGGTTCTCTTGTTCCACCCTTCCATCCTCAGGATATTTATGGGTAATTTGCCTGAAATTTTTAGCTTTTAGAGCACTGGCACAATTTTTTTTTTGAGATGGTGTCTTGCTTTGTCTCCCAGGCTGGAGTGCAGTGGCATGATCTCAGCTCACTGCAACCTGGGTTCAGGTAATTCTGCTTCAGCCTCCCAGATAGCTGGGATTATAGACCACCATACCCGACTAATATTTGTATTTTTTTTTAGTAGAGATGGAGTTTTGCTGTGTTGGCCAAGCTGGTCTCGAACTCCTGACCTCAGGTGATCCACTGCCTTGGCCTCCCAAAGTGCTAGGATTACAGGTGTGAGCCACCGGGCCCAGCCAAAAAAAGATTTGTTTTTATATTTGTTTTGTAGGTCAACATTACTGGTCAAATGGCATGTTAGGCTTGCTAGATAAAACATAGGATGCCAGTTAAATTTGAAATTGATCTGAATTTGAGATTAATGACAATTTTTTAGGATAAGTATGTCCCGTTCAATGTTTGTGACATACTTATTTTAAAAGTTATTTGTCCTATATCAGAAGTTCAGATTTAAGTGGGCATCTGTTTCTGTTGTTGTTATTATTGTTTTTAAGAGTCAGAGTCTCGCTCTGTCATTCAGGCTGGAGTGCAGTGCTGTGGTCATAGCTTACTGCATCCTTGAACTCCTGGGCTCAAGCAATCCTCCCAGTTCAGCCTCCCAAGTTGCTGGGACTATAGGTGTCCACCATCACACCTGGCCTTTTTTTTTGTTTGTTTTTTTGGTAGAGTTGGGTATCTTGCTATATTGGAAAAGGGTGGTCTTGAACTCCAGGCCTCAAGTAGTCCTCCCACCTTGGTCTTTCAAAGTACTTGGATTACAGTCAGAAACCACCACACCTGGCCAGCATCTGTATATTATTTGCTAAATCTGGCAACCCTGGTGTCTAGAACAATTTCATCAGACTTTAAAGGGATGTTGAATGGTTGGATGGCAATAGGGATATTTACATCAAATAATTGGCAATAGTTGAAAGGTTTCTTAACTATATAAACTAGAGCAAGGCTATATCTGCCTTATTTGTTTTTCCTAATATTATTACAGTGCTTCGCACATACCTGCTGACTATTATTTCTTACATGGTTGTTTATCAGTGAAGGGAAAGTTGATTAATTCATTTTGTCACTCCTTTTCTTTTGGGTTTGTCACACTTTCCCCAGCAACTTGTCATAAGCATTTTGTGAGTGGAGGTTGTTTCAAGTTCTTCTTCTGTGTTTTTAAAAGTATTAGTGATTTAAAAGGCACCTGCCAGGTACCTGGTAGGTGCTTGGTGAATGAACAGTCAAGGTTTTTAATGGGTGCAGAAAACTGAGGGAGGTGATGATTTGGGAGAGCAGCTTGTGGTTACCATGTTGAAATTTAACAGAAAGCATTTTAGGTTATAGATGAGGACAAATAACCTAGCAGTGAGGACGATTAAACCATGGGGTGGCCTCTTGAGGCAAACAGCGGAGACTGTTGCTTTAGGCAGCCAAAGGCAGATGTCTCCACTGGGAAGTTATCTATTGATCTTATTATCCTGGGACTTGAAATAACATTTCAATTTTCCCCTTGAAAACCCATGATGCTGTTTTTAAAATTGCATACTTCATCCTTAAACTCTCAGGCAAAGCTATTACTCGAGCTAAAACCTCTCTCACCGCAAATGTCTTCAAGGAGCATTCTCTGTGTAAAGGTGTGTATTGTGGAAGATGAAAAAAGAAAGCTTTCTTGGTTCTTTGTTACGTGGTGTGGCTGCTTTGCAAGGTGAACTGCTTTGGAGACCGTGAAGTACTTCACATCATGTAATGTATTTTCCATTATTTTTGGTCCGTAAGCATATATATTAATAAGTTGTATGAAATCAAATGTCAGGGAGGTTCAGGGATGAAGTTTTAAAATCCCAGCATTTTGTGAGTAGAGGTTGTTTCATATTCTTCTTTTGCATTTTTAAAGTGTTAGTGATTACAGAGGTACCTGCCAAATACCTGATAGGTGATTGGTGAATGAACTGTCAAAAGTTTTTTAGTGGATGCAGAAAACTGAGGAGGGAGGGTCCCAGTTTGGGAAGTGAATTTGGGTTCCAGATGTAGCATTCATTTGCGCTGTGACCTGGAGCACGGTGCTTAACCTTTGAAAGCCTCAGCTTGCTCATCCATTAAATAGGGATAATAGTAGTAATTATTGTGAAGATTAAAGATGATTAAAGCACTCACTCCAGTGTCTCATCTCTGATAAATGCTCTAAATATTTGATTTATTGTATTTTATTATTTGTACCTATAATTTAAAAGATAATTATTGTTACATTGTTAAGGCTCAAAGCTACAGTAGCAAGTAATTAATTCGTACAATAGCAATTAATATCCGAGTGATGAATTGTCTTCGTATAAGAAGCAGCTAGGAATGTAGTCATCCATGTGACAGTCGCAGGTCCCAGGGTGGTTTCTTAGTTTAATTGTAAAGGAAACAGCCTCTGGGGCAGCTCAAGGAACAGGCTTTGGCGTCAAGAAAACACCTATCTGGATTCTCATCCTGACTCTGGCTCTTGCTTAGAGGCTCACTGACCTTGAATAAAGGACAATTATTTGCCCTCTCTGAACTTGGGCTTCCTCCTTGGGTAACTGGTGGCACCAATGCCTTCTATGCGTAGAGCTTGCCACAGTACCTACAACACAGCAAGCTCTTGGTGAAAGCACAGTGAAAGGGCGACAATATTTTGATTGAGCATGGTGGCTCAGGCTTATAATCCCAGCACTTTGGGAGGTTGGGTAGATCACTTGAACCTAAGAGTTCATGACCAACCTGGGTAACATAGCAAAACCCTATCTCTACTTAAAATAGAAAAATTAGCCATGTATGGTGGCACGTGCCTATAGTTCCAGCTACTTAGGAGGCTGAGATCGGAGGATTGCTTGAGTCCAGGAGGCCCAAGGATTGCTTAAGTGCAGTGAGCTGAGATGGTGCTACTGCATTCCTGTCTGGGTATCAGAGTTAGACCCTGTCTCAAAACAAAAACAGAAAAAAGGGAGGGAGGGGGACAATATTTTTTTGACTGTGCTATCCAGTATGTTAACCACTAGCCACATGTGGCTGTTCGGATTCAAATAGAATGAAAAAATAAAATTAAAAATTCAGTTCTTCGGTGTTTTGAGTGGCATTGTTCCTCCTTGCCCCCGTCATATGTTGAAGTACTAACCCCAGTACTACTAGAAAGTGACCTTTTTAGAAATAGGGTTGCTGTAGATATAATGAATTAAGATGAGGCCATACTGGAGTAAGATGGGCCCCTAATCCAGTATAACTGGTATCCTTATTAAATAGGTAATTTGCACGGAGATACAAGCACACATGAGAACACCACGTGAATATTAAGGCATGGATCAGGGCAAGGCATCTACCAGCCATGAAACCCTAAGATTACCATCAGCCCGTGGGAAACTTCAAGAGAGGCATGGAGTAGAGCTTCCCCTCATGGCTCTCAGAAGGGTCTGATGCTGTTGACACCTTGCTCTTGGACTTCTGCCCTCCAGAGCATGAGACAACTGTCTGTTGTTTTGGCCACCCAGTTTGTGGCCTGCTGTTATTGGCACCCCAGGACACTCCTACACTCAGTCTCACTGGCTGTATTTCGAGGGCTCAGGAGTGAATGTAGCTACCATCTTGGACAGTGAGGACACTGAACATGGCCATCACTGCAGAAAATTCTAATAGACCTCACTCCTTTGGGGATTCTAGGTTGCCCATTGCTCCAAACTCAAGCCAAGAAGACAGAAGAGGTTCATATGTATTGTATGAAGCATGTTCTTTGTCCGGAAATCCAGAACAAAACAAATAAATGACCTTTGAAAAAAATCTCTGCCTTAAAATTGGGCTGATCAGCATGTCCAGATATTCACAAGTACTTTCTGTTCTGGAAGAGGTGGAGACAGAGGCTTAACACAGCCTTCTCTCCTGTCACAGATGAATTTCTGATTCTGCTTCCACTGTTAAACTCTTACATAATTTCATTCTATTTATAGAGCTTCCCTTTGGATCCAGCTTGCTTTTCCTCGTGTCTTCTTCCTCAGACTTTATGAAAGTGTTTGCAGAGACTCCTCGTCCCTTGCCATGAGCTGTAAATACTTATGCAGATGAAGGGTTTGTTACTCTTAGCTGATGAGTGCTAGGGATCCTGGAGCCTTTCCTGGTTTTGATCTGTGGCTGAGGACGTAGGCAGTTCTCCTGCATCCTTTGCGTTGGCTGAAGTGCATGTCCTGGAGTGGCTCATGCCATGCGACTGGCAGTGAAAAGCCTCTTAGGCTTGGGGTAGAGGCGAAAACCTCCTTGCATGATTGCACTCTCTCCTGGGACTGCTGAGTGGGGCTGAAGTCTCAGCCTCGCTGCAGCCTTTGCCCTAGGCAGGCTCTGTATGGTCTTTGGTCAAGGGAAAGCACTTTGAGTGCCTGACCTCTGAATAGCCCGTCTTGGCCCTGAAATCCTCTGTTGGCAAACTTCACATTCAGTGAGTCAGAATTAAAGGGAAATGCTGAAGGAACATTTGCATTTTTTATCTTTTCCAAGTTAAGGCTGTTCTTTTCAAAGTGGGGTTATACTTTAGAGTATCTCAATATATCTTTTATAGCAACTCATCAGGTCTTGCAAATGTATTTTATCTTTTCATATTAGAATTATTTCAGACTATTTTTATTCATTATGCGTTTTGTTAAACCAAGTCATTCCTCTAATGAACATGGAACGTTGAGAATTGCTCTTCCTTAAATTGCTCAGTGTACTACATCTTGAGTCATCTTTATGCTCAATCTAATGCTTTATTAAAGGAGAAGACACAGCATACACACATGTGTATATATAAGTTAATACACTGTACATGCTCCTACTATGTGTCAGGCGCTCTTCTAAGCACAAAGCATTTGTTTTATTTCTTACAATAAATCTGATAAAGAGGCAGGTAATTCAATTCATCTCCACATTGCAATTAAGGAAACTGAGGTTCGGGAAAGTCAGGCCACCTGTCTGGAGAACGGTTGGACATCACAGCAAAGGTTCGCTCCCAGAGTGTCTGTAAAATAATGATTTCATTAAGCATTGTTTAAACCTAAATTGTGTTTGTTCTTGCAGTCTTTGGAGTACACTGGGCCTTTTGCAGTTGGGACAAGCCCATTTCCTCTCTCAGTGGGAAACTCTCCAAGTATTCCTCTTGAAACAAAACGTCAAGGATTATTTTTGCAGACTTCTGTGGAGTCATTTTTGGACAACACCCTGGAACAGGAAACCACAGTTTCTCCTAAATTTGTACAGGATGGAAATAGATAACATTCTTCATAAAACCATGGCCACAATTAATGCTTTCACATCGACATAATGGTGGATGGTTTATTTTTTGCATTTCTTACCTGAATAGATTATGGGAACCTGCAGCATGGGAAATTTAATGGAAAATTTTTATAGGGTTTTATTTTTATAAACTGGAAGTGCAGTGAAAAGATATGTGTAGGTGATGAAAAAGCGTTCTGTCGGATTGAAAGTATTTGAAAGCTCTTCCTGAAAAATGGATTTGAAATAAAACAGAGTCTTGCACCCAAAATTATGAGAATGAGATTTACGCTGGCTGACTGACACCCAGGTGCCGCTAACGGTTAATTAGTGAAAGAATGTGATGACCTTAATGAAATAAGGTGACGATGCAGTGTGAGAAAAGCCAACGCAGTAATCAAAAGAGAAATGCACTGAGACATTGTATTTGTTCTTTTCTTTGCTACAGAGGAGTAGCCACAACTACACATAGAGCAAATCCTGCATAGTATACCGATAGCAGGTCTACAAGGACTGGGGTGCTTAACTGCTTAACCCCAGACTTTGCCAAGAGTCATTGTTTCATAACTGCTGAAATTCCTTTTATTTCAGGTCTGTTTCTGCAAAGTCCTAATAGCTGACTTGACTTAGCAGAGTTGAACTTTTTAAGGCTACTCTATTTTTGTGATTATTAATTATTGTGAGCAATACCTAGTTATTTTCTCTGGGGAAAAAATTGAAATGCTTCATAGAAGCCTTATCTCCTTACCTGTTTTCGAACCCCAGACCCTTCTCCCCTTCATCTCAAACAAAAGCTAGCGCTGGTTTTGTGCATATATTATTAGTTTGCTTTTAATGTGTATGTGTATTTATATTTTCTTGGGAAATATTTCATATCCTTGTTATTTATTTATTTGTTTATTTTTTAGTTGGAGTCTCACTCTGTCGCCCAGGCTGGAGTGCAGTGGTGTGATCTTGGCTCACTGCAACCCCCAACCTCCCAGGTTCAAGCGATTCTCCTGCCTCAGCCTCCCGAGTAGCTGGGATTACAGGCACCCTCCACCACACCTGGCTAATTTTTGTATCTTTTAGTAGAGATGGGGTTTTGCCATGCTGGCCAGTATAATCATGAACTCCTGACCTCAGGTGATCCACCCACCGTGGCCTCCCAAAGTGCTGAAATTACAGGCATGAGCCACTGCACCCGGGCCCTTGCTATTTTATTTTTAAACATAGAAGGTATGATATATGTGTTTTTGTGTGTACGTGTGTCTATATGAACTTTATACTTTTAAAAAATGACCGTGTCAGCCAGGTGCGGTGGCTCACACCTATAATCCCAGCACTTTGGGAAGCCAAGGCAGGTGGATCACCTGAGGCCAGGAGTTCGAGACCAGCCTGACCAACATGGAGAAACCCTGTCTCTACTAAAAATACAAAATTAGCTGGGCATGGTAGTGCATGCCTGTAATCCCAGCTCCTCAGGAGGCTGAGGCAGGAGAATCACTTGAACCTGGGAGGCAGAGATTGCGGTGAGCCAAGATTGTGCCATTGCACTCCAGCCTGGGCAACAAGAGCGAAACTGCATCTCAAAAAAAAAAAGACTATGTCCTATCGGTACCTTGTATATGTTAATCTACTTTAATTTGTATATACTTCCTGTTTTAAACTGTTGCACAGTATTTTCATATTGTGGGTATTTTATGGTTATTTATTTGCTTCTCCATTACTAGATGTTTAGATTGTTTATATTTTATTGACATGAAGATAGTACTTTACTAACATCTGTCTTCATGCATCCTTGTACACATATGCTACAGTTTATCTTAGACCTATTTAAAATTTTAACAGACATTGCAAAAATGAGAGCACCATCTTTAAGCAAATCTTAGAGATCCTTTTTGCAAAGCAAAACATGCTTTGTATGAAATAGGTTATATTTAAAGGTACATCTCAATTTTGCTTTCCTGTGATGTATCTGGCAAGAGGAAGCTTGCGTGGGCACCCGTGAGTAGGTTTCTGAGAGGATCCAGCACTGTCGATAGGTGTCAGGTTAGGTAGGATTCTCAGAACGTTAACACTAACTCTCCCTGTTTTCACTCCTCTGTTCGCTGATAGCTGACTGCCCTTGGCAATTGAACTACAGCTGTATGGTACTAAGACTGAGTCCACAAATGATACAAAGTGACCTATGCTCGGTCAGTATTGCAAACAACCGAAGGCTGCTGTATCTAAGTTTAAGCAAAGATGGATTTTGCTGGAGAAAGGGGAGTTGGTCACTCTCTAGCAGAGCTGAAAACCCCAGCTCAGAAAGGATTAGATTCAGAGAAGAGTCTAAATGGAACTTTTTAACTGGATGTATTTTAAAGTTTCTTCATTGTAAGATGGGTCTATTTGATAGGAGAGCGAATACATAGGAGACTTGAATGGTTCCTCAAGAGAGGATCTAGTTGGAAAAACTTGTTAACACAAAAGAAAACCCAGCTGCTTTTAGAAATACAGATGCGCGGTGGCCAGAAGATTACCTGATGCCATCAAAATAGACCAATAAATCTCGTGGCATGCTTTATCTGTATAAATGTACCTCAATTTTCCAAATGTGCTTTTCACATCTAATATTTATTTGCATGATGGAGGAAAGGGTTGTTTGAATTAGGTATCTATTTTTATAGAATTAGATTAGGGTGAAGTACACTTAACATTTAAAGCACATTTAAATTTTTAAATGCCTGAGAATTGTCATTAGGAGTCTTGGAATTATAAAATTAGACTATTCTTGATGGGTTTGTTGTTACTTATTGATGATGAAAGAGACATGTTCTGATCGAGATTCTAGTACAGCGACTACAGTCAGTTTCTTCTCTTTGCCTTCAGTAGCATAATTTTGGAGGTGAAAGATCAGAAGGGGTAGTTCAGGAAGTAGTTTTCAGGTTAAATAGTCATTTTAACTTATGCAGCAATAGATAACTAATACAATATTGACACATTTGGGGCTGTATTTTTGGTTGATGGTAAAATATTTTGAATTCTGTTGGAACTAGATTTTAGGGAGTTTAACAAACCCGTTTTTGTTAATTTCTTTTTAAGATGTTTGAATACAGTACTAGCTGATGTTAGTTTTCTCTCTCTTTGCCTCTGTCCTTCACTAAACATAATCTTTGAAAAGAAGGCATTTGTTGCTTGTTTGCTGTGCTTTACCAAGAAGGATGGGGTCTGACTCTCTTTTTATGGTCAGTTATAAAGTTGTAATAAGGATTATTTTGACCTTTCTGGAGAATCTGTCATGACAATTACATTTCAAGCATGTTACACAGTGATTATAGGGTGGGTCCAGTACTTCGGATCACAATTCAAAAATGGAATTTTACATTAAGACACAGATATATGTTTAGACAAACCTACTTGCGTAGTTCTGTTTCTTACCTGAATAGTGTTTTAAAAATTATGGACATACACTGTTAGCATCCAGCTTCACTGATGTTATAATTTGGTATGGTCTTACTGATAAATACTATGTTGCTTATGAACATTGAAGCTGAGTCCCAGAGAGGTGAATTGATGAGTCTTTGGTTTAGAGGCAGAATCAAGACAGAATTGAAGACTCTGTATTTCCAGGTTACTTTGTGCTCTTTGTATGACGGTGCCTACGTCTTTGTCTTTGTCAAGTTCACGTTGGCTGTGAAGATCCTGAGCTTTGACACCCGTGTGTGAAAGCACTGTGCAACAGTTTGCCTTATGAAAATTACCTGATTTGTTCTTGGTTCCAGGAGCCTATTTTAGAAATGTTCTCTCAGTAAAGCTAATGGACATACACGCATGGACTTGCAAAGGTCCTAAAAGCTGGACTTCTCAAAGACTTCAACTTTCTGAGTCAAGCAGACATCGATTGCTGCCGTCTACCTTACATGCATTTCCCTTCCTCTTTGAATCTGTTCATCTAAATTCCATTGATTGATGTCTTTGTAACAGCTGCTGTATGACATGAAGGGAATAGGATAGTGATGAAACGTACAAACATGCTTGTCCTTGTGGAGCTTACATCCTATTGTGGGAAACAGAGTAAAGTATTGTGTGGTGATAAGTTTTAAATAGAAAACGTTAATGCAGGAAAGGGGCATTTGAGAAAATAGGAATTTTAGAAGAGGTGTGTGCCAGGTTCAGAATGACCCCCATAATCCCACTTCCAGGTATTCACACCCTTTTCTTGTCGTGTTAAACAAAGAGAGCTGGTTTGTGTGATCAGTTGATGATGGCAGAGGTGACAGTGTGTGACTTTTACACCAGGCCATAAAGGAATTGCGGCTTCTGCCTTGCTCCTACTATTGTTTCATTTGGAACAAGCTCACTCCAGTATCATTAGAACACTGGGGAAGAACAGTGGGCACCATTTTGCTGGCCATGTGATTGATCCACTTAGGAAATGGATCCTCTAGTCTAAGTTAAGCCTCAGGTAACTGATGACCCAGCTGACATCTTGACTGCAATATCATTTAGAAACCTTGATCCAGAACTGCACAGCTAAGCCATTGCTACATTTATAAAGATGGTGACAGATAGTAAGTGTTTATTGATGTTCTAACTTAGTGAATTTGGGGGGGATTTGTTTACACAGCATGTAACAACCAAGATGCTGAATGCCAGGAAAGCCTTTACATAGGCCAGGCTCAGTGGCTCACACCTGTAATTACACACAGCACTTTGGGACGCCGAGGCAGGAGGACCATGAGGTCAAGAGTTCAAGACCAGCCTGACCAACATAGTGAAACCCCATCTCTACTAAAGCAAATACAAAAATTAGCCAGGTGTGGTGGTACATGCCTCTAATCCCAGCTACTCAGGAGGCTGAGGCAGGAGCATCATTTATACCCAGGAGGCGGAGGTTGCCGTGAGCTGAGATTATACCAATGCATTCCAGCCTGGGTGACAGAGCAAGACTCCATCTCAGAAATAAAAAAGGGTTCCTTTGGGAATTCACTGCGACCCCTTCATTTTCTCCTCCAAGTCAGTGTGTTCTGGGGTGAGCTGTGTTCCTTCTCCGGGCTCTGGGAATGGACGTGTGTCCAGGTCTGGTCACTTAGGTTGCTAAGATTGCTTTGATTAGATCAGCAACGAACACGTGGCCATGGCCCGTCTGATGAGTCTCCTTTCTTTACTTCAAATGGCCACATCAAAGACCTATCTGTGCTGAGGTTTCTGTGCTTATCAGAACATACGCTCAGAGGAACTGGTGGCCGTTCAAAAGAGGAAGGGCTGTTTGCGAGTGTATCCAGCACTGGAATGCAGGACTGAGTGGACAGCCGGAGAGAGGATGAGATCTCATGAGAGAACAGCAGCCCTGTGCCGCTAGAATTTAGCAGTACTCCCACCATGCACAAAACTATACCCCCTGCATAGTTACATGAGACAATAACCTCCTTGGCCTTTAGTTCTGTTTTGTTCAGGCCACTTTGAGGTGGGATGGTTTCACTTAAAACCCAGTGCCCTGAGTTTTTGTTTTTTCTTTTTAACCATAATTATAAAAACATCGAGCCTCAGTTTCTTATCTATACAATAGATCTGATTTCACCTCTCCTCATCTACAGGATGTGAGAAATTAATAAGAGAAGACAAGGTAAAGTACCTGGCAAGAAGTTAATTGTTCTGTCTTCTCTGTTTATTTCTTCTTCCTGCAACTGTGTACCACATTTTCTAGCATTGATATTTTGTTCTCTTAAGGTCTGTGCCTGTTCAGTGTGTACACATACATATTCATGGACGTATGCACACACACTTGTTTAAATGTGCCCAATAGGGAAACTGTATGAGTACACTGTAATATACATGCAGCATTATCAACCTGCAGGCTTCTCAAGCACTATGCTAGTGGACTGGACATAGACGAGACACAGAAACGTCTTTTCCTGTAATGTGAGCAGTCTCGTGTGAGTGGGCAATACTTACCTGAGATCGCCACTAGGTATCAGGTATGATTATAGCTATTTGAAGGTCCACATATCCTAAAAATCTATAATATGAGGGTTGTAGAGAAGGATCACACTGACAGTATGATAGAGAAGGTTCGTTTCTATTTCTGGCTTATTAATGAAACTGCATATTACACTTTTGAATTTAAGATTCCAAATTCCATATGTTTAGCATTTTTTTCTTTGCTGCCTGAATCGCACATTTGCATTCATCTTTCTAGTAAGATGGAATGCTGCTGGTTTATAGTGGGATGGAGTATTTTTGGAGATAGCTGTGATTTAATTTCTTCTTTTCACCGCGTCAGAAGGTGAACGCAATTACTATGGAGTTCTCTTGTTTGACAACAAGCCTTTCCCTTGCCTGTGTGCCCAGCCCTATGCTGAGGTCCCTAAAGTTGTCACTAAGCTCTCTGGGACTGCAGCTGTTGATCTTAAGATGTGAGCCACCTGGAAGGAAAAGTAATAATATAGAAAGCTTCCATAACTGGGCTCTTGTCCTAGTTTAGCCACCCACCTTTTTCCTGTAGGAATTTTTCCCTAAGAAGTTCTCTGAGAACCATGGGTTTTGTCGTCATCTCATTACACATTGTACCTTCAGTGTTTTCTAATTAATCTTTCCTACGCTTTCATGGTATAGAGAAAGATGTTCTCACACCCCTTCTGAAACAGGAGAATTCTTGCCCAGGTCTGGTGGTTTTCAAAGTATGTTCTGGAATTCTGTGGTTCCTTGGAGTCTTATAGAATTTTACTTCCTATATTTTGGTCTTCCTTGTAAAAGTTCAAAACTCGGTTTCAAGAAAGACTTCTAAAATAGCTTTAAAAAGTTCACGTTAGACTTTATAGTCCTGTAATGTTTTGCTTAGGGGTATAAAATAATATGATAGGGTAGACCTTTTTTTTTTCTTCAAACGAAGCACTGATGTAATTATAGGAATTTCTTACTTTTATTTCTCTCAGTACTTTCATGCTCTTGGTTTACTGGTGCTTCAGCCCTTACATTAGGAAGCTTGCTGAAGTGCAAGCTTCAGGTGGTTTGAATGTTGTCTTGCTTCAGGCCTCTGGGATCTTGGAGGTGGCTATTAAACCACAGAAATGTACGGAGCGATGGCCAGTGGATGCCAAGGTGTTGAGCAATGGGGCAGTGGGTTTCCCTTGAGTTAGAAATAAACAGATATCTTTACATCCCTCTGGTCACATAACTTAAATTTTACTTCTTCCTATTCCCAGGAGAGCTTTCCCTTCCTTCCATCATGTTTTCCTTATTATCCCAATATTGATGGCTTGAATGCTGGTGACAGTCAAGCGTGATGACCTCAGTCTCTTGCACTTAGGAAGAATATGACGACCAAGGGTATTTTAAATTGTAAAATACGCAGAACATAGAATTTACCATTTCACCAAAGTATCCACCTCAGTGGCACTGACTATATTCCTGCTGTGATGCACGCATCCTCATTATCTAGTTCCAGAACGTTTTTGGCACCTCAAGTGAAAGCCTCATACCCATTCAGCAATCCCTGCCTACTTCCCATTTCCCACCACCCTGGCAACCACTCATCTACTTTCTAACACCAAGAATTTTACAAGGTGTTTTAGAAATTATAAAATTTATCTTTTAAGCGGTAGCATAAGAACAAGCCAAAAGAAACAGTTATATGGAATCAAAGCCCAGAGTGTGCGCCACGATTTCATTCTTTTTATCAGTTCCTATTTACCACCCCAGCCTTGGTACCAAAACATTTTGGAATATATCCTTCCATACATTTTCCCCTCATTGCCTGGATACAGATGTATTCTCATGTCTTTGATTCACTTTCTGGATTGTTTCTAAATATGGAACTCTAGTGTACACATCCCTCTGCAACTAGCGTTTTCTGAACAGGTTTTGTTAACATGTCTCCAGGTCATTACAAACAGCTCAAACTTATTCACTCTGTAGCTATGTAAATATTTCATAAGGTGGATATTCCATAAATTACTCATTATGCTGCTCATGGACTCCCTTTGAAGAATTAGTAATGAATGCATAGAAAGTCCTATGAGGAGGACTGGACAGGTAGAAACAGCCCCTTTTGTCTGTTGGGGCACTGAACCTCAGAGGGTAAATCATTTAAGTCATAGGAACAGTACTGGTATATGATGTATTGACAGCTGTCACTCAAACTGATGTCTTTCAAGTCTTCTACTGCATTTTCTCTACATTTCCTTTATTTTTAAAGAAAAAGAATGCACTTTATGTTGGTCATTTCTTTTTCTGATCATTTCCCATCCTATTCTCATGTTCCTGTGTGTGTTTATGTCTTCCATTTTTTCCCCTCTCTCCAAATAGCTCATTTAGAATTTGGCAGTTTTACAATTGAGGTACCAAGGCCTTATTACTCCAGAAATCTCATATTGCAAAATCTTGTTTAAAATTAGAATTAAAAAATCCTTATACAACTGAAGAAAATACAAGAGAGTTTCAGTGACTTGCTCAAGTTCATACAGCCCTCCAGTGGCCAAGACAAGACTTGAACCCACCTCTTGTGCACAGCCCATCATAGATGACAGATGCACAACAGCTCCCACAGACACATTCAACAACTGGTAGTGGCTCTCTACAGAACCACGTGTGAATAAATCTGAGACTTTGATTGATTAGTGATGTCTGCCATGAATGGGATGGGCCAGGGAGTAGACTAGAGAGATAACTAAGTGGTGGTACATGTGCCATGGGTTACCTTTGCCCCAGCACAGCATGTTGACAGTGATGATTCTTGAGTGTGACTAGATCATTATTTTATTTCAAGGGTTTCCTGGGAACCAATCACAAAGTCAGGTTTGAGAGCCTATGTATCACAAAGCTTTGAGACTAGCTAATCAACAATGACTTTAATTACTAATCCTGCAGGGACTAATATAGTTCCTAATGTTTTATCCCTGCTTTATTCGTATGCTGATTTTGAATGTTGGGTGTGTGTTGTTGGCTTGTTCATTGTTTTTCTGCAGTCAAATTTGGCTTTCTTTCTCCTTTGGAAGAAATGACATAAGTTGGGTGAAATTGGGCTATGACAGTCTCAGCATTACGGACATTGGGAGAAGATAATTCTTTGTTGTGGGGGGATCTCCTCTGATATTTAGCAGCACCCCTGCCTGTGTCCATCGGAAGCCACTGACGCCTCCTCACACCAGGTTTTTAATTTGACAATAGGAAATTTCTCCAGACATTTCCCCCCTGGGCAGAATCCTCCCACCCCACCGCATGAGAAGCGCAGGGTTAAACTGACACATGTTTTCAATGGGTTGTAATAAGTTTTTTAAAAGGTAATTTTCTCTATGACCAATTTGTATTGTGGGTGTTGGAATAGTGACAGAAAAGCATGAAGGAAAACAAAAGCTTTAGTAAGACAGTGGGAAGCTTTTCTTCTCTATAGTACTGAATAGGAAAACCAAAATACAGAAGTTCATTTTACAACAATAGGTGGCACACTACTACCAGAAGCCTAGTTCAGAAAGTAGATGGAGACAGTTTTATAAGTGAATGTATTTCAGTCATTTTTTATTAACGATATTCCCAGCTTCTTTATGTTATTCCTTTTAAAAAAGCATATTCTGCTTTAACAGTCTTTCTAAAGCCCATTTTGTTTTTTAAAATGAGCACAAATTTGCCATTTGCTTTTCAAAACAAACCTGTAGTCAGTATGGTGTTTATAATAGAGATGTCGTATAATTGTGGGATTAAATCAGATTACCTTTGATGTCAATTATGTTTTCAGTGCATTATAGAAAAAGATATTTTCTAGTTTTTCTGGAATGCTAGGTGTTCTGTGTATATTTTTTAAAACAAGTAAATGGATGTGTTCTCTATTAGTACTTAAGAAGCACACAATTATAATATATGACTTCTGCTGAAAACAGGATAGGAGATACCTATTGAGGGGAGCTGAAAATAGGGCAGCTCAATGCCTTCTTTTCTTGTAAAATCTTTTAAACTTTTAATTATGATACTTTAGTGTGTATTTGGAGAACACTATAAATTGAAATGTAAAGATTATAACCATGGTGCTCAGAGCTGCCAGCAGAGACTAGTTCATTACAAACTCCTTTTAATAAACTCTCTACCCATCAATTTAAAAAGAAATGCTCTTTCTTCCTGTTTCAGTATTTATCACTTCCAATGTTTTAAGTATGCAGAGCATGATACAAGAATCAGAGACAAAAAGTTGCTGGGTGAATATTTTTATTTTTATGGTTGTGTCTCTGACTTGTTTAGGAGTTGATTTTTTTGGCTTTAAGGAAAATAAAGGTTAATCTAGTGGAGACTCTGAAAAGGAATGATGTGTCACTCCTTTTCAAAATATATATGTTTTCACTACATAGTAATGTTTTAAAGGTTTTATTAATGCTGGGGTTCTTTAAATGAGAATACTATTGGTCATTTATTACAAACCTATTATGTGCTAGATATCAAAGACCTTCGGACATTTTCTTTCTTTCTTTTTCTTTTTTTTTTTTTTTTTGAGACAGAGTTTCGCTCTTGTTACCCAGGCTGGAGTGCAATGGCGCCATCTCGGCTCACCACAACCTCCGCCTCCTGGGTTCAGGCAATTCTCCTACCTCAGCCTCCTGAGTAGCTGGGATCACAGGCACGCGCCACCATGCCCAGCTAAGTTTTGTATTTTTAGTAGAGATGGGGTCTCACCATGTTGACCAAGATGGTCTCGATCTGTTGACCTCGTGATCCACCCGCCTCAGCCTACCAAAGTCCTGGGATTACAGGCTTGAGCCACCACACCCAGCCTTTTCTTTCTTTAATCCATATAATGATTTATGGGAATTAGGACATTATATCCCAAGGAGGATTATTAAATAGTTCATGTCAAGTGTTACTAAGTCACAGAGCTGAGATTCAAAGCCAGGTCTGATTTTGAATTATCCTTTATCTAAAATCATGGAATATCATCACAAGGGAAAATCAGAGCCATCATGAACTCCTCTTTCTTCCCTTATGCCTCTGTCCCTTTCTTGTTCCTTGCTTTAGCTTTGGAAAATTTTCTTTAAGCAAAATTCTTTGAAAGCCCCAGGACAACTGACATGAGGAGAATTTCTTGTTTGAGATCTTGGTTTGATAGGCCATAGTTCTGTTGTTGTTTGTTTGTTCTATATGAGCAAGGAACTTGAATTATGGAAAGCCAAGCGAATGTTTCCCATATTGAACTGCTGGAGAACTTATGACCTGAGCCCAAGTCTTAGGAGAGACTCTACCAAAATTACCTTTTTGTTGGCCTGATTTTAAATAATAAAATACTGCTGCCTACAACATTTAAACTGTATGGTAATTATTGTCTCCTTTCTTGTTTTTCTTCTGCACTGCAACATAAACTCTCCCACATACTGTATATTTCTAGCACCTAATATAATTGTGGCACATTAGATGCTCAGTAAACCAGTGTTTTATTATTCTTTCATAAGCAACTGCTCTTGTGACATCCTCGATTTGGATCTGTAGACTGTATCACTTATTAATTACATTTACTTTATAATTTGGTAAACTCTAGGAAACACTGGGGGGGGTTCCTATTTGTACACCAATCTGTAAAATCACGTGTGATTACTTAGTCCTATTACTAAAGATGCTGAGACATGGAAGAGGAGACACTCTATGTACATTGCAGAGTGAAAAGTAATTCCTTAGGGTAGGATATGAAATTGAAACAGTTGATACTAAGAGTGCTGCACTGAGAAGGGAATCCTTCCCCTGAATTTTTGTATGTCTCCTAGTCATGATATACCATCTTACTGAGAGTTGATTTTGTCCTTTCACCTATCATAGACCCTTACGTGATTCCTTCCCAGTCCTTGAAAGCCATTGTTTGATGAAAAAAAATAAAAAGTAAGTTTTCTCCCTAGGCATAGAAGGATAGCTGATTTTGTTTTTTATCTTTTAGACGAGGTCTTCCTTTGTTACCTAGACTGGAGTGCAGTGGCGCTATCTCAGCTCACTACAACCTCCACCTGCCGGGTTCAAATGATTTTCCTGCCTCAGCCTCTCAAGTAGGTGGAATTACGGGTGCGCACAACCACGTCTGGCTAATTTTTTTGTATTTTTAGTAGAGAAAGGGTTTTGCCAGGTTGGCCAGGTTGGTCAGCTGGTCTCGAACTCCTGACCTCAAGTGATGTGCCGACCTCAGCCTCCCAAAGTGCTGGGATTACAGGCGTGAGCCACCATGCCTGGCGCATTTTTTTAAAACTAAAGCTTTTCAGATAACTCTTGTTTCACAGACAGTTGTATGAAATAATACAGAGCGGTCCCTCGCATACTTTTCCCAGGGTGTGCATTTGTGTGTGTTAAGTTCTGCACAGTTTTATCCCTGTGCAGTTTCATGTATTCATCACCACAGTCCAGATCCTGAATAGTTTCAGCACCACAAGCAGTGTTGCCGCAGCCACGCCCCCTCCACGTCTCCATCTCTGTCCCCAACCCGGGCAACCACTAATTTATCCTGCATTTCTAAAACTGTCATGTCAAGATGTTATATAAATGGAATCATATAGTAAGTAACCTTTTAGGATTGGCTTTTTAAATTATCTGGTTTTCTGGACAATCATCAAATTGTTGAAGATACCAGTCATTGGTTTCTTTTTATTGCCAAGTTTTAAAAATACAGAATGTTATTTTAAGAAGATCATTTAGGAAGTCGAGCCTGTGTTATGATAGTTTCAGTCACACAGGTGTAAAGGGAGGTCATTTGCTATGATTGTTGTTCTCCAGAGTCTCCGCCGAGTAGTTTTGTTTTAGTTAAAAAAAAAAAAATTGGCACAGTTACTGCTCCTCAAAGCTTTTGTCAAGCTGGGGGCCAAAAACAAAATCTCATGAAGGCATTGATCAAAGATAGCATTGTAGGAGGAAGTCCTAGAGGGCGGAAAATGCTGTCTTCCTTTTACTGTCTTGCCCTAGTTCCCTGTTAGTAGAGTCCTGTCCTTTGTCTTCAAAGCTTTGGAGAAATGCTTCACATGAAAGAAAGTGAAGCAGGGGCCACCTAAGAGGCTTGTCTTTGTTGTTGTTTATGCAGAAAGTATTGTTCTCTGCTATTGGCAAAGTAATTTTCAGCTCTAGGTGAGCCCAGATCAGTCACAGTAGTTTTCACAAGCCTGATAGGAAGGCCTAGAGTGGTGTTAATTAGTCAGCGATGGGAGAAGGAGGACATGTGTTAGCATACTCAATCAATGCAGAGTTTCTTCAAGTGGCATGGGGCATTCCTCAGCAGTTACTGCTACAGTAGGGCACTTAATGCATGCCCGTGGGTTTTATTGCACTAGTTACATTTTCTGCCATGCATCCCGACGGTAGGAACGTACAACATACTGCTGCTGTTATAGAGATGCACTATGAGTTGCGAAATTAGATTGAAAGAACCTTATGGGGGTAGAATTAAGATATGACACAAGCAGAGGTGAAAGGGGTAAATATTTTTGTACTTTCAAATTTGTATCATGTAATACATCGGTCCCCAACTTGTGGGCCACAGACTGTTCCTGGTTCCTGGCCTGTTAGGAACTGGGCTCCACAGCAGGAGGTGAGCAGCAGGGGAGAGAGAAGCTTCATCTGTGTTTACAACTGCTCCCCATCACTCATATTACAGCCTGAGCTTGGCCTCCTGTCAGATCAGTGGTGGCATTAGATTCTGATAGGAGTGTGAACCCTATTGTGAACTGCTCATGTGAGGGATCTGGGTTGCTTGTTCCTTATGAGACGCTAATGCCTATTTAAAAAGTGTCTTCCATAAAATCAGGTCTAAGTGCCAAAAAGGTAGGGGACCGCTCGCATAACACCTGTATTGAAACTTTTTGAAGTTGTCATGTAGTATAGTGGCCTCCTTTGGCCAAGGAACAATAACTAATATTAAAGATTATTGCTGGCCAGGTACGGTGGCTCATGCCTGTAATCCCAGCACTTTGGGAGGCCGAGATGGGTGGATCACCTGAGGTCAGGAGTTCGAGACCAGCCTGGCCAACATGGTGACACCCCATCTCTATTAAAAAAAAAAAAAAAAAAAAAGATGATCACTAATGAAGATACTTTTCCCAGGGTGTGCATTTGTGTGTGTTAAGTTCTGCACAGTTTTATCCCTGTGCAGTTTCATGTATTCATCACCACAGTCCAGATCCTGAATAGTTTCAGCACCACAGACAGTGTTGCCGCAGCCACGCCCCCTCCACGTCTCCATCTCTGTCCCCAACCCCGGCAACCACTAAAATTTATCCTGCATTTCTAAAACTGTCATGTCAAGATGTTATATAAATGGAATCATATAGTAAGTAACCTTTTAGGATTGGCTTTTTTAATCGTCTTACTCAGACTGACTGACTTATTTATTTATTTGAGACAGAGTTTCTCTCTTGTTGACCAGGTTGGAGTGCAATGGCGTGATCTCTGCTCACTGCAACCTTTGCCTCCGGGGTTCGAGGGATTCTCCTGCCTCAGCCTCTCGAATTGTTGTGATTGCAGGCATGCGCCACCATGCCTGACTCATTTTGTATTTTTAGTAGAGATGTGGATTCTCCATGTTGGTCTGCCTGGTCTCAAACTCCCGACCTCAGCTGATCTGCTCCCTTGGCCTCCCAAAGTGCTGGGATTAGGGGTGTGAGCCACTGCACCCAGCCTACTCAGACTTAAAGAGTAGCTGCGTTCGCTGAATACAGTCACCTTTCACTCATCTGGAGTTTGTTTTCCAGAACTGCTTGTAAAAATCTATTTCAGGTTTTCTTAGTGTCTGTCTGATGTCAGCCCACTTAGTATAACTGCAAAGACTCAATGGTTTATTGGAAGGTTCCAAGTCTCTCCTACTACGTGACCTTGGGCATGACGTTTAACTTTGTGGGGTCTCAGTTGCCTCAAGTATAAAAGCAAATGATCAGATTTCACTAGATGACCCCTAAACTCTCATCTAGTTTTAACAGTCAATAAAATATATGAGGGCAAACTTAAGACCTGGCACCTTTTTTTGAAGAGAGATTGATTATATAGTGTAGTTGCTTTGAATGCACTGCACAAGTATGTGCAGACCCAGGAACTGCCTGTCCAGTGAAAGGAACCAGCTCAGTGTCTCACTGGGCTGCCAATGCTTGGGCTTCCTGCTCTTTCTGCAGTGAATTGTCATGGACTTGGACAGTAGAATCTCCTTTCTTCACTCCTCTTCTTTAAGGAGGATCAGTGTCATCTACCTTACCGTATGCCTTCCCTGGAGACGTTTGTGAGAACATTTAGGTGGTGGGTAGTTATATAGGCATTTGCTCTAAAATTACTTTAACTTAGTTGTATGTTTGAGCGTTTTTATAATATTAGATGGGGAAAAAAACTGGTGGAAATTTAATTGCTTAAACTTTGGGAGCGGGTCAATTAGAATGTGTGCTTAGCTGATCCCAGTAGCCTAGACTTAATTCCTGGCCTTCTCTCAGGTATCAAGTGTCGACAGGACAGGAATTTGTAATGGATGAAGGATGCCTTCATTTTCCCCTTGCCTTTTCTGCTTATTCGCTATGCTAAGCAGTTATTCCAGATTTTCAGTGTGGGCCTCAGGAGCCCCTGTGTTACCTTGGGCAATAGGACTCTGAGCTCCTAAGATAGGGCTCTGCTCCCTGGTGCTCTTTGCAAGCCTTGGGCGACTTCAGTGTGTTTTCCAGGTTGTCGTAGCATTCTGAACATACCATTTAAGCTGGTCAAAGGAAAGGCCACCTTTGAATGTGCAGTTAAACCTTTTCCCGCTTTCTGTAGAAAAGAGACAGTTCAGCAGGTTGAGGGAATGACCTAGTATGAACCTCAGTGTTGTCTTACGTATTTAATAGAACTCTTTTAACAACATCAATTCTGAACAAGCCACCTAAGGTTAGGTTCATGCTGGTTGAGGAAGATGGTGCTGGAGCCAGGTAGCTTTGAGTCCCAGCCCTGGGTCTTATATTTTCCTAAGTTAGGGAATTTTAGGCAAGTCACTTAACTTCAGAATCCACAGTTCTTCACATTTGTACAATGGGGAGAGTAAAAATACCTACCTCCTGGGTTATTAGGAGGACACAATCAAACAATCCCTTCAAAATCCTCTCTTTGAAACTGTCGTGGATAATTCTCAATAAATGTCACCTGGGGTAATAAGAATTTTCCCTGCTGCGTAAGTAGAACCTTTTCTATCATTTTACCCCTTCTTTACCCAGGGTTTCTGTTTGTACCCCAGGAGACACAAGTGTCCTAATATCTCACGGAAATGTCAAGACTTGGTCTTGTGGCGTTGATCTCTAAAGATGCCCATGTATGATGGATGGACAAGTGCTTCCTCTGTTCCTTGATGGCTGGGTGTGGAGGTTCCCAGGCTTCTGATTGTCCTCAGCTGCAAGCAAAGCAACGAAACTGAGCATTCAAGGATTCCGGAAGAATTAAGGCAAATCCCAGGGGGATTAGGAAACCAGAGTCATTTGCTTGTCACTTGATCTCTCTTTAATAAACGAGCAAGTTCAGCTTTGCATGGTGAACTGAATTTGTTTCAGCTCTTAATGTTTTACCTTGTAGCTATAATTCTCTGGCTGCTATGGCGGTCTTTAAATCCGGTTCACCAGCCACCCGTAGCGTTCCAATAACCTAGGTGTTTTAAGGTTTTCACTTCAACATCTGTGCTTTGGAAATTGAGAAGAGACCAAATGTAGGAATACACTGAGAAGGGGGCATGGAAGACCAGGGGTTCCATCTCCTTGTAATGTGTAATACATCAGTCCCCAACTCGTGAGCCACAGACTGTTCCTGGTTCCTGGCCTGTTAGGAACTGGCTGCACAGCAGGAGGTGAGCAGCAGGGGAGAGAGAAGCTTCATCTGTATTTACAACTGCTCCCCATCACTCACATTACAGCCTGAGCTCGGACTCCTGTCAGATCATTGGCGGCGTTAGATTCTGATAGGAGTGTGAACCCTGTTGTGAACTGCTCATGTGAGAGATCTGGGTTGAATCTAGAACAATCTCAGATTGCTCTACAGTGTTTCTCTCCACACTTTTAATTTAAATGGTCCCAGGGAAGCTCGGTCATGATATTTCAGTGTCTTAGAAAGGCCTGCCATGCCAGCATGCCACGGTCACGGGGGTCACATTTAGTCATTCACTCCCTTGCCCACCTGCTCTGAGACCGTTTTATGTTTTGCCCCTTCCTAGGCTGTGTGTTCAAGCGTTTGGCTGTGTTTGGGTTTCTGGAGACTGATGAATGGGGTTGATGGTGTTTTTGGCCAAGGGCAAGCTGGAGAGCCGCTTTAGGTTTGTGTAGCCAGGAGAGAAATGCCTTGGAAATTTGTGGGACATACCAGGCAAATTAGAATGCTGTCAGTCACTGCTTGCTCTCAACTATAGCCATGCATGCCAAACCCCCATGACAATAGTGACAGCGACAGCAATAGTAAGGGCAGCTACCAGTTAGAGAGCTACACGTGAAGCCTTGTTTGTGCATCTCATTTAATTCCACAAAAATCCCTCAAGGAACGTATTATTTTTTACTTGTTCTAGCTGAGGAAACTGGATGGTAGAGTTCTGAATCCAAAGCATGTGTCTTGTAAATGGTGAAGGTAAGATTTGAATTTTGGTAACCTTGACCCTAGTACCCAAGTTTGTACTGACTGTGCATCATTCTCGATCATCCTAAACTAGGGAATAGGTGGAGTTAGAGGGTAGTTAGGCCATCCATAACTACCCTCATATGGATGGCCCCAGACCTGGTCATAATAAAATCATTCTTTCTTGGCCTTGGTCTCCTCACCCGCTGATAGGGCAGGTGGCGGCAGGCTGCTTCCACCACACGAGCATGACAGAGCCCCTTTGCCTTCTCATTGGCTAAGTTCTTCTTCTTTTCTTTATACACATCATCAGGTTTCCTAGCCCACTGCTCTAGAAAACGTATTTTCAGGCTGGGCATGTTGGCACACGCCTGTAATCCCAGCACTCTGGGAGGCCGAGGCAGGTGGGTTACCTGAGGTTGGGAGTCTGAGACCAGCCTGACCACCATGGAGAAACCCCATCTCTACTAAAAATACAAAATTAGCTGGATGTGGTGGCACATGCTTGTAATCCCAGCTACTCCGGAGGCAGGAGAATGGCTTGAACCTGGGAGGCAGAGGTTGTGGTGAGCTGAGATCACGCCATTGTACTCCAGCCTGGGCAAGAAGAGTGAAACTGTTTAAAAAATATATATATATATAAAGAAAACATATTTCCTCTGATGGCCACATAGCCAGAGAGCCCCAGAAGGCCTGCGGTGTTGTGCTGCTCTTTATTTTCTGCCGGCTGCATCTGTACTCTTCTAGAAAATGCTGAGATTCAGCAGTTGCTCAAAAGGCACTGACATCTAATTATCATCCTATAGGCAGTTGCTACGCGTCTGCATAGTTAAGTCAGTGCTGAGATAGGCTTCCTTTGTCAGTCAAAGGGGCTCTGGCTTGTTCACAGATCGAATCTTTAACTCCTTTGAAGGGCCAGCATGAGGATACTGGGAAGGCTCCTGTGGGACAGGTTTTCTTTTTGTTGTTGTTGTTTTTTTTTTTGAAACAAAGTCTTGCTCTGTCGCCAGGCACCAGGCTGGAGTGCAGTGGTGCGATCTCGGCTCACTGCAACCTCTGCCTCCTGGGTTCAAGCAATTCTCCAGCCTCAGCCTCTCGAGTAGCTGGGACTACAAGTGCGTGCCACCACGCCCAGCTAATTTTTGTATTTTTTTGGTAGAGATGGGGTTTCACCATGGTGGCCAGGATGATCTCAATTTCTTGACCTAGTGATCCTCCCGCCTCGGACTCCCAACTTGCTGGGATTACAGGCGTGAGCCACTGCCCCCGGCCTCCTGTGGGACAGTTTTATAGTTGAACCAGGGAACTCCTCTGTGCCTGCTCGTATGTGATGTGGATAAATCATGCCACGCTGGTCTTCCTGCATCCAGGAATGGGCTGACTTTGATCTGTTCACTCTTTAGGGATGCTGTCTCCAGCTACTTACACAAATATAATTGTATTTTATTATGCTGCCTATTAAACCCCTGTACTCCGCTTTTCCCCATCCTGATGCACAAGATTTTATTTTGCCCACAGTGCAAACACATGCTTCTATTTGCACGTGATCATGATCATTTTTAACTCTAGCCTTACAGAAGAGCCAGAGGTGGTGCTCCTCAGGAACTAGAAGCTCTGACACCACCGCCCAGGCTGGGTTGGGGTTGAGGCTGTGGCTGAGAATCAGAAGGAGAAAGCAAGAGCAAATCCCCATTCTAGAACACCTGGCTAGTATTTGGCGGGGAGGGAGGTCAGTATAGCTCCTTTGGGTAAAAATTACACTTACACAGAGCTTCCCTGGCTTGGAAACTGGTTGTTCTTTTATGCTAACAAAGTCTTGTGTTTGCAATGGAAGAGAGACCACAGGAGTACTAGAGCCTGAGTTCAGGGAAGGGTTTGACAGCAGTTTGAAGGCTTCTCTTTGGCTGGGGAGAATATCAGCCTTCTAGCCAGCAGTAGCTCTTCGTCAGATTGCTGAGATTGGAAAGGGATCAGTACCAGATGGCCTCCTGGCCCCAGAAGTTCCTTCTGGAGCTGAACAGGGTTTTCTTGTCGCTATGATTCAGCAACAGCAGGCGTTGATGGTGGCCCCACCAGGTGCCTGGCATGGCCTCGTACCCCCTGCCTCCCAGAACCTGCAGCCCTCCTCCATGGCCAAGGAGCAATTGCATGTGGAGCCATACCAGCAGCCCCTGTTGAGCTGACTTGGCTGCCTGAAGTGAGAATGGTTAAATGGGTAATTGATGGAAGCAAAAAGCCAAGGGAGGGAGGTACTCACTGGGTAACTGGTGAGTGTAAGAGGCTGTGCATGCATAGCTGAAGCTGATCATTCCACGGTGAGTCTTTTCCTCTCTCTTCTTTCCCCCCTTTTTATTTAACAATAATAATAACTTTATTGATTCATTGCTTTCTTTAAGCCATTCATTAAGCCCTTCACATTTATTAACTTAGATCCTTTCATGACTCATATTAAACATGGGGGAGTTGGGGCCCAGAGAGGTAAAATGGAGTACTCAAAGTCACACATTTTAGTGAATGGCAAAAATGGAATCTCAGGGCAAGGTTCCTGTCACTTGACAGTCCAAGCTCTTCACCCTGTACCTCTTTTGCATCTCATGCGGCCCTCTTTCCCGCTCTTCTTTATAGATACTCTGAGTATCTATCTTGCATCGGTTGATAATGCAGTTCCAGAGATAGAGGACATAGGACTTCCCTTAAGGAACTCAAAAGTTTGCAGACACCTTATGAAGGTGAAGGCAGCCTAGAGTTATATGTGGTACGTGGGCCCTGAGATGCATTTGTAAAGCTTGGGTGCAGTGGTTTTCTTCCACAGGGAGTCTGAGACCTTGGTCTGTGTATCTTTCTCTAGGGTACCCAGTGCATGAGAAGCTGGTGGTGTTCCCTGCAACCTTGGCCATCCAGTAGATACAGTTCAACAAGTAGGACTGGTTCAGTCTGATACCTATGGTCCCCTATTTTACATAAGCCCCTTCCCACATTTCTCCCTTAACCATGTGAAGAAGTGCAAAGGAGAAGAGAGGGGGCTTGTCTTGAGATCTAGTTTTGTGCAAGGCTCTGGATTAAGAGTTCACAGTGTTAGGGATCTCTTGTCATCCTCACAACTCCATGCGGTGGACTCTGTTAGATCTTATCTTACAGAGGAAAACCCCCAAGATTAGAGATTTAGGTATCTTTTATGTCACATCTCTGCTTACAACCTTCTCACAATTTCTTGCCTCTCTCAGAATTGATTCTGAAATCCCTGAGTGCTAGAAGAAAGGTGTCATATTATCTTGCCCCTGGTTATCTCATTGGGTTCGTTTTCTTACCCTCTGCCCCAGCTCCCTGGCCTCTCTGCTGCCTAACGCACTGTGTCCAGTCTGCCTTGGGCCTGGGCATTCAACACTCTGCCTTTCCTTGTTCACCTTCCCCCTTCTAACCTCTTTTCTTCCTCCTTTTAAATTTTCCTTGTGTCAATTTGATGTTGAAGATTTTGTTGGGCAAAGTGAACATGCTCGGCTTACAGAATCACCTTGAGGCTAATTTGTTACCGAAAATTCTGTGTAATGGGACAGTTTTTTGTTTGAGTCAGCTCAAATAGAGCAAACTGTCCAGGGTTGTGGTCAAATGCTGTTTCTTACAGTTCTCAAGGTTTCTAAGGCCTGGCTGTCTAGTTCTCATGTTATTTGGAACTCTTTTGGGCATCAGCCTTTGTATCTAAAATAACCTCATGTTTAATTCAATGTGCACAGTTATAACAAGGTCTGATTTGATAACTTGTTCAGAAGGGTTTTTTTGTTGTTTTTTTTTTTAAGCTTAAGATTTTGGTAGAATTGTGAGTTTTCTGGTCTTTGGACTGGTCACTTCTAAGAACTGTTTTTTTGTGAGTGAGTCTGTTCTTCTCCATAAGGAGGAGCATTAGGAGGATGGCATTTCACTTGCCAGTCCCCATAGCCTTACCTCCTGCTGGTTTTATTTTAGCTCTGAGGGATCTGGTATCGGCCCAGCTTTACCATCAGTTGCGTTTCCATCAATGAGGCTGACCTGAAGGGACTGGATTCAGACAGGCAGCAGCACTCCGTTCTCTCTCCATAGAGTTTGCCAACTTCTCTGAAGCATTTCCATGTAATTCAGAATTTAATTTCCATTTTGGCTCAAGAGCATCTTGGTACAAATCCTTGGGTGTGGCTGTCTTTTGTCAGAAGCACAAAATGAAAGACCATCTTGCCTGCAAACTGTGGGAAGATCTTTGTGAGAAATAAAGTCACCTTTCATTATTTTGGCTACATGATTAAAAAAGTATCATGACCCAGAATGAATATTGCTTTTCGGGCAGGTGGTTGAACATGTTTCAAGATGGCTCCAGTGGCTTCTTAAATGTGTTTACCATGTGAACACCCCAGAGTTGTCTGTGCTATGCCCGGAAGACCTAGATGCCATTCTTTAACCCACCCTGTCTTCCTTTCCCCCTTTTCCCCCTCCCCTCCCCTGTTTCTCTGACAGAGTCTTACTCTGTCACCCAAGCTGGAGTGCAGTGATGTTTTCATGGCTCACTGCAGCCTCGACCTCCTGGACTTAACTGATCTTCCCACCTCAGCCTCCCGAGTATCTGGGACCACAGGTGCATGCCACCATGCCTGGCTAATTTTTGTGTTTTTTCCTAGGCTTAAGCGATCCACGCATTTAAGTCTCCCAAAGTGTTGGGACCACAGGTATGAGCCACTGCACCTGGTCCTGGGTGTCATTCTTGAGTACATTACCTTAAGGCTCCTCCTTACGATTCTACTCTCCTCCTGCATACTTCATGCCACCATGACCCCATCACCCTTCTCCCCCTCCCCCTCCACCTGCATATTGAGCTTGCACTTGGCAAAGGTTTCACCTCCCAATACCATCACCTTGGGCTTAAGTTTCAAGATAAGAATTTTGGGGGGACACAAACATAGCAGTATGACATGCCCAACATTATTGTTTCTGTGATCTTAGGACAAAAGGGTACATAGATGCTAGTGCATAAAATGTTCTATTTCCTAGCTTTTCTGTTGGGAAGTATATAAACATAGTTTTGGTACATGACATAGTTTGCTGATGCTAATATTGCCATTGTCAACTGGGAAAAATAATTTTTTTTCTTTTGAGGAATCTCATTTTGTTGCCCAGGATGGAGTGCAGTGGTGCGATCTCGGTTCAGCAGCCCCCACCTCCTGGGTTCAAGCGATGCTTTTGCCTCAGCCTCCTGAGTAGCTGGGACTGCAGGCGTGCTCTACCACACCCAGCTAATTTTTTTTTATATTTTTAGTAGAGATGGGGTTTTTCACCATGATGGCCAGGCTGGTCTCAAACGCCTGGCCTTCATCAGTTTCGGCCTCCCAAAGTGCTAGGATTACAAACATGAGCCACTGCCCCGGCCTCAAGTAGGAAAAGTAATTCTTAGTTCCCAGTTTTGAGCATCAAATGATAATATAAAAATCTGTGAAAGTGCTGTCTGTATAAATGGTAAAGTTCTGTTGAAATGTTGGATAAAATAGATGGAAATAATGTAATAATAACTGCATCATACTAGGTTTCTTTCTATGGAATAAATGAGGTCATTTACTAAAAGCTCAATTAATGACTAGTAAATTTTCAAAAATCGCTGCTTAGAAATCAGCAGTTGGATAGAGTGAGTTACTTACAGATGAATATTCTAATCGGGGGTTTCAGGAAAAACTGATGAGAATTGTTTCTTTAGACTGTCAGTGTTTCTGTGCTTCAGTTTCTTGTTTCTAGAATGAAGGGACAATCACCGAAATCTCTTGAAGGTTCTATTTAGTATTCCATTTTCCCCTACCTTGCAATTTAATTTAATTTAGTTTTTTGAGGCAGGGTCTTGCTCTGTCACCTAGAGCTGGAGTGCAGTGCCACAGTCACAGCTCACTGCAGCCTCAACCTCCTGGGCTCAGTTGATCCTCCTGCCTCAGCTTCCCAAGCAGATGGGACCACAGGTGCACACCAGGCTAATAATAAAAAAAATTTATTTTTAGAGATGGGGTCTTGCCCCATTGCCCAGGCTGGTCTGGAACTCCTGGGTTCAAGCAGCCCTCCCACCTTGGCTTCTCCACATGCTGGGATTACAGGCATGAGCCACCTGACCCCTTCTACTTTTAGAAAGCATAACCTACTGATTCTCCTCGAGTACTTGATTCTAACAGAAAAAAATTCATCCTCTGGGCCCTAAAGGATCATGGTTGATGTAGTTTGATAGAATCTGTGGTAGCTTACATGAAAAGAAGGAAGTTTTGTTGATGTGAAGATTTGTTTATCTTTAGTTTTATGTTTTAGAATTCATCTCGGGTTTCACTTCCCATTGATTTGGGGGTTGTAGCTTTGGTCGTCAGGGAAGCAGGGCCTGGAAATCACCAAGGCCTTTCAGAACCACAGCTTCCAAGCAACATCGCCTGCTTGACTTCCCTTTTGAAGGAGATAAATTGTGCACACTCTCTCTCGCTCTCTTGCTCTCTCTCTCTCTCTCTCAGCATTTCTCAGTAAGAGTATTTAACTTTAAAGGGCATAGGCATTAAGGATCCAGAGATCTGCGTTTTAGAGCTGAGTGTTCTCCAATGTTTCAGAAGTTAAGCTCAGAGCCAAAGCTCTCCACAGCTGAAATATCTGCTTGCTCTGTTCTGTTCAACCAGTGCAGCAGTGCTTGCTTCTAAAATAACAGAGCTCTTCTCGTATATTCCACCGACTGTTGAAATCTCAGTAAGGGAAACACTTTTCAAAATGTCTTGTTATGGAAAGGATTGGGCCAAATAAATATATTTCCTGTTGAAAGTAATATGCACTTGCACTGAAGGATGGCTTCTCCACTACAGCTAGTGTTTGAAAGAAAATAAGAATATTGGTTCTGGCTGGGCGCAGCATAGGGCACCTGTAGTTTCAGCAACTCAGGAGGCTTGGGCAGGGGATCACTTGAACACAGGAGTTCGAGACTGTAGTGTGCGGTGATCACATCTGTGAATGGTCACTTCACTCCAGTCTGGGCAACATAGTGAGACCCAGCCTCTTCAAAAATGAAAAAGGTAAAGAATGATGGTTCTGGATTCAGAATGAATTGGGTCTAGTGTTTGGCTATTAGGCTCAATAGCTTGTGATCTTCGACAAGTTACTTATTTTATCTGAACTTCAATTTCCTTGTCTGTAAAATGGGAATCATGACTGAGAATGGTTTGTTGATGTAGTAAGATGATGTAAGTAGTGCTTGTGCCTGGCCCTGAGTAAGTGCTCACTTAATATAAGCCACTTTTATTTATTTTTTTCATGACTATTTGTGCAGTGTATTTTCATGTATATGGAAAGGGTTTCAATTCTCTCTCCCCAGAGGTTTAACCACAATTATTTTTTTTCATGACGATTTATTCAGTCTATTATCACGTATATGGAAAGGGTTTCAGTTCTCTCTCCCCAGAGGTTTTTCTTAGGGCGCTTTTGAAGCCATCTGCCTTAGTGAGCTGTGCTAATGTTCTCTTCTGGAAAGGTGAGCAATCTTTGGGCCACTTTGGATGTGAATCTTTTTCAAGTCCAATCCATATATTCC
The DNA here is from genome assembly GCF_049354715.1 of Callithrix jacchus. NCBI lineage: Eukaryota > Metazoa > Chordata > Mammalia > Primates > Cebidae > Callithrix > Callithrix jacchus. The sequence goes on from NC_133516.1 coordinate 43,650,321, forward strand.
CAGAAGAATCCAAAGTCATGGACATACAAGTAAAGTACCCAGCCGTGCAAAACCACTACATTTGGATAGGAAGATGCTCTCCTTGAAATTACATTCTACCTTGGAGATCCTTCTAGAAAAAAATCTAAAGAGTTGATTGTGGGGCGGGCCCATCGAGTGAAAGAATGAATTAGAGCTATAAAAAATGTGATTCTTTTTCTTTCTTTTGAGTAAATTGGTACAGCCATTGGGGGAGCTATATGTATTCAGTAAAGTTGAATATTTCTATGCATTAGAATCAGGTAATTTCATCTGTAACTTAGAGAAATTTTGATACATGTAACCTGGGTGACATGTACAAGAATATTTATAACAGTGGTTTGTAAGGGGAAAACTGGCTACAACCTCAGTGGCATTCACCAGGCAGTAGGTGAATTTGATATTGTTTATTTATACCTTGGGAGACCTTGCAACTGCTAAAATGAATGAATAGGACCAGCAGATCAATGTGGATACACTTTTAGCTTTACTTACAAGATTTTCATTCTTAAATATTAAAACATATCTGATACAGAAATAGTAAAATATGAAATCTTATTTTAAATCGAGTGGCTATATGGCTGTTGGTTCTATTGTTTCTGGGCATTTGCAGCATATCCTACTTTTAGGTAGCTGGGAGAAAAGAAGAAAAATACTATAGGATGGGTTATGGGTTGCATTTGGCATTCATTTTTATGTTATACAATGTTGTCTTTTTTAGGAAAATAAACTGGTAATGTATGGAGCTGGGTAATTGGGGAAAGGGGTAGTTTTTCCCCACTGTATTCTTTGCTTTTTATCTATCTATCTATCTTTTTTTTTTTTTTTTTTACCATTAGCTCTCTAAGAAAAATTGAATGATGCTTCAGTTCAGTTGAGGCAGTATAAATGAGTAGCTAGGTGGTCAGGGTGCTGAGGCTGCCTTTCTGGGTTTATGTCCCAGCTGTCATTCTTACTGGCTCTGAGATAGGAAACAAGAGACTCAACCTCCTCCTGCCCTGTTGCTTCCCCTGTAAAATTGTTCAGTAGAGTAGTGAGGATTGAGTTGGATTATTCCTATTGATTCAAGTACTGGACAGTATTTGACACAGAATAAATGTTAGCTGTTTTGTATTGTTATAGTTCGATATGGAAGAGGGAACTGTAAAATGCAGTTCGTTACAGGACCCTGGTAATAGACGCTCAAATCAGACTCTCGGGCCACAAGAATCCAGAGTGCATCCCACCGAGCCTGCACCTTGTCCTCCATCCTCACCTTGTCTTTGCAGGTTGAGCCCTCCTCAGACAGTATCATCCTCAGGTGCTGCCCCTGTTTTCTTACTCTTTTGTGTCTTGAGACTTTGGGGTGGCCTAAAAGCATTTGCTGGATTCCCTCAACCTCCTTTGCGAAGCTCATGCTCTCAAGCTTGACCATGTCTCACCAAGAACGTTCCTCCCCACAATTTGTCTAGCAAATGCAAATGTCTTTTCACTGGAGCTAGTAAATTGGGTGTTTAAAGGCACCAGGATAATTTCAAATTTGTGACTTCCATGGGGATGGGGTACATTTTAAAGCAGAGAGGTAAATGTCTTTCTCTTCACTGAAATGCCCACTGTTCCATTTTCCTTTCTCCCTTCTTCTTTCTTTTTTTCCCCCTGTACATAAATACAGATAATAAACCACTTTAAATTTGTAGAACTTGGTCTAGGACAGTGGTTGATTCCTAATGAGGAATGGTTCTCCTTCTCCCCAGAGACATTTGGCAATGTTTGAAGGCAATTTTGATTGTTGGACTTTGGGACAGGTGGACTGCGCTGTTAACATTTAGTGGGAGGAGTCCAGGGATGTTATAAACATAAAGCACAAGACAGTCCTCTACAAAGAATGACTCAGTCCCCCAAAAACAGAGCTGAGGTTGAGAAGCCATGCCCTAAGTGTAACCAGAGAGATATACGTCCATACCCGTAGCTGAAGTCCCCAGACTTCTTCACATGGCATTGTACAATTGTTGAGTAAATCTGACATCACAGAATTTGTCTTAGGTAGAGCTGGAGACAAAGCAGGGAAGAAGAGAAGCAAACCTGTTAAGTCACACATATTAGAGGACTCCGTCAGTTACATGGGAAGAGCAGGCAGAGAAAGTTGTTTTCTTTAGAAATTCCCCCTCTGGCCGGGTGCGGTGACTCAAGCCTGTAATCCCAGCACTTTGGGAGGCCCAGGCGGGTGGATCATGAGGGCAAGAGCTCGAGACCATCTTGGTCAACATGGTGAGACCCCATCTCTACTAAAAATACAAAAAATTAGCTGGGCATGGTGGCGCGTGCCTGTAATACCAGCTACTCAGGAGGCTGAGGCAGGAGAATTGCCTGAACCCAGGAGGTGGAGGTTGCGGTGAGCTGAGATCGCGCCATTGCACTCCAGCCTGGGTAACAAGAGCGAAACTCTGTCTCAAAAAAAAAAAAAAGAAATTGCCCCTCTTCTCTTTCCTCTGCCAGGAGCTCTTATCTAAGGAAAGGAGATTCAGAGTGGATACAGATCTCAGGAAATCTTTTGCTCTAGCTTTTGATCCCCCTTCTCAGTTTCTTCTTCTCTTTTCGGTTTGTAGAAGTTGTCTGTCAAAGCACAGACCTGCTTAGAATATCGAGAGTGTTCATAGCGGCAGCAGCCTTCTTTTAGACCACATTCTGGTTCCTCAACCAACACTTGAGAAGGTATTTCCTGTCGATACCATTCAAGGAGCTGTTTCAGGAGGGCCCCGGTGCTGCCTGGGGATGGTGTTCTAAGCGCTTGATTCCATCTGCAAGGCAAAAACGTTTTGAGAGAGAGAGGATCCTCTTTTAAAGGAATCATAATGTTTTTAATGTTAATTATACAGGCTACTCGATTAATCAGCTAAGTGCCATCTTTATACATAAGGGAAACTGGGAAGTGTTTCAAAATCAAAAGTACCTAGTGGCTTGAAAGAGATGTGTGCTCTGTATTTATATTTTGGGACTTGGGCTGCTGACGATTCAGACGTCTATCAGATGGAAGGCTGTCTGCTTGGAGTCATGCCTCAGCTCTACACACACATGCACGCACACACACATACAACGCACACACACATACAACGCACACTTTACAGACCACTTCATGCCTTTGCCAAGGTCTTTCTGTTCTTTCTTTTAAGAGTGCCATCATTTCTCACAGAGATGTAACTAGAGAACAAAGCTTGCAGAGGCGATTGGATATATATTCTTCTTACTCGCATCTTCTGCCTGGAATTACGATGAGGTATAGGCTGAATTCCATTTCATTTTTGACCCACTTTGATAAGAACCCAAGGTGAGGGACCCCACTGGGGAAACTTTATAACTGAAATCCAGTCTCTACTTTTGAAAATCTTAATTATGATTGACTAAAGGCAGTATTTCTTACAAAAAAGAAAAGCACATTACAAATAAAGCCTTCAAGATTTGAGTATTTGTTTGATAGCCCCATGTCAGTGAAAGAAGTGGTTTAAAATTAAAAATAGTAATTAGAAGGGACATAACATGACTTCTGTGGTATTCTTGACAAAAATGCATAACTGCACTCCAGTCCTGGGATGATGTCATATACCTCCAGATTGAGGGATATTCTACAGTAAGTGATCTGGACTCTTGTCAAGATCCCAGGTGACTGAAGAACTTCTTATAGATTGGGAAGGGCTAAGGAGAAATAACAGCTAAATGTAATGTGGGATTCTGGATAAGATGGTAGAACTGAAAAAGGACATTAAGGGAAAAAGCTAGTCCGATTCAAATAAGATGTTTCGTTCAGTTCGTGGTCATGCTTCAATATCTAATTCCTGGTTTTGATCATTGTACTGTGGTGTGGGCCAAGTCAGCGTGTGGGGAAGCTGGGTCAGGCGTATATGGAAATTCTTTGTACTGTTTTAGCAACTTCTCTATAAATCTAACTTTGCTCAATACAAACTTGTTTTTTAAAAAGTAATAATTAGCATGCATAACAAAATGAAGTTAAACCGTCTTTTCCCTTCTCATCCAGATAGCAATTTAAATAGCATCTCACATAAATAGTCACAAGTGTTTTAGTTTTATGAGGTACAAAATCAGAAAAGTGTTGGTTCTAAATAGTTAATGATAAATTCATCTTTAAATTTGAGAGGATGCATTAGTAAACATTTAAAAGGTTATTAGTACCTGGCATTTTTAAGAACTGAAATAACAGACATTGTGAAAATTTAAATAACATAAAGTAGAAATGAGATTATCCCGCTCAATTTCTATGTTGACTCCCCCTCACATTATCACTGGACCACCTCCCAATGTTAAGTTGGGTGCAAAAGTTTCCAGGGTTTCTATTTCACAAAGGAGACTGTGTTATATGTAACACATATGTAACACATTGGGATCATGTTGTATAAGGTATAAGCCCTTCTACTAATATAACTAGCTTCCTCCTCTTCCCCCACTACCACTTAATAGTAATTCACATTTTTTTCCAGTATACATAATTCTACCTGATATCGTTCATCTGCCTAAAATATTACATTTTTTGAATTTGTTATAATGTATTTACTTAACATCAGTCTGTAAGAGTGAGGTCATGAAGTATTGAACGTTCTTATACTTTTCCCTTTTTTTTTTTTGACATTAAGAAATACAGCTTGTAATTCAGGCTTACATTTTTGTGTTAGGGTGATTTGAGGTCTTTGCATTTTTTAAAAATTCTTTTGTTTCTAAATTGTAGCATTCCAGACATTAACTATCTGGGTCTAAATATAAGAATATTTTACATTTTGATTTGCAGAGGAGAAAAATTATATTTTAAACTCTGCAGTTTCTGGCTTTTATTGATATATTTTGGACTCCTTTGGTCATGCAGGGAACACAGAAGCATGCCTTAGCATTTGGAGATTTATTAAGTATTAAGTACAGAGGCCAGGCATGGTGGCTCACGCCTGTAATCCTAGCACTTTGGGAGACCGAGTCGGGTGGATCACGAGGTCAGGAGATCAAGACCGTCCTGGCTAACATGGTGAAACCCTTATCTCTACTAAAAATACAAAAAATTAGCCGGCCGTGGTGGCAAGAGCCTGTAGTCCCAGCTACTCGGGAGGCTGAGGCAGGAGAATCACTTGAACCCACGAGGCAGAGGTTGCAGTGAGCCGAGATCACGCCACTGCACTCCAGCCTGGCGCCTGGTGACAAAGCAAGACTCTCTCTCAAAAAAGAAAAAAAAAAAAACCCAAACAAACAAACAAACAAAAAGAACGGGGATGTTCTGCAGCAGTGGGGAGATTTTGGGAATGTTGGCCTGGCCTGGCCTGGCCCTCAGAAGTTAATTTAGGGTTTTAAACTCTGGTGCAAATGCTTAGGTTACCGGCAGGAGGCTAATAAGTAAACCACAGAGAAGCCACGAAGGTGCCCACATGTGGTTGTTGTGTAGTTTATCATTAGACCAGAAAGGAGGGGGGAAACAGCTGACCAACCAATAAACAGACATTTATCATAATTGAGTGGTTAATGCAAACATACTAGGCAGAATACATCTCAATAGTTCTGTGTATGCCTTGGTGGAAAAAGTAGAAACTGCTTACTTGCACACCCGAAGCGTGCTCATCGGATGTTAACATGTTTGCAAACAGAAACTTATGATGCAGTGAGACTGCAAGAATGAAAATGATGACGGTAAAAAGGAGAGAGTATGAAATGAATGCTAGTTGGTAAAAGAAAAAAGTCTTCTCTTCGCTTCCAAAGTATTTAAACTCTGAACAAGCCGTGTGTGTTTTGGATTACATTGGGTTGGCGACCTTTCAGAATTAGGAAGAACAGTTGTATTTCTGAATATAGAAGGCCAGCATAATTACTCAGAGTACAGTAAATGTCCCTATCATTCTTTGAGTTTAATCTTAACATAATTAGCTCCTTGCACAATAGAGTGTTTAATTTGAAATGCTGCCAAGGCTCATTAATGAGAGAAGTACTTCCTGAGATCTCTGTTGTTAAATTTGGGGCTTTTTGTATGAGATAATTTTCACTAGAAGTGTTAGGGGTATCAGAATTGTTGTTCATATTCTGACATTTATCACCCAAACTCACCGAAACACTTAACATTTTCTGTTTTATTGATGGAGGCTTTTTTGAATATTGGGGAATTTGCTATGTCACATGGAAAGAAATTAATTTCGGAAGACTTGACAAGCCTTCTGAGTGATAGGTCCATTTGCCCTGCAGTGCCTTCCCCACAGAATAACAATAGGAAATGTGAGCTGGGAGGATTTATGTGAGCTGGGAGGATTTAATTCTTTTATCTCTTGCTTTGGGTTCTGTTTGATTATTGATTTCCGAGTCAGGATAAACAATACAGAATGTGAGCAGCATGGTTTTTTGTTGCTGTTGTTTTTAGTTTGCCTTTCTGTTTTGGTTATGACTTGACATCTCCCCAGGTGTTTTTTTGGCTCGTTTTTGTTTCTCATTAAGACAGGTTGGGTATTACTGTGTCACCTAGGCTGGAGTATAGTGGCATGATCAGGCTTACTGTAGCCTCAACCTCCCAGGCTCAGACCATCCTCCTGCTTCTGTCTCCCAAGTAGCTGGACTACAGGCATGTGTACCATACCTGGCTAATCTTATTTTATTTTTTGATTTTTAGTAGAGTTGAGGTCTCCCTATGTTACCTAGGCCGGTCTTGAACTCCTGGGCTCAAGCAGTCCTACCACCTCAGCCTCCCAAAGTACTTGGATTACAGGCATAAGCCACTGTGCCTGGCCCCCAGTGGTATAAAACACAATTGGACCGTCCTATATATTCAGAGTAAGAGTACAGAATATTTTAATATGGTTTGATAGTTTGTTACATGCATCAAGTGACGTGGGTTAACTAGTAATGCCTCTTATTTCACTAACCTATCCATACTAGAATTCCTTGGTCTTAATATATAAACAGGAAGGAAATCTAATCAAGACTATAAAAAAAACTGAAAAGTAGTGATTATTAAGAACCAATATAAATTAACCAGGAACAAATCCTGTGATATTAACCCCACTTCCTTTTTGGATAAGTAATGAACCAACCAAAGTTGTAAAAACTCACAAAAGTCCCTGGGCAGTGTGAGCTGTAAGACTATAATGCTATTCACTTTACATGGTGATCAGACACCTTGAGTGTTAATTACTAAGACAGTGAAAACCTAGAGGGACAGATTTCTTGCTATGCTTCTAGACTGTGTTTTTCACTGCGTCCTTAGGATGAGCTCAGACTGCAATATTAGAGCAATTTTATATCTTCTGATATATGAACATGGGAGTCTTTTCCCATTTATTTTGATCATCTTTTATTTCTTTCCATGGTTTTCTGTAGTTTTCAGTATATAATTCTTGTATTTTGGGGGATAAATTTATTTCTGAATATTTTATTCTTTTTGATTTTTTTAAAAAACGAATTGTTTCTTTTCTTTTCTTTTTTTTTTTTTTTTGAGATGGAGTCTCACCTTTTCACCAGGCTGGAGTGCAGTGGCATGACCTCAGCTCACTGTAACCTCTGCCTCCTGGGTTCAAGCAATTCTCCTGCCTTAGCCTCCCAAGTAGCACTACAGGCATGCACCACAACACCCAGCTAATTTTTGTATTTTAGTAGAGATGGGGTTTCACCATGTTGGCCAGGATGGGCTTGATCTTTTGACCTTGTAATCTGCCCGCCTCGGCCTCCCAAACGGCTGGGGTTACAGGCGTGAGCCGCCACACCCGGCCAAATTGTTTTCTTAATCTTATTTTTGGATTGCCCGTTGATAGTACACAGTGAAACAACTGAATTTTATTCAATCATGTGTTATTTAATGACAGAGATGTTCTGAGAAATGGATTGTTAGGTGATTCCTCAGTTTATATATCAGAGTGAACTCATACAAACCTAGATGATACAGCCTACTGCATACCTAGGCTAGGTGATATCTCCTGTTGCTCCCAGGCTATAAACTCTAAACTTTTACAGCAAGTTACTATACTGAATACTGCAAGCAGTTGTAAGGCACTGGTATTTGTGTATCTAGACACAGCTAAACATAGAAAAGATACATGCAGTGGCTCATGCCTGTAATCGCAGCACTTTGGGAGGCCCAGGTGGGCGAATCACCTGAGCTCAGGAGTTTGAGACCATCCTGGTCAACATGGTGAAAACCCAACTCTACTAAAAACACAAAATTAGCTAGGCATGGTAGTGGGTGCCTGTCATTCCAGCTACTCGGGAGGCTGTGGCAGGAGAATCACTTGAACTTGGAAGGCAGAGGTTGCAGTGAGCCGAGATTGCACAAATGCATTCTAGCCTGAGTGACAAGAGTGAAACTCCATTTAAAATAAAAAAAAAAATCATAATTTTTTATGTTTTTTTTTTTTTTTTTGAGACAGAGTTTTGCTCTTGTTACTCAGGCTGGAGTGCAATGGCACGATCTCGGCTCACCGCAACCTCCGCCTCCTGGGTTCAGGCAATTCTCCTGCCTCAGCCTCCCGAGTAGCTGGGATTACAGGCATGCGCCACCATGCCCAGCTAATTTTTTGTATTTTTAGTAGAGACGGGGTTTCACCATGTTGACCAGGATGGTCTCGATCTCTTGACTTTGTGATCCACCCGCCTTGGCCTCCCAAAGTGCTGGGATTACAGGCTTGAGCCACCACTCCCGGCCAACCAAAGTATTATACAGCAGGTAACTGTGTGTTGATTCTGTGTTCTGAAACTTTGCTGAATCAGTTTATTGGGTCTAACCGTTGTTTTGTGGGTTTTAAAGAATTTTCTTTATACAAGAGCCTCTGTGTGAGTAGAGGTGGTTTTAATTCTTCCTTTGCAATCTGTATGCCTTTAATTTTTCTTGCCTAATTGCTGTAACTAGAACCTCCAGTGCAGTGTTGCACAGAATAGTGAGCATGGACATTATTGCTTTTCTAATGTATTTTAGGGTATATATTCTTCTACTATCTGGGTATATAGATATTTCTTATCATAACTCAGCTCAATCTGTATATACAATCTTAATATTGTGCTTTTTATAAGCCTTTACATTATAATGAAACAAATCAAAATTCATTTTATAACTGAGGATGAACTGGACCAAGGATTACCTCCACTATAGCTTATGGTTTTTCACATGAAATACTCACTTCAAAAATGACCTAGTGACAGTCCTTCGACAGGTCCTTTTCTATGCAGCTTTACTGTAACATGTCCTGAAACAGCACCACCGGTTTTTGGCTCCATTAATGCAGTTGTCCGTACTGGCAAACTAGCAGGGATATTTTAATTCATTTATTTATCACATATGTATTGAGTGCTTATCAAATACCAGGCATAATTTATATTCTGGGGAAATAACAGTTAATAAGAAACTTAGAGTCTCATTGCCAGAGGCTGACACATTAAGAAATTGACCAATGTAAGATTTTTAGACTATCTCCTCACCACTACCTTTCTAGAATTTGTATTTTAAAATACATGTAGCAATGGACCAGCTGTGTGGAATGGCTCATGCCAGTAATCCCAGCACTTTGGGAGGCCAAGGCAAGTGGATCGCTTGAGCTCAGGAGTTTCAGACCAGCCTGGGCGACATGGTGAAGCCCCATCTCTACGAAAAATACAAAAATTAACTGGGTGTGGTCGTGTACACCTGTGATTCCAGCTTCTTGTTGGGGGTGCTGAGGAAGGAGGATTGCTTGATCCTGGAAAGTCGAAGCTGCAGTCAGCTGTGTTGCGCCACTGCACTTCAGCCTGGGTGACAGAGCAAGACCCTGCCTCAAAAAAAAGGTGAGAAGCCATTTCATGCAAAGAAGAGCTAAAAGGAATGAAAAGCTGATTGAATGTTTAGCCAGAAATCTTGGGATACAGGAGAAGAGGAGACTTGATTGATTTTGTTATAAACATTTGTCCTATAGACATGGTAATGTGGATTAGCATTCAAAGTGGTGGCCAGTACGGGGGTTGGAGTAATAGAGATTTGGGTCTCTTTATCCCAGGAGGTTTCCAATGGGTCAGTTTCTACTGATCTTTTAGAGAGACCATGCTATGCTGTCTTTTATTGTTTTTCTTTTTAATTTTTGTCACAGACCCTGTTGATCGTCATTCCACTCATTCTTTACCCTCCTGGCATTCTTATATCATCTGTGGCCCTGTCCTCATCATTTTACAAGAGGTTTTTCTAGCTATTTGGGTTGTCCAGAGCAAATTAGTAATATTATAAAACTGATACAAGCTTCTATGGAGTTGACTAGATTTATTTTAGGTACAGAACACTTTCCTCAAATACATTTACACAGCATCCTACCTCTCTTCTCCCTTCTGTATATAGAAATGAAGAGAGAATCTTAGCCCAGATACCTATCCTCTTGGCTTTTTTTCATTTTCTTGGATGACGCCTGATGAGCTCTTCAGAACCATGGCTCACAGTTGGAAAATCACAGACTCTGATATACTTTGGTGATCTGTATTCCTCATAATCATGTTGCTCAACTTCTGGTCCCCCTGACAGTCCTGCCCAACTCTTTCAGTCCCAGTCATCATGTATATAATGACACACGTGTATAACAGAGCTACTGCTTTTCCTCATGGAGTCTCCTGCTGGGGGTAAGAGTTTGTGGCAAGGGAGTTCTACATTTGATGGACCCCTGGTTACATGCCATTAGAACTGACAGTGTGCCCTGTTTTTAAGTTTTAAGAAAGTGCATGTCAAATCCTTCATTTTCTGAGAACAAAAGCTGGGAACAACTTTTTGAATGGAAAAATCACTGGGCATTTTGAAAGACAGTTAGAGCGCATTTGGGTAACTTATAAATGGTGGGTTGGTCATCTGCGTGTGTTGTGTACACAATTCCAGGGACTAGTTAGGAAGTTGTTTCCTCTGAATAGGGACTTGCTCGGTGGGAATTGCTTTCTAAAAGGCCAGATTTGTTAAATAGATTTGTACTCTGTATTTGGGAAGCCAGAATTGTCCAGGAAACTATACTGTTCTAAGCTGACATATTTTGAAATTATGTGAAAGCATTTACTATGGAGTTGCTCTTAATTAAATTTGATAGATGAATCATTGATCTTGGAGAGGATGATTTGTCATAAGCTTGTCTTGGTGGCAGTTAGTATGAGGTACTAAGGGCTTTTATTTAAGCTGTGTGCCATCTCACTTATTTGCGTTTTTCTGCAAAAGTCCCGCATACTTTCATAAATGCCAAAAGCGATGTCTTAGAATTACATATCTGAATACCTTCACATCGTGCTAGTAGGCCTCTTAAATCAGACTATTCCTCTCTGAAATCGAAGCACTCTGGGTTTACCTCTGTCAGAATCCCTGTGACTGTGTTGCCACTGCTTGTTCACCTGTGTGTCTTTCCCACTGGATCAAGTACTCCAGAGCACAGGTTTTTGTTTGTTTCATACATGCTTCTAAAAAGACTAGACCCACAGGAGGTGTTTGCTGATTAGATGGGTATCCCAGTCTCCTCTGTTCTTCCTCTAAAGTCTCCTTCGGTATTCAGCCGTTATTTTCCATTTCTCTGCTGCCATCTCAGGCCTCTTCCATCTTGGATAGGTGATTCTACTGCATGCTTGATGGCTACCCCAGTGCCACTCTTCTCCTTAGCCCACAGAGCTCACTTTACAGCCCTCAACCCCTGTGTTCAGAACTTCTCATTACAGCTGGTAACATCCACAGGTGGTCACCAACAGCTCAGTACTGTGGTGGTTCACACACGCAGGGTGTTCAAGGCTGGGCCTCCAGGTTATCTGTCCTTCTGGACTTTTTTCTTTTTTGAGATGCAGTTTCGCTCTTGTTACCCAGGCTGGAGTGCAATGGCGCGATCTCGGCTCACCGCAACCTCCGCCTCCTGGGTTCAGGCAATTCTCCTGCCTCAGCCTCCCGAGTAGCTGTGATTACAGGCATGCGCCACCGTGCCCAGCTAATTTTTTGTATTTTTTTAGTAGAGACGGGGTTTCACCATGTTAACCAGGATGGTCTCGATCTCTTGACGTTGTGATCCACCCGCCTCAGCCTCCCAAAGTGCTGGGATTACAGGCTTGAGCCACCGCGCCCGGCCGACTTTTTTCTTTTAATTATCATTGTAAAGGTTATATAACCTTGGAGAAGCAAAGAATAATGATGAAAAAATCATTTGCTGAACACCATGCACTGTCTTCTGACCAAACCACTCCTCTACTTATGGTCTTATTAATAAATGAGGCCCTTTGTCACCTGTGTACTGGTGAGGCTCCAGATGGTCCTTGTTTCTGTGTGCCCTTCCCTGTGCTTCTCCATCTGGGGACCTGCAGCCTCCTCCCTGGGGCCTACCAGTGCAAAAGTCCTGTCCTCTGGAAATCTTTCCTGGATCATTCTAGGCAAGTAACTTCTCCTACTATGATGTCCTTTAAAAATACCTGTAAAATAAGAGTCCTCATTTAGTAATTCAAAACTCTTCTCATTCCAAAAAAGGAATCAAAATAGCTTACAGGAATATGTAAGAGTCATTAAGAATTCCATGGGGACAAAAAAATAGGTCCTGAGTGTTAGGTTATGAAACAGGGCCAGAAATGAGATTAATGTAAAAATATGTGTCATAAAGTTTGAGAAGCTTTTTATGAGTTGAAATAGTTACCTTGTCATATTCTCTCTTTTCTTAAAAGGCAGAGCAGGGTGGGGCCAGATCTTTCTCTGTCATCCTGGCTATGGCACAATCACAGCTGAGTGTATGTAGCCTCTACCTCCCAGGTTTAAGCAATCCTCCCACCTCAGCCTCCCAAGGAGTTGAGGCTACAGGTGCGTGCCAGCATACCTGGCTAATTTTTTGTTTTGTTTTTTCGTAGAGACAAGGTCTTATCATGTTGTTCATGCTGATCTTGAACTCCTGGCCTCAAGCAGTCCTATCACCTTGGCCTGGTGAAGTGTCAGATTACAGGTGTACGGCATTCTTAGATGTATGCTTGTAGTCTTTGCTTACAAGCTTTTGGTAATTAAAATGGCAGAAGGCAATGGAAAATCCATGATGTACTTAGGACATTTACAGTCACCACTTTCTTCTTGACTCTGCTGAACTGATTTACGAGTTTTACATTTTTTCTCCTATGCTGTTTCTTTATCCCCCTTTGAAACCTATCTGTATGGTTACTAAATCGATAATTATGTTACTGCAATCAAATGCTGTAGGTGGCAGAATACTGATTCAGTAATTGGGTTAAAGTTAGTGTCATTTGGCCGGGCACAGTGGTTCACGCCTGTGATCCCAGCACTTTGGGAGGCCGAGGCGGGTGGATCACAAGGTCAAGAGGTCGAGACCATCCTGGTCAACATGGTGAAACCCCATCTCTACTAAAAATACAAAAAATTAGCTGGGCATGGTGGCACATGCCTATAATCCCAGCTACTCAGGAGGCTGAGGCAGGAGAATTGCCTGAACCCAGGAGGAGGAGGTTGTGGTGAGCCGGGGTCGCGCCATTGCACTCCAGCCTGGGTAACAAGAGCGAAACTCCGTCTCAAAAAAAAAAAAGAAGAAAAAGTTAGTGTCATTCACTGAATATAAAGGCACATTGGTATACCAGCAAGGTGAAATGAATATTAAGGTTATAAGGTTATCTGAGCGTATGATGTGTCAACCCTCAGGGAATTGAGTCTGATGGGGAATGTAGCAAAAGTTATATAAACAAACAAATGCATTACATGGTTGGAAATTGTGTCAAGTCATGTGGACGAACGTTTGATAGAATTGATCTATCTGCCTAGAAGTAAGGCTGTGGCATTCTTTTCAAGATTGCATTTAAGGTGAATCAAGAAAAGTGGAAAGATGCAAGTTTTTTGCTTGTTGTGGTAGGATTTTGTCCCCGGTGGAGGAACAGTTAACACGGAGACTTCAGGGCTGGCAAAGGTTTGATGTGCCTAGAAAGGTGGAGAATGTCCACGTAACTGGAATTGTATTTTACCTTTTTTTCTTTGGAAAAGTTGAAATTCTCTTTAAAAGCATGAAGTTTATTTATCTTTCAATAATCTCATCTCTTTTTGATTTGAAAAACCAGGGGTATCTACACAAGGCTACATTGTGGTTCAAGTTTTCCACTTGCCACTACTACTAAACTCTAAGGGGAGTGATCTTCGAATTTGATTCCTGACAGATTTAAAATGCCCCTAGCAAGAAAAGCCCGGGGGAAACACTTGGTTAAAGCTAAGGAAAGTGGGATGCTTCAGGTTTAATCACAGTACCCGTCCTTCTGCCCAGAGCTGCTTACAGATCTGTCCTGCGTGTGATTTCAGTAAATAATCTAGACATGTGGTGTTTGCTTTCATCGTCGGCTGTAGTAAAATGTCATTTATTTCACTGTGCCAATTTGAAAATCATGCTCTTTTATGAAAATACAAGTAGATTAGGTGTAGGGTAAGGTTTTTGCTGTCTTTTCACTCAATTTGTAAATTTCATAGATCGTATAACAGGGTAAATTGTGACAGTTTGCTCAGCAGCAGATACTGGGCAAAATTATTCTGAATGCTGGCTGCAGATCTCTATTCTGCTGTTTGTTTCAAAAAACCACCTGTGTGGATTTCTTTTTTACTACTGTAAAATATTTGGAAAATATGCTAAAGATTAAAGAGGCAAAAATGATAATCCATACTTCTGCCACCAAGAGCTAGCCACTGTTGGTGTTGATTTTTTACATTTCTTTTTCTGTATGTAAATATGCGCACTAATTCACATGAGGACTCCTGTGTGTGCAGCCTTGCTATCTTGCTTCGTTGTTATCCTCTCACATTTAATCCCAATATGTCTACACCAATTGCAGTAAAGGCCAGGTGTTAAAGATCAAACTATCCATTTTATCAGTGGTAATGCTATGTTGGACAATGCAATTTAGATCCACCAATACAGTGAGCATTTATAGAACTTTTTCCTTTCCTTTCCTTTCCCTTTCCCTTTCCCTTTCCTTTCCCCTTTCCTTTTTCCTTTCCTTTTTCCTTTCCTTTTTCCTTTCCTTTTTCCTTTCCTTTTTCCTTTCCTTTTTCCTTTCCTTTCCTTTTTCCTTTCCTCTTTCCTTTCCTTTCCTTTCCTTTCCTTTCCTTTCCTTTCCTTTCCTTTCCTTTCCTTTCCTTTCCTTTCCTTTCCTTTCCTTTCCTTTCCTTTCCTTTCCTTTCCTTTCCTTTCCTTTCCTTTCCTTTCCTTTTGTTTTTTCTTTTCTTTTTTCCCCTTCCCTTCCCTCCCCTCCCCTCCCCTCCCCCTTTTTCCTCTCTCTTTCCTTTTTTCCTTCCTTCCTTCCTTTTTCTCATTCTCCCCCCCTTCCCCTCCCCTTCTCTCTTCTTTCTTTTCACAGAGTGTTGCTCTGTCACCCAGACTGCAGTGCAGTGGCACTCTCATAGCTTCCTAGGGCCTTGAACTCCTGGACTCAACCGATGTTCCACTTTAGCCTGAATAGCTGGGACTATAGGCCTTTGTCACCACATCTTTTTACCACCTTTTTTTGCTGAGTCAATTTATACAGAGCTGGGGAATGTGGGGTAGATTCTTACTGAGCCAACTACATTGATAGTCATTTCTGACACTGATGGTGGATTCAGAGTGGACCACAGGTAGATGGAAAACACCACCTGCACACACAGGAAGAGAGGGAAATGCACTGACCCGGGACAACTTGAGCCCCACCCTACAGTGACATGTCATGTACTACTTGGAGAAAGAGAGGAGAACCTATCATGGAAAAGTTATCCCACAATTTAGAGAACCTGGATAACTTCACTATTCCTGCTAGATCATTTCTTCCCATTTCAAATCAGAAGAACCATCTTTCTTCTGAGGAAGAAAAGTGGGTAAGTGGATTCAGATGAAGAAATTATAACCCTCCTCTTACAGGCCATGGAGGATAAAACTATTACTTTTTATGGCTACTTGAGGAGACACACAAAAAGAAACCTTTCTGCATTGAGTTTTCAAGTCTCAATGCCTACCTAGTAGTTCATTTACTTATCTATACTTGTATATCCCTTTTTATGTAGAGTGTATTTTTGTTTTATTGAATATTTTGGTTTGAGATCATGAGGAAATCATTTTAATGATCAGTGACTAGGAGTCAGTAGGACTCCTATGTTCAAGCATATTGATGTCTGATGTCGGATGGTCTGTAACTTGTCCTGTATGCCTTCCCTGCCCTTCCCCTTGCCACCTCCATTGCTGTTAGGATCTATAGAAGTCAAAGGTGAAGAGATAGAAAGCTTGAATCAGAAAGATGGGGAGTTGACAGGTAGGGCTGTTTGACGCGAGGCTTGTTGCTTGGTATATTTTTTCATGACTCTCAAACTATTTTGAACTATGCTAACTAGCCTTTCCATTTTCTGTTTCTTTTCAAATTCATGTTTTATAGATAATCTTCTTTCAAACAGAAGTGTTTTATTTTGTGCTTAATTGGGTGTAAACAATTGATTACATGCTTGCTTCATAGAACAGCATCCTGGAATTTTTCTGCTGTTGGAGAATTGATCAGAAGAGGACTGGACTTTTTTTTTTTTTTTAAGTAAAGCTTTGATTAGGGACAAAGTCAAACAGTGCAGTGTTCATGGACGATCGAGCACGTGAGCGAAGCATCTTGTATGCGCCACTAATAGGAAACACCTCTTATTTTTCTGATTGTTTTCTACTTAAGCATGTTCTCTGAAAACTATTTTTAAAGTATAAATAACCATAGCATCTTGTTTTATTTTTAATGCCATCATCGGACACTCATCTCAGCCTAGTAAGACAATTTCAGTCTTTGGTGAGAAGAAGAAAAGTTGAAAAAACAATTTATAGGACAATGCTCTGCTGTGATTTCTATGCCCCTGGCAATCATTTGTTTGCCCTAACAAAGAGCCATTAAGCCAGTTTTAACCAGAACTCTAGACATAGTGAAAAACACATGCTAACTGTAAAGAGTCCAGCAGAACTTTGAAGATTTTCTCACTTAGAGATTTCCCAGTGCACTGTTGACAAACATGTCTCATCTTGAAGTGTATTCAGATTTCTTTCGGCTAGGAAACAAAACAAAAACAAACCAAATACACACACACACACACACACACACACAAAAAAAAAAAAAAAAAAACAAATAACACCCCCCCCACAAAACCAGATACACAAACACACATACACAAAACCAAATACACACACACACGCAGAAAAACCAAATATACACACACAAAACAAAAAACAAACCAAATGCACACACACACACACAAAACCAAGTACACACACACACACACATAACCAAATACACACACAGACACACACAAAACCAAATACATACACACACAAAACCAAATGCACATACACACACACAAAAACAAACCAAATACATACACACACCCACAAAACAAAAAACAAACCAAACACACACACACACACACACACACACACACCCAGAAAGGAAGTTCCTTTACTGATTCGTGAAATAATTCCGGGAACTTTTCATGTGAGCCGCTGTTTAACCTTCTGATTGCTGTGGTAGTTTTGGACAGTAATCACATTATGTGGTTTAGTCAAACCACAAATTCTATGCCATATATTATCAGACTTGATTATGGATGATGGCTTTCAGTAAGTGAAAAAAAAAAAAGGTTGATGGTTAAATCATCCATATTTATTTAGGGCAAAAATGAAGACCTCAGAGTAATCTTTGCATATATTCTTTACTCTTAAACAAAAATTAATACACCACTCATCTATATTGCTGAGATCACATTCCTGGAAATGCAAAGATATTAGAGGAACATCACTTAAAATCTAATTTTTCATAGTGACAAAATAGATTCAATCAGAGAGTTCTGGAAAATACCCAAATGGATTAAAGTATGAGCAAGTAAAAAACAAAAAACAAAAACAACAACAAAAATAGAGCCGAAGAAGTCAAAGATAGAGAAGGCACTAAAACAGGTATTACGTGATCGTGAATTATTCATGCCTTTTTCTACACTGTGAAGAGGTTTTGGAGTACCTCTGAATCATTTTATAATTTCAAACTTAGAGAAAAGTTGAAAGAATAGCACAAAAACCATCTGTATACTTTTGGTCTAGATTAAATATTTTTTTTGTTTTTTAGACAGAGTGTTGCTCTGTCACCCAGGCTGGAGTGCAGTGGCAGGATCTCGGCTCACTGCAACCTCCACCTCCCAGGTTCAAAGGATTCTCCTGTCTCAGCCTCCTGAGTAGCTGGGATTTCAGTTGTGTGCCACCATGACTACCTAATTTTTGTATTTTTAGTAAATATGGGGTTTCACTATTTTGGTCAGGCTGGTCTCGAATTCCTGAATTGTGATCTGCCCGCTTCAGCCTCCCAAAGTGCCGGGATTATAGGTGTGAGCCACCATGCCTATAATTTTTCAGTCTTTCTCTCTCTGTGTATGTATGTGTGTCTCTGTGTGTGTGTGTGTGTGTCTATGTGTGTGTATTTATTAGTGAAGTTTTAGACATATTATGGCCCTTTACTTTTATTTTTCTCTTTCTGTTCTAGGAAAAAGAGTATTTTCTTACGTAACAAAAGTGTAATTATCTAAATTGGGAAGTTCAGTGTTGGTAGGATTTTCTTTCAATCCTCATACTAAGTTTCAATCCTAGGCTTTGCCCCTGTGTTCCCATGATGTCCTTTATAGGAGGTTTCTCCCCAAGCCAGGATCATGCATTGAATTTTGTGGTCATATCCTTTTAGTCTCGCTGAATCTGGAACCGTTCCTGAGTCTGTCTTTGGATCTTACGAAATTGACATTTTGAAGAGTATATGGCAGTTATTTTGCAGAATGTTCCTCACATTAGGTTTCCCTAATACGTCTTTGTGATTTGATTTGGGTCACGCAGAAATAATGATAGGTGATGTCGTGTTTCTCTCGGTGCATATCAGGAGGCAGTGCATGCCAGTTTGTAAAATTTCTCAACTGTAAAGCTGTATTTTCCCAAATTAAAATGATTTGTAAGATGATATTTTGAATCTGTGTGAATATCCTATTTTTCCTCAAACCCTTAAACATTAACTTGAACATCCTTTAATAATTGCTGCTATTACTGTGATGGTTGCCAAGTAGTGGTTTTCTAACTCTATGATTTCTGTATATTTATTTCTTACCTTTGTTGTCATTCTACTGGAAGGAAGCACTTTATTTCCTCCCAATTATCTATTTATTTATTCATTGCCTTTCATCATTAGGGCTCGTGTATTCTTGCCTTATTCAGTGGGTTATAATCTATTACTGTTGTTATTTTGCTGTTCAAATTGATTGTCCCAGATTCGGCGAGTGAGCTCTCTTCAGGCTGATCCCTGTGTTATAGATCCATGACTCTAACTTGTCCATGTCTAACTTGATTAGGAAAGTTAAATTTTGACATGATAATGACAGGTTTATATACTCTGTGATGTGAAAACTTACCCGTTAAAGTGTTGCCATGTTCTCTCTGTCAGTATTTTTACGTTACCCATATGAAAAGCTGTTATCACTTCTGGTTTGCATGCTTGAGTTGTTAGCTGGTTTGAACATTATAGTCTACTTAAAGCTAATTTATATTGTCTTAAAATGGAATCTTCCTATAGGTAGATGGTTTTTAAGGAGGGATGGCATCGTGCTCTACCCCAGAAATCAATCATGTCTTCTTCAACTATTTCCGTAATAAACTGCAGATGGGATTTAGTGTGTATTTTCTTCTGGTTATTTTAATATTTAGCTTGTTTCCCTTATCAGTTCTGCAGAAGGCAAATATTCATAATCTAGATTTAACTAAAAACACTGATTTATAATACAGACATACCTGCAAACAAGAATGTCAGAGAAACGGATGATGCGGGGGGATTCTCTCTGAAACACATGGAATTATTTTAGCAAGTATTTTGTTAAGGGGCCGCCAAATCATGAGATTTTTGCACATAACTATTCTCATACTTTTTGTACAAAGATATTTTAAGTTTTTCCCACTTAAGCTTTTCTGCAGGGTATATGGGGACAGCTGTTGCATTCTTTTTAGTAACAGAGTGTGATTCATTTTGCAGTCTGAAGGTCAGATTTGAAATTCAATTATTATCCTTGAGGTATTTATTAGATGGAAAAATCATCCATAGCTTGGTGTTTAAGGTTAACTGAATGACCAGGTTTAACTAAGGGAACAATTTAACAAAGGATGTTGTCATTCATTCTTTGATTCTTCTTGTCTCCCTTTGCTGTGAATGTCTTAGTCTGTTTGATTAACCAGGCACAGCATTTTACTGTGCAAGGCAATGGGCAGTAGAAGTATTTATGGGTTTGGGGTGGGGTGGAGTGGGGCGTGGTGGAGGGGGCATGGTTTTTGTTATTTGTTGATTTTTTTTCAGGGTCAGGTTTTTTTGATTTTCTTTTCAGGTCCTAACTCAATAACTCTATAGTCTTTGAGCAGAGATGCCTGAAGCTTTGCCAACAACAAACATTTCTTGAAGCAGCTATTTTTATATTAATATTAATATTTTAACAGCCATTTTACTAATTTCTATCAATTTTTTTTCTAAACATGAAGTGATTTGAAATTATTTCCACCTCCAACTGCTGCTTTTGAGAAAGAGTTTTCAGTATAAAAATCGACTTTTAAAAAAGGTCTAAAGCCAACCTGAGCCCTACACCAGCCCTCAGTTTTGAAAATTGTCTCCTTGTCTTTTGAGAGCACGAGTCCTTTCCACCTGCCATTCAGTTTTTGAAAGGAGACATTGCTTATATAAGTGTGAGAGAATACGAAACATTCTACAAGTAGTGTTTTTAATTGTTACTTTACATTTGTATGAAAAGATGGCTTTGTTTTTTAATTAGTAAATACTTTTGCCAACTTTGATGAGTTTAGTACTATATTGATTCTTGAAAATTTGATGTTTTTACAGATAGCAGCTTTTTTTCCCAGAGGTCCATGTTTAAAAATGGTTAAACTTACTCTTGGTGACCTTTCTCATGCTCCAGCCCACCCTGCATTTGATCCCAGCTGGCTTTGCTGTATCCCTCGAAAGACCAATTTTCTGAATCCCCTGGAAGACAATGTGGAGATTTGCTATGTGCAAACCATGTAATTTTAGTCTGTTCATGGAAACATAGCTCTATAGTTTTAAAAGCATTATTTTATTCATAGCCATTTTTTTGGTGAATTAACCTGACAATAACCTAATGATGGTTAATGGAGACAGAATTCAAAGAATGAACTTTAAGATCAAGAATGTTCTTGCAGATGCTAACCCTCTGGAAAGCACATGAACTAACTAAGAGCAGTGGAGATCATCAGAGGCTACTTTTAGACTAGAAAAGGCATTTTAATCTAAAGAGAGGCAGAGTGTTTTGTAAGCCATTATACACAAAGCACTTCCTGAAATATTTGGATCCTCTATCATGGGGAGACTCAGTTTCTTACTTTAATGAAGATGGTCTGTGTAAGATGTTCACCACTTATGTGTTGTTCCTGTAGAAATTAGCGTTTTGCGAATAGTATTTATGTGATTTCACCATTTTTTCTTTTTTTCTTCAGTAAATTAATAGAAACTGATACTCATTTTCAGTGTAAATACATTTAGCTAATCTTTAGAATAATTTTATAGCTGCCTTTTTGAAAAGAGTGCAGATTTACTAACTGCTAATGTGCGAGGCACTGGAGTATTTTGAAGAAAGTTTTCATTCAATCTTCATAATGCCTCTGTGAAGCAGTTAATATTGTTATCTCCATTTTACGGGTGGGATAGCATATATCAGACAGAGGTGTTATAGAACATTGTCCAATCCATTCAACTAGTTCAAGTAGTAGAAACCAGGTTTCCAGCCCATACCATGTGATTTTTTCTTCTTCTTCTTTTTTTCTTTTGAGACAGAGTCTTGCTCTGTTGCCCAGGTGGGAGTGCAGTGGCACTATTATGGCTCACTGTTGCCCCAGCATCCTGAGCTTAAGTGATTTTCCTGTTTAAGTGTCCTGTATAGCTGGGAGCAGAGGTGTATACCACCATGCCCAGCTAACCTTTTGATTTTTTTTAGGGTTAGGGTCTCACTTTCTTGCCCAGGTTCATCTTGAACTCCTTGGCTCAAGTGATCCTCCCACCTCAGCCTCCCAAAGTGCTGGAATTACAGGCATGAGCCAGCGTGTGTTTTCAGTGCTAAAATAGGCACCTGGGCCAGGTGATGTGACTCACGCCTGTAATCCTCTCACTTTGGGAGGCCGAGGAGGGCAGATCACCTGAGGTCAGGAGTTAAAGACCAGCCTGACCAACATGGAGAAACCGTGTCTCTACTAAAAATACAAAATTAGCTGGGCATGGTGGCTCATGCCTGTAATCCCAGCTACTTGGGAGATTGAGACAGGAGAATCACTTGAACCCGGGAGGTGGAGGTTGTGGTGAGCTGAGACTGCACCACTACACTCTAGCCTGACAACAAGAGCAAAACTCCATCTCAAAAAAAAAAAAAAAAATAAGGCACTTGGGTCCCTCTAACTGATTATTGATATGTATGTGTATTAATGAATGAAATAAAAATTGGGGCTCACTTTGTTCAGTTTTTAATAAGACCATCTTAAGGGTTTAGTCTGGTTAATAACTAAAGAGTAGATATAATACAGCATAAGAATCAAACTCAATTCAAAACCTTCATTCCCAGTTTCTAATGCAGGGATGTAACAGATGTTCTTACATTTAGACTGTTATCTTGATAGGTGGCACATCATTATCATCGACTGCTGATGAGGTGCAGATGAATGCTGCTGGGAGCCATGTGTGATAGCGGAGGAAGTTCTAATTGGAGGGCTCTGAGTACAGAAAATTTAGGAACTTATCAGTGTTTTAGGATGTAGCATATTTTGGGAAAGCGAGTGTGTCTGCAAGCTGCTGAAAGATGTCCTGGTAGACTTGTTGGAGAATTAGGAACTGCAGGATGCAGGTTGGTGAAATCCCTTTGCTGATAAGTATAGAAATAGCCACTATTAAATGAGCACCAGGTATTGTTCAAATAACTTAATTCTCATAAGAACCCCATAAGGTTTCCTCAACCGTAGCATTCAGGTAAAACTAGGGTGTATCACAGGATACTGATATGGACACAGTCCAGGGATCTTTTTCAGATTTCCTGATTTTAATTTATACTTATTATGTGCGTTAGGTAGGTGTGTGCATGTGTATATAAATTCTATATAATTTTATCACTTGCGTAGGTTCATGTATTCACTATCCCAGTCAAGATACTGAACAGTTCTAGCACCATAAGCATCCCTCATGTTTCCCTTTTATAACCACAGCCACCTCCTCCTCCTCCCATCTCTAACTCCTAGAAACCTTTAATCTGTCTCCATTTGTAAAGCTTTTGTCACTTCAAAAATTATATATAAATGAATCATACAATATGTCATCTTTGGGGATTGGTTTTCTTTCACTCAGAATAATTCCTGGAAATTCATCTATGTTGTGTGCTGAGTAGTATTCCAAGGTGTAGATGTACCACAGTTTAACCTTTTACTTGTTGAAGGATATCTGGACTGATTCCAGTTTTTGGCTATTACAGATAAAGCACCTGAGAACAGGAGCTTTGTCTATGAACCTACCTTTCTATTTCTCTGGGATTAATATCCAAGAGTGCAATTGCTGGGTTGTATGGTAGTTACGTGTAAAGTTTTATAAGAAATTGGCAAATGGTTTTCTGGAGCGGCTGTACAATTTTGCATTCCTGCGGCAACCCATCTCTGCAGCCTTGCCACGTTTTGGTATTACCATTTGATATTGATACCAATTTTTGATTTTTTTACTTTTGCCTTTTGGATCATCAATGTAGTGATATCCCATTGTAGTTTGAATCTGCATTTACCTGGTGGGTAATTATGTTGAACAACTTTTCACGTGTTTATTTGCCATCTGTATATCCTCTTTGGTGAGCTATTCACGTCTTCTGCCAATTCCCTTTTCTGATTGTATTTTTTTTCCTTCTTACTATTACAATTTGAGAATGCTTTATATATTCTTAATACTAGTCCTTTGTTGGATTTGTGGTGTGCAAGTATTTTTCCCAGTCTGTAACTTGTGTTTGTCCTTGTGATATTGTCTGTATGAGCTGTCTCAGGGGAAAAGGTTTTAGTTTTTATTAGGCTCAATGTATGAAATTTTCCTTTTATGGATCATGCTCTGAGAGTTCAGGTCTAAGGACTCTTTGCTTTGCCCTACATCCCAAAGATTCTCTCCTATGTGTTTCTGAAAGTTTTATAGTTTTACAATTGAAATTTAAACAGATAATCCCTTTAGAGTTAATTTTTATATGAGGTGTAAGGTTTAGGCTGATGTTCTCTTATTTTGCCTAAGGTTTTCTAGTTACTTCATCACCATCTGTTGAAAAGGGGGTTCTTCCATTATTTAAAAATTTTTAAAATGAGTCTATTTGTGTGAGTCTATTTCTGGATTCTCGCTTCTGTTCCATTGATTTATATGCCTATCTCTCCACCAGTATCACACTGTGTTCATTATGATAGCTGTATAGTAAGTCAGTATTTGGTAGATTCTTTTCTCTTGATTCTTCTGTCAAGATTTTTGTAGCCATTCTAGGCCCTGTGCTATTCTATATAAGTTTTATAATCTTGTTGATGTCTACAAAAACTTTGCTGGGATTTTAATAGGAATTATATTAATGGTATAGAACAGTTTGTGGAGAACTGGCATTTTTATTACTTTGAGTCATACAGTCTGGGAACACAGTGTATCTCTCCATTTATTTAGGTCTTTGATTTCTTTTGACATCACCTTGTAATTTTTAGCGTGTAGATACTGTACATGTTTTGTTTATACCTATGTGTCTTCTCTAGGGTACAGTTATAAGTGATATTTTTATTCCATTTGTTCCTTTTTTAGTATATAGAAATGTGATTGATTTTTTAGGTTGATCTTTTATTCTGTAACCCTACTGAACTCACTAGTTTTAGGAGGTTTTTTTAATGGAATTCTTGGAATTTTCCATATAGATAAGCATGTCATCTGCAAACAGAGATAGTTTTATTTCTTTTTTTTTTTTCCTTCTGTATGCCTTTACTTCTTTTCATGCCTTATTTTAGTGGCTAGAACTTTCAGTGCTGTGTTGAATAAGAGTGGTGATGGCACAGTCTTAGAAAGAACACATTCGGTCTTTCATCAATAATTATGCTACCTATACTTATGCTATACCTTCTGTAGGTGCTTCTTATGATTCTTAGGTGATTCCTCTCTGTTTCTAAGTTGCTGAGAGTTTTTGTCAAGAATGAATGTTGGGGCCAGGCGCAGTGGCTTATGCCTATAATCCTAGCACTTTGGGAGGCCGAGGCGGGTGGATCACGAGGTCAAGAGATCGAGACCATCCTGGTCAACATGGTGAAACCCTGTCTCTACTAAAAATACAAAAATTAGCTAGGCATGGTGGCACAGCCTGTAGTTCCAGCTACTTAGGGGGGTAAGGCAGGAGAATTGCTTGAACCCAGGAGGCGGAGGTTGCAGTGAGCTGAGATCGTGCCATTGCACTCAAGTCTGGGTAACGAGAGTGAAACTCCACCTCAAAAAAAAAAAAAACGAATGAATGTTGGATTTTGTCAGATGCTTTTTCTATGTCCATTGATATGATCATAATGATATTTTTTATTTACCTTGTTAATATGGAGGATTATATGGTCTACTTTTTTTTTAAAATAGAGGCAAGGTCTCACTATATTGCCCAGGCTGGTCTCAAACTCTGGGGCTCAATAAATCCTCCCGCCTCAGCCTTCCAAAGTGCTGGGATTACAGGTGTGAGCCACCACGCCTGGCTGTATGCATCTTTTTAAGCATTGCACAGAGGTGCTCTGGCCTCGTTGTTTGCCCTTATGCTGCTGCTTTTTTCTTTGCTTTCCTCTTGTTCTAACTTTATCGTTGTTTCTCTTGTTGTATCTCTAGAGGTTATGCTTTATAGACAATTCAGGCAAGGAAAGTTGAAGCAGGTTCTGTTAGATGATACATCAGAATCGTCTGAGCTCATATTTAAACCTAGCTTTTCTGGTTTGGTGGTTGAAATGGGCATGATAGGTTACATTGCATTGTTTTCCTCAGTCATTACCTCTTTTCATTGTATGATTTTGGAATGGAGTCTCTTTTCTTTTTTTTGAGGCAGAGTCTTGCTCTGTATCCGGGTGCCTGGCTGGAGTACGGTGGCGTGATCTCGGCTCACTGCAACCTCCGCCTCCTGGGTTCAAGCAATTCTCCGGCCTCAGCCTCCCAAGTAGCTGGGACTACAGGCATGCGCTACCATGCCCAGCTAATTTTTGTGTTTTTTAGTAGAGACGGGGTTTCACCATGTTGGCCAGGATGGTCTCGATCTCTTGACCTCATGATCCGTCTGCCTTGGCCTTCCAAGGCAGGGAACTTACAGAGAAGACTCTGTAAGTCCCTCTGTGCTGGGAAGAACACAGAACCAAAAGAGAAATTCAAAAAGAAACAAAATGATTCTGTTGACTCTGGGGTAAGATTAATCTGACTTGAACCTTGGTTCTGGGAATAAGTAATATTGTGTCCCTGGACAACTTGCTCAAACCCTTGTTATTTATTTGTCTGTTTGTTTGGGGACAGGGTTTTGCTTTGTCGCCCAAGCTGGAGTGTGGTGGTACCGTCGTGGCTCACTGCAGCCTTGACTTCTTAGGCTCAAGTGATCCTCCCAGCTCAGCCTCCCAAGTCGCTGGGACTATAGACACATTCCACCGTGCCTGGCTGACTTTTACCTTATTTTTTGTAGAGATGTCATCTCACACTGTTACTCAGGCTGTAAATTTTTTAAATTTGTGAAATAGGGACATCTCTCTGGGTGGATTAAATGAAATAATACAAGTCAGCTACTCTGCCCAGTGTCTAGGTTTCTTGTGTGTTCTCCATAAATGGTATGTTAGTTACACGTGGACTGGGTGAATAATTCTGACAGGGAAGAAGAATGAAAAATAGTTGGTTTTGGAATGGATGCTGAGACGAAATTGCTAATATTTTTAGGTAAAAGGAACCTAAGGGAAATCTTTTCAGGAAAAAGTCCAAAATGCCTGAAACAGTTGTCTTTGAGAGTGAACATGGTGAAAACTTGTGAATTGAAAGTGATTTTATATGGCCATTTAAAAGGCCCTTTCACGAGAGAGAGCTGTCGGTTTCTGCTTTGGTGTCATTTCAGTCTTGCTTGAACATTGCTGTCTGTTGTAGTGCTGCCTATGGAAAAAAAGGTGAACCTTCCTGAAGACTCCCCAGTAACGGGTCCCAAACTACACTTCCCCATAGACGCATCAGGGAATCCTGCTACTGGATTTTCAGAACCTGTTTGTGGATTGTAATTCAGTAGATTTGGGGACAGGGTGACAGGCATCCGTATATAATTTGAAACAGAGATCCTAGGAAATTCTGAAATGGGGCCAATGTGTCAGTGGGATCCATTGGGATGTCGTGGGATTTAGCAGCCAGTGGCATCTTCGTTTCTGCTACCAACTTTGTGTGTAGCCCCGGCAAAATCACTTAACCTTTTTCTACCTTAGTTGACTCAGCCTTCTGAAAGAGGAGGCATAAGGGATAATAACTCTGACCTACTTTACATGGTTGTTAAGAATTACTTTAAAAAATGACTGCAAAGCACTTTGCAAATAGAAATTGCTCTATAAATGTCTGTTTTTTTAAAAATGTAATTTTCTAACACAGTTTTAAACACAAATAGTCTTGTCGAGTGCATCAGCTCAAATTACAAGTATCAAATGACATGGTATGGTGGCTAGAAATAGTGGGGTTTTTTTTTTTTTTTAAATCCCCAAAGTTAGAGGCAATAAGGAAACAACACAAGGTTGTAATGTCTTCTTTTATCTGTATCATCGTTAAAAAATAATGCTGACGCTAACCTCTCACATCCACATTTTCCGGTTTGTTTTCTTTTGTATTTTTAATAGGCTACTCCCATGAATTTAAGGATTTAATTAGAAAAATAAATGACGTCTACCATTGCTGCTGTGCTGTTAATTTTCCCCTCACTCCCAATCTCTCAATTAAAGGCCTGCTCCTCCTGTCATAGACACATCTGTGGATCTGTTAAAAGTCTGTAAATGGAGGCACACCTGCAGAGCTGGCGAAGACTTTGTAAGTCCCCGTCCTCTGAGGCAAGGTGTGTTCTCCTGTCATTCATCCATCCCTGCAGCGGCACCCAAAACACCTCCTCTTCAAATCTGCTGCAATACAACCCCCTAATCACCCTGTGTCCAAAGCTAAGACAATTGAAGGTCCATTCATGTCCAGGTCCATGAGCTGGATTTGGGTTTTATGGATTATAAGGTCACTTCCAAACTTGCTGGCAGGATGGTTCAGGTGGTAACAAATATCAGACAAGTTAGAGGAAAGAGTCCATGTGAATTCAGAACACATTATTTTAGGCACTTGTCACTCTATATGTGTGCTGTAGTTTTAAAAAAATTGTAGGTGTCAGTATAGAATAGTTCTGGAGTGGCACTGGCCAGATAAAATTCCTGGTACTGTTGTGGCTTTAGGCAAGTGATCTAACCTCACCAAGCCTCCATTACCACACCTTTGATCTGGGGATGCTAACAGTAATAATTTCTTAACAATGCTGTGAAGGTCAGTGGAAGCAAGCATAGAAACTTAGTTCAGCGCCTGGAACATACTAAGTGTTCAACATAGCTGAGTGCACTTCATCTTCTGACAAAGGCAGTGGTGCCCTTGTAGGAATAGATGGCAAACCATATGGACTAATGTGGATTTCAGATGTCATAGTCGCCTTCATTTAAATATTTTTATGCTCAGCTCCCAATAAACTTGTGGCTTACATTTTGCCAGGTTTTCTCTTAAGTTCTATTTTGCTGCCATGGCCGTATATATCTGTGGTTTTTAGACAAAACGACACAGATTAGTGATGCTTTGTGCATCCTTTCACAGAGTGTTCTTACAAACAAGGAGTGTGAAGGCTGGGTTGGTAAGCAAAGAGCTGCCTCCGTTTTTGAGCTCTGTGATGCACAAAAGTTAATGGATGGCTTTCACCTCTTAATGAATGTCTCTATTGACTGCTGATGGTAAGAAAGTGTTACCACTTGTTCCCTCTGGGTGGTATACACTGAGATGAGGTAGATAAGAACGACCTTGGATGTAGTGTTTCAGCTCCCTCAGAAATTATAAATCCAAAGGTGAATTTGTAGGACATGTGGAACATGTATATGCGCCCCAATTTCAACTGCAGTTCCCTCAACCCACAGAGAAGTGTTCTTGTTTTACACTGTCTATTAAGACTGGGCTCAGTGTTAATAGCATCCCAGATTCTTGAATCCGGCAAGCTTTAGAGCCTTTTCACACTGCTTCTGAGATAAGCCAATTTGCCAACTGCTCTCCTAGGGTGACCACCTGCTCCTGGGGTCTGAACCATCTGATTTTAGATAAATTCAGGCTCCATGGTTTGTAGAATGCCTTTTCTTTTTCCTTTACTTTGTAACATTGATATCACTGCTAGATATCTGGACCTTTAAAACAGGGAAAGAAATCTCTTTAATAAAAATGCTGTTTTAAAATGCTATTACCTGATAATTACGTTTTCCCGTTTTTATGCCTTTTCCCCCATTTTTCCTTGATGAAGGTTTTTGTCTTGTTATGAAACACGGTAATAAAGAGCATATTGGATGAGAAGGTACTCTATTGTCCTACCAGCTTGGTATGGAGAAAGTGAAATAAAATGTTAGGTATACACTGAGTTGTTGATTATCACCGAGGATGAACTGTCCTTCTCACCATGGGGTGCACCATATGCAGACTGTTAGCCTGCTCTGGGGACCTGGAGAGGTGCCACGTTCTTCTGTTCCCAGGCTGATTGGAACTGAAAGGGTTGGGCATGAATTTTAGGGTGTTCCAAAATCGTCTTTCTGCCGGCTTGTGAGGAAAGAATTAGGTGGGAGAACATGCTGAGAGCTACTTTCCATTGTATGGTTCTTAATACTTCAGGGCTGATTATATAGCATTGGAGGGAGAAGCAGGTGCAGGTTAGACAGGTGCAGCTCGGCCCAAGGGAACAAATATAATTCATTGAGCCTTAGTTTCCTTCACTTACATATTAAGATTCATCAAAATGAAGACACCACTGAATGTAAGACCTGCTATGTTTTATGTACCACTAAGGAAGAAAACTCACTTCCAATTAAACTGTGCTATATTGCTAAGATACCATCAATAATAGGATCTGTCCTGATTACAGAGATAAAAGATGTAAGTCGTAAAATAGGAAAGCAATTACATCATAAATTTCTAAGGACCACATTAGATAGTACCTGTAAAATATCAGCATTGTCTTAACACATAGTGAGCACTCAGTAATCATTAACTATCTTGCCTCAGCCCTCTCTCCTAGTAGTGTTGGTAAATACTTGTTACCTGGTAAATCTTTCTTGAACACATAATATGTATTCATCATTGTTTTGTGTATCTGGCATATGTCAGTGAACAGTGTAGGACATGGATCCTAGCTCCGGTGCTTATTTTCCATATCGTGGATATAATGTGGACTTAGGGACCTGCCATGTCTGTAACCAGGAGAATTGTCCCCAACTCAGCTCTCCTTTCAGCTCTCCTTCCTTTACTTGGCTTTGTCTTCAGGGTTGAATGTGTGTGCCAGTAGCATAGACACATATAAGTCCTGCCAAACTCCTTCCAGTCTCATTGCTTTCCAGAGTTTTTTGTGTATCTTATACTCTGCCTAAGCTGATGGCATACCTTGCCTCAAACAAGCCATGCTCTGTGCCTTCTCCCTTTACCTGTCCCATGCTGTTCTCACCATCTGGTATTTTGTGTCCCCTGCTATGAACATGCAGATTCCCCAGCAAATCCCATGAGCTACTTCTTTTGCGATGCCTTTCCTCGTCCTTTGATCTGAGTGTAATTTACCACTCAGACTTTCTGCATGGCACTGCTTTACCTCTGTTCCTCCGATGGTACTCACTGAATGCAGTACTTATGCTGTAGTCACGTGGCTATCGCCTTCTTTTTTAATTTTTTTTTTTTTTTTTTGAGATGGCATCTTGTTCTATTGCTCAGGCTGGAGTGCAGTGGCACAATCTCAGCTCACTGCAACCTCCACCTCCCAGGTTCAAGCGATTCTCATATCTCAGCCTCCCAAGTAGCTGGGATTACAGGTGCCTACCATAACGCCAGGCTAATTTTTGTATTTTTAGTAAAGATGGAGTTTCACCCTGTTGATCAGGCTAGTCTTGAACTCCTGACTTCAGGTGATCCACCTGCTTTGGCCTCCCAAAGTGCTGGGATTACAGGTGTGAGCCACCGCGCCGCCCAGCCCTGGCTGTTAACGGCTTCTCGAGGAAACTCACTTAACAATAATTGCAAGGCCAGGCGTGGTGGCTCACTCCTGTAATCCAAGCACTTTGGAGGCCAAGGCAGGCGGATCATTTGAGGTCGGGAGTTCAAGACCAGCCTGACCAACATGGTGAAACCCTGTCTTTTATTTTAAGAAAAAAAAAGAAAAAAAAGAACCAATAATTGCAGGCCAAAGATACATGTTTTTATTAATGCAAATCAGCATGTCACACTGAATTATATAAACGTATAGTCTGTATATTAAAGAAATTAAGTCCATGACCTTACAGTAAGGTCATATAGTGTCTATACTTACTCAGTTATTTTTATCTTTTATTAACAGGAAATGTGTAATTAAGCACGGATGGCTCTTCCCACCCCCTTTTCCTTTTTGTGTATGTCTGTTCTGTCTTCTCACATTTCTGGACTGACTTAAACTTGTCATCCAGAAAGATGGATGTCATTCAGGTATTGGCAGGAAGAGATGCTTCTGTAAATAGTCTCTTTCACATCTGGGTGTTCAGTTTCTCCTTCTGGGGCTGAGAGAATCTGATGAGCTTTGGGTATTTTTTTCCATCCCCGGGACTGATCCAGCCTGTGCTGCTCTGTGCCTCTGCTCTGGCATAACCTCATCCTGTCCTTCCTCATTTTTAACACCCAAGTGCAGCTGCAGGGCCCTTCATCCGCCTCAGACCTGCCAGTACCCACCACTTGAAACTGGGCCCTGCTGTGATTGTAAGTCTCCATCCAGAAGGAGCTGGGTTTTTTTCCTCAGGACTCAAGAGACTGTGAAAGTCTGAAAAAATTTTGTGCCAAAAGACAGAAGTGCAAACATCCTGTTTTCTGTCTCTAAAGCAGGGTCAGTGGTTTCCAGTGCTGTTTTTATGTCATTTGACTGACCGTCTCCCCATAGCAAATGTGGCCCAAGCAAATGTGGGCAGTGCTGATCAAGTCTGCTTCCCGGGACTCTTTGAGGGTGACAGTGGTACAGTATTTCACTGTTTGTATCATGCCTATAGACTGCCGATTTATAGGATTTAAAACCTTCCTGGCAGATGCCCACAGGCCTCTGGCTCGTATCTGCCTAGTTTTGTGGTCAGCTTTCTAACTCTTGCCTAATCCCCAAGCATACAGCTGGGTTTTTCACTACATTTAAGTTGCTACTCAGAATTTAATGTAGTCTTTCTAAAACTCTGTCCCCTAGGCGGCTTAAAAAAAGGTGTAAATCCAGTCTGTAAAGCCATGTGAGGCACTGCATAGGTGTATAGCTGGTATTTAAATTTCACATATATATTTTTTTCCAGTTGACAAAAATCAACCCAGCATTCTCACCCTGGGTTTTCACCCTAGTAAAGAAAATTGTTAAATATTACCAAAGTATAAAGCGATCTTTGATTTTAATCAGAAAGACTTTTTTTTTTTTTATGCTGAAAAGTAATGTTGTAAATGGGTAGAAAATTGTCCATTTGGTTCCTGCTGTCTGTCTTTTCCTGCACTTTCCAGCCCCTAGAAGACCTCAAAGGAGCGGCCTTTTGAAGGAAAAGGCTTCATTCTCCCTGCTCAAAAGATTGCCACACTTTAGATATTTGAAAATCAGATGTGGTAATCAGAAAGCTATTCTGATAGTCTGGCTGCTGTGATGGATGTGGCTTATATTTATTAGTCTCACATGTATGTTATCACATAAGGGCTGGGCAGGACATACATACTTCAGTTGGTAAACTGAGGTTAGACATAGGAAGCTTGACTGTGATTCCAAGTATATGGTGAACCCACAACTCCCAGGATTCTTTTATCCTCTAAATAGTCTTGTCATGCCCTATTCAGGAATCACATTTGTGTCTGCTGTCTGAGACCATATCTAGTGGTGGGGCCATTTTTTAATGGATTGCTTCCCCTTCCATCTTTTGATCCTGTTTATCCAATCTTCAGGATTCTTTATCTTTCAAAATTTCATGTGCTGTATTGAACTTTTCATTTTCTCAGAATAAAGGCAGTCTTTTAACAGTTAGCGTACTTGCTTGTTCATTCATTTCTTTCTTTCTTTTTTTTTTTTGTTTTTTTTTTTGAGATGGAGTATCTCTCCAGGCTGGAATGCAATAATGTGATCTTGGCTCACTGCAACTTCCACCTCCTGGGTTCAAGCAGTTCTCTACCTCAGCCTCCTGAGTAGCTGGGATCATAGGCGTGTGCCACCATACCCAGCTGATTTTTGTATTTTTTAGTAGAGATGGGGTTTTACTCTCTTGGCCAGGCTGGTCTTGAACTCCTGATCTTGTGATCCACCTGCCTTAGCCTCTCAAAGTGCTGGGATTACAGGCATGAGCCATCGCACCTGGCCTTCATCCATTTCTTTTTTAGATACGTAATGCATATTCAATCCCCTGGAGTATCTTAAAAGCATCTCCAGAGCATTCTGTGTTTCGGTCTGTACTTCAGTGAAAGATCTACAAAATCAAGAGACAACTTCTGAAATCAAACCAGGCAGGTTTAGATATCTGCCCAACTTTGTTGATTTTCATTCTTACTATGGTGGACAGGGACAGCTGAGAGGTCTTGTTCTTTCTATGGTGAACAGGGACAGCTGAGAGGTGTTATTATATAACTTTCAACTGAATCAAAAATAAAAGCAAGGTCGAAAGCTTCTTCACCCTTTGTCTGTGTCCATTTAACTTTCCAAATACTACTTCCCTGGATGAAATAGACCATTCAGTATTTTAATACTAATTTTACACGTTATTATGTCTCCAGGAATAACATTTCTTGTACTTTGCAGAAAATATTCTCTTATGAAAGAATCATATAAGTATTAATTTTTTCATTAGTGCATTTTATTTCAGAGAGACATGAATACATTGAGTTTTATTTTTTAGGTCTTCATTTAGCTCTAAAAGTACATGTGACATTATTAAAGTTGAGTGCTTCCTTTTTTTTTTTTTTTTTTTGCTGTGGAGAAAGTGAAGTCATATTTGAAGAAAACATTTTTTTTTTTTTTTTTTTTTGAGACGGAGTTTCGCTCTTGTTACCCAGGCTGGAGTGCAATGGCGCAATCTCGGCTCACCGCAACCTCCGCCCCCTGGGTTCAGGCAATTCTCCTGCCTCAGCCTCCTGAGTAGCTGGGATTACAGGCACGCGCCACCATGCCCAGCTAATTTTTTGTAATTTTTAGTAGAGACGGGGTTTCACCATGTTGACCAGGATGGTCTCGATCTCTTGACCTCGTGATCCACCCGCCTCGGCCTCCCAAAGTGCTGGGATTACAGGCTTGAGCCACCGCGCCCGGCCTGAAGAAAACATTTTAAGACCTGGGATTTAAAAATTATGGGGACTTGGTGTGGTGGCTCACACCTGTAATCTCAGCACTTTAAGGAGGTCAAGGTGGGAGGATTGCTTTAGCCTGGGAGTTCAAGACCAGCCTGGGCAACATAGGGAGACTCGATTCCTACAAGATAAAAAGTAAAAACTAAAATCTAAACCAAGGATGGTGGCACAGGCCTATAGTCCCAGCTCCTTTAGAGGTTGAGGTAGGAGGATCACTTGGGCCTGGTAGGTCAAGACTGCAGCGTGTTGTAGTCAGTGCCACTGTGTTCTAGCTGGGAGACAGAGTGAGGCCCTGTAGGTAAGTAGATAGATAGAATTGTATTCATATTGTAGAAATCTAACATATCTGAATTAGGTTTTTAAAACCCTGTCTGACTACTGTTGCTCCTGGCTACAACATTTAAAAAAAAAGTGTTTCGGTTTTCTTTTTGGGAAAGAGTGATATTTTTATTTTTTTTCATTGAAAACAGAATTAGTTAAACCAATAAATGAAGTTACTGCACTTTTGAGTTGGACAAGTTAAAACACATGGTGTTTGAAATTATAAAGCATTTTTCCAAGAAATTGTTATTTTGGGTAATGTATTCTGTTACCACATGCGACTTAATCACTCTTTTCCCCAATTTTCCCTAACCCCACCTTTTTTTTTTTTTTTTTTACATAAATGGTATTTCATAGTGAGTATTTATTATAGAATATAATAACTACTGGCCTGTTTCTTACCATGCGCCTGGCTTATACTCTGGCTAAGAAAAGCCCAAGGGTGACTCTCAAATCTCAGGCTAATTGTGAAACCAACTATTGGGAAGCTTCTTTTCTGGATCTGAAGGCACATGGTCTCTCTCGCCTGCCCCAGTGATCAAGGAAGACATCACTAATCGATCAGGCAGTCTTCCCAGCAGAGTCCAGATGTGCCCTCCTGATTCTTCGCAGCGTTGCTCTGTAAGCTGCCTCCATCAGTCATGTCAAATTGGTACTCACGATGAAATCTCTTTGTCATCCTTGAATGAGAGTGTGTTTTTATTGAAGGTCCTTTTATGAGCAAAACCCTGTGCTGAAGGGGAGTGCAGAAAATCCTTTCTTCTGGGAATGTATAAGTCTAGTAAGGAAGATTATTCCAGCACTGGGTAGAACTATAAGCAAAATGCAGATAAAAGTTCCTGTAATTAATGGGACACAGATGATTACGATTAGCCTGGGAGAATTCCTGGTTGCTTTGATCTTATCTGAAATCGGACTGTCAGTGGGACGTCTTTCTCAATTGTGGTGAAGCTAAAGAGCCAATTTCCTTTCTAACTGCTGAGCAGAGACCAAGGTACAGGTCTGAAGCAACTTTTAAAGTCAGTATTTTAGGGCTGGATGTGGTGGCTCGTACCTATAATCCCAGTGCTTTGGAGGGCATGACGGGAAAATCACTTGACACCAGGAGTTTGAGGTCAGCCTGGGCAACATAGCATGACCCCCATCTCTGCAGAAAGTAAAAAATTTAGCTAGGTGTAGTGGTGTGTGCCTGTAGTCCCAGCTACTCTGGAGGCTGAGGCAAGAGGATGGCTTGAGCCCAAGAGTTTGAGGTTATAGTGAGTTATGATTGTGCCACTGTTCCAGCCTGGGTGACAGAACAAGATCCCATCTCTTAAAAAAAAAAAAATCAGTATTTTAGAAATGGAAATCTAGTTGTTAAATATGTGTTGGGAGGTCATTGGCTGCATTTAACTATAGTTCCACATATAAGATTTGGAGGACATGGTTAGTTTGAGTAATTTAGGATCAACGGTTCTAATCCTGTATAATTTAGTGACTCAGTGTAGCAATAAACCCTGGAACCTTCTGCTTCTGTGTTTCTCCTCTGCAGGAATTAAGGGCAGACAGAAAGAAAGCAAACATGAATTAATTTGATTTTATGTGCTTAAGGAGACATAATGAGAATCTGTTGGTGAGGTAGAAGTTACCACCAATCTACATAAAAATGAATAATACTGACATTAAAAAAGAAAGAACATCAATTATGTTGCGGTGATTGCAGCTGTAAATCATTTTAGGACTTAGGCTTACACATAAGAGTCTCCAGTTCCTTAATTTGTTGGGCCTTAACATGGAAGCTGAGATATGATAGAGGGGTCTGAAATATCGCCCCTCGCCTCCTATTTCAAGTGAGATTTCCTACTGATCCTTTTACTGACTTGCCCTTTCACTAAATAATGCTATCTTTTCTCAGAAACACTAAAAAGGATTTTTTGTGTTTGCAGAGAGTAGGAATGAAATGGGGTTTTCAACCCTTTTTGTTAATGGGGTGCTTTTAATTGCCAGGCTATTCTTGGTTTCATTCCTTGGCCAATGTTGAAATAACTTCTTAAGCACATTGGAGCCCACATGCTCAGTGGCGATTCTTCAGCAGAAAAGTCAAAGACCAGTGACTGAGATTTTCTGTTGTAAGAGGTCAAGCAAATGGTACAAGTTACCTAAGTGTTTCTTGGGTGATAAAGGAACAGTCTTCTCAGGATAGATGTACCCTTTCCAGCTAGCGAATGTGAATTGGTATCAACATAGGTTAAATTTTTTAATTTTTATGCATTTATTTTTTGAGATAGGGTCTCATTCTGTTGCCCAGGTTGGAGTACAATGGAGCAATCATGGCTCACTGCAGCCTCAACTTCCTGGATCCAAGCAATCCTCCCACCTCAGCCCCCACAGTTACCCAGGAACACAGGTGCACCACCACACCCAACTAATTAAAAAAAATTCTGGTAGCGATACAGTCTCACTGTTTCCCATGCTGGCCTTGAACTCCTGGGCTCAAACAATTCTCTTGCCTCATCCTCCCAAAATGCTGGGATTACAAGTATGAGCCATGGCCTCTGACCTCAACTCAGGTTTTAAAATCTTTGGGACTATATCGTTTAAACGTGAAGGGTAGCAAAGTAATAATATAGAAACTACAATATATGAGGTTTGTTAGAGACATAGAATTGCTAATATTGCTGTCATGGTATTTGTATACAATAATATACCAAGTCAGATTTTTATGGCTGCTAAACATTAAAGTCTGTTCCAAAATCATTTAAACATTTTTTACATTTGGACATCAAGTTCAGAGAGTTTAGTTACCATACTTTTCATGGCATACCTCCTCCTTGGTTTGTGAAGGGCGTCTCGTGGTTTGTTTTGCTTTACTTCATTATTTTTCTCCTTCACTCATTTTCCATTTGTTTTTCCCCATAGATTCTGGTTAGTAGTATTTTTAATTTAATTATTTTTGTATGATACATCTCATTATGCTATGATGCATTTTCAGTCTCGATGCTATCTTGCAAAGTCTGTTCACATGCCTTACATATATCTTCATTGCTTTTGATGGCTGTGTCTTATTTCATATATTCATCCATCCCATTTTTACCTATTACCCGCAGGGAGATACCTCGGTCATCCTGATGAATGTTGCAAATTTAGTGAATTTGTTTGTTGAATGTCACCAAAATGTGCTCAGTCACTTCTTAGGATGACTCTACTGTTGTTCAGCACCACCATTGTTTTGACATAAAGAGTCACGTGAGCTTCCCAGTGATTTGCATTGCCTCATATGCTAATGTGGTCCAACCCCGTGGGTATGAAATAGTAACTCACTGTTTTACCTTGTGTTTTTCTTATTGTTGATGATGTTGAGCATCATTTTATACCTTCAACCACTGGATTTTCCTCTCCTGCATATTGCCTATTCCAATCTATTTCTGTTTTTTTCATTTCCATGCTGGCAGTGACTCTGTTTTCTTTTTTTTGAGACGGAGTTTTGCTCTTGTTACCCAGGCTGGAGTGCAATGGCGCGATCTCGCCTCACCGCAACCTCCGCCTCCTGGGTTCAGGCAATTCTCCTGCCTCAGCCTCCTGAGTAGCTGGGATTACAGGCACGCGCCACCATGCCCAGCTAATTTTTTGTATTTTTTGTAGAGACGGGGTTTCACCATGTTGACCAGGATGGTGTTGATCTCTTGACCTCGCAATCCACCCGCCTCGGCCTCCTAAAGTGCTGGGATTACAGGCGTGAGCCACTGCGCCTGGCCTGTTTTCTTAACTGTAATTGAGAGTGAAGATCCTTGTAGTACCTGGTGTGGCCTTTGTGTCTGTGAGATACCTCCTGAGGTTACTCCTGAGTTTCTTTTTGTCTGTTAGCAACCCAAAGCTAGCTGTGCTTCTCCCTGTGCTATTGATTCCTACCTGCTTTCCCCACAGAACCTACTGCCTCCCTGCAGTGCAGCCAGGAGGAAACCTGAGCAAGCCCCCGAGGGACCCTGCTTTGATTAAAACTGTCAGGGGCTTCCCTTGACAGTGGAAGGCCTGAATCGTTGCTGGGTCTCAATCCCACCTCCCATAATTTAATTCATGACTTCGGTTGTCCCCCGTTCTTTACATTCTGGCCACAGAAGACCTCTACCTTATTTTTCCAGCACCTTCTCTGGGCCCAGCACATCTTGTTCCCTCTGCTCCTTTTTCTGTCCTCTCTCCATCCTCTTTCACCTGGATAACATTTCTCATAGCATCTTGATGAAGCCCCCCTTGACCTTCATACTAGGTTAGGTCTCTCTGTGCTCCCCTCTCCCATGACAACCTCTATTTCCTTCTTTGAAACTCTTTCCATACTTATGAACTGGTATTTAATATGTTTTTGGCTTCAAGACAAAGAGGGGAAGGGGGCAGAGGCATTTCCCTTGTGAACTTCATGATCATGAGGTCAGTTTCTACGCCTTTGTTTCTCCTACTGTATCCTAAGCATCTAGCCAAGTACCAGAGACATAGAAGAACAATTAATATTTGCTGAGACTGGGATAAAAGTGTAGGTACATTACATGCTAATTTCTATTTTGTTTTTACTAAACATTTGAAACTGTTCCACTTGGGACCACTTGTGATTCTGCTTTTCACATTCACTATGAAGATATATTTAATTGCATTTTTCTTATTGCTGAATAAATGTAATTAAATGCATATCTTTCTGTTAATATTGTCTATAAGGGTATTTTTAATAGGGGATGTATTGTGCATGTCATTACCTTAAATGTCATTACATATACATGCTGTGATGTCATAGTTTGTATAATTGTTTCTCTATTTTGAAGCATTAGGTGGTTTTCAATTTCATTATTTTATAATGAAATGTAATATATCTTGGTATAAATTAATTTCTTTCTTCCCCGAGTTATTTCTTTGAAATTACTGCATTTGAACAGCTCTTATTAAAGGCTGCTAGATCGTTTCGAAAGATGGAAGTTGGTTTCATTGCTAGCAGTATGTACCTGTTTGCTAGAGCTAGAGCTCTACCAAAGTTGAGTTTTATATGAAAGATGGAAGTTGGTTTCATTACTAGCAGTGTGTACCTGTTTAGCTAGAGCTCTACCAAAGTTGAGTTTTATAATTTCGTTGTAGTTTAATAGCTCTGAAGTGTAACTTTAAAGTTGCTTCAATTTGCATTTCTTTTACTCTTGGTAAATCTGTGTATTTTTCACCAGGATGATTTACGCCCACAATTTCTTCTATTTAAATTGTCAGTGTGCATCCTTTGAGGTCCTCCTAATGTAATCAAATCTTTTCTTTTTGTGAGTGGTATAAGGAACAAGTCCTCAGGATCTTATCTAGCTGTCTTCTATCTTTTGAAGTATTTTTGCAGCCTCATAGGATTTGCTTCTAAGAGTATTCTTTGGTACTCTTAGAAAATACACAACAGTTTAGAGTCAGCTTTAGAAATACCCTTCTTTGTATATAATTTCCACGGGAATGTAGTTACAGCCCTTTACCACTACGAAGACCGAAACAGTCAACAAACAAAACAGTAACACTTCTCTTTCGCTGGTTGAGAAATGGCCCACTGAGAAGGTAGGAGGAATTCCCATAATGAAGAATGTGTTTTGTTGGTTCCCTTTTAAATTTCAAAGTTACTTATGGATTCGCATTCTGTAGTGTCTCAGCATCATTTAGAATTAGGCTTTGCTTACTGAAGCAAACTGCAAAGCTTCACTCATGTATGTCTTAATTACATTTTAATGTTAAAAAGAGGAAAAAGTAAAGAAAAAAAAATCCTCTAGAATTGGTCATCATTATTGATTTTTGTGCTCAGAAGACCGACAGTTTTTTCTAAAAGTTTCATAGCTGTTTTTTGATCTTTTGCCTTTCTGTTTGACATTCTTGAATAATCTGCATAGTTTGATATTTAATTCCTCTTATTCTTGTCAATCAGGACCAAGATTTCAGGGAGGTTGGCATTTCTTTGTTCTCCATGCAGTTAGGAGTCTCTTCTAAAGCCATATGCATTATGCAGAGCCTAGAATCATTTTAAGAGTGGTTTGATAGGGGTATTTTAGTTTACTGGGAGGCAACAGACTCTGGAAACAAGTCACTGATGTTTAGGTTTTATTTATTTTTTTACCATTTTTTAGTTTTTTTTTTTTTTTTCAATTTCTTTTTGCTTTCCGGGTTTTTCTCATGCTGAAAATAACATGAACATATGCATGTGAAGGACTGCAGTGGACAGCTGGGCAGGCTGCTCACTGTGTGAGAGCACCAGCCAAGGAGACCAGTGGTGGCTGCATATCAGAGCAAGGGACACCTTTTTCTTTTCTTTTTATTTAAACTTTAGATTTGGGGATACATGTGCAGGTGTGTTGGAGTTTGGGCTTCTGTTGAACACATCACCCAAATAGTGAACGTAGTCCCCAACAGGTAGTTTTTCAACCCTCGAGGGACACCTTTTTCTAATTCATACCAATGCACTCTACGAGCTGGTAGCACTCATAAGGGTGTGTGATGTAAGTGGTTGCTCAGAGTTTTCTAGATCTTGTATTTCCATGTGAGTTTCTTTATGTCTTTTTGTAACCTTGCTTCTGTGGTCTTCACAAAGGGATATCCTGTAGTCTATTCCTTTTATTTCATTGAAAGCGTGTTCCTTACTAAGTCAGCACCCTTGGCTGGATGAGCACTACCTCGTTTATTATACCTGAAATGAACATACTTGATTATGTGACTAATCTCTAAGG
Source organism: Callithrix jacchus (assembly GCF_049354715.1). Lineage (NCBI taxonomy): Eukaryota > Metazoa > Chordata > Mammalia > Primates > Cebidae > Callithrix > Callithrix jacchus. The sequence goes on from NC_133516.1 coordinate 43,691,942, forward strand.
AAAGACTCCTCGGCTTTTAGGTCTGTATGCTCCTTTCTTCTCACCAGTGTGAATGTCTGGGTTTTTAAAGCTGTGTAAATGGAGATGTGGAGATACGTGGTCTTAGAGAAGAGCTCAGCTCTCTAGATTAGTCCAAATAAGAATCCTGTTTTGTGTCTGTGTTATAACTAAAGGAAAACCTACCCCCTTTTCCAGCATAATTGAGTATATTTCACAGTGTGATCACAAAGGCTCTGGTTTATGTCCCATCTGAGTGGAAACCTTGGTTTATGGAGTTACTTTTCCTTTCACCCACAGTTCAGTGATCCTAGAATTGACATGCTTAGGTTAGCATTAAAGATTCTACTGATCTCTGCCTTTTTGACTTATTTGACCTACATTTTCTATGTTGGAAAGGGTTAAGTAATTAACCATTTCTTTCTGTGATTCCATGTGGGGTGCTGGAATAAGGTAGAAAGTTGATTAATATTCGCAGAACTGGGTCTTCTACTTTAAGACCCAATTCAAATCTCTTTTCCCCATAGAAATTTGAATTTCTGCTCCCTGCTCATTTCTAGAGAAATGTGACTCCCAGCAATATTTGGTAGCTCCTTGCCATCTGGGAGTCATCACTGACTACATCTCTTTCCTGCTATGAATACAGCAGTGTAGGAGGCAGATACTTGCCCATCTCCTTGTTTTCACTTTCCAAGTTTAAGCATCTGAAAGTATTCTTCGTAAATTAGTCAGAACGGTCTTGGCCTTTATAAATAAACATGCTGTTCTCAAATGATACTAGTTTTCCCCCTTTGGAGTCAAGTACCTTCTTGGTTTCATTAATTCGATCTTCTCTCTAGCTTATTACCAAGGAATTACAATGTTGACACCTATTGAGGTATAATTACCTCAATATGTTAAGTAATTTTAACATATAGAAACAGGTTGGGAAAGATATACACAAAACAAATAAATTGGTGTTAACTCTCCTTTGATAAGGAGGATGGGCATAGGCAGGGAGAAATACGTGGGGTTTATATGGCATACATTTTATTTTTCTCCAAATGTTACCATATTATTTGAGTCTTTTTAAAGCACATGTATTACATACATAATAATTAAGTGGGCCTGGTGCGGTGGCTCACGCCTGTAATCCCAGCACTTTGGGAGGCCAAGGCGGGCGGATTATGAGGTCAGGAGTTCCAGACCAGCCTGACCAACATGGTGAAACCTCATCTCTACTAAAAAAATTAGCCAGGTGTGGTGGCAGGTGCCTATAATCCCAGCTACCCAGAAGTCTGAGGCAGAAGAATTGGTTGAACCCGGGAAGCTGAGGTTGCAATGAGCCGAGATCATGCACTGCACTCCAGCCTGGGAGACAGAGCAAGCAAGACACTGTCTCAAAAAAAATAAAATTGGCCATTGCTGTGTCGTTAATTTCTGTAACTTAAGTGCTTGTCCTGGTGTGGTGGCTCACGCCTGTAATCTCAACACTTTGGGAGACTGAGGTGGGCGGATCACGAGGTCAGGAGAGCGAAACCATCCTGGCTAACATGGTGAAACCCCGTCTCTCCTACAAATCTAAAAAATTAGCCGGGCGTGGTGGTACGCACCTGTACTCCCAGCTACTTCGGAGGCTGAGGCAGGAGAATCGCTTGAACCCAGGAGGCAGAGGTTGCAGTGAGCTGAGATCACGCCACTGCATTCCAGCCTGGGTGACAGAGCAAGACTCCATCTCAAAAAAAAAAAAAAATCAAGTGGGCAAGATTTGGAAAATTATCTTAAGAGAATTTTAGCTCTGTCAGTTCTCCATTTCTTTTCCTTTGCATGTTTGGAAGGAGGGCAGTGTTTCTCTCCCTATTTTCCTGTTCTGTGTTTTCTGAATATTTCAGGACCTCTCCCTCACTTCTTTTCTGTTGACTTCAATATGGCAGTGGCTGCAGGGGAATTGAGCTGAAATCCTGATTAATGTGGAACGGTTCATGTTTCCTTACTCTTTTTAGCAAGAGACAGCATCAAGTTAGAGGAAGGCATTGTTGTTCTGCAATTAGAGTCGTGAAATACATCTCATTTGTGAGCATCTTATTATTTCTTGGCCTGTTTCTAGAGATCAGCACAATAAATTTTGTAAATCCTTTTTCAGAAGCTACAGTTTGACGTTTTGCTGAATGAGGCCTTTTAGGAACATATTTTTTCTTTCTTTCTTCTTTTTATTTTATTTGTTTGAGAAGTCCAGGACGTGTTTGATTGTTTCTTATGCTCTGTGTAAGTGGAATTAGTATTTCAGCAAGAATATGAAGTCATAGAGGGTAATATTGGTGTTTGCAAAGCATCATATTATCACTTGATTTAAAGTCAAATACCTGAACCAGAATACTACAGAAAATCCCAAATAGTGACAATGAATTTAAGACAGCTTGAGTTGCATTTTGTAACTCTTAGCTGAACATCACAAATAATCACACCCCTTTCCTGAATTAATATATCTGGGTCTATGTCACTTAGCACAGATGAGGGAAAAGTAGTCAAGTAAACTATTCAGCTGCTGTTAATTCTTATGCATTAAAGTGTACAGAGTGCTGTTAAATTAGATATGAATATTACAGTGCTTAAATCCCTTAGCTCAAATGCCGTCAATTACATTTGCCGTGTAAGACATTTTAATTTAAACTTTAGTCAGGAAGCTGTGGAAACAGTCTCCTCTTGAGCCATTAAAAGTTGGCTGCCTATTTTTCTTTGTTGGCATTTGTAAACTGAGTTTTTCACAGGATTCTAGACTTATTTTTGGCTCTGTGTGTATAGAGTTATACTATTTAATGAAAATATAGTTTGATTCAGACATAGGGCGGTGTTGTTGAAAATCATTTTAGTAATGAGATTATCATAGTTATAAATTGATTTTGAAAATTCTAATTTTAGTGTTAGATGGCACCAAAGATACTGTTTTAACCTCCTACTCCCCACCTTGTGTGTTTTAAAATAAATGATTTCTAGAGGTTAAACTGTGACAAATCTGTGCTGAGAATAAAAACCTCACTGTCAAAATTAGGCACCTTTCTATGTGTGCTCTAACATGAGATTTTAGATTGAAAATGGAGGTACATAGATGCTTATTCAGTTGTTAACTCTTTAAATCTGTTCTAGAAAAATTCTTATAGGTATAGAGTATTGTTAATATTATATTTATCTTTTAACAGCTATATATTTTTAATTGCTAACATGCGTTAGGCTTCATACATGCTCAAAATCTATTTTATTCTCATATCAGTTATGTAGCATATAGGAACTATTATGATGTCCGTTTTTAAAATGAAGACACTGAGGTATAGGATTCTTAAAATAATTTGCCATGGGGCAAGCAAGCTGGTATGTGGTGGCTCCATTTCCATTACAGATCTCAAGCTTTTAATCACTCTTTATAAAATCCTACCCAGTGCCTTTGTAAGTTTAAACATTATAACATCTGAAAATGTCAAAATAATGAGGCGAAATCGATGCTGAATGATGCCCATTCTTGTGGATAATTTTCCCTTGCACTCTGAGCTGTTTTCTTCTGAAGCCTTCAACCTGTCTTCATCCCAGCAATGCTGGGTCTGGAATACTACAGAATAAGCTCTGCTGGCTGATGGCAGATGCGTTTTGGGTCAAGGTGGCAGCCAATGCTTTTTGGGTCCCCTGCAGCTGTTGAGACAATATGAATCTGTGCAATGGAGGTCTGCCAAGTTAGACGCGAGGCTCCTCATTATGTTTCGGGAACTCACATGTTCCACAAACCTCCTGCCCTGCAGTGGCTCACATCAGTGCATTGCTATGTCAGGCTGAATAATTCGCAGCATTTAGCACTTAAATTGGCTCATTGCAGACAATCCAATTAGAATAAAGTCTATTATCGTTTTGGTACCTTGGAATGAAATGGAGTGTTTAAGCAGTGAACATGCCACGTTGCCTGGCAGTTGCTCCACGTCTAACTCATATTCGTCTCGTAGGTTCTTTGCATGTTGCTAAAATCATGCCCTACCTTAGTGTGAAGCATGTATGAAGTTCAGTAACATACCTCTCACACAGGCTTTATTTTAATTTGTCAGTGTTTGGAGGGTCCTTAGCGCTGCACAAACACGTCTTAAAATCTTGGTTACATGTCCTGCTAACAAGGGACATTGAATTAAGCTTCCTTGTTAGAAGAATCCAAGCAAAGGCAGGGCACGGCCTTTTGGCACGGCCTGCCAAAGGAGGCTCTCGCCTGTAATCCCAGCACTTTGGGAGGCTGAGGCGGGTGGATCACCTGAGGTCAGGAGTTCGAGACCTATTTGGCCAACATGGTGAAACCCCTTCACTACTAAAAATACAAAACATTAGCCAGGCATGGTGGCGGATACCTGTAATCCCAGCTACTTGGGAGGCTGAGGCAGGAGAATCGCATGAACCCAGGAGGTAGGGGTTGCAGTGAGCCGAGATTGTGCCACTGCACTCTAGCCTGGGCAACAAGAGTGAAACTCCATCTCAAAAACAAAAACTAAACAGAAGAAGAATCCAAGCAGGCATTGATAAAGGACGAGGCAGTATCCTGCAACTAACGAATCACGTAGCTTAGAGATCAGTAAAACAGAAGTTAGAAGTAAGAAGCAGTTTAAAGATCTCTTGAATTTTTTTCCCCTATAATTTGGTCAGTGATAAATGAGACAAGAAGGAAAATATGGGGCAAAGGCAGGATGGCAGAGAGAATTTCCAAGGAACAACACAAATCAAAAAAATCCTTGGATTGAGACCAGGATAGAATGATGGAAATTTGGATGGCAGTGTGAAAGTGAGGCATTCTCAGGGGACTAGAATGAAATGAGAATTAAGTACAAGTTGTTCCTAACACAGATACATTTATACTCATCCGGCTTATAAATGAGAAAGGAAATCAGTTATTGAATGGGAAATATATATGTGTGTACACACACACAGAGTATATATGCATATATTGAATGTGTGTGTGTGTGTGTGTGTGTGTGTATTTAATTATCCTATGATGCATTGTGGAACTCTGAAAATACTGTTGAGTGTTTGAGATAGCAATTATACTTTTGGCGCCACATCTAAAAAATAAGAATAATATTCCTCTGAACGAATAGTACTGAGGACAGGAAATAGTATGAAAAAGCTCCTTTTATTTAGTGAAACCCGTAAATGTCATCTATTTATTGTAACTTTAAGCTCAGAAATCACATGGACAAGGAAGGTGGCAAGAATAGCTTCCTTTACCCCTTTAAGGTTTTGAAAGGGCTGTATTTGAATTAGACACCACAAATGGATTGGGGAGTGGGGACGGGACATGCCCTTGCCACCCACTCCATGTGGCAGGGATGTAAACCGTTTCTCTCTACCTCTCCTTTGCTTCTGTCTGACATACATTTTATATTGCCAGCCAACTTATCTTCATTGATTTATTTTACACTGTGAGTCAAAAGGCTACCTCATTTCCTGGTGGGAAAGTGTGGTTCTGTAAATACTCCTTTTTCTTTGTGTAAATGCTATTAAAGGCTTCTTGAGAATTCCGTGGTTGTGACAGTGGGACTAGGCAATCTCTATAGTCCCTTCCCACAGTGTAGTAGTTTTGCACTTGTTTCCCTGTGCCTGAAATGTTCCCAAAGGCACTGATGCTTGTAATTCTTGTGACTCCTGCATTTCAAGTCAGAGACCTGAACAGAGTCCTTTGTAAGCATCAGTTTTGAACTGCCAAGGAGCGCTGCTTTTTACATGGAGTCTAGCCATCAGGTACTGGCTCATCTCCTGCTTCATTTCGGGTGCTGTGTTGAGGTTGGAGATTCAGATGTGACTGGTCATGCATGGTTCAGTAGGGTAGTGTTTTGGGTCTCTGCAAAGTTAGGATGTGGCAGAAATAGCAATATATCTAAAGAATGGTCAAATGGTGAGTCTGTTTATTATGCAAAAATAGAAAGCAAATTAAAATGCAGACAATATCTGTGTGGTCATCTGCGATGTGTGCATCTCTATGCCATAGGTGAAATTCCAGGGTCTAAACAGCTTTGTTCCTCCCTCTAGGATGGAGTTGCCTACTTAATGTTGAGCATGAATTGGAAGAGGGTTTTGCCCACAGCAAAACTGGCTTACTGTCATAAGCCAATAGGGGTAACTGCTCCCTTTGGGGAGTGAAGATGGACAAATGGGAATGGTCCTGAACTGTCCTATTCCACTCCCTAGGGAATCATGGCTGCATCTAGTCATGGGGAAGGTTATCTGTTTCATGTACCTCTTCTAAGGAAAGAGTTTTTCTTTTGATTGATTTATCTGTGGACGTACTAATCTACTGTTGTACCTAGCCATAGGGTTTTTAAATAAAAGAGCTTCAGAAATTGCTTAAAAAGCTGTTACATGTGCTTTCTCTCACCCCTACCTCTGCAGCTGTGAAGGCTGTCTTTATGAAAGGTGAACAGTCCAGTCGTGGGCAGGGTTTACCTAAAAGCAGTCACTAGGAGCTGCTATCTTCTAATCCTATTGATTACCCAAGAGAAGAAGAAAAATCATTGTATGATGGTATCCAGGATCTCAGGCGCTAGTTAAGAAATTTTTTTTTGATTCTCACCTGTAACCAGCTACAGAGGTGCTTGTGGAAAATGTGAGATACTATTGTGGAAGAGGAAGATGATCCCTGGATGAGACGTTTTTCTCCATAGGGAGATCGCACATGCCTGCACTGGTCCCCGTATCTCAGTTCTGGAACAAACCCTCCCTCAGTTGTCAAAGACCCAAAACATTCCCCCACTTAACTGCATGACCAGCCAGGTGTCTGTCTCCAGCTTCAACACGGTCCAGAGTCTTTCCACCTCTGTTCCTCCTGGAGGCCATGTCTGGAAATTCCCAGGCTTCTCTCAAAATGTTATAGTTTGTACATGGTTGAGCTTCTGCTGAGTGTTAGGATAGTTGTAATTCTCCATTTAGAAGTAGATTTTTTTAAATACCTTTTTTTTGAGGCAGGTTCTCTCTCCGTCGCCAGGCTGTAGTGCAGTGGTGCAATCTTGGCTCACTGCAACCTCTGCCTCCCAGGTTCAAGTGATTCTTCTGCCTCAGCATCCCAAGTAGCTAGGATTACAGGTGTGCACCACCACATTCAGCTAATCTTTGTATTTTTAGTAGAGATGGGGTTTCACCATGTTGGCCAGGCTGTTCTTGATCTCCTGACTTTGTGATCTGCCCGCCTTGGCCTCCCAAAATCCTGGGATTACAGGGATGAGCCACAGCACCTGGCCAAGACTTTATTTTTTTAGAGCAATTTTAGGTCCACAGCAAAATTTATGCCCCCTGAAATGCACATATTTTCATATTTTAGCATTGTTTAAATGTGTGTAATTTTTTTTTTTTTTTTGAGACGGAATTTCACTCTTGTTGCCCAGGCTGGAGTGCAATGGTGTCGTCTCGGCTAACAGCAACCTCTGCCTCCTGGGTTCAAGTAATTCTCCTGCCTCAGCCTCCCGAGTACCTGGAATTACAGGCATGTGCCACCACGCCCAGCTAATTCTGTATGTTTAGTAGAGATGGAATTTCTCCTTGTTGGTCAGGCTGGTCTCAAACTCCCAATCTCAGGTGATCCGGCCTCCTTGGCCTCTCAAAGTACTGAGATTATAGGTGTGAGACACCACACCCAACCAATGTATGTCATTTTTAAACATTGACGTACTGTTCATTAAAAAATTGGAAATACTTAAAAAATTTTGATGGGATATTTAATAAAGGTGAATTTTGAATTGATATTGTCTTTGATTTGGTGATTTGTTTTTCTTTGGTGTCTCCTATTCAGTGGTAAGCTATCTTTCATTGGATACCAAAACTCTTGGCTTATGATGGGTACTTTGTGTCCCAGCAAATTGTGAGGGTCTTGTTATAATAAAATTAACTATTAATTTATTTCTTTTCTTCTGTCTTCTCTGTCTTCCATCCATTTCCTTCCTTCCTTCCTTCCTTCCTTCCTTCCTTCCTTCCTTCCTTCCTTCCTTCCTTCAACTTAGGGAAAAAGATTGGATGGATTACTATTTAGCTGTAGGAAAGTCTTATTTTCTTTTATTTTAATTTGATCTTTAAGATATTGGTAAAGGTAAATTCTAATGAAGAGCTAACTGTTGAAAACAAAATGATGAGGGAATTGGAACATTTCAGAGTAAGATGCCGACAGGAAGCTGAGATGGAATGTAGCATGCTAACATCTAGGAGGTAATGAGATGGATTTTTAGCACTTGATAAGTGATATTACAGGCCGATCGTCCCTTATCTGGGAATTGTAGCTCCAACAAAACACTCCGGAATTCATGGCTTTTTGAGGGTCAGCATAACATTACAGTAGAAAATCCACACGTGACTTCACGTGATGAGTCACAGTCGAAGCGCAGTTTCAACTTTGTTTCAGGACAAACTTAGCAAAAATATTGTTTAAAATTACCTTGACACAATGTGCATATATAAGGTATATGAAGCTTAAGTGAATGTTATGTTTAGACTTGGCCTAACATTTAGATGCAAGATTTCTAAGATATCTCATTATTATTTGAAAATATTCCAAAAATTTTAAAAATCCAAAATCTGAAACACTGCATTTTGAAAAGGTTACTCAGCTTGTACTGAATTCTGTACTTACAGGTTAGGAAATTGTTTTTTTCTGTAACCTCTTCATGTGAAGCAAAAAGCAGAGTTTGTGCATAGTGAGCTTAATTAAAGCATACCTTAACACTGGTACCCGTCACTTGAGATTCTACAGCCTTTGTTTGTTTAACATAATAAAGTAAGCATCTAGATCTGTCTTCAATGTATTAAGCATGACCCTCGATTTAGTATAAAGGAAGCTCTTCCAGAAATGTAAATTTTACCCAATTGTCAACATTTTGCAGCTTGTTGAGTTTCCTTCAGCAGGGATATCCTTCTTGTGAGCCACGTGCTTTTAAGGGAATGTGATTTGCCCTTAGGATTCCTTTTCCCCAGCAACATGCTATTTCTCAGCCAAAAGGTCCTACAGTCACCCTAAGGGACTTGATTCGTGGGTCCAATACAATTCACAAAGAATTTTGGAAAGCATTCTTCCCCTGGATCTCTTTTCTGCATGTTCACATAGAAGGATTGTTCAGTCATGCAACACACATTTCATGAGTGTTTGTGCCAAATGCTTGGGATACAGGCTTCTTGCTTTCAAAAGATGTGCAGTCTGGATGGGGAGATGGACAAGAAAGCTGGCAGTAGCAGCAGAGGCGCTCAGGGAGCCAAAGGAGCATGGAGGTGCACGCACATGTGTAGGCATGCGTGGTGTGTCTGTGCATGTGCTACAGGACCTAAGAGGAACCCTTCTTTGATACAGACTCAGGAGCCTGCACTTAACTGTTTCTTGTCTGGAGAATGCTCTCCCTGACCCTTAGCTGTCATATAACTGCTCCTTTTCTCAGTTCAGGTCTTTTATCTTTTGAGACAGGGTCTCACTCTGTGGCCCAGGCTGGAGTACATTGGTGCGATCATGGCTCACTGCAGCCTCGACTTCCTGGGCTCAAGTGATCCTCCTGCCCTAGCTTCCTGAATAGCTAGGACTACAGGTATATGCCACCACACCTGGCTAATTTTTGTATTTTTGGTAGAGACAGAGTTTGGCCATGTTGCCAAGGCTAGTCTCGAGCTCCTGGACTCAGATGATCTGCCTGCCTCCGCCTCCCAAAGTGTCGGGGTTACAAGCTTGAGCCACTGTGCCACGCCCAAATTAACCTCTTTAAAATATTGTTTTTATGCTGCTCTATTCCCTTCTGCCCCCCATGCCTTGAATTTTCTTCATAAAATTATCCCCACTAGCTATTGTATCTTTGTTGTCTCATACTCTCCAGTAGAATTTAACTCTTTATACCCTGTTGTTTTCCCACTGCCTAGATCTTAGTAGGTACTGATTAAAATGTATTAATTAATTCTATGACATATCAGCTCTGACTTTTCCACAATTTGAGCCCATGAACTATTTGTGTCTTCCCCAAACTTCACAAAATTAATCATTATTTTGCACGTGCATGTGTAGGTGGAGACCCTGTGCTGTGTGAACATAAATGATGGCTTTAGAAAGTGCTGAGAATTGGCATAACCTCTATCATATTTGCTGTTCCTATGCATAGCTTTACTTGCTGAGTACAATCGCCAGGGTTTTCCCAAAAGCTGACACTCCTATTGAAAGTGTCTGTTTCTTATTCATGATTCCTTGAGGAGAAATACGCAGAGACAGCCTGCAATAGATTGTTAATTGGCCAGCTTATATGTTACTTGTAATATCTTTTCAGGGACAGAAAAATAATAGGAGGTCAGGTTGGAGAAAGAAACGGAGGGGCAGGAGGGAGGGCATGAGATAAAGAAGAAGGGAAGAAGATGGGAAGAGAGAATGGAGTTTCCCTTCCATTTTGGAAACAACAGTAACATCTTGCTACCATCTATATTTATGTCACAAATGGATAAGGGAGATAGCAAATATTATGCCTATTTTATCAGTTAGAAAACCACTCAGTCACTCAATCAGGAACTCCAGCCGAGTTCTGAGTCTCCAGCCTGTGTTGCTGTTGTTGTTTTGAGACAGGGCTTGCTCTGCCCCCTGGGCTGGAGCGCCATGGCTCAGTCATGGCCCACTGCAGCCTCAACCTCCTGGGCTCAGCCGTCCTCCTACGTCAGCCTCCAGAGTAGTTGGGATAACAAGTGTGCACCACCATGTCCAGCTAATTTTTTGTATTTTTTTTTTTTGTAGAGATGGAGTCTCACCATTATTGCGCAGGCTGGTCTTGAACTGTTGGGCTCAAGCCTTTTGGGAGACCCACCTCAGCCTCCCGAAACGCTGGGACTATAAGCGTGAGCCACTGTGCCAGCCTTGTTTTTTTGTTTTTCTTTTTATCACTATGCTGTTATGCTACAAAATATACTAAAGGGGATGTATTAACTATTAATTTATCAAGGAAAATATTCATCTTTGAGAATAACTAAGAGAAACATCCACTTCCATTATACTATTTTCAAAAAGACAATTTTATAGACATTTTTAGAGGTTTAAGATATCCTGTGTTAGTCCTTATGCTATAGAAAGCTAGGGCTCTTCCCATCATTGGATCTCCTACTGGATTTCCTTTTTTATGTTTTATGTTTCCTCTTGGGCTCACTTTCCTTTCCTCAAAGGTGAACCACTGTAGCGTGTTCTCTGTATGCCATGGCTCCAGTTGGCTGGCAGTCAGGCGGCCTGCCTGCCAGAATGATCCTGTGGCCATGCGGATCCTGACTTGCACATGCAGGTCACAGGGTCAGCTGCTTCTGGATATGGCAAGTCCTCATTTGGAAATTGGATTCCGTCCCGCCTACCACCAACCAAGGAGGAAGGAAGTGGAGTTTGTGGTGGAAGAAATCCAAGCTATTGTTATTAACAGGAGGTTATATTAAGCACTGTCATTTTTAGCATGTTCTAAGTAAATGCCTCATATTGAAGAGCCAGAGAAGGAAACGGAAACTTTGAAGCACCTTCATTAAAAAGTATGAACTTAATTATAATTGGCACTAATTATTTAGCATCTCCCATGTGCCTGGCACTGCCCTAGGCACACACATGTAGTAGTGAACACGACAACTCTGGAAGAAATAATTTCTCCTGCTGAAAGCACTATGACGGAAGATGGGATGAAGTATTTGGGTAGGTGATTTAACCCTCTAGTCCAGGGGTCAGCAGAGTTTTTCTGAAAAGGGCCAGATAGCAAATGTTTTAGGTTTTGAGGGTCATATGGTCTCTGTTGCAACTACTTATCTTTGTCATTTTACAACAGCAACTGTTGTGGACTGAATGTGTATGTTGCTCTGAAATTCATATGCTGAAGCCTTGATCCCCGGTGTGATGGTATTTGGAGGTGGGGCCTTTGGGAAGTAAGTAGGTCGTAAGCACAGAGCTGTCATAAACAGGATTATTGCCCTTGTAGGAAGAGTCAGAAAAGAGATGATATCTACAAGTCAGGAAGGTTATATTGAAATCTTTGTTAGAACCTCACAGAACACACTGGTCCCTTGATTTGGACTTCCCAGCCTCCAGAACTGTGAGAAATAAGTTTCTGTTGGTTAAGCCACCCAGTCCGTAGCATTTTGTTACAGCAGCTCAAGCTGACTTAACACGGAATCGTAAATAAATAGTCAATACACAAATGGACATGGCTTCCTTCAGTACAACTTTATTTATAAAAACAGATGGCAGTCTGGATTTGGCCCATGGGCTACAATCTGCTGTCCCATCATCTTGGTGCTTTTTCTCTGTTTTCCTCTGTGTGTGTTTCTTTGTCCTCATCCTTGTCACCTTGTGGGTCCAAAATGGTTCCGCTAGCCTCATGGAGCCCAGCCTCACGTGGCAGAGTTCAATGCAGGAGCCGAAGGAAGAGGGAAAACCACTACTTCATCATGGGAAGCTCAGCCAACTTCTCTTTAAATATCATTGATCAGGGCTGGGCACGGTGGCTCACACCTGTAATCCCAGCACTTTGGGAGGCCAAGGTGGGCAGATCACCTGAGATCAGGAGTTCAAGACCTGCCTGGCCAACATGGTGAAACCCCATCTCTACTAAAAATACAAAAATTAGCTGGATGTGGTAGCGCATGCCTCTAATCTCAGACAATTTGGAGGCTGAGGCAGAAGAATATCGCTTGAACCTGGGAGGTGGAGGTTGCAGTGAGCCGAGATTGTGCCACTGTACTCCAGCCTGGGTGGTAGAGCGAGACTCTGTCTCAAAAAAAAAAAAAATTTATATATATATATATATTTTAAATATATATGTAAAAGTTGCAGCACCTGCCAACCTGTACACCAGTGTTCACCAGAGGGGATTAGGATTTGTATAACTGACTTCGCCTGATGGTGACTTATCCCTTGAGGTGAATACATTGCTGTTCCAACAGAATCCCTGTTGGTGAGCTAGCCAGCAGTTTCCGTAGGAACTCGAGCTCCTGCATACTCCCAGCCTGGACTTTTGACCAGCAGCACCAGCAGCACCTGCCAGCTTGTTAGAACTGCAGAACCTCAGACGCTTCCCAGAACTACTACATCAGAATGCAATCTGCATTTTAACAAGATCCGCAGGTCATAAACAGACACAGTAACCTTTGAGACATGCTGGTTTGGTGAAGTAATGGAGGGCTGTTTTAAGGAAATCCATGACTCAACTTGGAGAATGAGTAGCTTGAGTGACTGGTAGCTGATATGGTTTGGATCTGTGTCTCCGCCCAGATCTCATGTTCACCTGGTGAGAGGTGATTGGATCCTGAGGGCGGCTTTTCCAGAATGGTTTAGCACCATCCCTTGGTGCTGTTCTCATGATAATGAGATCCAGTTGTCTAAAAGTGGATAGTGCCTCCCGCTTCTCTCTCTTGCTCCTACTCTGGCCATGTGATGTGTGTGCCTCCCCTTCACCTTCCTCTATGATTGTAAGTTTCCTGAGGCTTTTGGCAACACCATGCTTCCTGTACAGCCTGCAGAACTATGAGCCAATTAAATCTCTTTTCTTTATAAATTACCCAGTCTCAGTCTGTCTCCCTCCCCGCCTTCCTTCTCCCCTTCCCCTTCCCAACATCATAAGATTTTTTTTTATATTGCTGTGAGAACAGACTAATATAGTAGCCCAGCCTTGACTCCCATTCACGTAATGCCATTATCATTCCAGTTTGTAATGATATCTCAGACTTAATCCACATCTTAGTACAGTTTATGGTGTTTAGTGTTCAGAGTGGACCACCATTATTTAGAAGACACTCCTTACTCAGTTTTGCCTCCAGCAAGTCCTAGCAGTATTCATAGTGTTAGGAGGTTGAAAATTAAAACACAACACAACAACAACAACAAAAAACAGTTGAGGGGCCAGAAAACAAAAATCTGTCCCTGTTGTCCTTTTCTGCCTGTATCGTAGTGCATGCAAGTGACAGGGCATTTCTTGTCCGTAGTTTGAAAATCATTTGCCATTATTCATGATGTGCATGCAACTGCGTGAGTACATATGACTGTCAAGTGTCTGGATTCTATTTCTGAATACAGGAAACTCCAGAATTAAGCAACCAAATTCCATTTCAGAATCCGCTTCTATTTTTGTTCTGTTCATTTGATCTTTTCCATCGGTAGGCATATTCGCTTACAAAGCATAAAGAACTTTTTTTCTCCCAGCTATATATTCTCCCCAAAACACTGAGGGCTTCCCTGGGAAGTAAATACCTGGCTAACTGGAAATGTGGTTGGTCTCATGGTATATCTTCAGGTCTTGGACAACAGCTCTGTGCTTGTGGTCTTGTGTGACATTCGAAGGCGGTGCTCTCAAATGTCCCTTGAATTTCATTAACTGGTGTGCTGTTTTGAGTTAACTGTGGAGAGAGGCCTATTGGGGACGGCCCCTGCCAGTTGGGCAGGTCTCCCACTTGGCTGTTTTGAGAATTGTTATATCCTGTACTATGGAAACAGGATGAACTTGGCCATGAGTGCGGGCCAGAAGCCTTCTCTTCCATTTATGTGGCCTTGCTGGCCGAGGTTTGAGAAGTGCATGATTTCATTTGGGCTGTGGTTTGCTGCTAACCATGTGAGTTTGCAAAATGATGCCTTTTAAGCAGAACCAGGACCGAATAACCCTGGAGCTGTATTTGGTGTGGTGTGTTCGCAAGGGTTAAAAGCTCACTATAGGATCTTACTGCTGTATAGAATTCAGGCCTCCTTGAAAGTTGTGTCATTTCTATGCTTTCTAAATCGGATTATCTTCTCATGCAACAGTCATTTGATGTTTAATAGAAGCTGGAGGTACAGTTCCTCTGTAAAGATTTCATAATTGTTTGATTGGTAAAGGTGGATCTTCTTACCCTTTCCAGGTGAAGTGTACTTGTATTCACAGAGGGATGGGACAGGCAAGAAAGCCATCTGTAACTCAGGTGTTTTTCATGCATCAGTCACCTATCTGAATCTGAATGAGAGTTTTTTCTGAAGTCGAGGCAGAAGATAAACTATTTCTCTTCTGCTGTAAGGGGTATGAGGCCAGAGATTAGGAGACTCACACACAGTCACATCTTCTGTCAGAGGGAGGATGAAGCCGAGAGTTCAGTGGCCTTCGAGCTCCCTCTGGTTGCTGAACCTTGTTTCGTTCTCCTTTTTATGAGTTGGGAACGTGCCCAGGAAACCTTGTAAGTGTGAAATACAGCATGCCTAGTCTCTCCTGCAGAATAATGCGACCCCATTTGGTTTACCACCCAGACCTTAGAATTTGACAGTTTTCTACCTTAAGTGAATTGGAATGAAACCCTATCACATTTTCCAAACCAAACTTATTTTGCCTGAGTCCATTTTTTTAAATCCCCTACTTTCTATTTGAAAAACACATTTGCTTAAATTTACTGAAAGAAAAATCATAGCAACTGTCAGACTGCATGAGGAGGGTATGTATTCATCTTTCATGGATGGGGCCAGTATTTTCTGGAACATGTTGCTGAAATTTATGAGCATTTAAATTATAGGATGCTATTTGGGATTCTCCCTAAAACAAAAGCTTTTATACTGTGATAGTATGCTTCTTTTTTTTTTTTTGAGACGGAGTTTCACTCTTGTTAGCAATGCTGGAGTGCAATGGTGCGATCTCAGCTCACCACAACCTCTGTCTCCTGAGATCAGACAATTCTCCTGCCTCAGCCTCCTGAGTAGTTGGGATTACAGGCACGCGCCACCATGCCCAGCTAATTTTTTGTATTTTTAGTAGAGACAGGGTTTCACCATGTTGACCGGGATGGTTTCGATCTCTTGACCTTGTGATCCACCCGCCTCGGCCTTGGAAAGTGCTGGGATTACAGGCTTGAGCCACCGCACCCGGCCGATACTATGCTTCTAAGAAGACAAAGACACTGGTTTGATTTTTTTTTTAATTTTAGTTTTTACTTCTAAAAAGTAAAACTTTTTATTTTAAAAGTTTAAATCTATTTTCTAGAGGTGCTGGAGATAAGAAAGATGAAAATGTCTTATCTCTTTTTAGGCTTGATATATATTTTTAGAAAGATATCAGATGTATTGTGACAGTCTATAGATGTAATAAAATATTTCACTATGAAACAATGGATTGGAGTCATACAGTGACTTCTCAGCCAAAGGTGATTTTTCTCTTCCCTACTCCTGGGGACATTTGGCAGTGGATGGAGATGTGTGTGGCTCTCCCAGCGGGAAGGATGGTACTATTGGCAGTCTAACGAGTAGAGGCCAGGGATGCCGCTAAACATCCTACAGTGCCCAAGGACAACCCCCATAGCAAAGGAGTCTTCAGCCCCAAATGAGAAACCCTGGAGTGACATAACCAAAACCAAATGCTTTAATAAATACCCAGCCCTGAGGGTTTGGTATTTAAAGTGACATTTAACATCACCAAAAACATGTCAAAAATGTATCAGCCATTTAACACATGCAGAAAGCCTTCTTTTTTAAAATAACAGATGTGCGACTTCTGAGCCACATTTTTCCTAGAGGTTGTTCTCTCTCTGGGAATGAATAGTGTGGTACTATTTCACTTTATACAATTTTCAGCTACTGAAGAATCATGTTTAAATTTGAAAAAAAAAAATACATTGCTTTTTACCAGATCGAGCATTTTTTTAGTGGCATTCTCTTTTAATCCAATGATTTTCAAGTGACCCCATATTTAGCCCTAAAGTTCCTTTTCTCGACTGAAACTCAACATTTAGTTGTAAAATGAGTTGCCCATGCCGGTTCTATATGCTTTTCATTGTGTGCTTCCTTTGAGAAAAGCCCATGCGTTGCACCAAACTGTTCTTTGGATGTGAGTTTTTCGTTGTGGATTACTCCCCAAAAAAGTGAATTAAATTGTTAAACTAATTTTAGGTATACCTTGAGATTAATAGAGTGCATTTGAAAAAGGAAGCGTAGGTTGTTTATGAGACATTGTATCGGCCTCACACTTCAGAGTCAGTGTAGACATCTGCTGCTCTGGCCCTATGGACTGCACTGATTCAGGAGCAAGAGTAAGCAGTGGGTTCTTTGCAACATGATGTCCTTTTGACCTTGGGCTGCATGAAGGTTTTCACATGCGCAGTTGATTAAGATTTTTATTTTCTTCCTTTATTTCATTTGTACTGTAAGCATACGGAGTCGTGGATAACAGTTTAGACTAAATAAAGGACATTGAATTATCAGTAATGAAATATCTTGTTTTAATTAAAGTTATTAGTAATGCTCTTTCTTGCCCTGGGTACTTGGATATTGACATATTTAATGATAGAATAACAGAGAATGTGGCATTTGTTTTTTTTACTCCTACAAATTGCTTTTAAATTTTCTAAGATCTGGTTGACAATTGCCAGTATAAGTATTTATAGAGAAAGATAAAGATGGAGCTACCTACACTGTATCTATAAATACAGCTGTACATATAAAATTTGATGGTGACAGCCATCTTGCCTGTAACAGCTATGCGTCTTTTTAGGAAGATTTGAATATAGAAGATTTGTGTTATATATGTAAATTATTTTTTGTATTTTGCATGGCTTCATACTTTCAAGGGTGACTTTGAAAGATCTCTTGATCCAGGGACAGCAAAGAGTTTATCCCTACAATTCCGCATGGAAAATGTCAGTGATTTCCCGGAGGTCAGAGTTTTTTCTCCCCCTGTCTTCTCAGCAGGGTGATGAGGGGCTCCCAGCACACAGACAATCATTTCCATTCCCTTTGGGATATAGACATGCATCTTATGCATTGCCTTTACTTTTGATTTTCTGTGAACAACTGTTATCTTCATCTGCTAATGAAAGATAAATTCCAAGGAAGAAAGGATGAAAAACTGAAAAAGAGTATGAAAGCACAAGACCTTAAAGCTCTGGATATTACAGTAGTTCTTCTTTTCCGGAGTCAAGCATCATTGTGGCATTATCTATGGGTGTTCCAAAATTACAATTATAGTTAAAGACATAATATAGGTAATAATGCTGTTGAACCACCATGAAGGAAAACAAGTAAAAGAAGGCGGTGTAGCCCATTATTCATTGCTTAGAAGGGCCCAAAGCACTTTCCTGCCCGTGGACCATGTGTCGTGGCTCCTCCAGCCTCCCCTGGATCGTCTCTGCTTGCTTTTGCTCATTATGCTTTTGCAGCACTCAGCTGCTGGGCCACTTTGCTCTGTTCTGATTTGTATTCTTGTTCTGTGCTCCTTGTGCCTGGAAGGCTCTGGAAGGGTTTTGCGATGTTGAGCTCATTTTCACCCTCAACATTTCTGCTTAAAGTTTTATTATGGCCGGGCTCGGTGGCTCAAGCCTGTAATCCCAGCACTTTGGGAGGCCGAGGCGGGTGGATCACGAGGTCAAGAGATCGAGACCATCCTGGTCAACATGGTGAAATCCCGTCTCTACTAAAAATACAAAAAATTAGCTGGGCACAGTGGTGCGTGCCTGTAATCCCAGCTACTCAGGAGGCTGAGGCAGGAGAATTGCCTGAACCCAGGAGGCGGAGGTTGCGGTGAGCTGAGATCGCACCATTGCACTCCAGCATTGGTAACAAGAGCGAAACTCTGTCTCAAAAAAACAAAAAAGGTTTATTACTCATTGTCACTAACTTCAAGTTACTTTGCTGCTGTTTTTCAGGAATCCTGCTTGATGATATTTGATAAATAGAAATATGATATTTGATAAATAGCGTAAAGACACACTGCTCTTCCATTTCATGTGTGGTGATGGTGTGTCCACAGTCTTTTTTTATTCTTGCCTTACTAAGTTGCAGCCTTGTTACCTGTGCTACCTGCAGAGCTAAGCTAACTTCATTGGATCTTCTGGTGGGGCACTGTGTGTCCCCGGGCCCAACTGGGTGTTGCTCTTGCACAAGTCAAGCCCTGTGTCCTCTTACAGCTGCCTTCCCACCCTCCTCTGACCTTGACTTTACTAATTGAAGTTGTTGCTCTAACATGATCAAGCTAACAACTGAGTCAATGTTGTTTACTTTTTGGTGGCTTCAAAGAAAGAATATCCAACCACCTCCATTCCCATAAAAAAAAATGCCAGAAGATTTGTTCAAGGATGATGACCATATTGTCATTTTTCATTGTGTGATTCATGTTATTTGTTAGGTGGATGTTATAACAAACTCATATTTAATAACAAAATGGTGTTTCTGTTCTTAGCTCCAAAGCCACACTTTTGGTCCTAAAGTTTTTTAAGCTTCTGGTTGAAACATTGCTTTTCTATGTTGTCTTCCTTTCTCATGAACCATTAACATTTATTGTACTCCTAAATATGACATTCATCATTTGTATCTTCATTTTTTACTATTTAAAATATGTCTTTTGCTAACAATATTTTCCCCTGCCAAAATCTGTTTGCTTTTTAAAAATGAATAACCTTAGATTTACTCTCTTGGTCAATTATATATCTACCGCTAAGGGTGTGTCAGATCTGGTCTGTACATGTGGGACCGCCAACTAGGTTTTTTCTTAAGCTGACGGTTTGGTAAAGCTTTGTGACCTGAGAGTTGCATCTTTGGATTGGATACTAAATAGATTCTCATAACGCAGCACTACATGGAATTATCCCAATGTGGGCATCGGTGTTGAACACAACAGACCATAAAATTCCATTTCATTTCTGTTGTATAAACATAGGATCACAAATAGTGTGATTATTTCTGGCAGCCTCAGGCGTCTTAGCTAGGAGGAGGATGTAGGAGACTTTGAATACTTAAATGTAAGCTTCCCCACATGAGCTGATCAAGTACCTTTGGCATCAGCCTTTAAAAGGGTCAAATATAAAAACATCTAATACTGTCATTTGCTGAATTCTCACATGTGCAAGGCGCTGTTTTGCCTTCATTTATATCATCACAGCCTGACTTCAAGCCAGCATTGTAGTGTGTTATATTCTCACTTTACAGCTAAGGGGATGGAAGCCCAGAAAGGTCATGAGACTTGGCAGAATTGCACAGTAAGGGCCAAAGGTGGGTTTTGAACCCGAGTCTTTTAACTCAAAACTTGTAACCACCACCACTAAAATCTTGGTCAGAAACAATTCAGTTTCTCTCACAGTTCTCTCACGGTTCCTTTGGTCTTGATTGACTTTCCCCTGTGGGTTTTTCAGGCGGAGCATTCTGTGTTCTCCTTGTCTCAGTAATTCATGGGAGGCAGGCAGTGCTGCAGAGCCTTGAGGAAGACTAATCTGGACCAAGACTAGGGCTAGAATAAACGAATGAAACCCCCCACTTCTACTTCCCTTTTCGCTAAAAAATCTAGAATGGTTAAATTGGCCGTCTGGAGAGGGACTGCCAATAAGGAAACCCATATGGCTGAGAATTTGTGGTCAGAGAAGCAAATCTGAGCACAGCCTCTGCTGCGATCCTATGATTAGGGTCCCCAAAGCAAATGTCTGCTGGAGTTGGTCAGAAATTTTAAATATGCAAAACAAAGAGGTAAAAGACAGTAGGAAATGGCGGAGCCTGGGTCTGCGTGGAAAGGTACATTCTCTCTTTGACTTCAGGTTAAAAAGTAGTAACAACAAATCCTGAATACCTGGTGGTGAATCAAAACGATGCTGAGATACGATTTTGTGCCCTCAGCAGTGAGAGTGCTAATCTGTGACCACAGAGATCTTTTTTGTTCTTTTTTGCTCTCAACTATTAATTCTGCTGGGTACCTGATGGGCAGTCATTCAATATGTTGTGAACGAATGAACAAATCACTGTAAGCCTCAGTTTCCTCATCTGTAAAATAGCCATGATGAGAGTTCACAGCTCAGGGGATAAAATAAGATTCCCTACCAAGCACACCTTGCTTTTAGTGTCTGGTAAGTGTAAGTGATAATGGAAATGTTGACTGTTAATAACAATTTCCACTAACTGATTAATTGATTATTACCATGTCACTCCTCCATGCTTTCCTTGGTAGCAATGACCTTTCGTAGAGGATACACCTAAGACCATTAGAGCGTAACCCACACTGGCCGTGGCTGCTGATGTGCCTCTTCCACTGCTCTTCAGCCCCATGGTTTCTCTCCACTTTCTAGAGTGTTTTGTAGATACCGTATCTCACCAGTAGCCGTAGGAAAAGATGAGATAATCATCAGATTTCTGCCTTGTCTCCTCAGTGATACCATTTTTTTCTTTTTTTGGCATTTATATCAAACATATAATCAGTAGATCAACTAGTTTGAAAATAGTCTCCACTGCAGAAATTCACCCCATTAGATATCTGTGCCATCAAACCAAGGGAAAGCAAATTTCCTCTCTGCAAGTGAGCCACATGTGGGTCACACAGGCTCAGGCTTTCACTCCTGCACCTGTGTTTTCGTGCCTGAATATTTAAAGGGCTTAAAGATGCAGTTAGAATTTCCTCGCTCTGTGGGGACATTTAGCTTGTTCTACAGGGTGTGTAGACTTTCAGTGGCATGGGGATGTGGATTCTCACAAGAACAAAGGAAAGGTGCCAGTCTTAAGTGTAGCTCTCATCACATCAAGTTTTATATATGCATATATAGAGATATGTGTATATATTTTAAAATGTATGATTTGGAATCACTGACACTGCATATTCTGATGTATGTCAGAATGCCCCAGGAGGTGGATGCTTAAGTAATCTGCAGAGTGGATTATTTCCTTGCATTTGCTCTAAAACTTGGATTTTCTAATATTGACTCTGCTGTTCACAAAATCCAAATGGCTTTTCTAGGCATGTGCATTTGGGATCCTGTTTTTCTGCTGTAATAATAGTCCAAGTCCAACGGTGACTTAAACAATATGCTGAATTTTGTTCTCATCTAATAGGTTGCCCTCCAGCAATTTCGGGCTGATCTGGTGACTATGTTGAGCCGATCCTGAGTATTCCTATCTTGATATTCTGCTGTCCACCACCTGTCTCATGATCACAGTTGGGGACCCCAGTTTCTGTCATTGTATCTGCACTCTAGCCAGCTGGAAGGCACAAAGTATAGAGTATGTGTCATTCCCTTTTAAGAGTGTATGCTGTTCCCACTCTTGTCCTATTGGTCAGTTGCAGTGAGAACGTGGGAAGCAGAGGTTGGAGTGAGCTGAGAGCATGCCACTGCACTCGCGTCTGGGTGACAGAGCGAGACTCCTATTGGTCAGAATTTATTCACATGCACATACCTAGCTGCAAGGGAAGCTGGGACATGTAGTCTTAAACTTGCATGGCCATTAGCCCAGGTAAAACTTGGGGGTTCTATTGCTTATTTTGCTGAAGTAAGTTGACATAATTTTCTGACCATTGGGAGCCTGTTTGTCCTATTGTGTATCATGCCCCTGCTGCTCAAATCAGTGGCTGGCACATCACGATACATGGAATGTATTGCTTAAATGAATGAATGAAATGGAGTTTATCTCATCTTTGGAACTTCCTGAGTGTGGAGTTCCCAACAAATCCCTTCCACCTCCTTTCACAGCTCTTCTTTCCATTCCAGGGGTTTACAGACGTCCTCCTCTTGTCTCCTTCCCACTCATGTGCCTTTCCTGGCTCTGAAGAGAACTGCCACGTGCAGCCCCCTCTCCACCTCTCCCTACATGAGGCCCTGCACCCACATTCCCTTTAACTGTTGTGCATTTTCATAAGCTGAGGTCCTTCCCCCATCCTTGTCTCTCACCTCCAAACACATTCCAGTTTGCTCATTTCTTCTTTAAAAGTGTGATCTACATAATGGAGTACAGCTTCTCAGTTTTGCAAGTAACAGATGGACAGAATGCGTCCTGCTCCGTGTGCTTTTGATGGACACCCTGTCTTCTCCACACTCTTGGCTACAGCTCCTTGCTGTGTGGCACAGAAAGTGGCAAAAATATGCACGTGCACACATACCCACTCACACACCCTACCCCACCAAAAATACACATTAAATAAACTTCATGACAGGGAAGAGAAATGAACTTTCCTGATCCTTCTCCAGATGCTAGAAGAAATGCCACCCGAAGTAGTGTAGGCAGAAGGGCAGCTGGTCATTGGTATATTTTGTGCCACTCTTAGTTTACTAGTGCCCATGTAGGGTTTTATTTTGACCACTGACTTTGCTGCTGATCTCTTTTTTTAATCTTATTCTCATTCTCAGAAACCTTTTTTTAATGTTGTAATTTCTATATATTTGCAAGATGTCCCAAATCCAAGAAGTCACCATACATATAAAGTATGTATATCTTAGAATTATATTAATATTTGCCAACCTCACCTAATCCTGTCTGTCCAGGGCAATGTTCTGAACACTTCATATAGCAAATTTATTTTAATAACTGCTGTGGTTTAAATGATGGTGTTCCCTTCAAAATGTGTGTTGAAACTTCATCGCCAATGCAAAAGTATTAAGAGGTGTGGCCTTGGGTGGTGATTAGGCCATCAGGCCTTTGCCCTCATGAATGGTATTACCACCCTTATAAAAGGGATTAAAGTTGAATGAAGTGCTGTCGTGGCCTTCTATTTCCTCTGTCACCTGAGGAAACAGTGTTCCTCTTCTCTGGAGAATGCAGTACTGGCAGAGAACAGCTCTCACCAGACACCAGTCCTGCTGATACCTTGACTTTGGACTTTTTCTATCTTCCCGAACCATGAGAAATAGATTTTTGTTCTTTATCAGTTACTCAGTTTCAAAATTTTGTTACAGCAGCACAGATGGACTAAGACAGTAACCCTGTGGGGTAGGTACTAGTTTTCTCCTCTTCAAGTGAGGTGAGTAACTTGCCCATGAATTCTTTTCAGAGGTGAGATTCAGTAACAGGTGACTTGAATCCAGAACTCATAATCTTGAGCAATCATTAAGCTCTACTATGTTTATTTGTGACTTTGAAGCTTGGCTTTGACCAGGTGGGACCATGAGCATTATCATAGTTTACTGTGCATCAAATAAATGAAAGCCAGAAAGTAGTCACGTTCTACCTCCCACTCACCCCTACCAGTCAAAACAGAGCTGTGCTCAGTCTGCTGGCGGAACAAGAGCTGTGTGTTGAGATGGGCTAATTTTCACTCTAGCTCTGTGGTTCCACTTATGCCTTTTTACTTTTCCTTAACATGTCTGCTATGAAAGGGGATCATGGCGTTTGAGTTCTTCCTAACATTGTGAGGGCTTTAGATTATGGCGTCTCAGATCCTTAAGTTCTGGATGTGGAAATGGTGTGTTATTTATAGCTGACACCTGAAGAGAATTTCCAGAAGTGATAATGGAGGAGGAATACCTTCTGTGATTTTACTTTATCAAAAACAACCACTGCGAAATCATCTTATAAAAGCCATATGAGGGGAGAGGATATTTGGCTTAGAAGCAAAAGTTGATCCTTGAAGAAGTTCAGACAAGTGATGTACACAAAAGAAATGCATTTTTTTTTTGAGACAGAGTGGTGCTCTGTCGCCAGGCCCCAGGCTGGAGTACAGTGGTGCAACCTCGGCTAACTGCAATCTCCGCCTCCCAGGTTCAAGCAGTTCTCCTCCTTCAGCCTCTGGAGTAGCTGGGACTACAGGCACACGCCACCACACCCAGCTAATTTTTGTATTTTTTTGTAGAGACGAGGTTTCACCATGTTGGCCAGGATGGTCTTGATCTCTTGACCTCATGATCCGCCCACCTCGGCCTCCGAAAATGCTGGGATCACAGACGTGAGCCACCACACCCGGCCAAAAGAAATGCTTTTAATCCTCACAGGTATCTGGCAAATCAAATGACCAGGCAGAGGAGGTTTTCTTTTGAGACATCTCTTGGGAATGCTGTGAACTAAAATAGGAATCATCTCTAAATATAGTGCACTGTCACCGTGTCATTAGATGAGGTATAGCATCAAAGGAAATTGCTGGGGATATTCAGTTGCTAGTCTTTCCTTGAAAGATACAAGCCTTGAAGGAGACCTCACCTGTATGAGAGATTGCTTTCTGGAGCTCAACCTAGTCAAGTAAAGTGCTTGAATATGCCCACCAGATTTGGCATCCCTGGCCTGCCTTTAAATGTGAGACCTGCTGGCCGTTTCATTTTGACCCTGGATTCACTGCTGTCACAGTATATTCAAAAGTGTCCTTTTGAATCCTGTGGTAGCTTGTGTAAGGTTCGTCCTGCTATTTCACAGCCCAGACATGGAGTTGCTGTTCTCTCGTAAACTAAACCCAGTTTGAGGCTGTCTCTAGATATTATCAGATCCCAAGTCTTAGAAGCCATTTGAAATACCCCTCATTGACAATTTAAGACTGATCATATTTTCATTATTCAGAACAAATGCTTAAAAACAACGTAAAACCAACTTGCCTCTGAGGAAGGCAGCTGAAGCCATCATACTTTGTAAGTTCTCTCTCCTTTTCTTTGAGGCCTGGAAACTTGGAAACATTCTCACAGTTTCTTGCTTATTTTAGAGCCAAGAAACATGCAGTCAGAGTGATCACAGTTTCAGATTTATAACAGGTGATGGCAAAAGGAGAACACTGTGCTCATTGAACTACTGCGCCACTTCCACCTCCCAGCTCCAGTATATTTATTAACATCTTTTGAGTAAAGTCTTAAAATTATCTATTAAGCACAATTTTTCACCCTTTCTGACAGATCACTGGTGCTGCCAAGAAGCTTTTAAGCTGTAAATGAAAAGGAAAAACAATCCTGCATTTGATCTTGGGTTTGTTTTTTTTTTTTTTCCTTCAGTGAATTATCTTAGAATAGAATTTTGCCATGAGTGCTTTTATTGGAATTTAAAACTATAATACTGCCTTTTCCTTCTGTCTGGACTTAGGGTTTCCCACTGTTCTAAGACTGCATTTGACGTTATCTAGGTTATCGTAGTAAAGGTTTAAAAAATACTCTTCCTTTGCATTTAAATTTCTTTTCTCTGTAGTTAACTAAATCTGAATGAGTCATTTTATCAAAGCTTCAATATGTATTTTCCCCCCCCTGGGTAGCTTATCAAACTTTTCTCGTTTACCTTTTTGTTTTATATTTTACTTAAAAAATTTTTTTATATTTGGTTGGTTAACCACATGATATGGGTGTCTAAACTTTTTTATAGGCTGGGTGCGGTGACTCATGCCTGTAATCCCAGCACTTTAGGAGGCCGAGGTGGGCAGATCATCTGAGGTCGGGAGTTCGAGATCTGCCTGACCAACATGGAGAAACCCCGTCTCTACTAAAAATACAAAAAATTAGCCACATGTGGTGGTGCATGCCTGTAATCCTAGCTACTCAGGGGGCTGAGGCAGGAGAATATCTTGAACCTGGGAGGTGGGAGGTGGTGGTTACGGTGAGCTGAGATCATGCCGTTGTACTCCAGTCTGGGCAACAAGAGAGAAACTCCGTCACAAAAAAAAAAAAAAAAAAAAGCAAAACTTTTTTTGTATGATCATAAAATTTGAAAATGGGTTTTAAGAAAGCATTTGCACCATTTTATCCTGCAAATTAGGAACTTTCTGATCTGGGGAAAGACTTTTGGTATACCTCACATATTTCCCTGAAGTTTGATGTAAATTGAAATTTATTATGAATCAAATTCAATTTTAGGTGTTCTTGAGGAATCTGTAAATGCCAGTTGAGAAGGGAAATTGATTTAGTGTTCAGCACTCTATGATGAATATCCCCATGTTTGAAATGTGTAAGTATTGCACTTATATTAGTTATTTTTCCTAATAACCTTTCAGAAGTGTCTGCTAACGAAAGCTGTACCTGTTTTTCTTTCCTTTTTTTTTTTTCTCATTTAAGGTACGGTCAATTGAATTATTTGCTGTTGCTCTATATTTTAACAGTCTAATGCTTATACTATGTTATAAACCGAGTCTAAATGGAAAATGAAAATTATACTTGTCTCTTTTTCTAGGAGAAATTAACAGGTAGATCTTCTGGAATGAGAAGTAATAGCACTGCTTAACATTTTCACCATTCAATATCCAGGTGTAATTGGTTTCCAGATTTTCGCTTTGGGGGTGAAATATTTTGTAAGTGGCCATTAATTCTCATAATAATTAATGTAAAAACAGCTTTATGAATGGAAAAGTAGATTCAGACATCAATCATATTGGCTTGGGATCACCCCATGCAGTTCACCCTAAATGTGTCATTTCCACGATAACAGGTTTAAATGACCACAGCAACGGAATAACCAGAACTGGGTACAGGCGAGATGTCCACACTCACCATTTTTGACAGTTGTTTGGATCCCGTTCAAACTGGCAGTCACACTTGCAGTGTGTTTAGGAGCAGTTTTTGCACAAATTAAGGAAGCATTTAAAAATAAAACACTGTTTTCTGATAGAAAGCAGCTCTATATTTACCCACACGAGGATTGCAAACCTCAGTGGAATAATTTGACATGAAGTGCCTCTAAGCAGACCTCAAACAAGCTCCTTGCCTCCCATAAGCTTAGAAAGAGGATGCTTACATAGCAAAACTGAGTAAATATGCACAGGGCTCATAAAAAGTCGTAAGTGATGGAACCTAAAGAAAAAGCCAATGCTTTTAATAAAATCGCAGTGTGAAGATAGATTGCTAAATCTATCGTCCTAGGAAAATGCCAGGCAAATACAGAGAAACTGCTGAAGATTTTATAAGGTTGTTTGAGGTATAGCCATGTAAAAGAAGTAAGGTGCCGCATTTTGGGAAAAGATAATCCATACTCTTATTTCTGAAATGATGGGCTTCTAGTTTTCAATAATAGTACATGAAATGGTCTGAGGGTTATATTTAACTCTATTCTCCTGCATTCATCCAAAGGGTCAAATAAAATGTTAGATTTTATTATTTAAGAAGTAATCATCTATTTTGCAAAGCTAAATAGGAAACTCTGTTTTGCCCTTTCATGAAGAGATGGCATTTCTGCAGCTAGCACACCATGTGCAGCTCCATGGGGTGCCCTGCTCACAGTGCCTTCGCAGTGGCCATCCGTGTTTGATGGAGACAAAGAATAACATTTTGGATAACTTTTGAATTGAAAGGGAAGAAGTCTTGGTGGGATCCATGTCTTGACTTCCTCACTGATTTTTTTTTTTTTTTTTTAGACAGAGTCTTGCTCAAAAAGTGAGTGCAGTGGCGCAATCTCGGCTCATTGCAACCTCTGCCTCCCAGGTGCAAGTGATACTCGTGCCTTAGCTTTCCGAGTACCTAGGATTACAGGCACCCGCCACCACACCTGGCTATTTTTTGTATTTTTAGCAGAGATGGGGTTTCACCATGTTGGCCAGGCTGTTCTCGAACTCCTGACCTCAAGTGATCTGCCCGCCTCAGCCTCCCAAAGTGCTGGGATTACAGGCGTGAGCCACTGCACTCAGCCACTGACTTTTTTTTCCTGGTAAATTTTTATTTATTTATTTTGTTGTACTTTAAGTTCTGGGGTACATGTGCAGATCATGCAGGATTGTTGCATAGGTACATACATGGCAATGTGGTTTGCTGCCTTCCTCCCCACCATCATCTATATCTGTATTTCTCCCCTCATTATCCCTCCCCACCCCCCGCTGTCTTTTTGCATTACTTATTT
This sequence comes from Callithrix jacchus, assembly GCF_049354715.1. Classification (NCBI taxonomy): domain Eukaryota; kingdom Metazoa; phylum Chordata; class Mammalia; order Primates; family Cebidae; genus Callithrix; species Callithrix jacchus. Next base: position 43,720,362 of record NC_133516.1, read on the forward strand.
TTCTGCACCTTCTTTAACTTTAAATGAAAAATAATGTTTCCTAGGAAGATACTGAGTAAGTAATCCATCAGTAGATAGGTGATATAGCACTGATGGCAAAGGCCATGCATGAATGAATGAAACTTGAGAAATGCTGGTCTTCAGAACATTTAATTTCCTAGCAGTGAGGATGCTCTGAAGGAAGTGCCAAGATTGTTTTTCAACTTCACCAGTTGCTCCTTTCTGCCCTAGTTGTTTTTGCATCTGATTTGGCACGTGCTCTGTGTGTCTCGTGGTGATCTAGTTTTATTCTCCTGGTAGAATTAAAGGGGATTTTATTCTGGTTTTTACTGCCTTCTATAGATTCAATAGACACTTCTTATATAGTGGTCAAACTGATGTGGTCTGGTGGAAGGACTTCTGTACTTGGGGTCAGACAGATTGACATTCTGATCTCAACAGCAGCCATTCCTTATTGACTCTTTGTAGGCAAATTACTTACAGCTCTGTGTACTTTTCTTTCTGTATTAAATGGAAAGAATAGTGCTATCTCACAAACTTGTATGGATCCAAGTTGATAATCACTCATGAGTATGAAAATTGGCATACTTGTCATAATAATCTAGGAACCAGTTGTGATCCAACATGCTTCGTTCATAGAAAGGGCTTCGCCCAGTGCCTGTATTAAATGACTCTCATCATTATGATTCTCTATCGGGGCAATCTCAGAAAGCCAGATGATCAGTTAAGGCGTTGGTGATTTATAAATGCCATAAAATATGACTTTGTGCTGAACTAACCATTTACATTTGACCAGTAGTCCCCCTCTAATCCCCCTTTTTTTGTCTTTAAAAACAGTTTTTAAATTGGCTATATTGGTTGCATATCATTCTTAAAAAGTTTGACTCACACTCCATTGGCTTATGCTTTGTTTCTTAAGAAATATTTGATGTGCTAACCAGCATGTAAAAACAGATTTTTTTTTTCTTTAGAAAGTCAGAATGCTGGCTGGGTGCAGTGGCTCACACCTGTAATCTCAGCACTTTGGGAGGCCAAAGTGGGCAGATCATGAGATCAGGAGTTGGCGACCAGCCTGGTCAACATGGTGAAACCCGTCTCTACTAAAAATACAGAAAATTAGCCAAGCATGGTGTCAGGTACCTATAATGCACACCACCATGCCTAGGTAACCTTTTGATTTTTTGTAGGGATAGGGTCTTACTTTGCTGCTCAGGCTCATCTTGAACTCCTTGGCTCAAGTGATCCTCCTGCCTCAGCGTCCCAAAGTGCTGGGATTACAAGCATAAGTCACCATGTGATTTCAGTGCTGAAATAGATACCTGGGCCCGGCGCAGTAGCTCATGCCTATAATCCCAGCACTTTGGGAGGCTGAGGCAGCAGATCACCTGAGGTTGGGAGTTTGAGACCAGCCTGACCAACATGGAGAAACCCCATCTCTGCTAAAAAATGCAAAATTAGCTGGGCATGGTGGAGCATGCCTGCAATTCCAGCTACTCAGGAGGCTGAGGCAGGAGAGTCATTTGAACCCTGGAAGCAGAGGTTACAGTGAGTAGAGATCACGCCACTGCACTCCAGCACTGACAACAGAGCGAGATTCTGTCTCAAAAAAAAAAAAAAAAGAACGCTTTGTATCATGAACAGAAATTGGCCATAGCCATGTTGGGGCTGTTCCCTTTACCCGGGTGCTATCCCAGTAGCCATGGTCCCCAGCCCTCTTTACTCCCTTCTAATTCAGAGGCAATTTCCACTTGTCACCACGCATTTGCTGTCATTTTCCAAAGAGCAGAGTTAAGAGGAAGTGAAATACCTATTTTCTTCATATACCTATCAAATAGGAGAAAACAATAGTTAGACCAAGAGCATTCAGTGTTTCCCTTGACTCCATTCACTCATATGAGTGTGCCGCATGGTACTTTTTGCCGTTTTATCTGTATTATTAAGTCAGATTTAGGCTCAACAGTATTTATTGTTCACTTCATAATGAGGACTATGTTAGGTACATTTGAATACCTTAGTTAATTCTCCCAGTCATTATTTGTGATAAATAATGTTGATGACTATGAGTTCAGTTTTTTTAAGAGACGAAGAAGCTGAGACTCAAAGAGGTTTGTGAACACAGCTATTACATAGCTCTTAACCAGAAGATCTAAGTCTTAAACTCTGACCTGGACAATTCTGTTACATTTATGTTTACTGTAACATAGAAACTTTGCCTCCAATCTCAAAAGTACTGTTTCTCTATTACATGGTTTTTCTTATTGACCCAGAGAATAGAAAATGATTTTTTTATGACTCATAGCAAACTTTCTTCCCAAACATGTATTACGATAGGAAGCAACGAGTGAAATCTGTTTGAAATAGACATCTCAGACTAAGTATTGTTTGCCAGTGAGAAGAAAGGTAGTATTCTCCCTAGAATAGGGAAGCCAGTGTATTCAGATTTGTCTCACATCATGCCAGGGGCAGATCCACGTGCTGGGTGCAGAATGGGGATTTTGCTTTGCAACACTGAATACACCAGGTATGCTTGTTTGTCATTCTAGAGTTCAAGTGAATTGTGTGTAAGTCTTTGTGTTTTCATGACAGCTTTTTTTCCCTGATGTTCAGATACCAGATACAGAAAATCCTTATGTGAAAAGCAGATACAGATTCTTATAGTAGGAAGAGAATTGCATTAGGGTTTGGAGTTTTGGAGTTCTTGGTCTAACCACATCCTAGCTTGGGAATTTTGCCATATCTGTTGTTGTGAACCTGTTTTCTAAAAATACTAACAAAAATACATGTAATAGACTTGGCGAGGTGGCTCATGCCTATAGTCCTAGCACTTTGTGAGGCGAAAGTGGGCAGATCAGCTGAGGTCAGGAGTTTGAGACCAGCCTGGCCAACATGGCAAAACTTCATCTCTACTAAAAATACAAAATATAGCCAGGCACGGTGGCACATGCCTGTAATCCCAGCTACTCGGGAGGCTGAGGCAGGAGAATCACTTGAACCCAGGAGTCAGAAGTTGCAGTGAGCCGAGATCGTGCCACTGCATTCTAGGCTGTGCAACAGAGTGAGACTGTCTCAAATAATAATAATAATAATAAGTTTTTACCTTGCAGGTTTACATTGCCTATGCAATACTGAAGAACACATGGCAATAAAAAGTTCTTAATACAGGGGAGCTTTCGTCATGTCATTGATTTGCTGTCATCATCATCATACCCTAAAATATTATCATTCTCTTCATGGGTTACCTCGAAATTTCTTACATGAGTCACTTAGTGTCGGTCCCTTTGGACAAAGCATGAGTGAAACGGTAGGGCTTATGCTGCCAGAGGATTGGGTAACTGCTCCTTAAGTAATGGGACAGAGGATACCCCCCTCCCTAGACTGAAGAATAGAGAAAACAGAGAACCCATAGTTTAGGTGGCAGTTCCAAATCTGGGTTATTTCCTTATACTTCCTTTAGTTCACTTACACTACAAGTAATTTAACTTTTTTTCTCATTTAATATTTATTGAGCAGCTGCTATATGCCTTGGTTCCAGCCGCAAATGAAGAACCACATTTCATCAGTTACATCAAGGTTTCTCAGCCTCAACACTGTTGACAGTTTGAGCTAATTCTGTTGTTGTTTTGGGGGCTGTCCTGTGCATTTTCAGGGGGTTCCACATCATCCTGGGTCTCTACCCACTAGATACTGCTGTGACACCTCCCCTTTGTGGCAACCAAGCCTTACTAAACATTGCCCAAATGTTCATTGGTGTGCAAAACCACCCCTGGCTGAGAGCTACTGAGCTGTTGGATATACAGTTTTCACATATCAATGTCCCTGTGATCGGGGTACATCTTACAACAGATGCCCTCTTGTTCTTAGGATTGGTAGAGGGATTCTTCTTGGCTTGCTGCATTGTACAGCGGGTGAACATCCTGCTTCAGTCATCTTGCTCATTTCTCAGAGCTAGCGCCTTCTCAGAGCTCACAGTCAGCTGGCAGCAGTGGAAGTCTGGGGATTAGATTAAGGTGAATTTAAGTCCTTCTCAGTTTGAAGAGCTCTGTGACTTTACCACAGCCTGAAACTCCCCTTTTCACAGGGCCAGACCTGGCCTCGTGCTACATGATAATCGATCTGTTTGTAAGTTTGAGATTGTTGGATTCATTAGGGAATGGCTAGGATAGTTGTTGGCCTCTGCTTTGCCAAAGTATAATCTTGAAAACAAAATTTCTTTTCAGTTTCAATCTAGTCTTTCCCGCTGGAATGTACTATCACTGGCAATAAACTGGCTCTTGTTCTTTTTAAAGAAATTGCTGTTAGGGTGTAGCATTTATCTGTATGATTTTAGTTATTGAATCGAAATCTTTTGTGAACCTGACAGGATGAGATCACTGGCCGGCTGGCTTCCTCACACCTGCACCTGGACTGAAATTCCCCGTGGCATGAGAGGTGTTTTGTAAGGTCCTCCCTGCTGTCTGTCCTACAGATTGCAGTGGCTCTGCTGAGAAAGAACAGAATTCTATGCAAGTCACATGTGTGATGAAGGCCTCTGCACAGTGGGTGTTTCTGCTTCTTTTCTCCACCCTCCTCTTCTGTGAAATGTATCAGCAGTGGACAGCACTGGGGCAGAGGTGATTAGTGACTGTTGCACAGAACATCAGTACGTGTTATAGGGTATATAGTCTTGGCCAACAAATTGTAAGCAAAATACCAGGAACTTCCTAATCTAGTAGGAAATTTTGTATGCTTTTGACAAACATCTGATCTTACTGACAATAAAAGTCCTTAAAAGGAAAAACCTGAGGCTGGGTGCTGTGCCTCATGCCTGTAATCCCAGCACTTTGGGAGTGGATCACCTGAGGTCAGGAGTTCGAGACCAGCCTGGCCAACATGGTGAAACCCCATCTCTATTAAAAATACAATATTAGCCAGGCATGGTGGTGGGCATCTGTAATCTAGCTACTCGGGAGGCTGAGACAGGAAAATTGCTTGAACCTTGGAGGCAGAGGTTGCAGTGAGCCGAGATTGCAACACTGCACTCCAGCCTGGGTGATAAGAGCAAAACTCACTCAAAAAAAAAAAAAAAAAAAAAAGGAAAAATTTAAAAGAAGATGCAACTGGAAGATTGAATGAAATCATCTGAACCAGAAAGGATGCATCTACCAACTTTTCTGAGAGAGTATAATGGTAGGCTGCAAACCTAAATGTGTCATCTCTTCCTAATTAATTTTGCCAAATTCATAAGATCAACAATGGCTACCATTTATAGAACACATTGCATACCTAGGCACTGTCCTAAAAACCCTGAATATAAAATGAATACTGACAGTGACCGTGAGAGGAGGAATGGCAGCAGATAGGATTGCTATTTTTGTCTTATGAGTGAGAAAAATGAAGCACAGAGATGTGAAATGGCTTGCCCAAGCTAAATGCTCATTAAACATCACTGGTGAAATGAGCTTTCCTCTGCTCAGCCAACTTTCTTGATTGATTGATTCATTCATTCACTGATTCATTCATTTTTTTAGCATTATCTCTTTGTATTAGCCTACAGATTGTTACAATACTTGACTTATTGATAGTTACTAATTATTTAAACAGCACATAGTTAAAAACTTGGCGGCAATATTATTAACACACAGTTGGAGATTAATATTTTGTGTCTTCCTCCTACAATTCCAAAGTCAACTCCACCTTCCCTAGCAATAAAATCACACTGGATAATTTTAAGATTTTCTGTCTATCAAATGTGTGATCAAGTCTGTGCTCTGACAGCAGCTCTACAATTGGCAGGAGCTGAGAAACAAAATACATTTTTTAAAGTAATAAATAAAAATGTTAATTCCTGCCATGCCTGTGAAGTTTGGAACTGGGAACGGAGAAGGGTTTAATTTAGGGAGCAGAGAAAGATTTAATTTAGAAATGACTTCATAAAGACTTAGGTTCTAATTAAGAAGATTGAAGGAAGAGCATCAAACCCCACAGTGCTACATTTTTCTGTGGGCCCCTGTTTGATAGTGAGCACTCCCACCTTCAGAAGTGCCCTCTGTACCACATAAATTGTGTTGTGCATGGTTTAATTTACATGGAATGCTTATCTACAGGTAAACCAAGTTCAGGTATGATATTCCATTCCAGTGGGTTTAGCTCCATCTTGATTTTGTAAATGAGAGGCCAGAAATACCTGTGCTCAGTAATTAGTGTCGCTTACTGCATCAGTGTGCTATTTTGGCACTGCTCTCTTCTGTTGCAGAAATTCGAAGACATCTGTTTACTTTCAACTCTCAAAGACCTTTTTAAGCACACTAAATTTGTAGGACATAAGCTTGTTCTTATGTTAGAGCTCCTTGCGGCATCTTCCCTCTTCTAGAACTTTTAAAATAATTTTATTGAAAATGAGTGAAAACATTTGAACAAATTTAGACATGGTATGATGAGAAATGACAGCGCTTATTAAAAGGAAGGGTGTTCTGCTAAAATCTCTTCTTTGGGGATGTATGTTTGGGGTTAAGTAAGGAAGAGTTTCAGAGGTTTCCAGCAGAGATTTATTCCTTTGTAGAAAAAGGCCCATGATTCCTTTAACAATCACCAAAGTGGACCGACCAGGGTGACTGTGTTTTTATTAGCAATGATAATTAATCCAGCTTAATCATGTGGGCATTTGGGCTTTTGATCCCATGCTAATTTGTGGGCCTGCAGAAGAAGATAAACTAAGTGGAGTAAAGGTCAGTTTTGTGGTTGGCCTGTGTAATGAGCATCTGTTCAAAGTATATAAAAGACTTGTTTAAAAATTCACAACGATTTATGAAACCAGTTACAATGTAAAGGATGGTACTTGATTTACACCTGAGGAATTATACATACTTACAAAATACGTGACACAAGGAAAGATTCATTTTAGCAGCAATGGTTCTGACCGGTGCCAGGGCAATATGGGAATGATAAATTGAGATAAAGTGCACAGAGTACTCAGTGAAGGAATGTCAGTGATATATAGGAAATCTGAAGCTTTGGAGGTTGCCCAGATGAAGGTGACTTGTATCCTTTAGGATTTATTCAGGCACGTGTAACAGAAAAGCCAGGACAAGCAGGGTGGAAGCAAACAATTGGAATTGATTGACTGAAGTAACTGAAAAGTCTGGGGCCGGTCTGGCCTTCAGCTTCCTACCTCTGTGTGCTTCTGCCTGGATTGGCTTCCTTTCTAGGCAGGCCCTTTCTTTGTGGTGGCCCCCGGCATTCCAGGGCTGAAATCATCTTATAGTTTCAGTGCCAATGGAACGAGCTTCTTTCCCTAAAATTTCCTGCAAAAGTCTTATCCTTGGACCAGTCACTGCATCCAGAGGGATAAACTTGTCTAACTGCAAGGTCTGGATGTCTGCCTGCCTCCTTTTTCAGAGCAAGTCCTGACCAGACTTGCTTGCCTTTCAGAAAGATTGAGGGAATAGTTTCCTCAAAGGAAACTATTGTCCTCAGAGGAACTGATGCTGGCCAGCCAAGAAAACACCTGTCCCATAGGAAGTCAAGAAAGTAACTGCAGGCTGTTCATTCATTCATTCAGTCATTCACTCCCTCATTCTTCCTACCAAGAATTATTGAGCACCTACTATGGCCAGGCGTTGTTCTGGGTGCTGGGAGTTCAGTTGTGCACAAAATACTTTAAATTCCTTTCTTCTTGAAGCCTATAACATTTTTCATGCTAGTTTTGTAGGGGGTGGTCAAGGGTGGGTTATGTCCTCCAGATAGGCAGTGATTGGTTGCTATAGCTACAATCAAAGGCAGAGGGGTTGACGGATTCTGGAGCAGGAAGAGTAATCAAGGGAACAGGAGATTGGGTGTATTAGAGTAAAGGAGGGGAGGGATGGAAAGAGGTTTGAATATCTCCAGAGTGGAGTCTGTCTTTGACTACCGGGAGTATTGTATCAAGCACAGAGGGTTTTAGCGTAGGTGTGTAAAGAGCCTTTTTGTTAATTGGGAGTGAGAGTTAATGTATTTACCTTTGAGAATGCAGTCATGATACTGTGTTATTTTAGATGCTTTGCCTGCCCTGGAAGAAGCACTGAGTTGATGATCTAATAGCTTGTTACCACTGTTAATGTCTATGATTATCTTTGTCACATTGGGAATATAGCTGTCAGGGAAAGAGAAAGGCATTTCTTCTTCACTTTCAGTAATAGAGCTCAACCTGCTAACACTCTAAGGAAGAGAGAAGGCACTTAGCAAAAAAGATAAGCCAAAAAAAAAAAAAAAAAAAGCCATGGGACCTTAGCTTGTGATGGCTTTTAGTGGGAATGCTCAGCTGGTCTGCACTGGCTTTTAGTGGGAATGCTCAGCTGGTCTGACACTGGCTTTTAGTGGGAATGCTCAAAAGGTCTCAAATGGCCCGATTTTCCCCCCAAGGGTTAGTAGAGTATGACCTGATGGCTTAAAAAACTCAAATCAACCAACCAAACAACAACCAAAAAAACCAGGTGTGATGGGGTATTTATAACTGAAGGAAAGTGGATTTAAATGAACAGATGGAAAAATAAAAATAATGCAGTTTTTCTTGTTGATGGTAGCATAACAAGAATGAAATAAAAATGTAGCCATTTATGTTTTGAGGGGTACAATATGAAGTAGAGGCTCTGATACAGGCTGTCTGATTAAGGAAAGAAGCAACAAAAATTAAGTGTGTAGAGGAGAACCAGGGGCTGAGGATTGCTGGTGGAGAAACCATAATTGCGGTGAGAATTTGAGTAGCATTTACTATGTGCCACATGCTTCAATGAGAGTCTAGTATATTTTACTTTTTATGCAACTCACACTGCCTGAAAAACAGTATTGTCCTAATTTCACATGGGAGGAGTTTATAACAGAAAGGGGTTAAGGAACGAAGTTTCCATGGCTATCAAATGCTAGCTCAGGTGCTGAAACCTAGGACATTTTTTTTTCCTTCCTATGCCTTTGGGTTTTTCTATTTTGTTTATAAAGCCTTTGTGGTTTTTTTTTTTTTTTTTTTTTTTTCTATTTTTTTGAGAAGGAATCTCACTCTGTTGCCAGACTGGGGTGCTGTGGCCCAATCTGGGCTCACTGCACCCTTCGCTTCCTAGTTCATGTGATTGTCCTGCCCCAGCCTTTTGAGTAGCTGGGACTACTGGCGCCCGCCACCATGCCTGACTAATTTTTGTATTTTTAGTAAAGATGGGGTTTCACCATGTTGGCCAGGTTGGCCTCTTGACCTTGTGATCCACCCACCTCAGCCTCCCAAGGTGCTGAGATTACAGGTGTGAGCCACTATACCCAGCCAAGCCTTTGGTTTTTAATCACTGCCTTTAGTTCTTCAAATCATCTAGTAAACATTGCAAAGGTGATCAAGACCCCTCCTCCAGAAAAATCCCTGACTGGCCTTGTGTTACTAGTAACATAAAGTCTTAAAATATTTTGTGTGGATTACAAGGTCCTTTCTAAGTCTAATCTTGGAGGTAGTTTCCAGGCCTCTGCTAAACTCTTTTGTCTTTCCTGACGTTCTTTTTCCCCAGCTCTCTCCCATCTGACTTTCCACCATTTTACTTATTTCCTCTCGTGTCCGTGCAGTTTTGCTTATACCTCTGTTATGACAGCTATGCCTCCAAACTGTCTTTTTCTGAATGCTTGACTGAGAGCTTCCGGGAGTTCCAGTCTTGCAGAAGTTGTATCTTACATTTTTTTATCCCCATGATTTTAGACATAGTAGGTGTTCAATGAAGTAAATGCTGAAAACTATAGGCTGGGTGCAGTTGCTTATGCCTGTAATTCTGGCACTTTGGAAGGCCAAGGCAGGCGGATCACAAGGTCAAGAGTTCGAGACCAGCCTGGCTAACATGGTGAAACCCCATCTCTACTAAAAATACAAAAATTAGCTGGGCATGGTGGCACATGCCTGTAATCCCAGCTACTCAGGAGGTGAAGGCAGGAGAATCACTTGAACCCCAAAGGCAGAGGTTGCAGTGAGCTGAGACCATGCCATTGCACTCCAGCCTGGGCGACAGAGTGGAAAAAAAAAAAAAAACAAACTATAAATGGTAGGTTTGAGAGGGGTAATTGGTCTTGGTATTTGTTACAGACAGAAGCCCCAGAAGAACATTAGGAGCAGCAACTATACCTTAAATGCTTTTATTAATATATACGTTTTAAAGCATTGGCTATAGGTTCTTACTGTACAGTTGGGTTAGAGGCAGATTACATTTACTCTCTTGCACCTCTGATAACTGGATACAAAACTCTTCGTTCATCTGAGAAGTCTTGCTTCATAGCCTGGCGCAGTGACTCACGCCTGTAATCCCAGCACTTTGGGAGGCCGAGGCAGGCAGATCACAAGGTCAGGAGTTTGAGACCAGCCTGACCAACATGGTAATACCCGGTCTCTACCTAAAAATACAAAAATTGGCTGGGTGTGGTGGTGCTCACCTGTCATCCCAGCTGTTTGGGAAGCTGAGGCAGGATAGTTGCTTGAACCTGGGAGGCAGAGGTTGCAGTGAGCTGAGAGCACGCCACTGCACTCCAATCTGGGTGACAGAGTGAGACTCCATCTCACCTGTCGTGTGGACAAGTATTTCAACCCTGCTGTCTCCAAGACATGCCGTCTCTCCCTTTCAGCCCACTGGCTCTGTGGAATTTTCATTGCAGGAACATGGAACGGGTTAAAAAATTATTTTCCTAAGTAATACAAGAAGCTATAAATTGCCCCCATACTCTTAAACCTAGTAAGTCATTCATTGTTAGCAGTGATAATGCATAACTCTATAGAGTTTAGGAATGTTTCCGTTCTGGTCTTTTGTACTAGAAAAGTAATCTCCCTTCCCCTTTTGAAAAAAGAGTTCAAAAAAGTTGAACTCTTTTTCCTAGTTACAGAATTGGAAGTGGCAATCTCTTCTATACCAGCCTGTCCAGCGTTTTCTGCTGAAACTATTTAGGAAATGTGATGTCCTAATGGACCTGGCTAACTTCTTGAACTGTAGCTTTTAATGTTTTTGGCATTGTAATAATCTTCATCCTTTCAAAATTTGCTTGAAATGTGTGTTTCTTTGACCTATGGTAGACTATACCTTACCGTGGTGCTCTTTGTAGAAACATATTCTTTGACTCTCAATATTGCAGATAGTTCAGGCAACCTTTTAAGGAAATATTCTTCTTTGTATGGTTGTCAGAATTCTTTACATTTAGTTCTGGATTATTTTGTGGGAGGATGCCTCACAATCTGCCCTCTCTAGTCTCCCCGAGGGCAGAGGACTCTGCTAATTTCCTTGTATTTCCAGGGTCTGTTTCAGTGTGTTCTGAGATAGTCTACACAAAGTGTTTTTTGGGGAATGTGCAAGGATTTCTTCTTGGCAATGGTTAACTACTGCTGTTTCACAAAGTACAGAGAGGCTGTGCTCTGTTGCTGTTGGAGCTGTTTATTTGATTCTGTGAAGCACTCTTTTCTGACTGGTATTAACATGTAACTCAATCCCAAATTTAAGAAATGATAGAATCAGAATCCCAGCTTTCCTCAGACCTCATATGTGGAGTCAGGGCATGTTTAGCAAGCCTGGGGCCCCGGGAGCCACTACTGACCTTCAGGACCACTTTGGTCCTGGCCTGTAAGCCAGGATTTTGAACTTCTTATGGACGATTTTGCTTTCAGTAGCATTAGGGAACTCTTTACAAGTTTGTGATCTGAGAGTGACCAGCCGTTATTTTATGCACATCAAAGCTTTGAATGATAAAGGAGTTGAACCACTGTCGTTCATTAAATTCATTAACTGTTGGAATTCCTTTAAGGATCGATCTGCAGGCCCCTTCTCTTCTCACTGTGTACACCGGCTCCCCAGGCAACCTCGTAATGGCTAACATTACCATCTCTTCCAAGAGCATGCTCAAATTGGTATTTCTGGCTGAAATCTCCCTTTTGAGATTAAAGCCCCTATAACCTACTTCCTCCTTGACATTGGGGTTCTCGGGACACCTTAAAACCAAGCTCAGTGTCTCTCCCCACTTCTGCTTCCTCACCTTCAAACCTGTTCTTCATTCAGTCCTTTCTGTCCCCATGAATGGCAGAAACGTTAGTCCATTTGCCCTAGCAAATGTTTCCCTTGCTCCATCTGCAATTAATCATTCGCCCGCTCCTGTCAGCATCACTTGAATTTATATTTTCTCTCCTCCTCACTGCCAACACTCAATCATAATCTCTTGCCTAGATGACTGTCGAAGACGTAGAGCATCTCTTCAACTTTACTCTCTGTGACCCTACTGTTGTCTGCACAGAAAATCTGGAGGAACCTTTAAACATGGGAATATGACTGTATCACCCTTGTGTCTGTAACTATTCTGGGACCATTTCTGTGGCTTCCCATAGGTCTCAGGATACATTCTAGGATCTAGCAATGGCTATTCTTAATTTCTCACCCGTTCTTCTTCCCCTCCGCCACTCAAGCCCACAGTTTCCCCTACACCTACTGCTGTCTCTATTCAGAAAGTGTTTCCCTCCTCCCATCCTGCTTCACCTGGTTAAATTCTAGCTCCTGTTTCAGAGGCTTAGCTTTAATCACTTTCTTCAGGAATCGTCTCTCGCCCCCAGCTAAGTCGGAGCCTTGCTCTTCTCCCAGCCACCCTTGCTTTGCTACTGACAATGAAGGATTGCTTGAAAGGGGCAAAAAGAGAGAGAAACTAGATACTGACACAGGCACGCAGGTAAAATAAATGGTTAGAAAAAAGGAATTGGCCGGGCGCAGTGGCTCAAGCCTGTAATCCCAGCACTTTGGGAGGTCGAGGCGGGTGGATCACAAGGTAAAGAGATTGAGACTATCCTGGTCAACATGGTGAAATCCCGCCTCCACTAAAAGTACAAAAAAAAATTAGCTGGGCATGGTGGCATGTGCCTCTAATCCCAGCTACTCAGGAGGCTGAAGCAGGAGAATTGCCGGAACCCAGGAGGCGGAGGTTGTGGTGAGCCAAGATTGCGCCATTGCACTCCAGCCTGGGTAACAAGAGCGAAACTCCGTCTCAAAAAAAAAAAAAAAAAAAGGAATTGCAGGTCAACTTCTCCATTATTGACTTTGTCCCTTGGTAATTAACAACCTAGGCAGGCCTCCTGGTATAAGGGCCTCTGTAGGAATGTGAGCACTTCTAAAGGTTACCTAAGGGCTCCCTAGTATGACTGGATATTGCAATGGCAATTAGCAGTGTAATAAATGTGATTGTTGTGGTGGTTCTATGGGGAGGGGAGCCTCTTCCCACAGGCTGGACCTCCTTTGCTGCTGCTTGCCTAATTAACATAATTTCTGGCCCCAAGGTTCACTCCTGCATTTTCTCCTCCAGCATAGAAGGGTGATGGAGATGGACCTTACATTATTTCAGCTCATCATAGTAAACTACACTCTGTGAGGGCCAAGGGCAGGAAACAAAAACCCTTCCATGTACATAGAGTAAGGCTACTGTAAAGCACAAAAGCCCCAGAGAAAATCCAAGGGAGTGATATAATCTGCTCTCTCATGCTGCGACCTGTTCATATAGTAACTTTGTCACATTCCAAGTTAAAGGATAGATCTACTGCCTACATAAGACTAAGTTGCAAACCAGCTGCTAATATGTAGTACTCCCTTGGATGAAGAATGTTGGATTGGAAATCTGGGGAGAGGACAGACTCATTGGTCTTCCAGTTTGTTTTCCTAGAGGATTTCTTGAAAGTAATCTTGATGATGCCCTGCTTGGTTTCACATTTCTTGCTGACTTTAGCACCTAAATCCATTCCCTGCCCAACTTCCTGCCCCCACTGAATATACTGGTTCGTTATTCAGGTTTGCATGTATGCATGGTTCCCTGTTAAACTTCTTGTTTGAGGGTCATCTTTTGTAACCCTAGGTGGTGTGCTGGGAAATGTATGAGTGTTATTAGTGGTGAAGTGCCGGGAAGTGTATTCGTGGTAAACTTGTGTATGTTTGTTTACAGGTGAGTGTAATATTGAGAAGGCTGGGTAGGCAATGTTGTTAAAACACAGGATCTCAGACTCACAGGGCTGGAGAAAGCTATCAATACCATCTTCTCTCATCACTTTGATGGTCTGTGTAGGGGCTGGCTTGTAGAGCCTTTCTATTTAATGAAATAAGCAATAAAGACCTGCAGAGATTTGTGGAGAGATGTTTATTCTAGCCCTGAAAAATGGGACAGTATAAGCAGGCAAGATAGAAGAGGGGAGGCTAGACTCAAGCAAAGCCAGGGGGAGAATTTAAGATGAAGATTTTTCAGATACTGACACTTGTAAGATACTATCCTTTATCCCTTACAAAATCCCAAACTGTATCCATTATTTTTTCTTGAGTTAAGTTATAGCAGTGGGCCACTGGAAATGTTTGGTGGTGATATTATGGGAATTCTGCAGCATAAAGTAGAAAGATCAGGATGTACATAGGAGAACATCTCAATGAGATGTGGAGTGGAGGACTTAACAAATCAGACGGGAAAGGACAAGCGTGAAGAGAAATCAGTTTAAGTAAAAGTGATTGCATGCATCTGAGTTTGATTGAACAGCGCCAACATGTCTGAGGAAGAGAGGAAATTTTCCTAATAATCATCTGATGGAATCAACTTGTGATAATTTGTTATCATCATAGTGTTATTTCAATTTAATGGCCATGCATAATGGCATCTCCCGGCAATTAATCTAACATTAACCCCCACCTTAGTTCTTGAATATATAAACTATGGTTTAGGCTGAAAACATGATGAATAAGAATTACTGACGGCTTTGGATCTGTGTACGATACGTCATAGCCTGGAACTTTATTTTTGTTCTGCCTCAGTCTTTTTCAGACCTTCATCTACGAGCCCAAGTCTTGATTATTTGTGACCCAATAGCATGTTAGCTGTTTTTAACTGGAAAATGTTAATGGCCATTTTTTTCTCCTATGAGAAGTAAATGTTATATAAATTGATTTTTAATGCTTTATTGCCCCACAGGAAGATAAAAACCATTAGCTAATGACAACGGTAATGTTCAAATTGTTTTTAATTTTAAAATAATATTTGTAACCTGCAATGCTATGCTATTTCAATTTGGACATAACAAAAATGTATGAGCATCTGCATAAATGTATGTGAATTAGACTCCAGAAATAAAATTGCATAAAAGTGCAACTATGGCTTAAATCTATTTATATGTATGCATGGATTCTTAGCAATCTAGGTATCTGGCTAGAAAGCTGGCTGTGCCATTGTAACTGAATGTCAAATTCCCCACAGTTAGTCGTTATTAAAAATACCCTTGTCTTAAATTTACTTTGGCAAGGGAATGTTCTTAGTAATTATCATACTGTGTAACTCTGGGGAGTTAAAGATTTATGTTTCAGTTCCACGGAAATAATAGCATTCATAGGCACACAGATATCTGTATGTGTATACCAGTATACTTGAGAAAGTTTTCCTTTAACAACAGTTGATTTTAATATTATTTTAAATAAAATAAAAATACTTTGTTTCATGTCACTGTGGAGTGTCAATAGAAATCTTATTTTTTTCTTTACTCCTAAAATAGGAGCGTAACAACATAATATGTTATGCTCACTAGAGAACAGAATTTCAATTTCAGAGATAGAATTGCCAAGTTCATTATTTCTTGAGAAAGAAACAAATATTAACCCCTTTCAGTTTAACCTGAAAATGAAAGAGCATGTGGACTAAGGAAATATATGTTAGAAAAGGGGACTTTGCTGTCTTTTAGTTGTATGTCTTTCCAACAGATGTGTGATTCTCCTCCAGAGAAGACCATGAGAAATTTTAACTTCCATTCCATTAATTATTTATGTAGCATGTGTATGTCGCCATAACACCCAGCTCACTCACACACACACACACACACACACACACACACACACACACATGCTCATTACATATTCATACATTTATTCTACAGGGAAGAAGAGACAGTTGGAGACACTAATATTCCAGCCATCTGCAGCAGAATCATTTCACAACCTTCTTCCCAGACTTACTATTCTTGCCCCTCAGCCTCACTACTCATTGAAAAAATATTTCGTGTGGATCTGGTAAGTTCTAGTTTGGTTAAAGAGATCCAGGAACACTGATCAATCATTTACTAATCTGTATTCTAATAAACCAGTTCAACATTTAACTCAAAAGATAAACCAGTCACCGTATCTAGAGATTACATGTAGGCAAATTGAAAGGAAATGAGGACAATGAAGCCGCCTAAGTAGGACTGTTATTGATACATTAAAATGAGAGATTATACTAAGACTTCCCATATGTGTATATTGAGAGTTTTCCTGCCCACAATGATCAACTACAGTTACCTACCTGTATTTTCAGAGTCATTGCAGGGTGTAGTGACATTCATGTGACATGCAGGGAGTGGTCTTTAGCTATTTTCCTCTTTATCCTGGAATAGTAACACAGTATGTTTCTTACTCCTTTAAAACATTTTTTTTTTTTTTGAGATGGGGTTTCACCACGTTGGCCAGGATGGTCTTGATCTCCTGACCTTGTGATCCACCTGCCTTGGCCTCCCAAAGTGCTGGGATTACAGGCGTGAGCCACCATACCCAGCCAAAACATTATTTAATGAAATTGCTTTGAATCATGCCCATCTCTGTGCTTTGCCTGTTTTATTCCATTGACTTGTTTAGGGTGCATAGGAAGTTAGGTTGAAAACATGTTAGTATTCCACATTAATATTAACTTGAAGTCTCCCCCTTGTATCACTAAATCACTACAAATAAAAACTGGTACTGCGATGCATGCTGCTTGTCTATAAATATCACCTGAGACAGAGAGCAAATAAAGCCGTGTGTGTTTAACTGAGAAGAGTTGGGAATTAATGCTAAATTAAAATATTGTCACACAGATTAGGAGAGGCATACACACAAACAGTCAGTCTCCGATGCCCTTCTCTTTACTGTGAACACTGAATAATAATCATTTGACGAAGGTAGTGCGTTGTAAATATTTATAAACAGAAATGGAAAACAGTGAGACCACAGTGAATAAATTATTTTGGAAGATTTTAAAATCCAGTTTTTATATGCTTTTTAGTAAAAATTATTCATGGTGATCAATATTTCTTTCTCACTTGCCATCTGTTCCACTTCTTTGCCTGTGCGGTTCTAGGTGAATGATGCACTGTGCTGTATAATGTACTCCACAAATTTATTGACTTGGATGCAGCATTTTTATGGAGAGCATGCAAACATGTAATCACTAAACACAAGTCTAATGCTGTTGTAATTGCCGGCTCTTTCCCAACCACGGTAGCAGTTTGGTGACCATTAAATGGCTTCCAAGGGGATGCCTTCCTCTCCTGTCTTAGTGCTGGTGTCATTCAGTAGCTTCTGCAGGAGAAAGTGGAGGAAATGCATTCCACAGAGTCCTGGAGTAACTGGTCAAAAGGGTTTCATCTTATGTCTTACAGGCAATTTGTGAAGAGCCTCTATTTTCATGCGATTCCATTTTAAGTGCGTTGCAGCATCCAGTTTTGCACTATTGAACCCCACCACTTAAAAGCCTCAGAGAGGGGCTTTTGGTCTAAACAATGACACTTAGGTGGTTTAACCACCCCTTTCTTAATCTGAAAGCAGATGTCTGTATCCACTTAATAACCTGTGACTCTTGTAAAATTTTCCTTTTGTTACCTGGCTTGGAGCATTTGCCTTAACGAGGTTTATGTATTTTTCTGGTCTGTTAGTTATCCTTTCTATTCTCCCAAGCAAGCCATGTTAGACTTTATTATTTTTTTTTAATTTCTGCCTTTTTGGGGGTTGGTTACAAATATTGAAGGAATTTTCTTTTCTTTTCTTTTGAGACAGAATCTCGCTCTGTTGCCCAGGCTAGAGTGCAGTGGTGCCCTCTCAGCTCAGTGCAACCTCTGCCTCCCAAGTTCAAGCAATTCTTCTGCCTCAGTCTCCTAAGTAGCTGGGACTATATATAGCTGCATGCCACCAGGCTGAGCTAATATTTTTGTATTTTTTAGTAGAGATGGGGTTTCGCCTTGTTGGCCAGGCCAGGCTGGTCTCGAACTCCTGACATCAAGTTATCCTCCTGCTTCTGCCTCTTAAAGTGCTGAGATTGTAGGCCTGAGCCACTATGCCTGGCTGGAATTTTCTTGAATCAAGTAAAATCATAGCAACCTAGTAATGCTGCCTATAATTTGAAGTCACATGTGAAGGTCAAGGGTTTTTGATGCTGCCTCTCTTGTGAAGCCATCCCTGATTCTCGTAGTTTAAATTAATTGCCCTCTTTTGTATGCTTCCATAGTTACAGGTTTTTTTCTTTTGTTCTGTTTCATGACTGCCTTACGTAAGTTCTCTTTATCATCATCTTTCCTGCTGAATGACAGAGTCTTCAAAGGTAGGAATTGAATCTTATCCATCTTTGCTTTCTCCTGCTGAACACAGCATATACACTTTTAATTAATTGCTTGTTGAATTGGAGATGGTCACATTTTTCTAACCTAATGCCCTCTGAAAGAACTCGTATTGTGTCATTCAAGGATCCTTTAGTGGCAAGAATGGAAATCCATACCAATTGACTTTAGGCAAAGGCGGAGGTTCTTTGGAGAATACAAGGGTGTCTGTCACTCTCAAGGCTAGCCAGTACCTTTAGCCAGGACTCAGTGGGGAAAGGGGACATTTCTGGGAAAGTCTGAGGAGCCCCACTCCACTGCCCCAGTCACTATCTTTCTGTCTCTTGGATCGATGGTACTACTATACCATGGTATTAGTGTCTGTCAGTCTGATTGATGGTCAAGCTTTTTGTTCTCCCTTGCCCTCCCCTCCCCTCCCCTCCCCTCCCCTCCCCTCCCCTCCCCTCCCCTCCCCTCCCCTCCCCTCCCCTCCCCTCCCCTCCCCTCCCCTCCCCTGCCCTGCCCTGCCCTGCCCTGCCCTGCCCTGCCCTGCCCTGCCCTCCCCTCCCCTCCCCTCCCCTGCCCTCCTATTCTCCATGGAATCTAGCTCTGCCTCCCAGGCTGGAGTGCAGTGGTGCGATCTCAGCTCACTGCAACCTCTGCCTCCTGAGTTCAAGCAATTCTCCTGCCTCAGCCTCCCAAGTAGCTGGGATTAAAGGCATCCGCCAGCTAATTTTTCTATTTTTTAGTAGAGACAGGGTTTCATTGTGTTGGCCAGGCTGGTCTGGAACTCCTGACCTCCACCTTCTTGGGCTTTCCAAAGTGCTGGGATTACAAACGTGAGCCACTGTGCCCAGCCTACTTTTTGTTTTCTTTCATTAAATAATGACTTATCAGGAATGCTGCTCCCTCAACTCCCTGCAAATCCAAAGCCTCAATATAACTCGTTATGTGTTCCAGTTTTGAATTCCCTGCAGAGAGAATATCGCGGCCTTCTCTGCGTCAAGAATCCACCTGTTTTACCTTAGTCAAGGCCCTGAAGAAAGGAAGACATCTAAGAAAGCCTCACCGAATTTGGAGACTACCCTGTCCTCAAGCAGACGGGCTCCCTAAGGCAGCAGTCCCTAACCTTTTTTGGCACCAGGAACTGGTTTTCTTGGAAGATAGTTTTTCCTTGGGGTTTGGGAGGATGGTTTCAGGAAGAAACAGTTCCAACATAGATCATCAGGCACTAGAGCCTCATAAGGAATGCGCCACCTAGATCCCTTGCGTGGACAGTTCACAATAGGGTTTGTGCTCCTATGAGAATCTAATGCCACTGCTGACCTAACAAGGAGGCGGAGCTCAAGCAGTAATGCTGAATCCTGCTTAGTGGCTTGATTCCTAACACTAAGGCATGGGTTTGGAGGAGCAGATATGATTGTTGGAAGCAGTGGTTGGTATCTGCAGTGCAATTGTGCCACTCAAAGGTGCTGGACAATGACTGCTTTGGATGGAGGAAAATAGTAGCCGTATTGGTTGTGGTGTTCTTTTCAAAATTTCTTATATTCACAAAACTTGTGTTTTCTCCTCTGAGATATACCCCCTACACCCTAATGCTTGATCAGTGTCCCTGCCTGTGTGAGAAACCCTCCTGGACCACTAAAGCTTGTGTCATTTTATTCTTCTTCGTCCTTTAAGAGGATGGTACATTCCGTTCATTTCGCATCTGTTTGGGCAGAGCCACGTCCTGCTCCCTCACGTTCTGTGCTGTTCTCATCACTGTCTTCTTCTCTGCGCTTTTGTTCATGCTGTTCCATGTGCCTGGAATGGCACTCCCCTCATCTTTATATATCCATCAGGGCTTAGCTTATGTGTCACCTTCTCGGGAGTTGCTGTATTTTGTAGGGTCTCCTTGATGTTTTTATTTCACATTCAATTATGTTCTTTTTCACGAGCTGCATTTACTCAAGTTTGTGCTAGTTTGCTTGCTTCATGCCTTTCTCCCCCACTGGAATGCAAACCCCCGAAGGCTGTCCTGCCTTGTTCACCTTGGATCTCGATGCCTGATATCCAGTAGTAGCCCCATAAATGTCTCTTTAATGGGCAACTCTCTGACTGTTATGCATCTCCCGGAGGGGTGACAAGACATCTTCTTCTTGAATGACTGAAACGGAACCCTTTGTTAGACCATCTGTATCAGGGCGATAAATTCCCTATTTGTGTAGTCAGCTGCCCTGCCATGAACATGGCACTCTGTAATGTGCATAATACAATCATTTAGCTTTTGGGGTTGTTTTTCTGCATCATTTGATCAAGTCATAAACCTAAGTTATGAAGTCTACTCTGGAGACTGAGTCTAAGTAAAACTGATCAATGGGATCTGTCTCGGGAACAAGAAATTTAATAAACTGTGCTTGACAGCCGACTAGAGTCATTGTTTTTCCTTCCTAAGTGCAGGTCTAATCATCCAGATATGACAAGGGTGGGATTTTTTGATGAGTGAGTGAGGCAGTTTTGTCCCCCTTGCTTCTGGATCAGAAGGCAAGATGGTTATAGTCCGGTTGCTTTTTGTCATTAAGTAATTATAGCTTTATAATGGGGTTTGAGGGGGTATCTTGCATCCCTGTGTTCTGATCACTGTCCCCTGTATTCGGGTAGCTCAGCTTCTGAATTTCCTAAAATTCATGGCAGGGAATGATATGTGTAAAACTTGCATAATAGAGACGGGGCTCAAATCTTACACCCTTCAATGATCAGCTGTATTAACTTGGGCCAGCTACTCAATCCATTCGCCTGCGTTTCTTCATTTGTAAAATAGGGATAACAGTCTATTGTCTAAGCAGGGATCTAGTAAGCCTTTGTTTCGATGATGTGTGTTCTTTGCACAAGCCCAAACAGGCAGTTAAATGTTAAAAAAACAACAACAACAACTTTGGCATCACGTCATTCCCATCATCATCGTCTCCATTCTCTATGTCTCCAGAAGGCCCTTTAGAAGTGACACTGAGGTTACCTGGAAGGAGAGGCCGGGAAGGGGAAAGAGTGGGACCAATACCCACAGACACTATCTTGGGCAGCGTAAGTTTCCAGAAACATGGATTCATTTATTATTCATTGGTTTGAATTTAGCTTTCCTTATTGTTTCCAAATAATACCTTTAGGGCTGAAGTATTAGGGACAGGAGTATGTGCAGTGTTTCTCAGCAGTGGAGATAAACATTTGCTTGCAAGACACAATGGCGTCTTAAAATTCGGGCTTAGTTAAATAAGGACAAATAAACCATTTCACTTCATTTTTCTGCTCAGGTCAGATTGATATCTGTTTTCTTAGGGCAATCGTGGCTTGATGCTCTGTTTGGTCCCCTAAATAAGAAAGTTCAGGAACGTCATTCCTCAAAGATCAGATATTCCTTGTCTTGAAGTCTTGTTTGTTTCATCTTCAGAGTGTTTAAAAAGTAAAAACAGACTGGGAAAATCCAGCCATGCTTGAAAAATCTTAAGGATCTGGTGGATCTACATTGCTTAGTCTCAACAAGAGAGTAGAGCTGAGTGGAAGCTGCTTTCTTTAGACCTGTTCTCCAAGTGTGGTCCCTTGGACTAACAGTATCAGCATCGACCCAGGGGACTTGTATGGAAAGCACATTTCTACAACCCATCTCAAGGCTTCTACATGAGAAACTCTGGGATGGGTGCCACTGTCTTCATCAACCCTTCCAGGTGATGCCCGTGTGCCTGGAGTTTGAGAGGCATTATTTCATACAGAGCTCTGCCTTCTGTCCTCCTCAGTCTCTGCCCTTCTTTGCTGTCTTACACTCAGCTCTCTCCACTGAGTTAAATTGCTCCCTGATGCTATGAAGCATTTTTTTTTTTTTGATCTGGGGACTGCTAAGGATTTTAGGGTCGGGTTGTAAGTGTGTTGATTTCTCTTCTGCCTCAATATATCTGACACCTTAAGCTTACTTAAGTCCCTTAAGCTCCTCTAAGCCTAAGAAATACATGGTGAGAGGGATGTGTCTCTAAGAGTGTGTTTAACCTTGTGGAAGACTGTTGACAGCTGTGTTGACTCTCAAGACAAGATCAGGATAATAGACTGTCTAAAAGGAATGTGTTAATTTTATTGCTTAAGGTATAAGTATATCCATTTTTCTTAAGTACACAGGAAATGGTGGTATTAGAAGTCAGGTGCACTTGGTTGCGAAATCTTTCCTTTGTTCTGTAGCTGCATGACTTGAGGGAACGTGTTTAACCTCTTGAGCACAACTTTCCTCATCTGTGAAATGGGAATTATATAACTTATGGCAAAGTGAAATGGGGAGAGTTCAGTGTGGCATGTATAGGAAACTGTTCCTTAGCTTTTAAGTCTTTTTTTTCTTTTTTTTGAGACAGTGTCTCAGTTGCCAGGGTGGAGTGCAGTGACGCAGTCCCAGCTCTCTGCAACCTTCGCCTCCTGGGTTCACGCAATGCTTCTGCCTCAGCCTCCTGAGTAGCTGGAATTACAGGTGCGTGCCACCACGCCCAGCTAATTTTTTGTATTTTTAGTAGAGATGGGGTTTTACTAAAATGGTCAGGCTGGTCTTGAATTCCTGACCTTGTGGTCTGAAGGCTCTGTGTTTTGTATCCACAGTCAAATTTATGAAGCTTTTCTGAAGAACAAACGCACACTTTGGGAAGTGTAGTCAAAAGTGGGAATGTATTTATTGAGTAATCAATAAGCTATATATTTTATCCTATATGAATTATATATGCATTATTTGTAATACCTCAGACATGAACCACATTTACAGTCAGCATCTTTTGAATGCTCATTATGTGCCAGGCACTGTTCTAAAAGCTGGGACACCAGAGAGAGCTGTTTAGAAAAGATCTGTGGTTTTATGGTGCTCATGTTCCACTTTGGAAATGGAGAGGGAAAGAAAATAAACAAGTGTTATGTTTATTTCTTTGTTTGTTTAGTCATTTAGTTTTGTAATTGAATGCTTTCATTTAGTTTTTGTTATTTATCATTTAGTTTTTGTAATTTAATGTTTTAAAGTAGACAATACATGTACAGTTTGAAAGTCAAAACAATGTAGAAAGGTATATGCAGAGAAGTCTTATTCCCACCATGTTGGTGAATTGTATATTCTGTCCCCACCCTCTCCCCTCACAGGTAACCATATTTACTAGTTTTCATTTATCCTTCCAAGGTTTCTTTATGGAAATATAATGAAATTATATCTGTTCATAATTTCTGCCTTTTCTTAATGAAAGGTAGCGTGCTATACCTGCTGTTCTGCACTTTTAAAGTAAGAGTTCTTAACCAGCATAAGCTTTTAAGGTGTTGTTAAACATACTCCCTCACAGTTTTAAATGCCGTTTTATATGTATCTGTCATAACTTGTATCAGATTTTCAAATTCATCTATGACCCCTAAAAAGGGTAAAAATTACTATTTCATAACAGTTTACAGATTACATACCAAACACCTGGATTTGTAACAAACCATGAACTGTAGTAAAAGATAAGGCTAGAAAAAGATGCCATATATAGAAAAATGCATCTGAATTCATATGCATTTAATGAGTTCAATGTAATTTTATGCTTTTATAGTTGGAAATGTTAGAAAATATTTATGATTAATTGATTATGAGACTACCCAGTTAAATACTTATAAGATACCAAATGAAATACTTATTAATCCACATTAGAATTTTAGGCCAGTATTTTATTTTTATAGGCCTCTATTGTATCAAATATAAATGACAAAATTATTCATAGTTGTTATAACTTGTGTAATTGGATAACTTGAGCTGTAGAATATACTTTGTAGAGGACCATTTTTTTTGTTTGTTTTACATAAATAAACATTTCATGACAAGTTGAAAGCTTGATCGGAGCTTGTCCCTTGGGAGAAAATTCAATCTTACCCTAAACAATGGAAATACTAAGGGAATGCTTGTTGAAAATATGTGCAATATCAAAGAAAATAGACCTCAGAAGGCACGGGTATATTTGAAATTTGGTAGAAATTGGTATCTGCATTCTAAACATGTGGCTTCAGTGTACGGTGTTATGTTTAAGTGAATGTAACTTAACAGTGTTTTTGCAGATAGCAAAACACTGAGGTCTATGCAGTACCTCAGCAGCAGCTGTTTAATATATTCAGGGAACACATGGGTAGCTGGAAAACAAATCTTACTAGTGTAAGTAGAATTGTATCATGCTGAATTTGCTTCAGAAGGTATAGAGCACAATGGTTAATACCTTATCTTTTCGGAAACATAGAACTACCTTAATGGGAAAGAGGGGACAATTTTATTCTGTAATCACTAAAGTGGTTTGGAGACTTTCCCAAAGATATTGGCAGGATGGCTTTATAACATAAACCAGGACTTGGAGAGGATAAAATTAATCAGTAATCTTCACTGAAGTATAAATTGTGAATGAGGTGGGAGCTGTCATGGGAAAGGAGATCTTTTTTAGTGTATTGGGGGAATTTCTCCGATGGTTCCCTCAGCAATGTCCACTCCTGGGCAGCATTGTCACATGCATTGATTTATTATGGGGTTATGAGTTAATGACCCACCTCCATTGCTGCTGCCAGAGCAAAACGTTAGTTCGAGATCAAAACTCTCTATCAAACGTTGTTGAATTCCAAATCACTGAACTGCCCTTCAGTAGAAGGGAAAGTGATATGACCTGTTCTGCCTTTCTCCAGGCACCTATAAAGCCAGTCATTCTCCATTCATGTGAGTCTCCTCTTGTCTTTATTGCCCTCGCCACTTTTTTCCTCTCTTTGTTATAGTTCCTTTGTCCGTCCTTGTGTCATGGTTTTACACGCGTGGCTCAGCCTGAGCTTCAGGCTTTGTTCTCTCTGCTTTTTTATAGCCTTTTTGATGAGTCGCTGGGTAGTTCCAACCCACGCTATTGTCATTTGATTGCGTACTGTCTCATTGACCTAGAATTTTAGAAGGAAATGCAGTCTAGATTAGTGTTTCTTTGAATTGTTCAGCCTTTTCCTTAAAAAAAAAATCCAATCAAAATGACATAATTTTGTAGTTAGTAAAGAATCCAGGCCGGGCACATGCCTGTAATCCCAGCACTTTGGGAGGCCAAGGCGGGAGGATCACCTGAGGTCAGGGGTTTGAGACCAGCCTAGCTAACATGGTGAAACCTCATTTCTAAAAATACAAAAACTTATCCGGGTTTGTTGGTGCTTACCTGTAATCCCAGCTACTTGAGAGGCTGAGGCAGGAGAATTACTTGAAGCTGGGAAACGGAGGTTGCAGTGAGCCAAGATCATGCCCCATTGCACTCCAGCTTGGACAACAAGAACGAAACTCTGCCTTAAAAAAAAAAAAAAAGAAACCGGGATAACTACAGTGTTAAAGTTAAAGCCTTTAGGGTGGACTTATTTTAATTAGCTGAGTTGTTCAAGAGTGTTCTTCTAAAGCACCTGCAAAAATAGCTTTTGGTATCCTCTATCGTTCATTCTTCTACAACGGTTTATTGTGATACAACTGTGTGTTCAGCATTGGGTAATAATAATGGCTAATACTTAACATGTAACATACTCACAATTTGCAAGACACTATTTAAGCGCTTCTCCTCATGTAGTTCTAAGAGTTAGGGAGTTAGGTACTGCAGTTATTCTCATTTTGCAAACAAGGAAACAAATGGAGAGTTTTGGTAACTTGCCCAGGACTGCTTACATACCAAGTGTCAAAAGTGGGATTCTGTGGTCTGGTTCTAGAATTCATGGTCTTTATCACTATGCAATGCATGACTTCTTTCTTTATTGAACTTGTCATCTGGCCAGATCTGACCTGTACAGTTTTGTTTTCAGGACTCTCAAAGCAAACCTTTCTTCAATGGAGAAAACAAGTCTAGTCTAGCTCCATCTGCATTCCCACAGAAATCAAATGAACGGATTTCAAAGGAAGGAGATTTTAGCCATAGCTACTATACATCTGTACCTGACACGTGGCTTGCATGTCAACAAGGTCTTCCAGTCTTCCATATTGACTGACATTTACATGTGATATTTGGTTATGGAGTTTAACTAAGGAATCACCTTGCATGCTTAACTACCTGCTGGTGAAATTTTTGACGCCGTGGAATGTGTCAGAGCCAGTGGAGCGTTATAAGTTAATTACTTGTGTGCACAGCAGGCAACACTGAAACAGGTGGCCACTAGCAATACGGAGGTGAGACATTACTTGAGACACCTGAGCTATTGCTGTGAGTGACATGAGTGGGGAATGGAATATGTCAGGCAGGCTCTGTCCTGATAGAATTTTGGTTCAGATGGAATGTTGATGGGCTCTAAACCAAACCATTGTTTTATGGTGGGGTGTGCTCTTGTGAGGTTGCCTTCTGGTGGCCCAGGTGGAATTATGTGATAGGGATTCAGTATTTATAATTTCTCATCAATGACATGCAAAATGTGTTAAGATGACTAGGACCCACTGACTTAGTTCTCATTCATTTATTCAGGTTATTTTTTCTCACTTTCCTTATTCAAGAATGATTCACTGGGTGTTTATATATGCCAACACTTTTTGCAACACTCTGTGGGAACAATGGGAAGTCAAATGGACAGGTGGCTCTAGAATTTTCTATGTAACATTCTGCCACCACAGGGTGGGTAGAAGTGGATCTAGTGGGATTTGTCTTGAAGCAACACTGGCATAGCAAGCATTTTGTTTTTGCTTAGCTTATATGTTTCTTAAGGCCACTTTGGGGAGGTCTGTGGCCAGAGTACTCTCCTAGCCATTTCTGCCATAAAACTTACAGTTGTAGAGGTGGGAAGTAGAACTTGTCACAGACAACGTAGACTCAGTTTCTCTCAAGTGGGTTGGTGAAACTCAGGTCGGTGGTCCCACCTGGTTTTCTGATGTGTGTGACTAAGCAAACTGATCTGGAATGGTAGGCTCAAGGAAAACTTCCTTGAATAAGTAACACTTCT
Source organism: Callithrix jacchus (assembly GCF_049354715.1). Lineage (NCBI taxonomy): Eukaryota > Metazoa > Chordata > Mammalia > Primates > Cebidae > Callithrix > Callithrix jacchus. The sequence continues at coordinate 43,747,618 of NC_133516.1, forward strand.
GCTCAAAGTTGGAAATGGGATGCAAAGTCTAGGCCTGACCTGGACCATTCTGAGATCACACATGGGGCCTGTTGCAGTTATCACAGGCCTTAACCTTTCTCTGCATTCCTGGTAGGAAGATGGTTCTGTCAGTGGGGGCTTTTGATTGTCTGTGATTTGATCTCTTGTGTTGAACTATAAAGGCTTTTAAACAAACTAGGTAGAGTCAAATGTTCAAAACCTCCATTAGAAACATTTTATTATTATTCATTTTATCAGCAAGACCTTCAATTCATCTCAGCTTTTTCAACTCCCTAATCTCCATTCTACTTGTCAGAAGTAGTAAGAAATATTAACCCACCTTAGGAATGGTCTCACGCCTCATTTCAAATGTTAGTAATGCATCAAAACCCTAAGACTTATATTAGCTGCATTATAGATGTCTAAATTCATTCCCTTACTGGGAAGGAAAGGTATATAGTTAAAAGCAGAAAAGGGCTAATGACATAATAATTTATAATCATGGTGTTCTCATTAGAAATGAGCGACATTCTTCCAAATTTAGTGCATGTAACTGCCACTGAACACTGATTATAAATTTGGCTCATTTGAACAAAGGCTTTCCTCGTTGGTTAAGATAGCTATGTCGGTCTTCACTATTGTTGTAGTAAAACATTTTAAATGAAATTTCTGGGTCAAAATGAATAGACGTTTTTAAAGATATATATATATAAACAAAAGTTGGTGTGTGTATTTGTGAATATCTATGTATTTGTATACACACAAATGACATTTAGATTTTCTCCAGTGAACATGTACAATAAGCATTTTTAGAAATAGTATATGAGTAAGTTTAGATACAAAATTTTGGTCTTCCATGGGGAGGAAAAGGAGGGAAATATGGATGTTAAAATTTATCAGGCACGTCTTATTGGAATTGGAGTAATAGTGGAGAAATTCCTTACAACGACGTGTTACTCTTCCATGAATTAATGCTTCCAACATTAAGCTAAATGGATAATGTCATTTTGGGGATAAACAAGTACTAAATTTGGCTAATACAACAGTCTGGACTATTAAATGTAAAGGTGGTTTTTTCGGTCAAGGATTTGTGCTGTGGTGGTTTATACAGCCGTGATGTATGATTTCATATTCTGCTTTTTTCCCCCTTTTTTTGTAACCCTTTCACTTACTGAAGGGCTTCTATTTCAGAGCTACGCCATAGTCCATCAGTGAGTATAGACTTGCATTGTTGGGACAGGCAGTTTCTTCATCTCTTTTTGACATTAAGAATATGGATGTGGGAGCTGGGCACTGTGGCTTACACTGTTATCCCAGCACATTCGGAGGCAGAGGCGGGAGGATCACAAGGTCAGGAGATCGAGATCATCCTGGCCAACATAGTGAAACCCCATCTCTACTAAGAATACAAAAATTAGCTGGGTGTGGTGGCACACGCCTGTAATCCCAGCCACTTGGGAGGGTGAGGTAGGAGAATCACTTGAACCCAGGAGGCAGAGGTTGCAGTGAGCCGAGATCGCTCCACTGCACTCCAGCCTGGTGACAGAGTGAACCTCAGTCTTAAAAAAAAGAAAAAAAGAATATGGATACGAAGCCCATCTGTGCATAACTGTTCCTTTGCTGAGTTGGATTTTCTTAGGTTCTTAGATTCCCACATATAGACTCATTGGGTTTAAGTGTGAGAATTGATAAAGCTTTATTACATATTATGAGAATTGTCACCCAAAATATTTGTGGTGAATTTTAGTGCCTTTGGCATTATCTGAGAGTGCTTCTGCTGTTGTATCCTGGCCACTGGTAGCTTTCTATAGATCTATTTGATATAGATTTCAAACTAAAATTTCAGGTAAAATCAAGGTGCTACCATTTGGGAGTTGACTCTGGGCTATTCATTTAAGCCCTCTCAACTTTACTTTCTTCATCTGTTAAATGGGAGATGGAGGAGGGGAGGGAATGGCGTATGAGGATGCTTATGATGATATCACCGGCATCCATGGTGGTACTTCATGGGCTTATGCAAAGAAAATCAATGCTAATGCAATTGGTCAACTTTAAAGAACGTGTGTAGGGTAATTATTCTCATAGCTCATGTTTATTTAAACCTGTAAGTTCTTTGAGACATGGTGTTGTCTGTACTCTGTACATTTTACTGAAAAGATGATGTCATGTATGATTACAACTAAGAGCACAGACTTGAGTCTCAGATTCACCAGAATTTGTACTCCCAGTCCACGTGATTTAACTACTTCATGCATCAGTTTACATATCCGTATGATGGGAAAGTAGGACTGTATTTGACACAGGATGGGGTGAGGAATAAAATGAAACACTACAGGGCAACTGCGTGGCTCAGTGAATGGCTCATTAATGATAGGTAGCAATGGTGACAGCAGGAGTGGCAACAGGTGTGCACATGACAGTGTGCTCTCCACCGGGGCAGAGAACCTTGTCTCTCAACCATGTTCCAACGTACTCTGGATGCAGAGCTCAGTAAATATGCGGCCTGGGGGAGAGGGAACACTGAGTGAATATTTGCATCAATGAATGTATAATAGGAGTAGTCTAACAGATAATTTGTGAATGAATTAATTTTTCTTCTTGGAGAATTTTAATTAAAGACATGAAATAATAAAACCTTTTGGGTACACAGTAGTCCAGTACAGAATTGTGTGGTGCACATTATCCTTCTCAGCAAAAAGTATTAAAGAAGATGGAGAAGATGAAGTCTTCTTCAAGGGCGAGGTGGTTAGTAGATGGTGATCCAGGAGTAAAGTGAGGAGGTGAGGTATTTCTGGGAGTTGCAACTGGCACCTTTTAGAAAGTTTTTTTCACAAATAACCTGCAGTCTCCGTCACCCTCATTCCTTGCATCTTGCATGGACCCTGGTGTGCATATCTGGTCATTGGGACTAAAACATTTGGCATCTGTCAGATGCATATATCCAACCTGGGGAGCGAATCACCTGGCGCAGCATGCCTCAAGACTAGGATAGAATGGGAGAGATACAGGGATAATGATTTTCACCTTGGAAAGCTGCATCGGGTGGATGGTACACACCCATGTCCTTTCCCAGTCACACTGGTAGAACAGATTAATTTCTGTGGAAGTGCAATTTAATATGAAACCAGTGAGGTTGTTTTTTAGATGAATACTACGTTTCAAAATGATTTTGAGATAATTTGGAGTTAAAGTGTGAGGCAGATCAATCTTCAGCCATAGATAGGTTCCTATCACTCCTTTTTAGCACAAATAATTGTTCATCTGACATCAGTCATAAATATTCTTAAGCAAGGTAATGAAATGCCACTTTTTTGAACCATGTGAGATATATCTTCTGATTGTGTTTCCAATGTCAACTCAAGTTAATGTTATTTACCAGAGTGGGGTACCTTGGTAGATTTTTAGATGGCATTGAGAAACTCGTGAGGGGAAGCACAGTAGGCTTTTAATCTTTTTGTTGGTCATATTCTGACATCTGTCTGTGTTTTTGTGTCAGGATAAAGACCCTACTTAAGGAATTTTTTTCTTCTTCTTTGTTGAGAAAAATCACTGTCAAAGAAATGCAGAAAACAGGGGAACATCTAATGAAGCCTGAAGAAAACACAGTTGCCTTATTTTCAAATTTGGTGTAAATGTTTGCTAGTTTTAGAAGCTAATTTAATAGCTTCATCTGCAAATTATAAGTAATACTTGAAAGGACAAATACCCAATATGTGTTTTGCTTTGAAATTTCAGTTGTTAATGTGCAGCACATTATCCATAAATCTGCAAGGGGGAGAACCCCTTTGGGATTAGAAGGGGTTGTTTGGAATAATTAATAGTAAAGGTAGGTTAGTAGTGATGCCTTAAGTGTGAATTTTGTAAAGTGGATAATTTATTTGAATGCTTAAAAAAATTCTAGGGTCTGGATCTGCGTCTTAAAGTCATATTTAATTCTTGTCTTTGAACTTGGTACATCTGCAGTGGTAGGTTAGAGGCTAGGAAAGAATCAACCAATAAAGGAATTGGAACCAGTTGAGTTTATACATGGAAACTTATACCTGCCATTTATCCCTGACACCATCTAAAATCCTACATTTATTACTCAGGATTTTAGATGGTGTCAGAGTATAATGTGCCCATCCCTGTCCTTTTAGAATTTCCCTTGGGGCAGTGAGTGAACAAGAGACAATATAAACAACTGTGGACTGTATATTAGAAGGTGAGCACTACAAAGGAAAAAATCAAAAAGAGGAAGAGAGCACCGTGGAAGGGGGTTTAAATTTGTGTGGCAGAGTAGATCTTATTGAAAAAGTGACGTGAGGACCTCGAGAAGGTGACTGCATTGCCTGTTACTCTAGGTGAGCTGAGGATAGCAGAAAAATGCTGGTCATGTTCAAGGGACAGCAAGGTGGTCTGTTTGGCTTCTGTAGAGGGATCCATGGGGAGAGAAGTAGAAGCTGTGATCGGGGAAGTAAATTGGGAGCAGAGGCCAGATGTGTAGGGCGTCGTAGACAATTTTTTTAGGTCTTTGGCTTTTACTCTGAATGATGTAGGGTGCTGTTGGGGGGTTTATACAGCTGAGTGACATGATGTGACTTAGGTTTCAACAGGATCCCTGGCTGCTGTGATGATAATAGACTGAAGGGGAAGGGAGGGCGGATCAGGGAGTCAGGGTGGGGGACAACTGCAGTCATTTTCTAAGAGGGGTGATGGTGGCATGGGTCCCAGAGTAGTTAGAAAGGACAAGAAGGAGTAGCTTCTGGATCTTTTTCTTTCGCTTTTCTTTCTTTCTTTTTATGGTTGTTCTTTTGTTTTGTTTTTCTGAGACAGGGTTTCACTCTGTTTTCCAGGCTGGGGTAGAGTCACAGGATCATGGCTTATGGCACCCTTAATCTCCCAGTCTCAAGTGATCCTCCCACCTTAGCCTCCTGAGTAGCTGGGACCACAGGCATGTGCCACCATGCCGAGCTAATTTCTTTTTTTCAGAGACAGGGTCCTGCTGTATTGCCCAGGCTGGTCTCAAACTTCTGAGCTCAAGTGATCCTCCCACCTCAGCCAAGTGGTGCACTTATAGACATGAATTTCTGTGCCTGGCCTGGGATTTTTGTCAATGTACAACCAAGAATTTGCTGTGCTATCTGGGAGGAAGTTAGGGAGAAAATTTAATGCAAATAAATGAAAACAAGCCTCCCTGCCTAGACACTCGAAAGGTCTAAATGTCCCCTTAAAAAGTAGTCCTGCAGTTGAGAACTGAGGATACAAAGAGAATGAAAGCTGATTACAGCATGCTTCATCCTCTTGGTCCAGCATCTTCTGAAAATGGTTATTTTACATTGAAGCTTTGTCTGCATTAGCAGTTTTATCTGCAAGGAAAGGACTTCTAAATTGCTAATTAGAGCACTTGTTTTTCACAACCAGGATCCAACTGTTTTGGAAATCACTGAGCATTTTCTCTGGAATGGGAGCTCCTGAATTAAAATATTGCAGCTAAGTTCATCAGCATGGTGGATGGGAATTGACATATGTCTGCATCATTCAGAGTTTGGTTCTAGAATCTAAAAGGAAAAAATATATGCTGTCTCCTGCTTACTGGCAAGGTGTGGATCTTAACTTCAATTTCCTATTAATCCTATTTTTTATGCATCTTGCCAAATAGGACTCTGCATTGTGTCTAAGAAAATGATTTCAGGCCGGGTGCGGTGGCTCACATCTGTAATTATGGCACTTTGCGAGGCCAAGGTGGGTGGATCACCTGATGTCAACGGGTTTGAGAACAGCCTGGCCAACATGGTATAACCCCATCTCTACTAAAAATATGAAAATTAGCCAGGCGTGGTGGCAGGCGCCTATAATCCTAGCTACTAGGGAGGCTGCGACAGGGAGGACTGCTTGAACCTGGGAGGCAAAGGTTGCAGTGAACCGAGATCATGCCACTACTCTCCAGCCTGGGTGACAGAGCAAGACTCCGTCTCAGAAACAAAAAACAAAACACAACAACAAAAGAAAACGATTTGTTTCTTCTCCTTTAAAAACAAAAACAAAAATAGCTCTTAGATATATAGGAGCCCACCACAAAACTGTCAAATCATGTTTTACCTTTTTAATAATGTACATAGAACACTGTTAGGGATTTTTTTTTATGATATTAGTGCTACTTAAACATGAAACATGTAGTTGAAGAACTATGAAACCAACACCACACAGCTGCATTTCCAGCAAACAAGTGTTTACCCCAGTCACTCTGATACCTCATGACTGTCTTCTTTAGAGTAGGTTGGTATTGTTTTAAACTATATTTTTTTCTTTTTTTGAGACAAAGTTTTGCTCTTGTTGCTCAAGCTGGAGTGCAATGGTGCGATCTCAGCTCACCACAACCTCTGCCTTCCAGGTTCAAGCGATTCTCCTGCCTCATCCTCCCCAGTAGCTGGGATTACAGGCATACGCTACCACACCCAGATCATTTTTGTGTTTTTAGTAGAGACAGGTTTTCACCATGTTGGTCAGGCTGGTCTTGAATTTCTGACCTCATGATCTGCCCGCCTCAGACTCCCACAGTTCTGGGATTACAGGCATGAGCTACTGTGCCCAGCCCTATTTTTTAATCTTTTGATACCTTAAATAGGGCAGACTCTCCTAGTACACAATGGCCTGTGATTTTAATTAGTTGTACATGGAACCTTTTTACCAGTTTTTATTTCCACCTTAATCTTGCAATGTTTATGTCATTAATCTTCTCAAATTTAACATGTCCTTTGGGAGGCCGAGGTGGGTTGATCACCTGAGGTCAGGAGTTCAAGACCAGTCTGGCCAACATGCTAAAACCCTGTCTCAACAGAAGCAAAAATATCAGCCGGGTATGATGGCAAGTGCCTGTAATCCCAGCTACTTGGGAGGCTGAGGTGGGAGAATTGCTTGAACCCAGGAGGCAGAGATTGCAGTGAGCCAGGATGGTGTCATTGCACTCCAGCCTGGGTGACAGAGCAAGAGACTCGGTCTTAAAAATTATATATATATATCTACCTGTAATTCTAGCACTTTGGGAGGCTGAGGTGGGTGGATCACTTGAGGTCGGGAGTTCAAGACTGGCCAACATGGTGAAACCCCATCTTTACCAAAAATAACAAAAATCAGCAGGACATGGTGGCAGGTACCTGTAACCCCAGCTACTCAGGAGGTAGAGCCAGGAGAATCACTTAAGCCCAGGAGGCGGAGATTGCAGTGAACCAAGATCACACCACTGCACTCCAGCCTGGGCAACAGAGCAAGACTCTGACTTAAAATAATAATAATAACAAGACCTACTATTTGGCTGGGGACAGTGGCTCACTCCTGTAATCCCAACACTTTGTGACGTTGAGGTGGATGGATCATGAGGTCAGGAGCTCAAGACTACCCTGGCCAACATGGTGAAACCCCGTCTCTACTAAAATATAAAAATTAGCCAGGCATGGTGGCACTACCTGTAGTCCCAGCTACCCAGGAGGCCAAGGCAGGGGAATTGCTTGAACCCAGGAGGCAGAGGTTGCAGTGAGCCAAGATCGCACCACTGCACTCCAGTCTGGTGACAGAGCAAGACTCTTTCTCAAAAAAAAAAAAAGTATGTCTTTTATGGAATCTTTTAGTGACTGTCTTTAGACAACAAAAACAGTTGTTTATTTACTTCATTTCCTCATATCCACCTACTTAGCTTTGTGCCCCACCTGTGGTTCTATTGGAAATGTTAGTATTTTTATTAATACATTGATAATGATAACTATTTTTTTGCAGAGTATGAAGAGACAAGGTCAGAGATCCCAATACTGGTAGTCTGCGCTCACCAGTGCATGTCCTTAGCTGAGAGAGCCTGTCCTTTGTGGAGCAGCTGAACTCAGCTCTTGGACACAGACCTGAAGTCTGAGTTGAAATTGTTTTTCAGATTTGCCTAACATCCTAACCGCCCAGCAGTACCAACTATTTAAATACTGCTATAGCAAGAAGTTTAATGGGAGTCTCTGGAGCCATCTATCTGAGTTTGAATCTTGCTTTCACTACTTGCTTAATGGTGTGATCTAAATACCAATAGCATAACCTTTCTTCGCTGCAGTTTCTTCATTCATAAAATAAGGCTTGTATTGTCAGAAGCAAGTAAAGTAATCTGTGGACGTTGGTCCATTGTCAGTGGGATATAAATGTTAACGGTTAATAAGGAATTGCTGTGGGCCGGGCGCGGTGGCTCACGCCTATAATCCCAGCACTTTGGGAGGCCGAGGAGGGTGGATCACAAGGGCAAGAGATCGAGACCATCCTGGTCAACATGGTGAAACCCCGTCTCTACTAAAGATACAAAAAATTAGCTGGGCATGGTGGTGCGCACCTGTAGTCCCAGCTACTCGGGAGGCTGAGGCAGGAGAATTGCTTGAACCCAGAAGGCAGAGGTTGCGGTGAGCCGAGATCGCACCATTGCACTCCAGCCTGGGTAACAAGAGCGAAACTCCGTCTCAAAAAAAAAAAAAAAAAGAATTGCTGTGAAGGGTTAAAAGCCATTTACTAGGGGAGTGATCTTTGACAGGTTTCTTTTTTTTATTGAGACGGAGTTTCGCTCTTGTTACCCAGGCTGGAGTGCAATGGCGCGATCTCGGCTCACCGCAACCTCCGCCTCCTGGGTTCAGGCAATTCTCCTGCCTCAGCCTCCCGAGTAGCTGGTATTACAGGCGTGTGCCACCATGCCCAGCTAATTTTTTGTATCTTCAGTAGAGACGGGGTTTCACCATGTTGACCAGGATTCTTAACCTCTGGCCCTCACATGCCTCATTTATAAAATGCAGATAATAGTGAAGTTTATGACCTGTGTTCAGTTTGAGAATTGTGTTTGAGATGACTCTTGGAAAGCTCATATTACATTTGAGATGATTCTTGGAAAGCACTTAGCACAAATCTCTGGTAACAGCTAGTAATCTATATCAGCCTAATACTGTTCTTGGCTCTTTTCATCATTCTCAAAGCAGTTTCCTTGACCTCACTCTTGGAGATGCTATATGGGGGCTCAGAAATATGTTTTATTTTTAATGAAGTTCTTCACTGCAAAAGTCTCAGCACTAGTCTTTGGTTTAGCACTTGGGAAACACTGTCTTCATCATCCATGACCATTGTCAGTGAGCTGCCACATCTCACCATAGGAGTCCTAAAATGGAACTGTGTTTCACTTCAAAATAGAATTCTAGGTATTTTTCTGAAGGAGACCTTTTTTATGGTGGCCACTTGGTTTGCTGTCAATATAAATATATCCCATCTGTAACATTCACAGTTCATGTGTTTCTTCTCCATCAATGATCTGTTTCATCCCTACAATTAGAATGATTCCTGTGGTCTGCAAAGATTTTCGTCAAACATTTTATGTTGATTACAAATTTAGACACAGTGAAAAACAAGAAAGCTGGCCATTTTTATATTTTCATTGATTTGTTCTTTTTAATGTATTCTCCTTGTATACCCCCATTGTTTCATGCAATTTTATTTACCAAATGTCCCTGCTGTCACCTGTTGAGTTACAAAGGTGAAGTTCTATGTCCTACCCTTGAAGAACTATGTTCTAATCTTCCACAGGGGAGGTCCCTTGTTGCCCACGGTTGGGCAACCCTGGAGTGTGCTGGAAAAGATTTTCAATTGTAACTGACATGGATGCATTTTAGCAAGATCATTGACAGAATATCTCTTGATATTCTCAGAGTTGACATGGAGAAATGAGGATTCGTAATAGATTGAAAAACCCTTCCCAGGGAATTCTAGATAATGCACTACTGTAATGATGGAGAGTTCTATCTTTAGCTCTGGCCTTTTGAGCATTTTTATCAAACAACTTGACAAAGGAGATAGATTTATTAAATTTGTGAATGTTGCCAGGAGGCATAGGTCAGAAATTGGATGGCAGTCAGGATCTCTGTAGTTCCCAGGAGGTCAAACTGATGGGGGAAATTTAAATGTAATGCAGTAGAGAAGCAACAGGTAATGCGGTGTAATGGAACAGTCATATAGACTTGGGCCTAAATCACAGCATCAGCTTAATTGTTCACTTGTACTAATAGGTATATTAGTAACTTACAGGATTCTCATATGCGGTTAACATAAAATACAACATTGACTTCCCTTTTTATAATAAATTTTCTCATTTTTTGTTTCAAATGAAGTATTTGTTTTAATATGGATCTGATAAAATGTCACGTGAAAAAGACTATAGGGTCTTTTTAAAACAAAATTTTTTTTTGAGAGGGTGTCTCTCTTCCTCACCCAGGCTGGAGTGCAATGGCATGATCTCAACTCATTGCCTCCCAGGTTCAAATGGTTCTACCTGCCTCAGCCTCCCGAGTAACTGGGATTACAGGTGCCCGCCGTCATGCCTGGCTAATTTTTGTATTTTTGTATAGATGGGGTTTCAGCCTGCTGGCCAGGCTAGTCTTGAACTCCTGACCTCAGGTGATCCACCCACCTCGGCCTCCCAAAGTACTAGGGATTACAAACTTGAGCCACTATGCCTGGCTTGCAGGGTCTTTTTCTCCCACCGAATCCCTTAATGCATTGTTTCTTAACCTTGTTTATTGTTGCCCATCCCCAGGAGTCTTTTCAGACATTTTCCCTTTAATCACTTACTAGTCCATGCGATTTTAATATCAAAGATAGATTGTATATCTGATTATGTTCTGTACATATATTTGTATATTAAAGGTCAAAAGAGTAAGATATTTCTGTCCCCACCCCACTTCAAGAACAAACTTTCACCCTGTTAGCGGCAAGACAATCCCACTGGGGGCAGTACTACCTCCGTGAGAATGCATGCTATGATGTGATAAGACCTCAGGGGTTTTAGAGTTCATCGAGAATGTTCTGAGGTCAAGGTCTGTTGAGTTTGTGTGTCTGCATTTTGTAATACTTTTTTTGGTTAATTATAGAAGTATTACATGTATTTTTCAAATAAATATCTCCCTGGATTATGATGCATGTATGTTCTGACTCCCTTTCCAGAGGTCATTATCATTAATGGGATAGAAGTTTCCTCGTAATCTTTGTGTATATGCCATTGCTGATTTTGATTTGTATTTATTTTTTCTTTACATGATGTGATGTATTTCTGTAATAATAATTCTGCAACTAGCTTTTTTCACAAAATGGCATCAGATACTTCTACTTCCATTTGAAAGTTGTTTTCTTTTAATTTAACTTTTAAACTGGTAAGATTATTTCTATGATTCAGTGTTCAAAGAGTATAAAATAATAAGAAGTAAAAAATAGCTCTTCTCTATTTTCTCTTCCTCTGTTAGTGTTATAATGTCTTAAATATGTTTGCAGAGCTACTGTATGCATGTAAAAATGAATCTCTATGGCCACTTATTTTCTCATATTGGAAACACAAATGGTATAACATAATGCATGTTGGGTTTTTCAATTACAAAAATGTAACTTGGAGGTCTTTTCATTTGAGTGTAAAGAGGTTTCTTTTTTCCCCCTCCGTGAATTCCAGACTATTTCATTGTATTGATTTGCCACAATTTAGTTAACTAGCACTTGAGTGATGGATGTTTATTTTGTTTCCAGTGTCAGATACTACCAGCAGTGCTTTTATGACTAAGTTTCACCTTGTAAAAATGCAAAGTATATCTGTAGGATTAATGCTAGGTTCAAAGCAGTACACAGTTATAATTTTAATAGTGATTGCCAAATTTTTTCCATAAGAATTATGTCACTTTCTCAGTAGTGATAAAACAAAGTGCTGATTTGCATACATCCTTGCTAGCTGTATGTAATCAAAAGTCTTGAATGTTTGCAAATTTAGTAGGTGAAAATCTCACCTATATAGTTTTAATTTGTGTTTCTCATCATTTTTGAGGAGAAGCAACTTTTCCTACGTTAAGGAGCCATTTGTATTTCCTTTTTTTTTTTTCTTCAACTGTTTATATCCTTTACCCATTTTTATATGAGATTTGGGGTATATATTTTTTTCTTTTCTTTTTTTTTTTTTTGAGAAAGAGTCTCACCCTGTCACCCAGGCCGGAGTGCAGGGACACGATCTAGGCTTACTTGCAGGCTTGGTCTCCTGAGTTCAAGTGATTCTTATGCCTTAGGCTCCTGAGTAGCTGGGATTATAGGCACCTGCCACCACACCGAACTAACTTTTGTATTTTTAGAAGAGATGGGGTTGTGTGGTGCTGACCAGGCTGTTCTCAAACTTCTGAAGTTAGGTGATCCGCCAGCCTTGGCCTCCCAAAGTGCTGCAATTACAAGTGTGAGCCATCGTGCCCTGCTAACATTTAGTTTATTGATTTCTAGAATCCCTTTGCATACTAGAGAACTTTTCCTCTTGCAGTACTGATTGCAAATGTGTTTTGCTGGTCATTTGTCTTTTGATGTTTCTGACAGAGGCTTCTCCAATGCAGAACATTAAGTATTCTTTATTGTATATGATTTTATCAGTCCTTTCTGACATATGAAGAAATGCTTTCCCTACTCTAATTCTTCCCACAACTGCTTTTTATACCTTTATGTCTTTATTTTAAATACTTAAATCTTGGATTCATGTGAGAATTGTCCTAGAGTAAGGTCATCTGCTTTTGGAGTATTGCATAGTATTACGTAATAAACTAAGTTTGCTTAGCAAGTTTCTAGTAATGGACATTTGCATTATTGCTAATTCTTTCATATTATAAACATTGCTGAAATTTCATATGCTTTCTTGTAAACATATGTTTAAAATTTCTGAGACATAAGGTATGCAGATGTACATATTACCTATATGTGGTATTTGTGCAAGAGAAGCAATATTTTGTGATATAGAGCCAAGGTCAACAAACAGTTTCTGTAAGGGCAGATAATAAATATTTTAGACTTTGCTGTCTCTTTTAAAACTACTCACATCTACTGTTTAGACAATATATGAATGAAGAGACATGGCCAAGTTCCACTAAAACTGTTTATAGAAACGGGTTGTGAGCTGGATTTGACTCACAGGCCATAGTTTGCAAACCCCGGTTTTACCCCATAGATCGGGAATTGACTGTTTGATCTTCCATATGCTACACAAATTTACTAGCTTCTGAGACTCACTTTCATTATCTGTAAAATGGGGAAGCCAGGGCATATCTGACACGAGTTGTTGAAAGGATCAAAGAAGGTAAAATACGGAAAGTTTTCATTACAATGGATATAGTGAATATTCTCCAAATGGATGCTGCATTGTTGTTGTTACTCAGTCATTTGAGGGCATAGGTAGGTCTTGGATGTTTAAAAACTCAGTTATCAAGATAAATTAGATTTTGATGCAATATGGTTGATGATTGATTTTCCCTTTTGGCTCAGAGTCCAATAGTCTTTGTATAGCACTGATGATAATATCTTTCTTTATCTGCTCATGATAAGATTTTTTGGAACTCATTGAAAATTTTATAACACTATTGAAATATTATTTATTTTGATAACTGAGTTTCTGTGAGTGCCTTGTTTGCCTTACCCTAGTCCTATCCCTATCGAACATATATGTATTGAAAATAGATAAGTCTCTGATGTCATGAAGCTTATTTTCTCATGGATCTTGTACTAGGAAGAGAAATTAACAAAGGTGCTAGGAAGAGAAATTAACAAAGCTAACAAAATAGAGAGTGGCTGGGGGTGATATTTTAGACAGGTGATATGACTATTATTTCTGCTAAAATCCCTCTAATTTTTTTCCTAGGTCCCATTTACTGGAAGTTACTTACACTATGAATTTATAGAAATAGAGAGAAGTACAAGTTAAAATCCACTGTTCACAGTGTGACTGGGACACAGAATTCATCAAGTTGTTCTGGCTTTACCTCATAAATGTCAGCTTTATGTCTAGACATTTCCCCAGATAGCATTTAATAGTTAATATATTTTGGAGCAAACATTCCTGCTTTTATGGCTGTCACAGGAAGTGAGTTAGTCATCCCGTCTGCAGCCTCTGAAGTGTTTCCTAGTCCCGCATCCCATCCACACCAGGCCCCTGCGCTGTTGAGTTAGCGCCTTGTAAAAGTATTTTTAATTTCTCGTTCTTTTCCTCTCAGCCCTTATGTCAGTTGGTTGGTATACAGACTCTTAGCCCTTTTAAACACCAAACTCCCAAATTCCAGCTCTGGGAATTTTTCCCTTTTCCTACTTGTGATTGAGATTTTTCATGAGCTTAAACATCTTACATTAATATTAAACAAAACCTTGTGGATTATGATACTGATAGAGACTAATGTTGTGAAAAACCCCTTCCATATCAAGACAGGAAATCCTGGCCATGTTTAAAGCTGACTTAAACTGTCAGTTTTATTTTGCTCTCTGGGTTGCATCTATGACTTTTCAGAGTAATGCGTGCTCACCTCAGCAAGTCTTTCCCACAGGATAACTTGAGCGGTAGCATGTCTCTGAGGCAGAAAACTTCAGCAAGAGGCAACTATTCCCGTTAAGTGCTTCATGGATCCTTATCCCATGACCGCTGTGTTAACAGAGTAAAAATTTACAGCAAGGCATTTCAGAGCTTGTTTCTTCTTCTTTTGTCTGAGATCTTTAAAACCTTACCTAAGTTCATCCTTCTGTTATAGGGAAAGAAGATAGGAAGAAAGAGAGAGAAGGAAGAGGGAATTGGGGGATGTTATTTTTATATATTCCAACCAGCATACATTCCTGATTTTTACCTTTGTAATTTGACATTTTCGTCTTAGTGATGAATGTTGAAAACATTGAGTAATTTAAATCTTGGTCTTTTCAAACCAACTTTGTTAGTTCCAAATACCAGAAAGCCTACTCAGAGGGGTTAAAATACAAAGGCGGTTAAAACTGAAAAGTCTAAAGGTAAAATTTAAAGTTCAGACATGGTTTGATCAGCTCTCCCTATTTTTCCCCCTTTCTTTCGTTACCATCTTTTTACTTTTCGACTCAGCTGCTTCCCTCCTGATTGCAGGTCATTCTGCTCCCTTCCTTCTTCATTCACATTCAAGGGAGGAGGGCCCCTTCTCCCTCCAAGCCCTGAACAAGATTTTGGGCCTTGCCTTGTGAATAGTACCAACCTAAATCAATCCCTCTGTATTAGTCCGTTCTCATGCTGCTATGAAGAAATACCTGCGACTGGGTATTTTATAAAGAAAAGCAGTTTAATTGACTAATAGTTCCACCTGGCTGGAGAGGCCTCTGGAAACTTAGATTCATGGCAGAAGGCACCTCTTCACAGGGCGACAGAAGAGAGAGTGAATGCCCAGTGAAGGGGGAAGCCCCTTATAAAACCATTAGATCTTGTGAGTACTCACTATCACTAGAATAGGGTGGGAGAAACCACCTCCATGATTCACTTTCCTCTACCTGGTCGCTTCTGCGGCACATGGGGATTATGGGAACTACAAGATGAAATTTGGGTGGGGACACAGCCAAATCATATCACCCTCTGACCTGAGAAATCTTCCAGGCACTAATTGGCTTACACCTGGGTTAATACCCTTTCCTGATTTAATCTCTTTTAAAGGAGGATGGGATTCCACTAATTGCCGTATACTAGTTAGGTGCCATATCTGAAGCTGGGGTGGGGTCATGCCGTTTAGATGTTAGTATTTGGCTGTGAGTTCCCAAAGGAAAGTATGGATAATGGTGTTTAGTGAGTACTTGATATGTGCCAAGTACTGTTGGACATGCTGTTGGTG
This sequence comes from Callithrix jacchus, assembly GCF_049354715.1. Classification (NCBI taxonomy): domain Eukaryota; kingdom Metazoa; phylum Chordata; class Mammalia; order Primates; family Cebidae; genus Callithrix; species Callithrix jacchus. The sequence goes on from NC_133516.1 coordinate 43,763,262, forward strand.
TAAATCATTTATTAAATCCTTATCACATCCTCATGGTTACTTTTATTAAGGTACTTGGTGGGGTTTGGAAGTTGGCTGGAGTATCAAAAAATATTTTGTGCCTATTTGATTCTTCCAGGTATCACAGGAAGTGCTCTGATTGAATTTAGAACTCTTAGGAACTTTAGAGGTGATCTAACATAACCCTGTAATTTACATGTAACAACACTGAATTTTTATAAAACATCACCATTGCCACATTCAGGTTCACTCTGCAGAGATGAAATTTGAATGGAAAGGGCAAATATGTGTCATGACTGTCCCCCTTTAAAGATGTTGCTCATTAATCTTGTCTTTATGAATAACTAGTCATATAATTTGTGAGTTTATTTGGGGCCAACATGCAAGGTCAAGCTTACTTGTTATCCTTGAACTAGAACTCCAGTTGCCAGTTACCTTGCCCAGTGCTCTTTGCACTTTGTGTGACCTTTTTAGTCCTTGGATGATTGTTTTGTTATGTCTCAATGTAAAGTCAGGATTCTAAAATAACAGTTTTTGTCAAAATGTTGACTATTTGAGGGCATACCTAACTTTAAGGTTGAAAACTTCGGGTCTGGAACCAACTCATCTTCATTCTTAAACACTTAGGATGTTCGACATTGGACAGGAAGAATTGCAATAACTTTGTTAGTATCTCAGATGCTTGTTGAAACCAATTCCATGTATCTACAAGAAGCAGAAACAAAGTTGGTGCAACTTTAAGTCAGACTAGTTAGGTTTTGAGTGAGTAAATGAAACTAATTATTGGTAGAAATTTTTATTGAATGTTTGGATGTGGGGTAGATTCAACTTGAAAGATACAACTTTTAAATCCCAGATATACCTAAACATGCATAGCTCAAAGACTTTAAGTCTTTGAAGGACCTTCAGAATCCTTCAGTGTGTGGATGGCATGCATGTTCATGATTTGTACTGTAATAATGTCATATTACACACCCACATAGGCATCACTCATCAGTAAACTCCTTTGGAGGCTTTTGAGCCTTCACTCAGCCTGGAGGTCTGTGGCTCAGAACTAAGAGGTAGACATTATTGCCATCTTTACTCTTTTTAATACTTCTTTTCCAGAACAGTTAAATAGGCTCCAGAGAAGCTTCTACCATCAGGATTAGAATCTGGGATCTCCAGTTTAGGGATTGGTACTGAATGAAATTTTACCTGAAAATAGTTTTATCGTCAGTCCTGAAATAGACACTGTGGGAAATTAGACAGATAATGGTATTAAAAAATGACCAAAGTAGTTTCTATCTCTGGTGTTACTGTCTGATATTATGTCTTGTATTATGGTTAGTTGTTGCTAGTCTCCTTAAAGTACACCATTGATATGAAATGGAGTACTGAAATTTTTACACCTAAAATTTAAAACTAAAAATTGTGTAAGCATATTTGATTATCTGAAAAGTAACTTTATATATTTTCTTAACTGGCTTAAAACTTAGAATACTTCTATCAACAGAGTTGAACAGCTTTATAATTGAATACGAATAAAGTTAAAATAGCGGCAAGCAGCAATACGCATGCCTTTTTCCATTTTTTGTGTAACACACAAAAAATGCACAAGAAGTAATTAAGCTACCAGTGCTGCAGAATGCAAAAGAATTGTAAGCTGAATCTCATAAAGATTTTAATTAAAACATGGAATAATTTAAATATGTGTATTAGATTTGGGATAAAATGCATTAATTATGATAGTAGGTAAAAAATGAATATACATAGTTTTGGATTGTTGCAGTTGGTTAAAAGGAGACAAGATGCAGAGTAATAAGCCTGGATTCAGGTAATATTTTTACTGTAAGTTTATTGAGGGAGGTATTAATAAGCATATTTGACTAGAAACAGCATATAACATGTATATTAGTTTTGTTTTTAATTAGATTTAGACAGAATTCATTATTTTTAATGGCTTTTCATTAGTGAATAGAAACCATTATTTGAATCTATTGTGGTAAAATAAATTCAAGGTACATGCCTATTTTCAGCAAAGTACCTCTTATGTGTTTAAAGAAACCACTGTTTGAAACATGAATCATAGACAGGTATGTGAAATTCCTTGCTCTGAGACAAAAGTATGATTTCTATGCTCATATAACTTTTATCTTAGGTCAGTTATTAAAAGAGAACTATACTGAAGTGAAACAGTTCGCTTAAATTGTAGCAAATTCTTGTTGCTGACTAGTTTTATTTGTCTTTATTTGGACTTTTCAAGTAGGATCACTGAGGGTGGTGATAGGGCAAAATTCAGGTGCTTCTCTCAGATTTTTATTTGATATTTGTTCGAATAGAATTGACTAGTATTGATTTAAAATTTATACGTGTTGACCAAGTCTTTTGGGCTAAATCTGCCTTAAAGAAACTGAGCATGAAGTGAGGTCTCAGACTCAAGCCCAGATTTACAGTATTTGCCATTATTTTCACATGAGGAATTCTGTCTGCCTTAAACAGGCCAGTTGGAATTAATCACCAATTGTGTGATTTATCCTCTCTACTGCAGAAATATGTCTTCCTGATGCTAGTCTACTGAATTGTAACATCTCAAAATAAGAAAAATGCAGTGACTTGTGAATAGCACACCAAAGAGGTAGAAGTGGGCAATTTTAATGCACAAATGAGCTATGTATTAAGCCAATGATGCTTTTTAAAATGACAGCTTTAAAAGCAATGTCTCTAACTTCATATACTGTTTTTATAAACGCTTAGATAATATCACCCATGAAGCTGATTTTTTTTCTTTACCCTAGTCTCTCTTTTTCTTTGCCTTATGTGTGTGCAGGCTCCCTTTATCCAAAAAGGATGTGACAATCATCCCAGCATTTCCCATAAATCAGTGCCTGTCTCCCTCATCTGTCAAGCCATAGATACGGCCTAAGTGCATAGTAGTAAATCTGGTAAAACCTGGATAGTAAAATTTAACCCATTTAACACAACTTAGATTTTACTTGGCTTCTATGCAGCTTCCTCCATAATTTCTTCATTTTGTTAGCAGAGTAACCACAAAAGAATGACCTCTTGACAAAGACCTAGTGGGAACCCAACATTTGTGTATTTACTATTAACTGAACTCCAAACTTTACTCAGAGCTCATGAGTTTTTCCATTCATTTTTTTTTCCTTTTTATTCCACCATTCAATCTAGAACACCACATTGTATTTATTATCTGTGTCTCCTTCATCTTCTCTGGTTTCTGACAGTGTTTTAGTCTTTCTCATAACCTTGACACTTTTGAGGAGTGTTTGTCAATTTTGTAGAATGTTTCCCAATTTGGGTTTATCTGATGTATTCCCCATGATTATATCAGGGTTGTGGGTTTTTGGAAAGAATACCATGGAGGTTATGTGCCCTTCATATCACTTTCTGTCAGATGTCCAAGGTAACCAAGTGGTCTCACTGGGGATGTTACTTTCGTCACTTGATTAAGGTGATGTTTGCCAGGCCTGTCAATTGGGTAGTTACTCACTATATCTAGCCAAAGATGGGATTAAGCTCTATTTCCCAAAAGTAGAGGGGCAAACTCTACTTTTGACTCTTGGCCTCTGCCCCAGTGGGAAATGCCTCAGTAAGATGACCACAGGCCTGTAAACTTCTCGGCACGGCAGGAAGTGACTTCACTTAAGTGTCACCTCCCCTGTAAGTTCTCTCCTAGATAGGTGGGGCCCCTCCTCTCCATTTGCATACCATGAAATGCCTGCACCCACCTGCCTTAGCCATTGGGTGGGCTATATGTCTTTTTTCAATTCCATCCATTGCCTAGTGAGTTTCTTGACAGTCTGCTGTACATTTGCAAGCCAGTAACAAAGTCAGTAATCATTGTGGGCAGAACTTGTTGACTTTTAGTGTTTGATAATGCTCTAAGCACATTGATTATCTAATATAAACCTTATAGCCACTTTTTGGTATCTGGGCACCACATTCTACAGAGGAGGAACCTGTGAGCCACAGGCAGTTTAAATTGTCCAAGGGAACTGGGGTAGCCATGTTCCTTAGCATCCGTTTCTCAGCACTGTGTCTAGGACTGAGCAAGTGTTGATTCTGTATTTAAATTGATACAGTGATGGATTGATCATTAATACTAAATTTCCTCTTTGATTGACCTTCTTTGATTACAGAGGTCTCTTAAAGCATAGAAAAAATAAGAGTGGTTTAAAAATAATGATGCTTCACAGAAGGTATTGAAAGCAAGAGTTCTACTGCACCCTTTCTTTAAAAACCCATAGTCACCTTCACTGGGCTTCTTAAATTTGCATGTGGAGTCTTTCATGCACATTGCATTTTTATAGCTGCTTTTACCTTACCGCATTTCAAACCAATTTAATATATTAGTGAAGAGAGAAAAGGAGTATTTACTCCTGAAGTTGACATCCTGGCTCTGGAGACCAATGGAGTGAGGAATACTTAGCAAGAAGTCAGTAAATAGGCCGGGCGCAGTGGCTCAAGCCTGTAATCCCAGCACTTTGGGAGGCCAAAGCGGGTGGATCACGAGGTCAAGAGATCGAGACCATCCTGGTCAACATGGTGAAACCCCATCTCTACTAAAAATACAAAAAATTAGCTGGGCATGGTGGCGCATGCCTGTAATCCCAGCTACTCAGGAGGCTGAGGCAGGAGAATTGCCTGAGCCCAGGAGGCAGAGGTTGTGGTGAGCCAAGATCGCGCCATTGCACTCCAGCCTGGGTAACAAGAGCAAAACTCCATCTCAGAAAAAGAAAAGAAGTCAGTAAATAGATGTATAAACTAAAACTAAAAGAATGCAGAGAGAACATACAGTAGTGTCATTAGAAGGTGGAACTCAGTCCCTCTTTAATGTTTTCTTTCTATTCATTTATTTGTTTTAAGGGCTTTATGTGGGCCCCTGTGATAGGAATTGGAATGAAGTTGTGCAAGATGTAGAAGGAACCAGTTCTCAGAGTTTACCCCTAGTGGGGAAGGCAGACATTTAGGTATAAATAGTAAATTATACAATAGTGATAATGGAGTCCAAAAAACCAATGGGTTTCCAAGGGAAGACAGACATTTAGGTATAAATAGTAAAGTATACAATAGTGATAATGGGGTCCAAAGAACCAAGTGATAATGGGGTCCAAAAAACCAATGGGTTTCCAAGGGAAGACAGACATTTAGGTATAAATAGTAAAGTATACAATAGTGATAATGGGGTCCAAAGAACCAAGTGATAATGGGGTCCAAAAAACCAATGGGTTTCCAAGGGAAGCCCTGTGTTTCCCTCACAAAGGGACGTTTACTCCGAGATCAAACTTTTAGCCATGGGTTTCAGATGTGTTCATTGAATTCATTAAAAAGAATACATTTGTCATCACATGTTGAACAAGAAACACTATTAGATTCCCTTGGTACTTAAAGGTTGGCAGTATGTCTCAATCAAAATCTCATTTCTTTAAGACTTTTAGCAGGTGAACTGGAAATTACTTTTGGCAGCTCAAACTGCCCTGTGGTTTCTACCCCTGCCCTTACTTCTTCCCTTTTGAGAACACAGATTCGTATACTAGATTGAGGTGTCAGAGTTGGTGAGCCATTCAAAATGGTCTTACTGCCAAAATACAGATGCCTTGTTACTTCTAAGAAAGAGTCAGTAAGAGGAAACGAAAGTGCAAGTGACTTCTCATTCTTATTTCAGATGGGTGGTATCATGTCTGAGAGAGGAAGGTTCTTGTTAAATGTTCATCTCTTCCCAACTAGGTTTAAGTTAACCGAAGTCTTTAGTATGTTTTTTTACTTAAAAGCATTTATTCAGAGTTGTGAAAAACAAAGCATTCAATACCATGAGTCTTATGGAACTGGAAATGATTAATGATACAATTCTCAGTCTTTTATAAAGTGTCTTAACACCAAAGAGATTTATACGGTGTGGAATGGCAATGGTGCTTCGATGTGGGAAAAGGTAATCAATACCGGCAAGCTTGGAAAAAAATGTTCTATTTCCTCTGCTAATGGCATAGGGGTTTTTGCAAGGCAAGGGTGTCTGGAGCATGAAGCACTCAAAAAAAGAATTAATTTGAAATCTGAAGTGGAAGATCAGTTTCAATTAAAATTGCACTTGAATGTATATTGGGTGGAAGTGTGAAAGCAAGCATGTAGTCGGCTCAAATCTTCAGGTTGTTACCAGCGAATAAATGAATCCCACTGGTATGAACCCTGATTATATTTTTATAGAGTGATAAATTGTATTTCACCCATGTCTAGAAGGTTATGAGAAATGAGATGAATGGCAAGTGCTTTTCTGACATTGCAGAGTGTTTTTTAAATTGTTAGTAGTAGAAGGATAATTATTAGGTATTTGTGTTTTTACAAATGATGGCTTGCATCTATTATTTGAGTCGGACGTATTTGGATTTATTTTACTGTGTCCCATATCATTTTTCACTTTTGAGTATAATTTTACTGTTCTGTAAGTTTCTGGAAGGCATTTTGCATACATACACATATGATATTAAAGCATTAGATACCCATAATTTGGATTTACAAGCTCAGTTGTGGCTAAGTAAAATTAGTATCTTGGTCAGCCATTTAATAGATCAACAATCACGTTATTTATTTATTTATTTATTGTTTTTCTGAGCCAGAGTCTCACTCTGTCGCTCAGGCTGGAGTGCAATGACGCATTGTGGACTCACCGCAACCTCCGCCTCCCAGGTTCAAGCAATTCTCCTGCCTCAGCCTCCCAGGTAGCTAGGATTACAGGTGTGCACCACCACACCTGGCTAAATTTTGTATTTTTAAGTAGAGACTGAGTTTCACCATGTTGGTCAGGCTGGTCTCGAACCCCTGACCTCATGATCCGCCCCACTTAGCCTCCCAAAGTGCTGGGATTACAAGCGTGAGCCACTGCGCCCGACTAACAATCACTTTATTTGGTTTTTCAATGGATTCTTTTAGCATCTGGAAGAAAATTTAAACAGTAGACAGGATGATTGGAGCCATACCTCATGTCTCCTTTCCCTCCTTTTTTTTCTTCAAATATATAGATGCAAGATGAGAATAAAGTTTGGCCAAAATAAAATTTGGCTAAATATATGACAAATGCATACTGTCCCTTTGTGACTCATCACAGTCATAGGGAATGTGACAAACAGGTAAAAAAAGACATGAGTGAAAAGGCCTGACAATTTAGTTGGAATCATGCAGTGAAGAAAATGGTGATATGAACTTTTTCCAGATAGTAGCATGACTTAAAAGTGCCCCAAAGTTGATAGACCTTTGTCAATCAATGAACCTGTTCATTTGGATAGTCTGTTTTTATCTTCCTCTTTGGGATTGAGGATTTGGGAGAATGACCCAAGCATTGGAGTGAGGCTGAGGTATTTTCCAGATAGCAAAAATATGCATTATTAAAATTTTTTTAAATGTATTTCATTTATTTAATTGGGGACGGAGTCTCGCTGTGTTGCCAGGCTGGAGGACAGTGTAGCCATCTTGGTTCACTGCAACCTCCGCCTCTCCGGTTTAAGCGATTCTCCTTCCTCAGCCTCCAGAGTAACTGGGACTATGGGTGCGCGCCACCCTGCACGGCTAATTTTTGTATTTTTAGTACAGACAGGGTTTCACCATGTTGGCCAGGATGGTCTCGATCTCTTGACCTTGTGATCTGCCCACCTCAGCCTCCCAAAGTGCTGGGGTTACAGATAAGAGCCACTGTGCCGGACCCTAATATGCATCATTTTTGAGCAGCTGTATCCATTGCTCTTACAGCCATGAAACTTCCCTTACCATGACAGGGAAGACTTCCTGTGATTGTCCCATTTTTCTTGTACCATTGTTTATATCTGCTGTGAGTTGTTACCCGTTTTCGGGAATGGGGAAAGCCATGACAAATGATTGGCTGGTGGCAGGATGGTCACTAACGGGCTCTTATTTAGTCGTAGGGAGATTTACCTACTATTAAAATAATAATGTTAGTAGTTAGACTTAGCTACTAATAAACTAAACAAGATTTCTTTGTGCTTCTATTGTACGAGACTAGGTATACGGGAGGCACAAAAATCCCCACCCATCAATCGATATTTCTGTATATGAATGTATGTACACACACGAAACTTTCTGATTGGGAAGCCTGTGTTTTACCTTCTAAAAATTGTGAAGTTTATTCTTTTCTTTTTCTTTTTGAGGCAGAGTCTCACACTGTAGCCCAGACTGTAGCGCAGTGGTGTGATCTCATTTCACTGCAATCTCTGCCTCCTAGGTTCAAGTTAATTTTAGTAGAGACGGGGTTTTACCATGTATTTTTAGTAGAGACAGTGTTTCACCATGTTGACCAGAATGGTCTCGATCTCCTGACCTTGTGATCCGCCTGCCTCGGCCTCCTAGAGTGCTTGAATTACAGGCATGAGCCACCCGCGCCCTGCAGTAAAGTTTATTCTTACCTAATTCTCAATAAAGGATTAAATAGTAATCTTTCCAGCAATAGTTGCTTCAGCAGGCTACTCCCACTTTGTTGTGTCCACAAGGTTAAAAGAAGGATGCAGAAAAGTCTAACAGCTTATAGTCCACATAATAGAAACTGCTCCCATAATATTTCATTTCCAAATAGGGCAGGGAGGCAAATGCAGTGTGTTTTCTGTGTTTATGTCTGATTGGTACCTATTAGAATTATACTCTATGGTTATGCTTGCTTTCTTTATTTCTGAGGCATGTGTCCCTCCAGAGTCTTCATTTATATGAATGCAGAGCCCAATCTGAAGGTAACTTTATACCTGCATTTCCTAGGAAAGGGAAACATTGCAAAACAGAGACGAGTGCCTTAACACTCAAGTGTACAAATGAGGGCCAAACTGAAAAATCTTTCGCAATTAGCCAAAGGATAAATCTGCCTTTATTGCCTCCACCATGTGTAATGCCTCTCATCTAATTTTGTGTTGCTTTTAATTTTTTTTTTCCTTTTTCATGTTTACAAACTTTAATGGGCTAAGAAGAAAGTTGTATTTAGGATCCTGCTCACAATAGCAAAACATGCTAACTTGATGAAGGTGCCTTTTTGTGAATAAATAGTCTGCTTATTTTAGGAAACATTTAAAAATTGTCAGAAATAACAACACCCTGACAGTCCTTCTACACAACTCTCTTAATCTGGTTGAAGATAAAGTTAGTAAATGTTTGATTGTAAATCAAGAAGCAAAACTAACTTAAACGTATCTTTTCTGAAATCTTCTTGCCACATTAAGCAAATGGCTTTGATTCGTAGTTTTCAGTACATTCAGCTCTTTGGACTGGGGACACGTTGAGAGATGTAGTGCTCAGCTTCCTAAGATTTATTTATTTCATCCCTGACCTTTGAACCATGAGGACTGAAGAGCTGTTTTCTTTCAACAGGTGCCTATGGTCCTGAGCACTGGGTCACGTCTAGTGTCAGCTGTAGGGGTCGTCACCAGTCTCCTATTGACATTTTAGACCAGCATGCGCGTGTTGGGGAAGAATACCAGGAACTGCAACTTGATGGCTTCGACAATGAGTCTTCTAACAAAACCTGGATGAAAAACACAGGGAAAACAGGTAGACCATGGCTTCTTTACTTGTGCTTAGAGCAACATGAAATACTTTTGGATGTCTCTGGTGTTTACCTTAAACCATGACTTGGTCGTTAAATAGTGCACATTACTGTGTAGGGAGCTTAATCAATCAGTCCTCAGTTTGAGAACAAGTTATGTGACTGGGTAAAGCACTCTGTGGCTTCATTTTTTTAAAAAATATTAACTGTAGATAATAAAATATTATACATCTAGACCTAGAATTGTAGTAATTAAACGAGTTAATAGCTATAAGGTATATAGAAGGACTGCAGAAAGCTACCCAATATGGTGACTACTTGCCACATGTGGCCATTTCCATTTAAGTTTTAATTAAAAATTAAATAATATTAACATTCGGTTCCTCAGTTGTATGAGGTACATTTCAAGTGCTTATCAGCCACATTTGGCTAATGACTATCCTATTGGGCAGCCCAGACAGAGGACGTTTTATCATTGCGGAAAGTTGTACCGGGTAACATTGTGCCAAATATGCAAACAGGCAGGATTCTTATCTTCCTTGAGATTTTGCTTTATTAATATTTTTTATTACTTCCGAGTACAGATGAACTGTCTCATCCCTTTGTGTATCAGACCAGCGATTCGATTATTCCATTTCCTCCACTTGTCATTTTGGGATTTGTGAATATGCAGCTTCATCTTTTTACCATTGCTAATGTGAAGAGCTGCCTCCCTGTCAATTACTGTTGTGCAAATACCAGTTTATAGATTGTCCTTGTAAGTACCAGAGAATGCCTTGCTGTGCCCCACTGTACGATCTGAAAAGAAGCTCTGGGATGTTATATTACATCTCTGCTTAGTGCTACCTGGGGTTCTGTTGATGCCTAAAGATATTTTTCACTCTTATTACTTAACTACTTATAACTTTGGCTCATTAAAACAAGTTTTTTCCCTCTGTTTCTCTTTTTAAAGTGAACCCTCCATAACTAAGGATGTCACTGCAAACCACTATTAGCAATCCCTTTCAGGATCCTTGGCGGCCAGAGCCCTCATGCTGGGCTAAAATGACTTCACTCCCAGCCCTTTGGTCCTATTTATGTTGTAGGTAACAAAAATTGCCTTATTTTTTCTTTTTTAACCTATCTGGCTAGATGGGTAGCTTTAGGGATCATTTTTCTTTCTTTCTTTCTTTCTCCAAACCAGCCTTTGAGATTATTCATGGCCGATTGCTTTGAGTTTGCCTGGCCTGCTCATAGACTTGCTTCCCACTCACTCAGGGCAGTGATTCCTGGCTTTGGGCCCTCTTTTATAATGTCCCCAGAAACAGTTCTACTTCTTGTGTTATAGTAGGCGGCCCTCTCCTGTTCCTTGATTCATCTATATGAGTAGCTGCTCAGGAAAAACTGTTCATCCAGTAATGTTATTTGCTTTTTTTTTGAGATGGAGTCTCACTCTATCGCCCAGGTTGGAATGCAGTGGCACGATCTCGGCTCACTGCAATCTCCATCTCCTGGGTTTAAGTGATTCTCCTGCCTCAGCCTCCTGAGTAGGTGGGATTACAGGCATGCACCACTACCCCTAGCTAGTTTTTGTATTTTTAGTAGAGATAGGGTTTCGCTACATTGGACTGACTGGTCTCGAACTCCTTACCTCAGGTGATCTGCCCATCTTGGCCTCCCAAAGTATTGGGATTACAGGCATGAGCCACCGTGCCTGGCCTGTACATGCTTTTTCATCCTCACCTCTCCACGACCTCAGCCCAGATTGTATGCTTATTGTTACAATTCAGAATTTATCTATCAGTTGTTCTACTTTATGCTTTAAATACCGTGTTTTTAGGATAACTGCAATGAAATTATTTTCTTCAGACCATCTAAATCTAGTGGACAAGAGCTTTGCTACACTGGGTTCAATCAGAGATTGGAACTGAGTGTGCCTCAATGCCACATTCTGGAAGGCTGTCAAAGACAATCACTGGGCTCTCTGATACGGTTTTCTACTTGACTTGCAACGCTTGACAGCCTTCTGCAAAGATAACACGTTTCAGTGACAGCTTTCAGCTTGGTATCACCAATGACAGGTTTTAGACGTATGTAGGGTTCACTCAGTGCAAGTTGATTCATGACCTTGGTCTTCCAGAAGCTGATTATCAATCGATGTCACTCTGCTGACTTCCTAGAGTGATCCACAACTTGTTGCCTATCTCTGAGTGTATGCACTTGATTTCAGAGCAAAGCTCTCCAAATACAAACCCATCGGTCTCAGAGATTTGAGAAGCACAGTGCTTTGAGAAGCAGAAATAAATCTTTGTTACTCTCATAATACTTATTACTGTAAAATTCATGGCATAATATTAGATAGGCCAATATCTCATAAATACTCTACGGTGATTCTGTAGGAAGGATTTTTAAAAAGTGACAACCAGTTATACGCAATTTGAAACAAAGAACATGCCATTTTTAAAATCTTTTGAGTTTTAACTTACGGTAGTTTAGAAACTTGGGTGTAGAAATCCACCTGTTTTGTTTTGTTTTAAGCACTAATAGAAATTTCCTTCATTCTGTAGATCTTTTTTTTTTTTTTTTGAGACAGGATCAAATTCTCTTGCCCTGGCTGGAGTTCAGTGGCATGATCTTGGCTCACTGCAACTTCTGCCTCCTGGGTTCAAGTAGTTCTTGTGCCTCATCCACCTCAGTAACTGGGACTACAGACACCCACCTCCATGCCCAGCTAATTTTTTAGTTTTAGTAGAGACAGGGTCTTGCTACGTTGACCAGACTGGTCTCGAACTCCCAGATTCAAGTGATCCACCTGCCTCAGCCTCCCAAAATGCTACCATTACAGGCTTGAGCCACTCACTATGCTCAGCTCTTCTGTAGGTCTTAACATGCCACATGAGTTCATAAATGTTTTAACATTTTGGAGAAATTAGTATTAATTTGCTCTATTTGTCTAGATCACATAAATGCAACTGAACAGTACATATTAGTACAGGCTAAGTTAGGGTGGCGTTGATAATTTACACATGGAATAATATTGATATGAAACCTGCATAATTCTTTTTTTAAAGAAATCACCTATCACTGTACTATAGTTTTGAAAGATGGTACAATGAAGAGAAATGTGTTAAAGGGGTCATGGTGTCTCTGCATTATTTCTTGTAACTGCAGGTGAATCTGCTCTTCTGAGAAAAATTAAAAGTTTAATTTAAAAAAAAATCATGTATCATAAGCCACAGGGTCTGTCTTTGTTGCCGTCATTGATTTTATATCTATCTTGCATACCTAGATAAACTTTCGTAAATCATTAATTTTTAAGCAACACATATTTTTCTTCTATAAAAATATTTTCTGGAACTTTGTACTTCCAGAAAATAAATTAAAGAGAGAGTATTTATTTTTTTCTGATGGAAATTTACAGGTTACTTCTCTGTAAAATAGACTGTCTTTTGTATATTAAAATATGAATAGAGAAAGTTAATATTTAAAGTGGCCTATTACATACAGACAGTAACTCTCCCATAAAACAGCTTAAATGTGCAGATCTGTCTTAACCCCCCGAGAGTGCTGTATATCCAATCCAGCATAATCAATAGAGCAACTTGGTTGTACCTAGCCCACTTCTCGAAAGCTGTCTAAAATATCTTCACAAGACAGATAGCATCTCTCTATTTCTTCCTCAGGAGCCGTAACTATCTATTGTGCCAGTTCCCATTTGATTTCATCTAAAGTTATTTCCCTTTCTTTCAGTTTTGTAGAATGAAAAGATAATGCATTCATCAAGAACATTTCAAGACAATCTTGCTGTTCCTAGCATTAGCTTCCAGCAAAATAATCAGAATTTAAGACTTAGACGGTGCTTCTGATGTATGTTAATAAGACATGACCTCCTATGAATTTTAACTGTTGGAGAGTTTTTTTTTTTTAACTATTTTTTCTTACATCCCACACGGAGGGCAAATAACAAATGTGTTTACCACAAGGCATGTTACTTTCATCTTCCCACATTGCTGGTGTATAATATTTTTTTCTTTGTCTACAGTCTTTCCTATTTGTCTGTGCATATGCCATCTGACACAGATGGATTCAAGAAATGGTTATTCTAATCACACAAGAATCAATGGCAGGGAAACTACATATAGATGGGGAGGTCAAGAGTCATTTTGTAGTATATTACTGAGCCCATAAAACTGAGATAAGTATTAGGACACTGTTGTATTGACTTTATTTTACCTGGCTTTTAGAACTTTTCAGCAAGTTAAGTAATGAACAAGCAGATTGCAGGATGGTAAAAAGAGAAAAATAAAATCTTAACAACCTTGGTCATTTCCACAAGCGATTTCCCTAACTGAGCTTGTGACCCAAGCTAAGTGTTGGAGGAGGATGTGATTCTGCTGCTCTGCTCCGACCCAGGCCAGGGGTAACCACCCCCTCCCCAAGGTCAAGTGAGTGTTGAAAGATACTTTTTGCCCTATTGTTCATTGTAGAACCCCGCTCAAGCTAACTGCTGCCTCTGTGCAGCCCTGAAGAATCTCTGTTCTCGTCTAAGGTCTGTGGAGACAAGGATGTGTAAGCCTTGCTGAGAGTCAGTACCAGGCTGCCAGTTTAGACGGGCACCTTACAGTGTCTTTTCTTTTTTGTGAGACAGAGTCTTGCTTTATTGCCCAGGGTGGAGTGCAGTGGCACCATGTTGGTTCACTGCAACCTCTGTCTCCCAGGTTCAAGTGATTTTTTTGCCCCAGCCTCCCAAGTAGTTGGAATTACAGGTGCATGCCACCACACTGGGCTAATTTTTATATTTTTAGTAGAAACAGGGTTTCTCCATGTTGGCCAGGGTGGTCTCGATTTCCCAGCCCCAAGCAATCTGCCCCCACCTTGGCCTCCCAAAGTACTGGAATGACAGGCCTGAGCCACTGTGCCTAGCCCATTACAAGGTTTTCAGTAGCGATCTTCATGATGTCTTATGTCCCTTCAAAACTGATGGACTTTTGTGCCTAGACCCCATGCAAGATGTGATCCCACAGAGGCCTGGTTGCTCAAGTGTAACATGCATGCCTTTAGTAATCGAGAGGTTGGTTAGGAAGTTTCTAGGAAACGTGTGTTTGTGACAGGGTGGGGGAGGATTTGGGTGTGTGGGTATGAGTGTATGTATGGTGTGTGTCTTCATATATTTCTTTTTTTTTTTTGAGACAGAGTCTCACTCTGTTGCTGGAGTGCGGTGGCACAATCTCAGCCCACTGAAACCTCCACCTCCCAGGTTCAAGCAATTCTCTGCCTCAGCCTCCTGAGTAGCTAGGATTACAGGCACCCACCACTGCACCAGGCTAATTTGTATATGTTTAGTAGAGACAGGGTTTCACCATCTTGGCCAGGCTGGTCTTAAACTCCTGATCTTGTGATCCACCCACCTCGACCTCCCAAAGTGCTGGGATTACAGGTGTGAGCCACCACGGCTAGCCATCTTCATATATTTCTGACAGTTTGGGCTTTCTGTTTTTTCTCTTCTTTGTATTCTGTTGGACGAGGTATGTCCTTCGCTAGGGTTCTCTCCATGAGCTTTCACCTTTTCTGTGGTTTCATTCCCACGTTTCCTCTGTGTCTTCCCCTTGCCTTTACTTCCCTTGTGTCATGTCTCTGTCTCTCTGCCTGATTGTGCCTGTTTTCGCTCCCTGCTCCTAGCATTGGCCCCCTTCTCTTCCTTCTTCCTGTCTTTCTTCCTTCTTTAGAGCTAGCCACAGAAGAGAAGTTTAAAAAGTGTTTTCATTTATCATATTTATGGAATATATCTTGTTATTGACAACAGTAACCTAAGTGTGTTCTTCTTTCAATAAAACCTCTCTCATCCCTGATAATATTGGGTGAGGAGGGTCTGGAGAAGTGAAGTACATGAATGATTCCCCAAGTGTATTTTTGAGAGGGTTTCAAACTCACCTGGTTTGAATTACTACTTTTAGTTTTATTACAACACTTCCATAGCCTCCTCAATGTAATGATCCTTAATACGTGTAAATATGGGACGATGATGGTAGACCATTGTGGAGTCATCATTCCTTGATAACAGGATGTTGCTTTGTTACTCTGAGTTTTGTTTGTGTCACTAATGCATTGGTCATTTCACTTACAAAGAGGCTGCCAAACTTCTGATTAAGAGCAGAACATCAGCCAGTGGACAGATGTTTGCAAATATCTGGGTCCTGGGCATTGCTTATATTGGGTGTGCCTAATATAAACAGTGTCTTTGTAGTTCCCTGGGGCATCTCTGGTTAATTTAAGATTACCCCAAACAAAGAAACTTTTTTAAAAAAACCATTCTTTCTTTGGGGAATGCTAACTGTGCTTTTGCTCTCCTTCATAAATGTTCGTGTTTCAAAGGTCCACATTCTTGGGTTATTTTATTCTATTATTATCCAGCTTTACCTGAACCTTGGAATTGAGCTCGGAGCTATTTCACTGGGTCTCTCTTTGGCTAGATACTCTGCAAGCTGTGTTACCTGTCTGGTAAGCTCAGTTTTCTTTCTGTTACCCCACAGCCTCAGTCCCCACGTTCAGGTGGTAGGAACTAGTTTTTGTGTAGACAGAAGCCTAATTAACCAATTACCCTGAATGTTACAGGTCATTTCTGAAAACGCTTTTCTTTTTTAGGGTGGTACAGTGTTCTCTGCTAAACTTCCCCTCTATCGTTCATGACCTTTTTTTTTTTTTTTGAGATGGAGTCTCACTCTATCAGCCAGGCTGGAGTACAGTGCCATGATCTCAGCTCACTGCAACATCTGCCTTGCTAGTTCAAGCAATTTTCTCCCTCAGTCTCCCGAGTAGCTGGGATTACAGGTGCCCACCACCGTGCCCGGCTAATTTTTGTATTTTTAGTAGAGACAGGTTTTCACCATCTTGACCAGGCTGGTCTTGAACTCCTAACCTTGTGATCCACCTGCCTGGGCCCCCCAAAATGCTGGGATTACAGGTGTGAGTCACCAAGCCTGGCTTTCATATCTTCTATGGTTAAAGTGTTAACTAATCCACCTTGTTCATTTCACTCAGTTTAGTGATGAGTTAACGAGACCCAGGATAGTTCTGAGGTTAATCATCTCCTGGATATCTGAGGTTGCTTCGACTCAGCACGTCCAGTGACTCTTCACTGGATTACTGCTATCAGTTCCTCACTTATTTGTACTGACCAGCATTGCTTTCCTCCCAGGCCTCCTCCACAGCATAGCCAGAGTAATCGACTTAGTTCCCTAATCTGATGTTGCCTGTCTGTCTCTCCCTCTTTCTCTCTTGTTCTCTCTCTCAGTATCAAAGACTTCCCATTTCTCTTGGGACAAACATGGATGGCTCACTGTCCCTGCCTCATGTCCTCACCGTCCCATCCTGCTCTCTAAGTACCTGTCACCTTGGCTTTCTCTTTCTCATTACCACTGCCAGGGGGCCACTGCCTGAGCTAATTCTCTCTTGATGTTCTCTCATCTTGTCGGCATGTCCCTGGGGTAGCTCCTTTGACTCTCAGCTCAGACCTTGACACTCTCCCCTTCTCTCCTCTGGGGTTGGATGCTCAGATGGTATTTCTTGTCCCACTTTCAGATTTGCTTCTTTTGTCTGTTAGTTCTTGGGACCTATATTTCCCATTAGCCGTGAGTTCCATAAGGACAAGAGTTGTATCTGATTTACCCACCTTTTTTTGCCAGTGATTACTCAGTAAATATTTGTTGAGCATTTGAAAAATATAAATGTCAGTGTCTACAGGGAAATTCGTGGAAGACTGGAACTAGAGCCAATGCATTCTGACTTTCAGACAAGAGCATTTCCCTCCTACCTGGAGCCCCAGGGCATCCCTCTGATGTTGCAGGTATTGTGGAAAGTGGTCTGGGGATCTCACCATTAGGTGATAGGCTTTTTTTTTCTTGGCAGTGCGCACGAGGGTAGGAGGATATGATAGTAAGCAGCTAGTTTTCCTCTCATCCATTTTTTTCTTTACTTTTTTAGCACCTGCTGCTGTTTGCTTGGATTTTAGTGTGAACATTTGCTTTGCCTGTGTTTTACACACGTTAGGTTTAATTTATAAACAGTTGGCGGATGTCCCGCAAAGACTGCTATGAATGCCAGGTAGTTGGTCAACCCTTCCAGTTCAGGGGAAAACTAATTCCTTATTTAAGATGTTACCTGACCCGCACTTTGCCCTGGCCCTTTGCACAGCCTGGAATGTCTTTACATCATGCAGAGCCCCAGACATTGGGAGAATCTGGTGAAAGCTGTGGATTCTTCTCTAGGACAATAACCTTTCTAACAGTTGCATAATACCAATGCTAGTCTACGATGTGTGTGAATTGCTGCTCTGAGTATTCTTCGTATATCAGCCCTTGTGAATCTCTTCACCTCTGAAGTAGCTTCTGTCTTATTCCAATTTTACAGAATAGGAACGAAGGCACCAAGAAGCTCATTAACTTTCTCATCAGTGGACAGTGGCAGAGTTAGGATTCAAATTTGGACTGGCTGCAGAGTCCAGCTCCTAAGCTCCGTATGTGCACTGTGCTCAGAATTTTACTTCTTGTATCAGGAAGGCATAGACCTCCAGAGCCCATAGGTAGCCAAGGCTATGGACTTTTGGACTCTAGGTTAAGAAACCCTGAATTTGAAGCTTCCAGCTTCTTCTACACTCTCCATCATTCTGCTTTGATTTAATCCCAATCTACATTAGCCACAATCAGGATAGTTTTAGAAAGTTCATTCACCACATAGACCTTTCCTGTCTTTCTCTCTTAGCCCACCTGTCTTAGTTAGTTTAGGTTGCTGTAACAAAATAACATAAACTGAGTGGCCTCAACAATAAACATCTCTCAGAGTTCTGGAGGCTGGAAGTCCAAGATTAAGGCATCAGCAGATTCAGTGTCTGGTGAGGACCTGCTTTCTGTCTCATAGATGATACCTTCTTACTGTGTATTTCCATGGTAGAAGGGAAGGCAGCTGGCTGGGGACCTCTTTGTTTTTTTTTGTTTGTTTGTTTGTTTTAAGATGGAATGTTGTTCTGTCACTTAGGCTGGGGTGCAGTGGCATGATCTTGGTCACCGCAACCTCTGCCTCCCTGGCTCAAGTGATTTTCCTGCCTCTGCCTCATGAGTAGCTAGGATTACAGGTGGCCGCCATCACACCCAGCTAATTTTTTATATTTTCAGTAGAAATGGGGTTTTACCATGATGGCCAGGCTGATCTCAAACTTCTGACCTCAGGTGATCCGCCCCGCCTTGGCCTTCCAGATCATGTTTGGGATTACAAGTGTGAGTCACTGCTCCAAGCCTGGAGATCTCTTTTTTAAGTGCACTAATCCCATTCATGAGGGCTCCATCCTCATGACCTAATCCACCTCCCAAAGGCCCTCGTCATACCATTACATGGGAGACTGGGGTTTCAATTTGTGAGTTTCCGGAGACATGAACCTTCAGCCTATAACACCATTCATTGTTCTCCAGTCTTTAGCTGTTAGCTTGGCACCTTCCAGTTTGGGCCTTATCCAGATTCAGCTGTTCCTGCTGTCGTTATAATTTTTAAATTCAAATTTATTTGTATTATTATTTTTGTAGTACTGTTTTTCCTCTACTTTACTTATTTCATTTTAATTAAATGAATTGATTTTAAAAGAAAACTCTTTATCAACATTATAATTGGAAAAACCAGTTCTGTTTGAATGGGGGAGACTTACTGTTAGAAATATGTTCATAGTCTACACAAACAAATCAACCTTGCGCATGTTATTGAATTGTATCATTATGCTTACTCTTGAGTAAAAGGGGTAAATGAATGAGTACCAGGGAAATGTGCAGGTTATATTAGCACCCAACTATGATTTTCTTTTCTTTGATATGATCAAAAAGGTAGAAATAATTCGGAAAAGGCAGTATCGTTTTTATTCTGTGTTTTAGTGAACTAAAAGCAGCTACTCAAGACTTAAGATCTACCCACTGGGTGTGGGACTCACACCTGTGTAATCCCAGCATCTGGGGAGGCCAAAGTGTTCGAATCACTAGAGGTCAAGAGTTTGAGACCATCCTGGGCAACATGGTGAAACGCTGTCTCTACTGGAAATATGCAATTTAGCTAGGCATGGTGGCTTATGCCTATGATCCTAGCTACTTGAGAGGCTGAGGCAGGAGAATCACTTGAACTGGGGAGGCTGAGGTTTCAGTGAGCAGTGATCACACCAGTACACTCTAGCCTGGACAACAGAGCGAGACTCTGTCCTCCCCCCGCCAAAAAAAAAAACAACCCTTACCAATTTGATAGACTCCAAATGGTATCTTTTTGCTGTTTTTCCCCGTGTATTCTTACCCAGGGCAGACTTGGGTGCCAAGTTACAGAGAACTTAGAATGTAGAAATCAAGGTGCAGACCTAGGTAACAGAAAAGAGGAAAATGTGTGGGAAAAGACCTCGAGAGAGAGAAGCATCCAGAGGAAAAAGGATACCAATGTCACATCCCTTTTGGCATGCAAATGTTTCCATATTACTTCAGGTTTTGAACATTTTCTTGAGAAGCTCTCTCACTTCCCTGCTTTTCAGAACCAACAGAGGGAATCTTCGTCTCAAAACTAACTAAATAAAAGATCTCCTCTCAAATAGTATTTGGACCACCCCTGCTCCTGCTATTGTCCCTGCCTAATGACATTTGTTACTGTGTGGGAAAGAGAATATTGCTTTAAAATATAACTTTCTCTGAAAATGGAGAGTACACCTGTATGGCCACGCTTCCGTGTTGCCCAGGTCTCCAGCATTGATTCTGGAGATGAGTTGGAAAATAACTGCCACTAAATATGTGCTTGCTGGTTTCCTGTCCCTGGGTCATCTGCTTTCCCAGTGTGATTTTTCTCCAAGTGTTAAAATAGCCCAGCCAGGTAGGCACTGCAGTAATGATCACCATTTGAACAGTGGTGGAAACTGAGGCACAGAGAAGTTGGGTAACCTATCTGAGGTCATACCACTGTTAAGTGACAGAATGGGATCCCAACATGTCTTGAGCTCATATGCATGATACCCTGTGCTCTGCCGTGACTACCTTCAGTACATTCTGTTTCAAAACAGTTCAGTGTTATCACTGGTCATCAGAAAACGTGCTAGCTGGGAAAGTTCACTTATTCCAGCTTCATGTGGAAACAAAAATATAAGACATTTATCAAAGGGGTGGGTGGACATGTAACATGCTGTGTGCTCTGGTGAGAAATACTGTAAAATGAAAAATGAGATTGTTTCAGATTGTACAGTCCCCTAATTATGCTTTTAATTATTCATATAAAACAAGTAAAATGACCCCTGACAGAGATATAAATGATTTAGGTAAAATCAAGTATTTATAAGATGCTGCTGATTCCCTGGGTGTATTATAACAGATGCAATAAAAATGTTTTGCCTTCATCCTTTGGATTAAAAATGTTATGTATGGAACTTATAACTGGTTGAGAAGAATCATTAACAGTGTCTGAAACACTACTGAGCTAACGTCTAGATGTTTTGACATCAGAACTAAAGGTGTGTGGTTGGTATAATATAATATTTTAGAAGGTATTTTATAATATCTGTATATATAGATGAATTTTATATAAGATTTTAGATATTCTCTTCTAAGATATTATGTTTTAGGGGTCACAAAATGATAGGTCCCTCATTTTTACATTTTAAAATGATTTTTTAAAATCAAAAGAAGGTAATATTTCATGACACATTGAAAATTTTGTCAAATTTAAGTATCAGTGTGTTTAAATAAAGGTTTATTGGAACATAGCCTCACCCATTCATTTAAGGGTTATCTTTGGCTGCTTCTGTGCTGTAAAGACAAGATTGGGTAGTTAGTTGCACTAGAGACCAATTGGCCTGCAAAGCCTAAAATATTTACCAACTGGCCCTTTACAGGAGAAGTTTATGGCCCCTGTTCTAAACATGCCCAACACAGGGTAAGGGTGGCACAATGCTGCAGCATGTTTAATTGGCAAAAGAAACACTTGATTTTGCCTTATTTTATCCTTTCATTTGCTGTTGTACGAATTGAGCATTCCTTGTTTATTTTTTCAGAAGTTGGGGAAAAACTGCCTTTTGAATGCAACAAAAAGGGATTTGTATGAGAAGGATTCCTTCACTTGCTTTTAATGCTTCCTTTATTTCGAGAAGTACTGAAACTAATTGTAGTATTCTAGAAATGGGTCATTAGCTTAGTCCCTATCTTTTATGGAGACCTAATTTTCATGCAGGATTTCTCTCTAAAGCTCTAACTAGGATCTCTTTAGGAAGAGGATACAATGAGGATGAGCACTTTCCCATGGCTTACGCAAGCTTGGCTTTTAATCACAAACCATTCAGTATATTGTTTGGCATGTTACATGTATTTAGCAGCCAATAAGTATTCACTGAATGAATGAATGAATGAATGAATCCACTTTTAGGGAACCAAAAAAGGGGAATATATCACTTTAATTTGTTGTGTTTTTTGTTTTTTGTTTTTTTTGAGACAGTCTTGCTCTGTCACCAAGCGCCAGGCTGGAGTACAGTGGCGCAATCTCCACTCACTGCAAACTTCGCCTCCTGTGTTCAAGCAATTCTCCTGCCTCAGCCTCCCTAGTAGCTGGGACTACAGGCACATGCCACCACGCCCAGCTTATTTTTGTATTTTTTAGTAGAGACGGGGTTTCATCATATTGGCCAGGATGGTCTCAATTTCTTGACCTCATGATCCGCCTGCCTCGGCCCTGAATTTGTTTTTTATGCATTTAGACATTACATTCCTTTTGGAAAAATATTTTTTTTGTCAGTGTAAATCCAAGTTATTCTCAATTTTCCTTCCTGTATTTCAAAAAGAGCAGTATATTTTTGAAATTTAGAGTTGGAATTTAATTGAGGTTCCCTATGTTGTGGATGTTCTTATGTGTTCTTTTGGATGGGTTAAGGGAAATTATTTTGTGCTTGGAACTAAAATAAACAGTAAAGAAAACTAGTTATCTGTCAGTATTTGAGTGACTTCAAGAGTAGATTTTGTGTTATACTTTCCTGGGTATTTTTATCAAATACAGACTTCCAGCTCTCTTCCCACTTACTGTTGCCTTAATATTCCCACCTACAAATTTTTATTTCCTGATATCTTGCCTACATTTTTCTGACCAAAGAAACGTACCTATTTCATCTGGCTAATCGTATATATTTCCTATCTTGTTCTAGACCTTGGATCTTGGGGTAGCCCCATGAATAATTGCTTAAAAAGAAAAATCTTGCTCCCTAGATGATTTTGACCATCAAGCAGATTTAGGAGACTCTGATTCAGAGCGACTTACTCTGTCATTGTCTCCATTTTTTTTTTAATCTGTTAAATGGATAAGTAATTCTGAGATCATTTCCTGGGAAATGTCATGATTTAGGGCCAACTGGTGCTCTGAGAGCATTCTGCAGCTAGAATGAACTAATTTATTTAGATGGGTGTGTTCATCGTGTTTTTTTCACAGGTACATGAGGACATAATTCACATCGTGGTAATCATGAACTTCATTAGAAGCAACAGAAAAACCCCATTTGGTTTGGAAACTCACTCTGTTTTCCTCTCTTCTCACCTGTTTCACACAGTCGCCATCCTTCTGAAAGACGACTATTTTGTCAGTGGAGCTGGTCTGCCTGGCAGATTCAAAGCCGAGAAGGTGGAATTTCACTGGGGCCACAGCAATGGCTCAGCAGGCTCTGAACACAGCATCAATGGCAGGAGGTATCCTGTTGAGGTGAGAGAAAGTCAAGATCCCAACATGTAGCCGTGCTTCGGTCTTTATGTTAATCAGATGCTATGTCCTTACCTTCGGTGGTTTTGCAAATCAAACCTGTACAGTACCTAACTTCGTCTCTCTGGAAACCCTTTATCCATAGTATGGCAGGTGGGTATCCAACCTCGTTTCTCACCTTTGTTTAACCAGAGAAACACAGAAGCCACAGGCATCATGGTTTGAGTAGACTCACTACTGGTTGATGATGTTCATCCTGTGTTTCGTTCGACAGTTTCTTTTCACTGTCCATTCCTGTTTTCGAAAGATGACACTTTGTAAGAAACTGGGTTGACTTCATTTTCACCCTTAAAAATAGAAAAGTTGGCGACATGAAGAGGAGTCTCAGAACCTTCTCTTGGTAGCGAAGTTGTAAGGTTTTTTTGCTCCCGCTGGCTGTTGAAAAAGAGGCTGTGGTGGTATGAGTCACTGTTAATTTTGTGAGGATTGATGGTGACATTTTGCTTCTGCTGTGTCAGTCTCTTCACTCATCCATTCTGCTGGGATGCCCTGGGTCAGATGCTGAAGTGCATCTGCTTAGAGCCAGGGTGAGGGAAGGAGCACATCTCCAACTTTTTTATTAATGTTGGTTAAGGACAGCACATCTCTTTCAATGCCAACCTTATGTATTTCCTTTAATTGTAACTGTTGTGTGAATATTCTTTTGTTGTGATGCACATGTTTGTTTCTTGATAGGTTCCCCCATGTGGTAAGTGTGTGGAAGAACAAAATGGATGTGCTTCTGAAACCTGCCCAATAATCCCATAGACAGTTGTTTTGGATAAACATAGAAATTGACCCTTCTGCTGTTAAAGCTTAAAACTTATATTTGTTTTATTTGAGTTTCTTCCCCAGTAGAGGACATTCAGGCCGCTTTAAAAAGTATCAAATGACTTAAGCTCACCAGATCATTGCACCAGATGCCTCCTTGCCCTTAGTTCTTGTTTTCTTATACATTGTTACATTTCTTCTCTGCTATGTCAATCTCTGGTTTAGTCAGTCAGGGAGATGGACTTGAGGCTGAGCTCTCATCTCCTCTCTCAGCTGCAGCCCGCAATTAAAGCCTTCTTCCTTGGCAATACTTGTCACCTCAGTGAGGCTTTCTGTGCAGCGAGCAGGCTGGACCTCACCTGAACCCTGGTATTTCAGTAACAGTTCAGCCTGTGGCTGTCCTAAACATGGAGTGACTTTGCACTGGTAACATGTGTTAATCAAGGGAGCCACATGGCCAAGGAAAGTTTTCAACTGTTAGTATTTCATAACTTCTACCAAGTCTTATCCTGCTTTGATAATCTGATGAATTCTTGAGATCCCCTTCACAAAAAAGACACATGTATATATCTACACATAGATTTACATGTAACTGATAGGGTCTCATCATTCTCCCTAGCTCCTCAGGCCCATTTTTGAACCCTGTAAGTATCTTTGAAGCTCTGATGAAGAATCCCTACACAATAAGAAAATCGGTAATGTTTCTTTTTCTATAGATGCTTATATGGCCATGTAGATCTGTTTCTTATCCAGTATTCCTGGAGAAACCAGTGATGACTACTCTGAGAAAATGCTTCATGTTTTTTCTTGCTTAGCTGACAAATTCTGAGTACCAGGATTCTTCCTGCATTAGGACTCCTCTATCTGTGGGACTTCCTGTCCTAGTCACAATAATGATATGTTTTGTGAGTTAGGTTTCTACTTAATGGGTTCTCTTCCACCTTTTAAATGGAATGAATCATATCTTAGAAGTCTTAGCTTTATTTGCACTTGGAAAACTTGATTCCTAGAGGCAAAATTACATCATGTCCCTAAGTGTGGGGTTTTCCTTCCGGTCTTGCTGACAGGTTCCCACTGGCAGTGTGAGTTGAAGGGGTAGCTTTGTGTCCAGCCAGCTTTGCTGGGAAGCCTCCTTGCCTTAGAATTGGGCTCCTGTTTGTTCACTTAATGTTGTTTTGGACAAAGACCTGTCCTGAAAGCTTACAAACTTAAATCAGATGGCTGCCTTGGAAAAGAAGACCTCTAGTGCTGGATAGAAACTGAGAACCTTGCCTCTGTGTAATTCTATTTCCTCATGCCCAAAATGGCCAGTTTCCTCTTTACATTTGGTTCTGGGAAACATGTATCAAAGACTTAATATCCTTTTTTTCTTTTTCTTTTTTGAGTTGGCGTCTTCACTCTGTTGCCCAGGCTGGAATGTAGTAGTCCACAATCTTGGCTCACTGCAACCTCTGCCTCCTGGGTTCAGGCAAATCTCCTGCCTCATCCTCTGGAGTAGCTGGGATTATAGGCACGTGCCACTGCACCCGGCTAATTTTTGTGTTTTTAGTAGACACAGGGTTTCACCATGTTGGCCAGGCTGGTCTTGAATTCTTGACCTCAAGTGATCCACCCTCCTCAGCCTCCCAAAGTGCTGGGATTACAGGTGTGAGCCACTGTGCCTGGCCAGAAATTAATATTCTTTTGAAACCTCTGACTTTTGGTGAATATTTCAGTTTTACATTTCTCAGAGAGAGCCACTGAATTCAGAAGCTAATTATAAATGGCAGCCACCATGCCCAGGTTTTTTGTTTGACCAGGTTGTTTGGATATTTTTCTTTTGAGTAATGTCAGATTATAAGGCTGCCTCTATCAATTGGGTTCCTCATTGAAGTCCGTCTGACTCATAGCCTGTTTTCTAAAAATGTGATAAGCTAACAGTATGTTTGGAGGAACTTGAATTTCAGAGATTAAGTAACTGCATTAAATTTAACTTTACGCACAAGAGAAGTTGCTTGCTTTTGCCCAAAGTGTGTTTGTGATATTTAAAGTTAAGTTGCTGTGTTTGAGCTCTTCATTAATACCCACCTCTCCCTGCAATTTTTATACTGTTTGAGCATCTTACACTTGGTTTATTTCTTTTCATGTAACTGCATTGTTTTCCAAAAACCAGAATGAAAGTAAGGAAATTTAATTTATCATGGAGTAATTTATCAGCATTGGGGACATTAATTATTTGTCTTGCATGCAGTATGTGTGAGGGCTTCAGAAGGATCATTGTTGAAGATGGTGCTCAGATTGGTAGCATAGTGCTGTGGTTCTCAACTAGGGACAGCGTCTCTCCCTGCACCCTGTTGGGTAATGTCTGAAGAGGTTTCTGGTAGTTGCCGTTGTTGGAAGTGGTATGCTGCTACTCTCTAGTTGGTAGAGGCCAGGAATACGGCCACACATCCCAGTGTAAAAGACAGCCCCTACTAAAAGGAATCATCTAGCCCCAAAATGTTACTAGTGTCACTGTGGTGAGAGTCTGGAGTAGAGAAAGCAGTGTGTTTAGTGGAATGGAGCATTTCTTGATCTGAGTAGCATCATTTAAAATACATTTGAATAAGGAGGTCTTGTTTCTTGGGAAGTCGTTCCATCCTCTTTGGTTTTTAGAGAGTAAATGTACCTTGCCCTATTTGCAGCAGCATTGCAGTTCCTGGTTTCTTTAGTCTCTACTTGAGATGCAGTCACGACCTTGGGAATTTTAACAGCTCCCTCCATGTGCTGCGGCTCTGCAGGCTGAATTTTAAACATATGCCCCACAGGAAGCTGGATCTACTCCCTGAGGGTGAATGGCAGCAAACTCAACTTTGTAGGTTTTGTAGCTTCCCAGGAATTCTTTGAGGTCATCTAAAACAACTTTGCAGGCATCCAGAAATTAAAGCTGTCTGAATTTTCCTAGCTGGAATCCTGGATTCAGTCTTGGATTTAAAAAACATCCAGTCTAATAGTTAACAAAAAAAAAAGTCCTTGTAAAACAAAATAGCAAAACAAGGTGAAATTGCCAGTGTTCTTCAATTGCCAGTGTTCTTTACAGCTCAGTTAAAGTTAGAAAAGAAAGTTGAAGTCAGATTACCATGCTGTGCCTTTGAGACCAAACCCAATTTGGATCCTCAGATGCCCTCACCTCCTGTTACTCAGCTTTATTCCTTGCCTAGCAGCACATTTTTCTTGAGTATCTTCTGTGGTATGTGTGCTGGTTCACAAAGGTAAGTCAGAAAGTCACAGTTCCTGCCTTCAAGGTATTTACACTCTAGTGGTGACCCAGAAATTAAACATTGGTCATGTAAATATCTGTGTAATTGCATTTGTGATATAGTCTCTAAAGTGGAGGGACATTTTAATAGGGGGTGGAAGATTTCTATGGAGACATCAATATTTATTAGATGAAAAAGATGAACTGGAGTTTCCTGGTTGAATAAGGATATGCAAAAGCCCTGAGGCAGCAGGTATTTGTTAAGTTTATAAAAGAGGCCAGTAAAGATTTTTGTAGACCAGATAATGTCTCTTTTTCCAAATGTCTGCTATAAGTATGTTACTTTATGTGGCACAACAGACTTTGCAGATGGGATTAAGTATCCTTAAAGTCAAAAAACTCAGAATATTCCAGTCTTTAATATAGGATGACCTGTTCAGGTTCTTCTTTGGCAACTCAGCGTTCTGTTGTCTGTCCAGCCACAGTTGGTCTGTGACACCTTCTATCGTATCCTAAACGTTTTTCTTATTCCACAATCATTCCTCTTCCGTAGCTGGTAACTTAAATAAAGGTTCATATAACACTAATAGAAATTGAATCATGCTGTATTTCCGCTAATAACCAAAGTTGCAGCTAATACAAAGAGAAACCTCCAGATAAAACCTTTGAGAGCTCCATTAAAGTGGGTGTTCATTGCATGCTTGTTGTTTAAGGTAATTAAAATCTTATTTATGACAATAAAAGATCACAGGAGTTGTTGATTCAGACTTAGTGGTGCTTTATGAGTTGAAGCCTTCAGTAAGCTTAAATGATCCAAATTGATTGTACGTGCCCCTTCTGGTGAAACTCACAGCTGGTTTATTTCAGCTCTGTTTAGAGCATCTTAGTGAATGAACAGAAGCAAAGGCATTTTCCTAGTATATACCATGTACACATTTGTACATGTCTGCAATCCCTTGTCTAAAACTCCTGAGTCCAGATGTTTTAGAATTCAGAATCTTTCTTAGAAAGGTATTGTAGCCCAGAGGTCCCCAACCTTTCTGACACCAGGGACTGGTTTCGTGGAAGACAGTTTTTCCATGGGCGGGGGTTGGGAATGAAACTGTTCTACCTCAGATCATCAGGCATTAGTTAGATTGTCAAAAGGAGTATGCAACCTAGATCCCTCACGTGTGCAGTTCGCAATAGGGTTTGTGCTCCTGTGAGAATCTAGTATCGTTGATCTGACAGGAGGCAGAGCTTAGGCAGTAACCTTGCCCCCCACTCACCTCCTGCTGTGCAGCCCAGTTCTTAACAGGTCACGGACTAGTACTGGCCCTGTTATAGACCATGTATCATGTATTTTTCAGAAGGAAACCAGTAAGGTCTGGAGCTACACCCTTAAATTCATTAATATTTCTACAGCAAGCAAGTGTACAGCCTGCTAAGTGGAAATATTGGTACTTTACAAAGCTTCATATTTCTTCATACCTGGTTTTACCTCCAAATTAGTTTTTGTATCAAATTCATAAATAGCAACAACAAAACACCTTTTGGTCTTGAAAAAGTATCCAGAGCCATTGTGTGGGTCTTGTGTCTGTTGAGTGACCTCAATGGCTTATGTCTAAAGAGCACTACTGGGTAGTAACAACCAAGACACAAGCAGGTTAAATTATTTGTCTCCCTGTAAGGTGGGTGTGTCCTGGCACTCCCCTCCCTTCCCACTTTCTTGTCTCCATATTGTACAGCACTCTTAGGCAAAGTTCAGGACTGTCCAGCAAGAATTTGCTAGTTTTAGGCTGACCTTGTTCTGTGATCGATTCTCATTTGAACCTTCTGTTTGGGCCTGCAATTGTCTTCAATATCCATGTCTTTGGGTGTGTTACCGTGACCTACTACTGCACTCTCTCCTGTCTGCTCAAATCCTGCCTTCCTCCCGAGAGCCAAACTAATGATTTGCCATCCATTTTATGAAGTGGATCAGGGCTCTTCCCTGGAATACGTCTGTCACATTCTGAATAGACACTTGTCTTGTAATGCCCCCTAGGTTTTGGCTCAGGTGAGAGAATGTGTTCCTTCTCTCTGTTAAGCATATCCAGTTATGTCACACACACAAAGGGTAGTAACATCATCACCCTCTCCACCCTTGCACAGCATCACCCTCTCCACATTGATGCAGGCACTCAGGTTCCTGCCTTACTCAGATGTGGACCAACCCATCTAGGATTTGAGGCCCACATGGATCCTGACCTTCAGCAGCATGATATTCTAAAGCCTAGACTACATGTCGGGTTGGGTAGCACCCCTCAAATAGTCCCTCCTACACTGCTGGAATAAATTTATGTATATATGTTTGCATGTGTATATGAATGACAAGGTCTTACTTACTCTGTCACCCAGGCTGGAGGGCAGTGGCATGATCACAGCTCACAGCAGTCTCAGTCTCTGGGGTGCAAGTGATTCTCTTGCCTTAGCTTCCCAAGTAGCTGGGGCTACAAGCATACACACCACCATGCCCATGTAATGTTTTTATTTTTTGTAGAGACAAGGTCTTGCTATGTTGCCCATGCTGGTCTTGAACTCCTGATCTCAAGCGATCCTCCCTCCTCAACCTCCCAAAGTCTGGGATTTCAGGCATGAGTCCCCATGCCTGGCCTGGAAATAAATTTAGATGGATGGATGAAATACCTTCTTGAAGATTTACTTTTACATTGGCATATTAAGGACTTTGAAGAGTCCTTCACTGAAGAATCTGTTTACCTTTAACACGATGTTTCCCCAAACTTATATGACCTCTGTTCCTCTCTTTTTTTGTGTGTAAGTTCATAATATCACTGTTTTGGAAATGTAGGTTTATAATTTTCTCCTGTCATCGTTTAGTCCATATTCCCTTTAAGAAATGGGGTCCTATTCAAATAAGTTGTTTTGGTTTCTTTTTTCTTTTCTGTTTTTGAGATAAAGTTATGCTGTGTTGCCCATGCTGGTAGTGCTGGCTACTCAGCAGCATCTCATGAACCCAAAGGTTCAAGGCCCACCTGGGCCACATAATGAGACTCTATCTCTAATAAAATAAAATTAAAAAGAAAATTATAAAGACATCTTGGCTTGTTCAGCATACAATTTTTAAGCATCTTTATGAGCTTGATACTATCTTGCTTTATCATTAGAGAGAACTGGCATCAGAAAGGGTCTGAGATATTTTCTATTAAAAATAACTTTTTTCAGTATAATAGTTTTCCCCGTGTTGTGTACTTTATACCAGTTCCTTGAATTATTACAGGCGATGCAGGATTTTTTTGTTCCTTTAGCTCAGCGAGGTCCAGGTTCTTGTCTCATGACCAGGAAAAATTAGGCGCCTGGACACCAGAGACTGAGTGCAGTAGAATTTATTAAGTGAAAGGACAGCTTTCAGCACAGAGAAGGGTCCTGAATGAAAATTTCCAGTTGCCCCCTTCCCAGTTGAATACCAGGGCTGCTATCTAAAAAAACTAATGAGGTCGGGTTCCTTATTTGTATATGGCGCAATTTTCTGGTGGCATTACCCCATCCTCCCAGTGCGCATGCGGGCCCTTAGACTGAGCTGCTTCATATTGATTTATTTCCGTTACTGCACATGTGTTAAGGAATGGAATTTTCCACTGTGGGCATGTTTAGGCAAGCTTCCTGTACAAGTTCCCTTAACTGCACAAAACATCTGGTGTAAACACATGGGACAGATCAGAGGTTCTGTGGGGACCCTTCCCTTACTGTCTGCCTAAAGTAAGCTGGCTAATTCCTTTCATAGCTCTTCTCTGAAAAGTTGCTTTTTTCACACAGTCCTTTGTCAATGAAGCTTAAGACAATGCCTGGTTTCTCTATCTTGCCTCTTCATGGAGCATGGACGTGTTAGAGAGATCATCCCATGGTTATCTGGTGTTTGCTGTTCTGTGGGGGAGCCAATTATGTTTTGCTCTGTAGTGACTTCCATCAAATGGGAAAGGAATTGGTTGAAATTTAGTTAATGACTTTATTGAAATAAAGATTCCATTTTAGAGCCGAATGTTTCATCGTTTGCTAGTGAAATGTTTAATTTCCATCTGGCTGATCTTTTATGTGTATGTCCTGTGTTAATTAAGAGGAACATTTGAGGAGGTCCTAGTACTTAGAGAATACTCAGTGGAGAAGTTAATGCCTGGTTGTGCAAAGTAAGCGTGCATGTTTTGTGAGATAAAACAGCTTTTGTCCCTGGCTTGGTAAAGCTCCGTGATATCTTACAGTCCTCATCACAGTTATCCTTAGACATGAACTTGGCTCAGAGCTGTTTGATAGTATGTCACCAACATGTAGTGTGCTGATAGCTGATTGAATTATACTGAGAATTACAGTTAAGAAGATGGCACGCTCTGAAAAGAAAACCTGGTTAAATTGGAGATATTCTCGGTGTAGAAACTTAGTGACCCTGGTGGCCCTCACAACCAGATAAAAGGCTTAGGGTAGTGGTGGTTGTGGATGAAGTCACTGACACTGGTGTTGATAGTATTAATGGCAATGATAGTGTAGGTGCAATTTATTAGAAATGTTGGGCACTTTCTAGATGTTTCTTCATGTCAACCTTATGAGAGAGGGACTCTTCCCATACCCATCTTAAAGATGGACAGACTGAGCTTCTGCAATGGTGAGTGCCTTGGCTGAGATTTCCTATTAGTACTTAGAATCTGGGCTCCAATGTCTCCAACACCTTAACCATAATTCTTTTTATTAGATAAGGAATTTTGCTGTTTTTCTTGTTATTGCGTTAGGTTGTTTTGAGAACCGCTGATTCGGTACATAGAAAAAATTGTTTCAGAATCTTAACTGTGGCTTACTGTACTGGTTGAGTGTTCCCCGTCTGAAATGTTTGGGACTACAAATGTTGAATTTTTTTATTTTGGAATATTTACTTATATATAACACGATTTCTTAGGGATAGGACTCAAGTCTAAACACAAAATTCGTTGATGTTTCTTATGCCCCTTAAATATATAGCCTGAAGGTAATTGTATATAATTTTAAAATAATTTTATGCATGAAACAAAGTTGTCAGTACATTTTCATTGCAACTCATCACATGAGGTCAGTTGTGGATTTTTCTACTTGTGGCATCATAGCAGAGCTCAAAAAGTGCCGGATTTTGGAGCATTTAAGATTTTGGATTTTTAAGATTTGGGATGCTCAGTCTGTATCATAGGGAAGAAAAAAAAATGAAAGGCCTTCAAATGTTCAGAGATTGCTGAACCTGTGGTAAAATATACACAGAGATAAGAAGGGAACAGAAGATGTAGTCAGCTCTATGCCTAGAGCTATCTTTGTAAAATAGTCTACTTTTTATCTGGATTCACCACTTCAGCCTATTTTTAATCACTGAGAGCAATACTGACTGATAAAAATATAATGTGAACCATACATTGTCATTTTAAATTTTCAGAAGCCCCATTAAAAGACGTAAAAAGGAAGAGATAATTTGATTTGATTTTAATAAATATTTTCATATTATAGTATAATTCATATTATACAATAATATTTCTTATAAAAGGAATTCAATTTTAATTGCTTTTAATAATCTACTTTTCCTGTAATACATTCCAAAATATTGTTTTAACATAAAATTGATATGAAAGGTATCACTGAGACATAGTGCATTCTTTTTTTATTTTTTTTTTGAGATGGAGTCTCTCGCTCTGTCATCCAGGCTGGAGTGCAGTGGCGTGATCTTGGCTCACTGCAACCTCCGTCTCCCGGGTTCAAGCAATTCTCCTGCCTCAGCCTCCTGAGTAGCTGGGATTACAGTTGTGTGCCACCACGCCCGGCTAATTTTTTGTGTTTTTAGTAGAGACGGGGTTTCGCTATGTTTGTCAGGCTTGTCTTGAACTCCTGACCATGTGATCTGCCTGCCTCCCGCTCCCAGGTACCTTCTGTTTTTATACTAAGTCCTTGAGATCCGGTTTGTATTTTATAGTTACTATCATACTAGAACTCGCAAACTTTTTGATTCCAGACCACAATAATGGAATTTCAGTAATAAACTACATGAGAGACTAACAAATTAGGAGGAATTTTTGTGTTGAATTTTTGGTAATTTTGACTTCTTCTCTTCCAACAATGACAGCAAAAAAGGTGAAAGGATAGAAAGTAGCAGGTATGTACAGTGAACAAGTCTGAAGAACTAATGTACAACAGCGGGACTATAGTTAATAAGAATGTATTGTATTCAGGATTTTTGCTAAATGAGTAGATTATCTCTGCTCTTGCAGTAGGGCATGGGTAGCTATGGGAAATGAGGGATATATTAATATATTTCACTATAGTATTTATTTTACTATCTAGATATATCTCATAATATCATATGTCTTAAAATAAAATTTGTTTTTAAAATATACAAATAGCAGTTCAGTTTTATGTTGGGGTCTGACTTCCCTGTTGAAAAGCTTCACTTAAGATGCTGTACAGGTTTTCTTTTTTCTTTATAAGCTTTAAGTTTTTTCCTCTTATTCTTTTTGTAACATTTGTTCCTGGAGCTTTGAACACTATTCTTCTCAGAATCCACTTCCAAGCTCAGGAACTCAAATAAAGCTGGCTGGGGAGACCTTTGTGCATTGAAGGTAGAGACTTCAGGCAGCCAGATCAGATGTATTGTAAGTTCAGGTCAAGAGGATTTATGGACCTGTGTATCAGCCACACCACCAACTGCCTTTTTTTCTGGTCCTGTCAAAATTTGAGTGGGAAGGTTTCAAGCCATCTTAAATCTAAAGCCTTTAGCAAGTTCTTTAGTGCCACCGTCACTCAGAAGGGACAGTCAGAAAGATTTATAAGGAATAGAAAGGAGTCAAGTTTGAAAGAAAGTCTATTTCCTCTCTTCCCTTTAAATCCCTGGCATAGAATTTCATTGCACTCCCCTTTAATGGAATGGGAAGAAAGTTTCAAAAGCTTCTCAGTCCGGATTGTTTGGCCTGACGCTATATTGAGCACACGTACTGCTGTGGATACATTTACTGTGATGGACGGAGAGCAGCTGGGCAAATTCACCAAAACCCTGTCTTGTTTAAAAATATAAATTTCATCTCTTGAGTGTTTGAGGATGTCTTAACAAGACAGGGTACTTTAAAATTCAGGTTAATATGTGGAAGATATTTGAGTTAACAGTAAAATAACTTCTAAATCCCAGTTACTATCATACAGATAAAGCATCAACTCCTGAATCTCCCTTTTAAAACCTTTACTCTGTTGGTTTCTAAAACTCAGTATTTCAGGGAATTTTCTGAGTTTATGCCTCTGTGTTCACCATTCCCTGATTAGGGAAGACTTGGAATAAGAGAAACCTCACCCACAGTCCTTTGCTGTTTCTTAGTCTGCCTCTGTTTGCTTATTTGAATTTGTCTTTGTCTCTGACTTCCCGTGTCTGTCTTTCATCATCATTCTTTGTGTCATTTATTGGGAGGGTATGAGTGGGTACTGAAATACCTAAGCATATGCAGTCAGCAGTCATTGCAAACGATGCCCCCAGTATATTTTCTGGATTCATGTTAATCTGTCTAAATGCTCTGCATAAAAAGTGATTTAGGAGGCTGGGCGCAGTGGCTCACACCTGTAATTCCAGCACTTTGGGAGTCCAAGGCAGGTGGATCACGAGGTCAGGAGCCCAAGACCAGCCCGGCCAAGATGGTGAAACCTCATCTCTACTAAAAATACAAAAAAAATTAGTGGGGCGTGGTGGTGGGAGACAGTAATCCTAGCTACCCGGGAGGCTGAGGCAGAGAATTGCTTGAACCCGGGAGGTGGAGGTTGCAGTGAGCTGAGATCACGCCACTGCACTCCAACTTGGGCAACAGAGTGAGACTCCATCTCAAAAAATAAAGTGATGTAGGAAATGCTGCATAACATGTCTTCCTCTCATAGCTTGATAATGGGCTGATATAGTCCAGAGTCATATTCCAGCAGGGAAACCCCAAATAGTTCAGTGGAGAGCTTTACTCTCAGCCATGACTTCTAGAGAAGTCGACCTCTATACCGACTTCTCTAGAGACAGTTCCAGATGATCCACAGGGTTTATTCATTTGGTTGATTAACAACAGTGCCTTCACTGTGGAGGACAGAGTGTCCTGGTCTCAATGGGCTTTTTCTTCAGCAGGCACTGAGTCCCCGAGACAGGAGCCTGCCTGACCTGTTTGAGGCAGAGGCAGGAACCCAGGGCTGCTGGAGCAGTGGGAGAAAGGTGCAGAGTTTTAGGAGGTGCGGTCAGATGGGCAGTGTGATGGTGTGAGGCCTTGGAGACCATGGGAAGCTCTGTAGCTTTTACTGCAGGCAAGATGGGAAATTGTTAGAATGTTCTCAGCAGGGAACCTTCTCAGCCTCATAACTTATATTTTTTAACATTTTATTTTAAACATTAATTTTTTTTTGAGACGGAGTCTCGCACTGTCGCCCAGGCTGGAGTACAGTGTTGGGATCTTCGCTTACTGCAACCTCCGCCTCCCTGGTTCAAGCGATTCTCCTGCCTCAGCCTTCTGAAGAACTGAGATTACAGGCACTCATGCCCAGCTGATATTTTTGTATTTGTAATAAAGGCAAGGTTTCACTATTTGGCCAGGCTGGTCTTGAACTCTGGACCTTATGATCTGCCTGCTTCAGCCTCCCAAAGTGCTTAGATTGCAGGCTTGAGCCACCGTGCCTGGCCTCTAAATTATTTATTTATTTATTTATTTTTACAAACGGTTTTGCTATGTTGCCCAGGCTGGCCTCAAACTCCTGGGCTAATGTGATTGTTCTACCGCAGCCTCCTGAATAGCTGGGACTACAGGCACACACCACCACACCAATCTATCTAGCTTATTTTTAGAAGGATCCCTCTGGCTACAGTTGAGAGTGGTGAAGACCCGTGGGTGGTGAGAGCCAGGCTAGAAGACGGTCATAACATTTCAGGGGAGATAATGGTTGGGTGGGCCATAGATGAGTGTTTTGAGAAAAACGTCTGATTCCAGCTGTTTTAAAGGCGGAACATGCTTGTCGAGGGAATATGATGGTGATGTTATCTCATCTAACATTACTTCTTGGCTTTATAAAAGAATAATTTGAGGAGAGAAAATCATGGACAACTGACCAGTCTGTAATGTTTTAAAACATTTCATTTAGTTTTTCAAAAGCCTTTTAAAACTTTGACTATCCAGTATTCAAATTTTGTGTAGTAACTGTTAGAGATCAATTTTCACTGCATAATATGTTATATACTAAAGAACAATGTAAAATACAGAAGTGATCATCAAGCACATTATTAATAACACAAACCCCTCCTCGGGGAGTGAATCTGGGTTAATAGACGTAGAGTGCTTTGAGCAGGACTTGGCATTCTTAGAGCTTTTTTATGTTAACTATTAATATGAACCCGGTAATCTTCTGTCACATGAAGCAGCAGATCCTCAATCCATCTGTTTTGTTTCTTTTTCACTATTCTACCCTGGTTCAAGTCAACACCATTTCTTACTTCAGTCATTGTTAACAGATTCTTAAAAAGGTCTCTCTTGCCATCCATTTTTTATTTAGTTACCAAAGCTTTCTTTTAAACACCTGAATTGCTTCTGTTTTCCCTCACTTAGTGTCTTCCAGTGGTTTCCAATCACATGTTGAGTAAGTCCAGAGAGGTCTTACCTTGGCCTACAAGGCCCTGGTTGGTCTGGCTTCTGCTCTCCCTCATCCACCCGCATCCCCACCTCCATACTTCTCTCCACCCTCTTTTCACTGGCTTCCTTCTTCTCCCTGATTGTCCCTCACTCCTTTCCTAAGCCATCACACCATTTCATGCTGTCTCCCCTTCCAAAGTAAGTCACTTTCTTTTCTATTACGCAGTTTTATTTTCTTCATTGCACTTACTACTTTTTGGAAGTATTTACTTATTGATATATTTTTTTTTTATTAACTCCCTCTCCCTTCCTCACCCTCATACACTGCATGTGAGCTTTTAGAGGAGAGGATCTGTCTGTCTGTCTGCCTGTCTGTCTGCTACTGAATCTTGGCTGCTAATGAACATAGTCCCATTAACAGTGTAGGCAGTATTAGCCATTAGGCAACCAACATTCTTGTATTGTATCCTTATATTGTGGACCTGCTGGTTTAAAGGGTAAGAAAATCTAATTCCTGAGAACGAAAACTTTTAATTCATTCATAAAAAGAACCTTTAAGAAAGCAAATTCTACCCTGAAACTACGTCTTGTATTAAGAATGTGAAAGACCCCAGTAAATTAGTTACTTCCAAATAAACACACTCATCCTCTTGCCTCATGCTGTGAAGCTAAGGGTTAATCGTTCAGCTCAGAAAATGATCTCTGTAAGGTCTGATCTTCCAGAGTGTAGCTCTTATATTAACAACCATCACATCTGCATATCGAGACAGATTGTTTCAATTAGTCAATGAGGTCCACGTTTTTGAGAGCTGTTAATATGTACATGAGCAATTACTGTAGCAGAGTTAAAAGGCGTGCCTTTGGGAATTTTAGACTGAGATTATCAATTTCATTCATAAGCCATGAAAATTGTGTGCTGCATTTCTCTGCAAGTTCCTTCACTAGAAGCTTCTCCAGTGCCCACACACCAGAGGTTATGAAGTTGCCAGATTCCTTTCCTTGGTCGAATCCTCATACCATCTCAGAACACTGCCTGCCTTTGTATTCATTGAGAACCAGGCAATATGCTGAACTTTTGGGAATTTCATAGTGAACAAGACAAGCAAGCTCCTTGACTTCCTAGAATCTGAGAGAGCAACAGAGTGAATGTTAACCTGAATGTACATCACAATTGAGTGGGCACTTTTACATTTTCCGAAGCCAAATTTGAGCCATTTTTGTTCATTTCTTATTACTGGTAAATGAAAAGAAAAACAAAAACCCTCAGCAACAGTTTGCTTTTCCGTGTTCCCATAAAATGTTGTGCATCTTTAATGTGGATATGATGCCTCTCCATTGCGCTCAGCCTCACCATTTCCCCTCCAAAATTTACTAGAATCCCACAGGGTCAGCAGGAACTGGAGTCAAGTAACAGATGATTTATAGACTTCAGGGGTGACACCCCTCTCTTTCCAGTTGGCCAATCTCAATTTTTTGAATGATTCAAAATCTCCAAGTTAGTCTCAAAAATGCCTGAAGTTCCATTATTTGATTTAAGGTATTACCTCCTCTTCAAATGGTAGTCTAAGGAAAGAGCACAATGTAAGCACTTAAACTACCTTCCATACGTTAATAAAACTCATTAGGTAATGCCCCAGCAGTAGCATTACAAAGCTCAAGGTATCCCTTGGAATGAGATTCATAGGAGGTCAACTCTGATAGGACAGTGTATGGGTGGGCCTACATGAGCCACATCCCAGGGAAGCAGGAGTGCCCACCCACAGATACGGTATAGATTCGTGTATGGATTGGGAGAAGAAGCATTAGGTATAGAAGGCACACTGGATTTATCACAGATCGTAAGTGAGCCTGCACCGGTTCTAGAAGAGATGATTGGACTGAATAGTGGTGTGAGAACGGAGAGTGGGTTTTGATGTTTCTGAAGGGATGCTCTTAGAATAAGGAACCAACTTGGTCTTTGGGGTCCCAGAATGGAACCAGGACCTGTAGAAGCTGACCTTACTGAAGAAACTGGTTACAGCTTGGGGTAGAGCGCCCAGGCTGATAGCAAGTGCTAGCCAGGTGCTCACCTGTTTCAGGGTATATTTTCTGAAATCAAATTCCTGAAGTCTCTCTGCAGACCTCCTAAATCAAATGTTGAGCAATAAGAGATGTTCCCCATGCTTCTATCAAAAACAATTCCTCGGTCTGGGTAATTGTAATCCCAGCACTTTGTGAGGCCAAGGCAGGTGGATTTCTTGAGCTTAGGAGTTTGAGACCAGCCTGGGCAACATGGGGAAACTCCATCTCTACCAAAAATGCAAAGACTTAATTGGGTGTGGTGGCACACATCTGCAGTCTCAGGTACTTGGAGGGCTGAGAAGGGAAGCTCGATTGAGGTCAGGGGGCGGAGGTTGCAGTGAGCTGAGAATGTGCCACTGCACTCCAGCCTGGGTGACAGAGTGAGAACCCATCTCAAACAGATTCAAAAATATGTTTTAAAAGATTCTTGGAGGAGGAATAAGTTCAGGAGATGTTGTATAACAGGGTGATTATCATGAATGACAATGTATTGTATAATTGAAAATTGCTAAGGGAGTAGGTTTTAAAATATTTCTGCCACACACACACAAAAATGGTAAGTATGGGAGGTGATGGATGTGTTAATTAGCTTGATTCAGTCATTCTACAGTGTATTTTAAAACATCGTGTTGTATGCCCTGAATGTGTACGGTTTTTATTTGCCAACTTAAAAAAATTTAAAACAAAGTAAAACTTAGGATAATAATGATAGTTAACTCTTTGAAAAGTACTTCTTGTGTATACTTAGAGCAGTTGCATGCATTGTGACATTGAATCATCGCTTATTAAAAACATTTTTTCACAAAAACAGCCGGCAATCACCTCTATCTCTATTTTTCAGATGAAACTGAGGGAAGAAGTCATTGTTATAGAAATCTCAGTGGAGTTTCTAGCACTGTCTTGATAGAAGTAATTTGAGGAGTGTAGTAGTCTGAGTTCAGGTACCATTTTCTGTTGATCACAGAGTGACCTGTTGTCATTTTGACTCATTTCCTTCCAGTATTTGGCAGAGGGTAGGGGGAGATAAAAGCATAGTCAATATCAGAGTGAGTATGTTCATAGCCTGCTTTACCACTTCACATGTTGTGAATATTTTCTACATTTTGTAATATCTCTTAGTCCTTCAAAAATTAAATCTAATTTTCTTACTTGTACCCGGTTGCATTCTACAGATTTTTCCCAATTAAAACATTTTACTTTAAATTCAAGAAAAATAAAAATACCAGAACAATGAGTCGCATTGAATGTCATTTCTAAGACCTTATTTTTGTAAGCTAGAAGAAGTAGAGAGGCAGGATATAAAAATATTTTTTCTCAAAATTCAAATTATTATGGTCTTTTGATTATTAAAGGAATATATGTTCATTACAAAATAATTCACACAGTGTATGAGTTAAAGAAAGTATGTGTGCAACAAGTAGCGCTCTTTAGAAATGCCAGTATGGTTTTATAAACTCAATTCCACTTAGCAGATAATAGGAGTCTTCCGTTGTCAGTAAGTAGCTAGCTATACCTATGGCTAAGAGGGCAGTACCCAGGCCAGCAGCAAGTGCTTAGCAGGGGCTTATCTCTGTTGTTGTTTTTTGTTTGTTTGTTTGTTTTGAGACAGGGTCTTGCTCTGTCTCCCAGGCTGGAATACAGTGGCACAATCATAGCTCACTGCAGCCTCGAACTCCTGGGCTCAAGCAGTCCTCCTACCTCAGCCTCCAAAGTAGCTGGGACTACCATGCATAGCTGTTTTTTTTTTTAAAGATACAGGGTCTCCCTATATTGATTGCCCAGGCTGGTCTTCAGCTCCTGGGCTCAAGCACTCCTTCTTTCTTGGCGTCCCAAAGTGCTGGGATTATTTGTGTGAGCCATGAAACTCCGCCTCATCTCTGTTTTTTAATGCTGCATAGCTGAGGC
This sequence comes from Callithrix jacchus, assembly GCF_049354715.1. Lineage (NCBI taxonomy): Eukaryota > Metazoa > Chordata > Mammalia > Primates > Cebidae > Callithrix > Callithrix jacchus. Next base: position 43,804,105 of record NC_133516.1, read on the forward strand.
CTTTGAGCCAGATCGCTGGAGTTCCTATTTCATCACTGCCACTGTGTGAGTGTGACTCTGCTCATCTGTTTAACTTGTTCTCTCATCAGTAAAATGACATTTAATACTAATATCTACCTGATTAGAGTTTTTGTGGGAATTAAATTGTAATACTTAGAAACATCTAGTTTAGTGTCACATAGTAGGTGATCGATAAATTTTTGCTTTTCTCCATGGTGTGGAGGCAATACATTGTTGGACCTTTTGGCTCTTTCTGTTGGTCTGTCTTATAAACATCACAGCTCCATAGATCATATATCTGGGATAAATTAAGGTTTTTTAGGAGCCAGGTGTATATGACATGAAGATGAAAGGTAGGAGATACCTAACATGCTATTTGACTTGTTGACATTTGAGAATATAAGCCAGCATTAGTCAGAACATCTGACATTTTCAAAAGAAGCTAATAACTTGTTTGAAAAAGCCGAAAGTATATGTTTATGTGCATGCCACACCCTTTTGTTAAAATATAATACATTGTCTCGGCCTTCATGATGTACCCATGGGCTAGAATTAGCGATAGGTTAGAGGTTTAAATCCAGAATGTTTCATCTGAAAGTGGAAGTTCTTTGTGTTATGGTGTACTGTGTCCACCTTTACCTTCGTGAGTTGAGATGTTTGGGTTGCTATGCTAAAAGTGAATCCCTTTGATACTGTGGGATATAGCTTTAGATATCAGTTCTGTAACTGTCTATAATAATCATTACTTTCCCTCACTAGGATGCAATATATGGGTTCTTAATATAGGGCTAATACATTTCTTGAAATTATATCTAAAATTATGGCCGTTATATAAGTCTTTTTTTTTTTATTTGGTATTTTGTTTAGACTTTGTATTGTTTTCTGATTTCCTTTCTCCCTCCTACCTCAAGAAGAAAGTATCTGGAGAGAGAGGAAGAGAATTTTTTTTTTTTCTGTAGAACTGATTTGTCTTTTACTTATCATGTGGAGAATACACACACACACACACACACACACCCCACACACACACACACCCCACACACACAATTTACATTAAATTTTATTCATAACTTCATTACTGTCTCGTGAATTTCTGGAGGTCTGAAAACTCACAACTAGGGCTGCTGTACCTGACAGTTTTGCCAGCATCCTGTGGGCAGGTACCATTGCTGGCTTATTCATTTCTGTAACCTCAGTGCTGAGTGTAGGACTGTGTATGTTATCCATGACCTATTTACATTGTTTGTGGAATAAAACAATGAATCCACTATTCTTGGTCTTAACTAATTTCAACATGTGAGGAGTCTTCCAGCGGAGATTTGTAAGAACTAGATCATAAAATGTCTGATCTTTTATTTAAATCTAGTTCTGGTGCTGGGACTTGGCAGAACAATACCCGTACTGACAGGCATTCTGTTTTGACATAACTGACTGGCAGACATAATGCTTATCACCCTCTCTTGGCTCAGGAGAGGGTGGAAAGTTCGACAGGTCTTGCCCAACAGGCTTTTTTCAGTTTAAGTAGATTATGGTGTGAACGATGGAGGTAGAGATCAGAACTGGCAGGGAACTGGGATTTGAATAGGACCTTCAATTTATTTGACATGTCTAATGTTCTTATGAATGGGGATGGAACCCTGGTTTTGGTGATAGGTAGAAAGATTGGATCCAGGATTGATAGAGTCTCGGGTGGATTAGCAAATCAATTTGTTAAGAGCTGGAATTATATACCTTTTGGGTCTGAAATTTACTTAGCAACAGCTTAAGGTAACAAACCTTCTGGCACTTGCATTCAAAGGTATTTATATATGAGCTATAAGTTGCTTTTCTGTAGAACTATTTTTTCTACAAAAATAAAAGCTATTATTTCACTGATAAAAATGGGTAATTGATTTCTTGGTGATGTATTGTTCATCTGAAGCCTTTTATTTTTCTTATCTGTTCTTATTTTAAAATTTGTTCTTCAGTTGTCTTATTGCATGTTTATTAAAATAATATAATTAATACATTCAAAACAAAATTAAGAAAATACTTTACTAATTAATTAAATTTAACCTCAAAAGGCTGCAGCTTACCTTTGCAGCTATATATAGTATGATTAAGTTACTTGTTCTAAATAATGTAACGAAACAGAAAAAAAATAACAATGCTAACAATGTGTATTATGAGTAAATTATACCTCTGTGTTATATTTAAACACAACCTTGAATCAGCCTCAGATATAAATATGTTAATGGACAGATATTGTGGTTCTCTCCCACATGATACTAATGAAAACGTCAGGAAACTAGAACTTTTCCTTGGCCGGCAATGAGATTAATCAAAAACAGACTTACGGTGAAATTTACCTCAACTCTTCATTAGCACTGTTACTATGAATGTATGTCTCTCACTGTGTGTGTTTGCAGATTTCAGCCGAAGACCCTGTTTTTTTTCACTTCTCTTTCTACCTTCTTGCTGGGATTTCTCCAGTCGTTTTTCTTCCGAAGTTTTAAGTGCTCCATCTGGTTTGGAACCTTTCTTACTGCTATGACTCCTCCAAGTATATTTTTGAGTATGCATTCCTTTCCCCTCTAGCCATCATCCTTGTTTACTCCTAGACAAACAAATAAACAAAAATCTTTTTAATGCACGGTTACCAAAAATGGCTAAATTTAGATGTATCCAATATCTGCCTTTATTACAGATATGGAAGCTTAGGGAAACTGTTCTGAGATTCCAAGGCTAGCTTTGGCAAAACGAAATCTTCAATGCGAAGAGATTAAAACCTACTCTACTGTTTTGTGATCAGCATTAAAGAAGGCACTAGTGGCAGTGTTTTGGAGCATAGTGAATCCTGAGTAAATGTAAAGTTTTTCAGAAGTACTCATACGAATATGAGATATTGTGCAGTAATCCTTCAATAATGGTGTTACTGTCCACATTATTGTTGGGGAATACTTGAATCCTCAATGAAAAGCTTATCTTAGGACATACCCTAATTGTTTTCTTAGACAAGAAGAGGTTCAAAAACAAGAAAGGGGTTCTAGCTGTCTGTCATTATTGGAAAGACAAGTGAAATAAGCCTGTTTTGAGAGTGTCTGTTTAGTGTACTTTTCTTTGTTTTGTTTTTTAAATTTTAAATGTTTTTTTTTAACTGACAACTATGTTTATGGTGTACATGATGTTTTGATATATGTATGTACATATGTATATATGTATACATTGTGGAATGGCTAAATCAAGGTAATTAACATATACATTGCCAACTGTTTTCTAGACACTCACTTTCAAGTCCTTTTTGTGTTAATTCAGTGGTTTGGTTTAACCCAACCTGGTAATAAAAGGAATGGATTTCTCCTTTTATCGGTATACCGTTACAGAACCGCTGTCTCCCCACTTTTCCATGATATGATTATTTTGGAAATAGTGATAATGAAAGGTCACTACTTTCTGAGATTCTTGTTAGAAAAGGAATAGAACATATGCTTTTTAATGCCAGTGTCAAAAGAATATTTGGCGCTGTTACTGTGATTAAGTGATTGTAATTTCCTGCTCCATCAAGCTTAGGTAGCCTGTACTTCCTGTATTTAAGCAGAGATGGAATTTCTTTTAAATTAAAGTAAAGTAAAAGTAAAGTCAAGTCAGGGTTGATCTGTGTTTCACTAACTATGGATCAACTTGCAGTTTATTCCCGTCTCCATAGAATCTTTTTGACCATTTCTTCATTTGTTACCCTTTCTACCAAGTGGGCTTTTAAAGAAAGTAAAAATTATCAGATGCAGGTTTTCCTTCTCCAGCCCCTAATGTGTTATCTGATAGATGAGGATTGATTAATTAATGAATTAACTTGAACTCAGTAGGTCTCATAAATGCTTACACTTGACTTCATAGTATTTGGGTTGAGAGACATTAATAGGTCTTTGTTTTGTGAATTTCGGCATGAGATTTTCCAATGTATTAGTTTCAGATAATTGGAATTGTTTACCACATTTTCAGTAATAGTCTGTCTTTCAAAGCAGGTTGCTGCCTCTGTTGTGTTGACTTAACCCTAGCAATTTCTTGTTTGTTAGCATAAAAGTTATGCTCCAGGAGTATGAAAGTCATGCTTGTGACCTCAGTTAGAGGGGAGATCTTTATATAATAGGCTGGGAGCGGGACCAGTTTTCATATGTGGGCAGTGAAGTCAGAGTCAGACACTGTAACAGGGAGTAGGATGAAACACGAAAAATTTTTAATATGTGGTGTCTTAGCTGTCACTACCCACCTCATTGCTTAAGAAATGAACTAATTGTTAAAACAGAAACGGAATGCATGTATATATATAGCAACACGTACTTTCGATGCAGATGTGTTAATGTTACTTTGGGGAATTTTGCTTTACATTTTGCTTCGATGTCTTGAGAAATCGGTTTTGCGACCTCGGCAAAAGGACTGGGAAGGGTTCTGAGAGCCCTTAATGTTTGTATTCCTTCATCTCTGGTTATTTGCTTGGAATTTTTAATTCAATACAGTGGAAAAACCATTTCTTTCAATTATTTTAATGACTACCTTTCTTATTTAACAGTAATCAAATTTTCACTTGTTATTTCTTGAATTGCTTAAGATCTCAAAAGGGTTCTAAGATTTTGTTTTATTGACAGCTGTAAAATGTAACCATTATGGAGTAATCTTTTTCCCTTTTAAGTCTTTTCATGTGACCTCGATTTTCTAAATGGCTTTCCCCTCAAATATCTACCTAGCCTTAAAAATTGCCAAATGTCAGAACACTTCCCTTGTGAACTAATGTAAAAATTATAAATGTTTTCACATAAAGGCAGAATAAGAAATTATCTAGTTTGAAAAAATTGTTGAAATAGGCTCTGTATTGTCCTCAGTGATGACCTAACTAATTTTTATTAGAGTTAGGAAAGAAATTCTCTAGCAGTGGCTTTCTTAAGTATTGGCTTTTAGAAGGCAAAACCATTTTTATATTCTTTCCCATTTTTTACTGATAAATTTCTAATCACAAGTTTTTGAAAAGGTTAATGGAAATTGCAATGCTTTATTGTCATGATGCTTAAATGATTTCTTTTTCAATAAAGGGTATGTTATTAAAGAGAAAAATGATTTTGCAACCCATGCATTAAAGTATGCGATGCCATCTGTCTTAAGGCTGGGTAATCAATGGTGTAAGTGAGGCCAGTTTATTTCTCATAGATTTACTAGCGTCACTGCATAAATAGCCATAATGGAATTGATTTCTTAGGCTGAAGCAGCTTTTTTCACATGCAAGGGTTTGATGATGACTGTATTAAATGTTGGCCTTTGATTAGCCTTAGTCTTTCTTGGTTACAGAGGTCTTAGAAACTTCATGCTTAAAGACTGAAAATGTAGTGTTTTTGACGTTCAAGTGTGTTTTATATTACCTACTTTTTCTTGTTTTTTACTTCCTAGACAAGCCTTTATGTTCCATATATCTTGACTGTTCTGTATCTCAGTAAAGTATTATGGCTACCATGGCACCTCCCTTATGATCACCTGAGAGGCACAAAGAATAACACAGTGAGTTAGAGCATGAGATTTGAACCCAGACGTACATTCCCGGGTTTGAACGCCCGGCCCTTTACTGCTGCCTGCATGACCTAGACATACAACTTGACTTATGCAAGCCTCAGTTTTCGCACCTTAGAAATACATATAGACCGAGCGCGGTGGCTCACGCCTGTAATCCCAGCACTTTGGGAGGCTGGTGCGGGCAGATCGCGAGGTCAAGAGATCAAGACCATCCTGGCCAACATGGTGAAATCCTGTCTCTACTAAAAATACAAAAATTAGCTGGGTGTGGTGGTGCGCACCTGTAGTCCCAGCTACTCGGGAGGCTGAAGCAGGAGAATTGCTTGAACCCGGGAGGCAGAGGTTGCAGTGAGCCGAGATCGTGCCACTGCTCTGCAACCTGGTGTTAGAGGGAGACTCTGTCTCAAAAAAAAAAAAAAAAAGAAAATCTGGCTTAGATTATTGTATAAAACAAAACAAATACTGTGTTGATTGTACTTGGCAAGATGCCAGACATATGGGCAAATCAGTAGTAGCAGTTATTATTATAATCTGCTCTTCCTGTTGTTGTTACTACTACCGAGTCAAAGCAAGACTTATAGGAATCATTTAGAGTCAGTACAGGTATTCTCTGTTTAAATTATGTCCCGCCCCCCCAACCTTTTTTTTTTTGAGACAGAGTTTCGCTCTTGTTACCCAGGCTGGACTGCAATGGCGCAATCTCAGCTCACTGCAACCTCCGCCTCCTGGGTTCAGACAATTCTCCTGCCTTAGCCTCCTGAGTAGCTGGGATTACAGGCATGCGCCACCATGCCCAGCTAATTTTTTTTTTTAACCATAGATCCCCCTTGTCCATGGCTATTTAGTAGAACAAACTGGGGATGAAGCTTAATATTCACCTAAAATGGTTTTTCTGCAAATGATTTAAAAATCACTAATTGATAGTGTGGGGAAGACTTACCTTCCAGGCTGATCTAGCTCTGAGGAACATTATGAGGGCAAGGAAGTCTTTGCCCTATGCCATGTCTCCAGAGCTGTGTGCCTTAAACTGACCTCCAGTCCCTCTACTCTATTCTGATCCTGGTCATAGAAGGTGACTGGCAGCTTCATTTCTATCACATTTTTCCTGCCGCCCTACCATCCCCTGAAAAATGCAGAGACTGTGTCAGCATAAATCAGCTCCTCAGGTACCCCATTCATCCACCAGTGTCTTCAGTGTTCAAGATCCTGGCTGACAGCAAGTGTCTGCTTAAAAATTTGTCGCTTACCTGAAAAAGCTTCTCCACCCTGCAAAATCTAATTTTTCCAAATATTTTTGAGTTGCCGACTCATATTTTAAGCCAAGCAGCTGACAAACATTTACCTGTAGGCTAACTTAATCAAATTTTAACCTAGTCAGAAGCCTAGCCAATGAAATAAACTTCCTTTGTGAGCACAGATTTTTAAATCCATCAAAAATGTGCCCCAGAGCCAGTGTGATTTTTTTTTAAAGGATTTGCTAAATGATCACCCAGGAAATGTGTGTGTTCATCTATAGGACAAGGCTGGGGGTCAGGAAGACAGGCAGTGTCTTGTGTTTCAGTAAGTAATTTTCCTTGTTATAATAAAAAATCACATCACTCGTTGGAAATCTGGTTGGTGCCCAGCTGCTCCGGGCAAGTGTTTGCAACTGGTGATTATTTATTCCCCAGATCTTTTTAGATGTGCTATGTGTGAATCAGCCCAGCCTGCATTTAAGGCTTGAAAAATGTTCTTTAGGATTCCTTGGTATCAAAGCATCCATTAATTACTGAAAGGATAAGACAGTGGTTTACTGGAAGTCAGAATCTCCATGTTCTTTGTTCTAAAGGGGTGAAAAAAAGTCTTCGGTAAAAAGGAGAGCCACTTTTAAAGATGCCGTTTTTATATGCTTTTGAAAGGTATGCATTTTTAATCATAAAGAGTTCTTCAAAATGATCTTTTTGTAGTGACATCTACATTACTTAGGAAAGTATTCTTATGTTTCTGGCAATGATGCACTAATTACTGCCTATACATTTTTAAGAGTTGAATCTGTCATATTCTAGGAGAGGAGTGATTCTGCTTCCAGACAAAACTGAAATGCATGACCAAACACGTTGTAAAATGCGTGGTTTCATTAAATCCCATTGTTAATTCAGTCAGAAGAAAATAGTTTAGTTCATATGAGGAACAGGAGTGCTGAGGTATTATGATTGCATTCCCGAATATGCACAAACTTTTTCATTCATAGTCAAGCCTCACCACTGTATTATGTTATGTTGCATCTTGGCCATCAAGGAATTCGGGTCACAATTTGGAAGAACACTGTTGTCTACCATGGCTTTGTTAGCATTCGTGGGTTGCACATAACAGAAACACACTCAAGTCAGCTTAAACATAAAAATATTGTTTATTTTATTATTTTTTATTATTATACTTAAATTCTGGGGTATGTGTGCGGAACATGCTGGTTTGTTACATAGGTATATGTATCATGATGGTTTGCTGTATCCATCACCCCTTCATCTACATTAGGTATTTCTCCTGATGATTTCCCCTTCCCTATCCCCCCACTCCCTGCTATCTCTTCCTTAGCCCCCCACCCCACGACAGACCCTGGTGTGTGATGTTCCCCTCCCTGTGTTCATTTGTTCTTATTGTTCAATACCCACTTATGAGTGAGAACATGCGGTATTTGGTTTTCTGTGCTTGTGTCAGTTTGCTGAGAATGATGGTTTCCAGCTTTATCCATGTCCCTGCAAAGGACAGGAACTTGGTTCCAAGTCTTTGCTATTGTGAACAGTGCTGCAATAAACATAGGTGTGCTTGTGTCTTTATAATAGAATGATTTATAATCCTTTGGATATATACCCAGTAATGGGATTGCTGGGTCAAATGCTATTTCTAGTTGTAGATCCCTGAGGAATCGCCACACTGTCTTCCACAATGGCTGAACTAATTTACACTCCAGCCAACAGTTAGCCCACATAGCCAAGACAATCCTAAGCAAGGTTGTTTATTTTTAAAATATAGGAGTGTCTCGTGAAACTCAGTGGTACAAGTGTGGCTAGACAGGGGTTAGAAAGGAGACAAGTCTTTTATTACATCTTTAATTTTTGTTTGTGTCTTGGACATTTCCTCCTTCTTCTGCTACAAACAGCTTCTCTCAGTTAGTGTCATGTAGTCTGGTTTCTAACGCTTTTCTGAGTTTGCAGACTATGGGTTGATACTCACTGAGAGGCCTTTGTCCTAATGCCAAAGACCCAGGATAGACTACCTCATTGGTCCATCTTGGATTAGGCGGTCTGTACCTGGTCCAGTCCAATTGGCTGTGGCGAGGGAATGCAGAACACACAGGGAAGACATGGGCCTATACCTGCGATCCTCTGTTTCCAGAGAATGGGGCAGTTAGCAGACTCCCTAGAAGGTCTTCTCTTTTACACACTAAGAACTTGTTTATTCTGACTTCTGAAGGGCCAGACACATCTAGGGTAGCCTCAAATCTCAAGGTCTTGCAAAAATTCTCTGTGTATCGTCTGGACACAGTTTAGTATCTGAACCCAGGAGGACTAACACAGGTCCGAGGTAGAGTCCATTTAAAGACACTGCTGACTTCATTCTCACAGGTACGTTTCTCACTTTCACAAGCTGCAAATGTGCCTCCCAGAACAGAAGAGAAAGGTGTCTGTTATTAAAAGATGGGCTCATTATCAAAAGGTGACCAGAGGTATCTGCTTACAATTCACATTCCTAGCACACCCTTAAAATCTGCTAAAACAGTAGATATTATTTATGAACAAGTCAGAATATCAGCATGTCCTCTGAAAGGATGCTTGGGTTATTTGTTTATTAATTTATCCATCTCCATTGGAAAACTCACCATCTGGAGGCTGTCCACATTTTAAAAACACATAAATTAAAACCCAAGGCGAATTGACTACAACATGGGTGACCTTCAAACCTCTTTTATTTCAGCCAGACATTTCCCATTCTGATTGTGCTGAAGGGAGGGAGGATGAAGGGAAAATATTCACACACATGAACACAACTGCCTCTTTTCTTCAGTAAAATCAGGTCTTCCTTCATAAGACTTTGCATTTATTTTAAACTTTATAAGGGATGATAAAATGTACATTATGAATAACATGCAAGGGTAATATTCCTAAAATAACATAGTACATTTCATATTGCCTGGCCACCTTCTAACTGTCACAGGACATTGTCCAATCTGATTTTCCAACTTGCATTTTCTGGCTCTGGTTGAATGACTTTATAAATTGCTTTCATGATTATCTTTACATTCTGTTAAAGGATAGGGATTTGATGAAAAAATATATTGTTTGTGATTTGCCTCTATCATTTTTGTATCCTGAGTTACTCAAGTTTTAAATTGCATGAGGCTTTTAGTGAAATCATGTATATCCAAATACAGGTTTAACTTTATGCAGATAGGTGTTTTACATATACACACAGTTCTAAGATGATGGAAAAATTTTTTCTTTTTTTTTTTTTTAACTTTAAGTTACTTTCTGCATTTTTTGAACTAAGGCCATGTTGACACATTACTCCACAACTCACCCAAAGCTTAATTAGTTTTTCAAACTGATATTTATCAGGCATCCTAAAATCCACCTGCCAGATTCCTCGTGAATTCATTGCTTATATAAACAGTCTAATTGAAATATTGCTTTAAGGAACTTTTAGAGGTAGGGAGGAAGAAAAATATGTATATAAGACTAATTAGTATTTTTTAATGGATGGAACGTTTCCATAAATTGAAAGTTTCAGCCTAAGGATTTATTGTAGAGTTGTGGTTAAATGGGTATTAGTCAGCTTGGGTATGTTTCACGATTATGGGTAAAGGGAATCACACTTTTACTAGAGATGTCATCATTGATCAATCAGTTGACCTGCAAGTGAGCACGGGAGGAGGCATGGATCTTGGAATGGTGGGAGATTCATAAATCACGAAATCCAGTTTGGGAGGCGGGATGCACTAATGAACAGTTAATGAACAGCAAACAGTATGAAATGAGGAAAGCTGAGTTGCACACAGTGTGAGGATATGATGTGAGTCTCTGTAATGGAATTACTTGTTCAAAAAACTGAACGGGACAAGGAATTGTCATTTAATCCATTTGAGATGAAGCCTTATTTGCCTCTGGAATGGGGCAGGAACTTTGACTGACCCCCACTGCCTGGGTAAATCTAAAGTAGATGCTTTAGATTTGGTCAATATGGATTTAAATAAAAATATCCAAGATACCATTTGTTGGTGTAAACCAGTTGCACTATTGTAAGAAATTCTGAAATTTCCAGTGGCTAAACTGGCAACTCTCATAGAGCGTTTATGGCTGGGAAAAGATGAAACAACTGGATTTTATTGAAAAGGATTTCAATTTTTTAAATGAAAGTATTGAAGGGAGGTTGAACAAATCCTAATCAACACATAGTTATTTAGCACTAACTATATACCAGACCATGTGCTAGATGAATGAGTTAGAACTAATATCATAATTACAATTTCATACAACAGGAGATCTGCAGGCTACATGGGAAGAAAATGAGATGAGTAGTTTACCTAGCCTAAAAAGCAATGGGATTACTTCCCCAGGGGAGTGACATATTCTCTGAACAGAAAGAATGTAGAGGAGTTGGATGGATGGGGTAATCTGGGGCAAGGTGTGTCCAGGGAAAACTAAAGCAAGGCTTAGTGTTTAGGAGAGAATGGCATGTTTGAAGAAGCCTGGGATGTCTATGGGCAGATTAAAAGTAAGATTAGCATGATACGGAGAGGTAGACAGGAGATATGACAGTAACGAGCTTGGATTTTTTTTTTAAATATATGTTTTATTACACTTTAGGTTCTGGGGTACATGTGAAGAACATGCAGGATTGTTGCATAGGTACATACATGGCAATATGGTTTGCTACCTTCCTCCCCATCACCTATATCTGGCATTTCTCCCCATGTTTTCTCTTCCCAACTCCCCACTTCCCATTGTCCCTCCCCTAGTTTGCCCCAACAGACCCCCGTTTGTGATGCTCCCCTCCCTGTTTCCCTGTGTTCTCATTGTTCAACACCAGCCTATGAGTGAGAACATGTGGTGTTTATGCTAAGTGGAACGAGAATTCTTCAAAGCATTTCGAAGAAGGAAGTAGCACAGTGAGCTACCTGCTCCTGGTAGATGACTGGGAACGGGGAATGGATGCTGGGTTGGAATGAGGATGTCTGCAGTGTAAAGTCACCTTGGGAGGTTCTTAATGTAATACAGCTAAGTGATGGTGGTTACTGATCTAGATCTGAGTGGAGGCAGGGGCCAGGTTTAGACTGATCTTAGGGATGTTTGGCAAATGAGGTTGACAGTCCTTGGTGTTAGTTATGGAGAAAAAACAGAGACATTGTTTCAAGGGTTTTGGTTTGTGTACCAAGGTCAAAGGTGGTGCTCCATTGAAACAGTGGAAGTGGCAGGCATAGGAGGAAGAGGATGAGTTCTGTTTTAGATGTACGTAGATAGATTCATTTGAAAATGTCTAAGAAACCAATTGGTTGGATGGATCTGCCACTCAGGACACAAGTCAGAATTGGAGAGAAAAATTTGAGAGTCATTAGTATGCACATGGAAATTAATGCCTTAGGGCTAATGAGAATGCCTGGGATGGGACAGATGGATTGGGTGTGTTCTGGTTCCCCTGAGCTATGAGTTACACCAGCCTTCAGAAGACATCTCAGGGAAGGTGGGTGGGGCTGCAGAGAACACAGAGTTGGACTCGCCACAGAAGTACAAAGAAAACCCATGTTCACAGAAGCCAGTGGACACATTTGCTTTGAGAAATGTAGAATTAGTCAGTAGTGCCACATATTCCCGGAAAGTCATGTGGGGACAGGGCCGGAAATGGAATTCAGCTACAAGAAAGCTTTTCAGTGACCTTTTCCCCAAGCAATTGCTTTAGATTTTAGTCAATATGGATTTGAGTAAAAATATCCAACATACCATTTGCTGAGCAAATTGAATACCCGAATATACTATTATAGGAAATTCTGGAGTTTCCAGTGGCTGAACTGGCAACTCCAGTGGAGTCTTTGTGGCTAGGAAGAGACAAAACAACTGGCTGTTGTTGAAAAGCATTCCCGTTTTTTTACAAAAGTATTGAAGGAAGGAGGGAAGCAACAAATCTGATTTAGTGAAGACATTTTCCTTGACAGCAGGATTTACTCCTGAGTTATAAATTTGCCATGATCAAGACTAAAATGCAGTGAAAGTTAAATTTCACCTATATCTTATTCAATGCCTAACGTGATTTAAATGACAAGATTTCAGGAGTGGCATGTAGCCTTGGATCTAAATATATTTTTTATGGCTGGAAATTTTAATTTCAGATCAGTGAAAAATCATGACGCCACTTCATGTGAAAGAGACTTTAAGAGTGGAGTGTTAGGCCGGTGCAGACGGTTTTTTCAACAGAACTATTAATGCTAAGGGGAATCAGATGGCAGAATTTGCACAGGCTTATCTATAAATTCTCGCCCGCAAGATAATATTGAAATGGTTGAATGACCGACCTAGTTCTAAGATAGAGACAAGATGAGTTCATCTTGTTTTAATCTCACATTGGATGTTTAATTTGCCTGTGATATGCTGGTGTAGATGCCCTATAAAACTATTATATGTGGGTGACCCAGCTTCTTCCTCCCAGCCCTGTTGCGTTTGGAAATACTATCCCTTTTTTTCCCTGCTCCACCTTTAATGACCTTCTTCCAAAGGCCTCGCCTCTTCCCACCTCAGGACCTGTGATTCTACTTTCCTGCTTTGTCCTACCTCTGCAAAGAGTCTTTCCAAACTCTTCTTATTTAAAGCTTCAGTTCAAATGTCACTTTCGGAGGAAGGCTTCTTTTACTTCCTTGCTCAGATTTGGTATCTCTGGTATTTACTCTCAACTGCTGTGTACTCTTTTTTTTTCTTCACTTTGTAACCCAGGCTGGAGTGCAGTAGTGCCATCGCAGCTCACTGCAGCCTCAACTTCCTGGGGTCAAGTGATCCTCCACCTCAGCCTCTCAAGTAGCTGGAACTATAGGCGCACGCCACCATGCCCAGCCAATTTTTGTATTTTTTAGTAGAGATGGGGTTTCACCATGTTGGCCAGGATGGTCTTAATCTCTTGTCCTTGTAATCCGCCTGCCTCGGCCTTCCAAAGTGCTGGGATTACAGGCGTGAGCCACCATGCCCAGCCGACTAATAATTCTTATGGAGAGAATGATAATACAAGCTAATACAGGGGATTGGTTCTGTAACCCCCACATATACCAAACTGCTCACATACTCAAGATCAAAGTCAGCCCTGTGGAATCCAAGTATACAGAAAGTCAGTCCTCCATATACATGGGTTTTGCATCCTGAATATACTGTATTTTTAATCTTCATTTTTTAAAAACAAAACAGTTTGGACCCTGGCAGTTTAAACCCATGTAATCAAGGGTCACAGGAAACCTGTGGTGTTGGTATTATCTTCATACATATCATTGCAGGATACTGCAGTACAAAGAGATGAGGCTACCAGCCTTGGGTTTCTCAGGTAGTAAGTACAGTGGTGGTGTTGATACAGTTCAGAACTTACGTGAGGCCTGATTGTGGAGTCTTTAGGAAAGGCAGCTAGCTGCTCAGAACCGTGTGTGAGTCTGTTGGTAGAATGTCGTTCAAACTCTTCTCTCTTGTGGTCTTCCTGGTTCGTCAGTTACACTTAGAGCTGGATGTCCATTAAAATTCTTAACAGTTGGCGTATATTTCTCTGTTCTGATGGTGACTTGTATAGTCAGGTGATTGAGGGAAAAGGCGTTACAGCATTATGAAGTCAGCATCTCCCCACTCAAAAGAAAATTTTAAAATGTCCATGCTGGCAACGGACAAGGGTGAATGATGAACAAATAAATAAAATGAAAGCCTTGGCTTTGACAGGTTTTCTGTATGTTTCTCCACAGTAGAATTGGCCACCCCCGCAGCCAGCTGCTGGAGGTGCTGGTTTGATAAATGTAATGGGAGCAATCTCACTCTATTACTTTTAAATTAACTTAGTCTGTGTGGCCATCCGGTCCAAGACTTCTTTTTCAGGAGCAGGACTGCACTGTATTGATTCAGGTGATGGATAAGAATATTAAACGTTCTGAGGTGGGACAGGAGTCCTATACTGGGGGCTTCACTGAGGCAGGCCCCCAAGCCTCTGAGCGAGTTAGCTCTGCTAGACGAGGGAATGGCAAAACCCTCCGGTAAATTTAACGTTAAAATCTGAACACCAAGGATCTGCTTGGGGCTTGAAAATGGTACTGTTTTCCGACTCTGAATTTGGAGACTATTTTCGCTTCCCCAAGTAAAAGCCAGAGCTAGAAGAAAGTAACATGAATTCATGGTCTTCGGGCAGAGCTGGTATTTCAAAAACCTCAGCATCACCTATAAACGAGAATAACACTGCCAAACGTAAAAGCCAATCAGAAAGGTTGCAGTTCAACTTTCTTGCCCTGAAAAATGGATGGAGTGGGGTGGGGTGAGAAAGTGTGAATAATCTTCCAGGACATTTCAGAGCAGTTGTAACAAGAATGCATTAAAGTGTCAGCAGGTGAAATGATTAATTGAATTTGCCTTCCTTTTTCTCATTTATTTGCTTTTGGTCCTGTCTTCACTATCTTCTATTTCAGAAATACAAGTAGTCCTGCTCAGCCCAGTCCCTAGCACTGTCTCTGAAGTCCTTTATTATTGCAAAGTGACATATGTGAAACCTTGCCACTGACAATCATAGACGTATAATCCTGCCCCTTCAATTGCTTTATTAATGCTTTGGCTTTCAGCATAAAAGCGAGCACATTGGAAACCAAGGAAAATTTTGATTATGACAGTGACATTTATCATTCTCTAATGGAGGAGCTGTAACTTCTAGGTGGAAAGTTGGCAAGTGCATCCATTGTACAGTTTCCTTGTTTTAAATGCAGTCCTTGCTGAGAGTAGCTGTTCTCCGGGGTGCTGGATAGTACCTAAGCCTTACATGGCTGTGGGCCTATGTCCAGAAATTTGTGGGAGCACTGTTAACTTTTAACTGTAGGTTTTATGGGTGAAGAATTGATGTCACATTAATTCAGGGATGTATTCAACCTATTACCAACTGCTTTATATGTGCCAGACAGTGCTCTATGCAATTGGAATGTGTCAGTGACGAAAAAAAATTCTGCCACTGTGGAGCTTCTCTTCTAGCAAGGGGTAGACAGATGCAAAAACATTATAAATAATTGCACATGTTAGAAGGTGAGAGGTACTTTGGAAAAATACAGTGTAGGTTAAGGGAAACCAGCTGGGCCAGAGATTTGTTGGGGGTTGTGGGTTATAGCTTAATAGGCCTTATTAAGAAGGTGACTTTTAAGGAAAGCCTTGAAGGAGGCGAATCTGATTTGGAATATCTCAGAACTCTGCAAGGAGTTCCAGATTGCAGAATAAGAAGTCCTGGGTTATTGCAAACTGAAAATGCGTTTCTCTTTTTCTTCCCAGCTTCTGAATCCTCTTTCCTTCTGTCCAAGCCCTGGCATTATTTGGGAGCGGTGGTCAACTCTCCTGCCACTCCTCACTCTAATGAGAATTGATCAAGACAATGCAGAATGTTTTGTGTGTGTGTGTGTGTGTGTGTGTGTGTGTGTGTGTGATCACCGTTTGTCATGAAATCCACTCAAGAGTTAAACAAGTCAAGGGTGCTGGCTTTAGGCAGGCTTTTGCCTCACTTTTATTAGTGTTCAGTGTGATTCACTGACCGGAATCAGTTATAATGGTACACTTAGATATGCAACTTCTTGGGAAGGAAAAAGATAAAAATGTCCCTAGAGCAATTTTACTGAGATTTTGGTCCAAAAGGAAATGGTGTAAATAAACAGCAAGAAACGCCATAGCTAAGGTAATGTGCTTGGAAACAAGCTAGAAGACAAATGCTAGGTAATTTGTACCATCCTCTGATTAAATGGCCATGAGCAAATCATTGGGGCCTCCAGGGAACATTCAATTCCTCTTTGTTGTGGCTGTGGGATGACACGTCTGTGCATAGCTCTGCACTCAGATAACACTCCATTGCCACCACTTCCCCACCACACACACACACACACACACACACACACACACACACACACACACGTTTCTTAATGTACCAAAGGCAGTAATAGTAATTATTTAATGATAATCATCTGTGTGTGCATTGTCTAATCTCCCAATGACCTTATCAGAGGAGTACTTATTTTATCTCTAGTTTACAGTTGTGGAACCTGGAGCTAGGAGTGGTTAAATTACTGAAGCCCGCAAACCCAGCTAGTGAAATGAGAGGGTTAGAGTGGCAGTCCAGCCATTCTGGCCCCATAGGTCATATAAGGATACATTTGCTCATATAGAAACAAGTCATTTTTGTTGACATGATTCCAGATCACCGGGTTGGTGGTATTTGTCTCTTGATGTCCTACTTCCTGATTGGCTCAATTGATATCTCCAGTCCTCATTTCTTACCTTTAATCTGCCTCTCCCTGCCCATGTGTTCTTTGCATTTTAGGAAACGTTCTTTGCCATGTTTAGCAGCATCCGTGGCCTCTACCCAACAGATACCAGTAGCAGGTAGCAACCCCCATAAGTTGGGACAGTTGGAATGTCTGCAGGCATTAGCAAATATCCTCTGGGAGGGCAAAATCATCTCCATTTGAGAACCTCTGGTTCAAATGTTCTGGTTACATAGACCCGTTCTTGTGTGCCAAAATTAAAGGCTTCATCTATAGTCAAATTTTGAATCCATCTAGGAACTCCTTGCCTGTGGCTAAGTGTATTAATCTGCTCCTACTGCCATGACAACATACTGCAGGCTAGATGGCTTACATAACAAATTAATTTCACAGTTCTGAAGGCTGGAAAGGCCAGGGTCAAAATGCAGGCAGTGTTTCATTAGGCCTTACCTCTTCTTTGTACATTCCTGGGGAGAGAGCAAGTTCTTTGCTGTCTTTTCTTATAAAGATGCTAATCCCATCATGAGGGCCCCACTGTCATGACCTCATGTCACCCTTACCTCCCAAAGGTCTCATTTTCAAATGTCACCGCACTGAGAAGTAGGGCTTCAGTATACGCATTTCAGGAGGGTAGGGGTGGACCAACATTTAGTCCTTAACTCTGAACCTTGATATGTTAGAAGGAGATCCAGAAGGAATGTCGAGTCAAATAGGCCAGAGCTTGTTCATGTCCCAGCTCTATTATTTGGATAAGTTACTTAACCTTTCTTAGCCTATTTTCTGACCTAGTAAGTGGGATAAAACTAGTTTGGTCTGGGGTTTGTTTTGGAAATTAAATGAGATGATTGATCCCAAGATGTGTAATTTTTATCAGGAAAGTGATTTTTGTTCTTTTTGTTCCCACAGTGTCTCCACCTGTACCTTAAGTTGGTACCCACCTTCAAAGTTCGAAAGTCATAGTAAAATGAGAATTTGTAGCTCCTGGTGTGGTCTTTGCAGAGCATTTGATTAAGCACTATTATTGCTTATCTAATGAATAGTTACACGCTTTTTTTTTTTTTTTGAGACAGGGTCTTGCTTTGTCACCCAGACTGGAGTGCAGTGGCACAGTCTTGGCTCACTGCAGCTTCAGCTTCTGGGGCTCAAGTGATCCTCCTACCTCAGCCTCTTCAGTAGCTGGGACCACAGGCATATGCCACCACACTCGGCTAATTTTTGTATTTTTTGTAGAGAGGGTTTTGTCATGTTGCCCAGGCTGATCTTGAAATCTTGCGCTCAAGCTATCTTCCTGACTTGGCCTTCCAAAATTCTGGGATTGCAGGTGTGAGCCACAATACCCAGCCATGCTTTGTTTCTTAACGACCACAGCTGTGATACCCCACCCAAATGAGCCTATGTACATGTATGGAGATACATACATACATATATAGATAGATAGATAGATAGATAGATAGATAGATAGAGAGAGAGATAGATAGAGATATAGATATAGATATAGATATAGATATAGATATAGATATAGATATAGATATAGATATAGATATAGATAGATTTCTTTTTTCAACTTCCTCTCTTTTTTGAAAGTGAGTCTTGCTCTGTCACCCAGGCTGGAGTGCAGTGGCGTGATGTCCATTCACTGCAACCTCCACCTCCCAGATTCAAGCAATTATCTTGCTTCAGCTTCCCAAGTATCCAGGACTGCAGGCACGTGCCACCATGTCCGACTACTTTTTGTACTTTTAGTAGAGATGAGGTTTCACTATGTTGGCTAGGCTTCTCTCGAACTCCTGACCTTAAGTGATCCTCCTGCCTTGGCCTCCCAAAGTGCTAGGATTACAGGCGTGAGGCACCACACCTAGCCAAGATATATATATTTTTTTAAAGAGAAGTGTTGTATGTCTACTCTTCTAACACAAAAGAGTATAAGTTTATACAACTTAAGTTAAAAATTTTTTTTAAGCTAGTGAGAAATTTCTGGGAAGTTGCTTCTCATCTCTGGTAAGAATTAAGTGTTTTCAGGCAGGACGCGGTGGCTCACGCCTGTAATCCCAGCAATTTGGGAGGCCGAGGTGGGCAGATCACAAGGTCAAGAGATCGAGACCATCCTGGCCAGCACGGTGAACCCCGTCTCTACTAAAAATACAGAAAAATTACCCAGGCATGGTGGCATGCGCCTGTGGTCCCAGCTACTCAGGAGGCTGAGGCGGAAGAATCGCTTGAACCCAGGAGGCAGAGGTTGCAGTGAGCCGAGATTGAGCCACTGCACGCCAGCCTGGTGACAGAGCAAGACTCTGTCTCAGAAAAAAAAAGAAAGAAAAAAGAAAAAGAATTAAGTGTTTTCATGCAACAAGGGGGAAAAAAATCTCTTTTTTTCTAATAAAACTGAAAACAAGATGAGTAATTACTACACTAAAGCATAATATGTTTTCCAAATACTGCAATGGGCGTTTTTCCCACATTTTCCTTCTCTCAAGGCCAATCATGGGCTTGTACAAAAAATTTGAACTTCAGGTCTTAATTTTTGGTAGCTATGAAGAGAGTCTATGTAAAGAATATTGTTTGCCATCCCTAGAAGTTAATTTCATAGATATATCATTTAAACAAATGTGGTTGTGTTTTAAATTTGATTTAAGAATGCATTTGGGGTGATTAGCAACATAGCGACTCCTGCAGCTGGTGAGCCTTAAATATGCTTTGTAAAGATTCCGGTCCGCTGCCAGCACAGCTGTAAACACTTGGCGCCTTTGCTTTGTAGCAGTTACAGCACTTGCCTTTTCCCCCCCAGCCTTAGAACAGTACTAATCATTAAGTATGTTTAATAAAAAATATCTTCTCAGCCTCCAAGTGACTCTGTGTGTTAAATATTTAAAAAACTTATCCCACTCAGTGAGAGACTCTTGACATTAAATAGATTTAATAAGAAATTGTTAGTTTCTGATGGTTTTCAGTGTTAAGTATTTTTTATAGGTAGTTACTTTTCCCGCGACAACCAGTGCTGTCTTTAATATTTAAAAAGTTGCTTTTATAGCTGTCTGGTGCATCTGTATATAAAATATAACATGAGGGTTGCCTCTAAATTTTGAAAGACTCCTCCTAATGAACCTAAGAAGAAAGCATTTTCATTTTCTAAGAGTATTTATATTTCACATACCAAAGTACATTCCAAGTTTCACAAATTGGAGACAATTTTCACCCAAATATCAGTTTTAATGTCTTGTAAGATGCCAGAAACAAAGGCACATTTGAAATGTACTTATCTGGCATTGAGCACCTATGGGAAATGTGCTGAGGATAATGATGAAGACATGGAATGTTGTGTTCCACTGAAGCTCTCTAAGACAGTACAGAAAATTTCGTCTGGGTTGCACGTGCTTCTCTTGAGTCCAGGTTTTAAGTGGAAAGTAGAGCACGGAAGTGTAGGAGCATGCCAGAACCTGGCCAGGGACGTCGGGGCTAGCTGGGAACACACTTTGATTTCTGTTTTGAGGCTGGGTGTGGGCTCTGCATGTATAGAGGAGTTTCAGCAGTTTTCCATCGTCAGGTGACTTAGGCTAAGCACTGGAGGCAATGCGGGAGACAGACATAGAGGTCCAGCCCCTGGGATGCCTTGAACAGACCAACCTTCGAGTCCTGGCTCTGCCCTCATTTCTTTGTAAGTCTGAGTCAAGACTTCACCATTCAGTGCCTCAGTCTCTTCCTCTGTAAAACATGGGTAGTCATACCTGATGCTGGTGATGGTTGTGAGCATTAAAGGAGTTGATACATAACTGAAGTTTTCTATTCTTAGCACTTAATCTATTAATGTTTATTGAACATTTACAGTTACTCTGTTTTGTGTGTGTGTAACTGACTAGCAGAGTAAATTCTCTGCAGCCATGTTTCAGAATAGGATTGACTTGAAGGCTTAGAAGCCTCTTCAGATACCAAATTTGATAAATCCAGGAGACAGAACGTTGTTTCTTTCCTCATAGTACTTAAAGAATACTGGCCTCTTTTTTCATGGGTGAGCAGATTGTTGGCAAAAGGTTGAGATGATGCCATCAAGGAATTCTAGAAACACACAGGACAAGACATTTAGTCAGAAATTAACAAAGGATTGAGCATGTCCTTGAATTTCTTCTTTTTTGTAATGTGAGGAAATTCTGCAAAACCTCTACCTTCACATACAACATGTCACTCCTAACTCTGAATATTTAGATTTCACCCACTGTGCTTAGAAATCACCTTTTGGCCTCTCCCCGCCCCCTGCCCCCTTCTACTTTTGACATTGTGGGAGATTATACAGATTGAAGTGGTGACTAAAAGGAACTTCTCATTTTCACCTGCAGAATCTTCTATGAGATGCCATATACCCAGATATGATGGTGGTAATGATCATTGTGATGGTGGTGATGGAGATGACAGTGAGAGTGATGATGGTGCTCATAAGGATTTTGATGGTGGTGGTGGTTGTGGTGATGATAGTGACTGTAATGCTGGTGGCTTCCTTGTATTGACTATGACGGTGTGACTGACACAGTGCTGAGTGCTATGCTTACTTTGTCTCATTTAACCCTCATTGCCTCTTCATTCTGCATCATAATCATCCCTGTTTAATGGATGATTAGGCATCCATTAACCCCCCAGGCTTTAGTTTACCCAGGATCATATCCAGGGAATGGTGAAATGAGGTCAGAACCCAGACTTGCCTCACCTATTACCTGTTCGGCATGTTGCCTCTCAAAGGGTCACAGAAAATCTTGCACTGCTGGCATGCCAGTTACTTGTGGAGCTCTAGGATTTGGGGCAAGCTCAGAGATTCACAAGTATAACCTGGAGCTTCCATACCAGTTATGGAGTCAGAGATGTGAACAGTAGTATTTCCAGCCTTGTCCTGGCCTGTCATAAAGCCACACCCAGGAACAGGTATGGAATAAACCTGGGCCTCAGTGGTAGGCTCTAAGGGACCATGTGCCTTTGGAGCAAGTCCCTGGGTGTCCCACTGTCCGTATTTTAAAGACCAGGGATTTCTTTTCTTTTTTGAGAGAGTCTTGCTCTGTCGCTAGGCTGGAGTGTAGTGGCATGATCCCGGCTTGCTGCAACTTCCATTTACTGGTTTCAGGTAATTCTTCTGCCTCAGCCTCCTGAGTAGCCAGGACTATAGGCGCGCACCACCATGACTGGCTAATTTTTTTTTTTATTTTTAGTAGAGACAGGGTTTCACCATGTTGGTCAGGATGCTCTCGATCTCTTGACCTCGTGATCTGCCCGCCTTGGCCTCCCAAAGTGCTGGCATTACAGGCCTGAGCCACCTTGCTGGGCCTAAAGACCAGGGATTTCTCTAACATGTCTTTGTTACACAGAAACACTTTTTGCATTTAGATTTTCTGATCTTCTCGCAGTCTTATTTCAGATATTACTCAGATCTGATTCCAGGTCTCACCCTTTCTTTCTGTATCATGAATTTTTAAGCGTGATGTTCTTTTGCCTGAAGCTTCCCCCCCTCCCTCTGTGCCCCCACCCTGCATGAACATTTGTTATTGTTTCTTTTCCTTTGGGTCTCAGCTTAGCTGCTTCATCCTAGAAGCCTTCAGGGTCTCCTCCAACTTCCACTCCAGTTCCTGCACTAGGTGGTCATGTGGCAGCTTCTCGTTTCATAGCTTCTGTAATTCTGTGCTGTGAGTCCTTGCTTTCTCGGTCGCCTGTCTCGTGAGACTTTGAGATGCTAACCCTTTAGGCCCTACAAATCCCTGAGTGCTCAGCATTTAGGTGTTCAGTAAAGATTAATTGCCTGCTTGAATGAGTTCATTGAATTCACGTCGTGTTTGTGTCCCAGAAACTCATCAAGGAGCATGGGATAGGAATTCGGGTTGTGACCTTTATCCTTTGACCCACATATTAAAAAGGGTCAAATCTTTTACTTCTGTACAATTAAGCACGCATGGTAAAAATAAATTTCCAATTGGGAGGTACTTTTTAGGGTACACTTTTTCTTTATTAAGTGACATGTGTCAAGATTATTGGGCTAGGTTAGGGTAAGTTCATTAGTTTGAAATGTTCGTTTTTAACAGACAGAAGGCATAAAAATGGCAAAACTCATTTTCCTGTGCTGTTTAATTTGATCATATAAAATTATCTCAGCAAATACAAAGAAGCCCAATATGTTTTTCCATTAGGTTTCTATATTTATCTTGTAGGATCAACTCTGTAGATACACCTGTAGTGCTTTCTTCTCCAAAACGTAATATTGTTTATTTTCATATCGTGTTTTCTCTCCAGCTGCACACATCAAGACTTTTTAAATCAACATTCAATTATCACTAAATGACTTTTCTGCCTATTTCAGAATGATTTTAATGTGGTCATGTTTATTTTATTAAAGAGTTTTTATATCTGCCTTGGGATAATGCAATTCGAACTTTTTTTTACCCGTATGCATCGGTATAGCACCCTTCTCATAAGAGAGTAAATGAAGACAATAAGAAGGAAATGTTTTTATTTTAAAAGGGCAGATAAAATGTCCTCTGCTTCAAAAGGCACTTTTTGGCTCTCTGTTGAATATTTGGCAATTCAGGGAAGTAGATCATCTACTTCAGAGTTAGGTCATCTTGGTTTTAGGTATAGAAGAACAAGCTTTGATCGTGAGTTTTGGTTTTTTGTTTGTTTATTTTTAGTTCTGCCAGGTTTCTGATTGTTAAAGGATAGACTTGAGTTCTCAAACAGTAAAAAACTCAACCCTTATCTAAAGGGTGGTATAATCTAGTCAATCAGGAAGAAAATACATGAATGAAGAAACAAAATTGTAGGTGGAAGAAAACTTTGAAATCTTCATCAGAGGCCATTAGAAAACAGAGCAGTTTGGCCAGGTGCAGTGGCTCACGCCTGTAATCCCAACACTTTGGGAGGCTGAGGCAGGCAGATCACGAGGTCAGGAGTTTGAGACCAGCCTCACCAACATGGTGAAACCCTGTCTCTACTAACAATACAAAAATTAGCCAGGCATGGTGGTGCATGCTGGCAATCCCAGCTAGTCAGGAGGCTGAGGCAGGAGAATCCCTTGATCCCAGGAGGCAGAGGTTGCAGTGAGCCATGATCATGCCACTGCACTCCAGCCTGGGTGACAGAGCGAGACTCAAAAAAAAAAAAAAGAAAAAAGAAAACAGGGCAGCTTATCAATATCATAGTGGCCTAGTACAAATTGTTAGCAGGGAGCTGGAAGCAATGTGAAAGACTGTGGTGAAAATTTTCAGTTTTCTCAGTAAGGTATTTGGAGGATAATTTTTGCTCCCAATGATAATGATGTCAGCACCCTCTTTGGAGCCATGAGCACTCTCTCTTAACTTCTCTTCTCCTTCCTTTCTCTTCAGAACCTTTCCTCTGTACTGCCACACCTCAAATGCTTTGGCCAGAGGCAGGAGAGCAGGAATCTGATTAAGGGTTCAGCTTCTCAGCCTTGCCCTTTACTGGCTGAGCAGTACTGAGCAAGTCCCTTAACCTCTGTCTTCTCAGTTTACCCATCTTGAAAATGGCTTTTGACTTTGCACAGTGGCTCATGCCTGTAATACCAGCACTTTGGAGGCCGAGGTGGGTGGATCATAAGGTCAGGAGTTTGAGACCAACATGACCAATATGGTGAAACTCCGTCTCTACTAAAAATACAAAAATTAGCTGGATATGCTGGCGCACGCCTGTAGTCCCAGCTACTCGGGAGGCTGAGGCAGGAGAATCACTTGAACCTTAGAGGAGGAGGTTGCAGTGAGTCCAGATTGCACCACTGCACTCTAGCCTGGGCGAAAGAGCCAGTTTCCATTGCAATTAAAAAAAAATGGCTTTTATAGGCATGCTTACCTCATGAGACTATTGTAAGATTAAATGAGCTACTGTATTTAAAGCATTTAATACACTCAGTAAGTACTCCCGAAATCTTAGCTTTGGCTATTAATAAAAATAAAAATAATCAATAACATATATCGTGCAGCCATATTGTCATTATTATTAATATCCTTCTAATCTCAGATATGTCATTGCTCAGCCCAAATGCCAGCTCTTCCATTAAGCCTTCCCTTTTCACCCATTGGAATTAATTACCCTTCTGTATTCTTATTTACTTTGTCCTGTATGTTTATTATAGCCCTTAATACTAGATGGATTTTATTATGTATGTCCTGGAAACTTGGGAGCATTCCTTACCCATCCTTTTAATCAAGCCTGAGCATAGTCATTATTTTAAATTAGACAGCATTGTGGTAGAGGAGAGGACAAAAGAGTGTGACCGGATGAGTGTTTTAATTTGCATTCGTTGTAAGAATGGGGAGGGGGTGTTGTGGGGTGAGGGAAACCATTTTGTAAAACTCGCAATAGTTGTCTCAGAATGCCACCTTGTCTTAGCTTTGCAATTGGAAGTTAGCTTAGATGTCAATTGTTGCTTTTCAGGTGATGCAAACGCTGTCTTAGGTTGAATATTCACTCTCCAGTTCAGGAAGAAGTTTCCCCAGATGGAAAGCCTTGAATTATTTATGCAGTGTTTATCTCTGAGTTTACTTCCCATCACAACCAATTAAGGCTATTTGGTTTCATTAAAAATAGCATTTTCTCATTTGGGAAAACATTTATCTGAAGGAAATTTAAATTTACCCACTTGGAGGCTGCAAAGCTAGTGTGGAGTTAGCTGTACCGCCCTTAGCCAAGAAACAGAGAAGGAAACCAGTGCAGTCTTCTCCTCGATTTAAATTTTTTTTCTCTTTTAATTCTTTAACAGACATGAATTATGTAGAGTCAAACCTCATTTTGTCCAGCTCTTAGATTTAAATCTCTGCAAATCAGAAGCTTATAAATGGTACAGGGAAGTAGATTGTGTTGCCCTTAAAGCTGCTGTTCTCTGTCCGTGTCAAACACCCTTAGTAATTTGTTAAAATAGTTTAATATGCGTAGAACAGTAACAGTCAGCACTGCCAGTCATTACCTTGAACAAAATGCTTTAGGTCTTCTCTTAACAGGTCATGACCTGAACTCAAGGTTCTGAGTGTGTCCTTCCCACTAATTCTGATGGGATGCCATGGAAAACGGCACTCTAGCTTTACCTTTTGTAATGCGAGCTTTGCATTAATTCATAAACACTATATTTGAGATGAGGCAAAGTAATAGGGCCAGACAGGACCCAATGACCATTCAAACAGGATGTCTCAGGGGCAGTGCTCCAGCTGGGGCACCATGGGCTAGATTCATCAATTGGAGGTAATTGAACTCTCCAAAATGTGCTCTGTCCCTCTTTCCCCCTGTAAGGTGGTTGCATAAAGCAACATTCTTCTTTCTTGGTTGTTATGTGAGGACAGTGACTGTCAAACTTTGGGATGCTCTAGTTACCTTACCCTCTCCCTACTCTACATCTTCCACAGAGGGCCAATTATAACCTGTTAGGCAGGAATGAAATTGGAGTAACACTGAAATGGCATGATATTGATGATTTGATTGATGATATCAGTTCATCTCCCCCAAAGCATGTCCTTGTGTTCTCTCATCCATTCTGTACATCCATGCTTTGAAGTTATGTGTGTGGGGGTGGACCCTCCAAGATTTCTTCTGTTTTTCTCCCTTCTTTGTGACTGTCCACCTTTCATTGACCTTTTCTTTCTTTAGATAGGATAACAGCAGTGTATAATGGAGGAATAACAAGTACCTTATATATATATACTTTCTGAGCCTATGCCAGACCTCACTAACTGATCATAGAATGTTTCCCCAAGTCTGATAGGGCTTCTTCATCCTTCTCAAAGAAAGGAGCCAAGCAGCCAACACCGATTAGCATTGGCATTCTAGATCAAACCTATTTGCTACCTTCATTTTAAGTCAAAGTCTTTCTTTCCTGCATTTAGTTTGGGGGACTTTCTGTCTCTTACCAGTAGGTGCTGATTTTTTTTTTTTGAGACAGAGTTTCGCTCTTGTTATCCAGGCTGGAGTGCAATGGTGCGATCTTGGCTCACCACAACCTCCGCCTCCTGGGTTCAGGCAATTCTCCTGCCTCAGCCTCCCGAGTGGCTGGGACTACAGGCGTGCACCAGAACGCCCAGCAAATTTTTTGTATTTTTAGTAGAGACGGGGTTTCACCATGTTGACCAGGATGGTCTCGATTTCTTGACCTTGTGATCCACCCGCCTTGGCCTCCCAAAGTGCTGGGATTATAGGTGTGAGCCACCACGCCTGGCCGTGGTGCTAGTTCCAAATAAAGATTTTTGTATTGAAAAAGCCTTTGGGAAGAGATCCTTAAGTTGAAAGGTAAATGCTTGGTATTTATCTGGATTGTTTTGACTTTTCCTTATGTGGAAAGATATTTTAGAACTGCAGTATGCATGGAGAAAAGTGTGCTAGTAACAGCTACTACCATTTATGTGGCACTTATAGGATGCAAGATTGTGTGCTGAGCTAATTATGAACATTATGCCGTTCTCTCAAATGTGCTAAGTAGGTATTATTACCATCCCATATTATGGATGATATAAGTGGGGCTTAGAGAGGGTAATTTGCCCATGGATATTAGTGTAGAGTAGTAAGTGGAACCCAGAATTAGAACCCCAAAGACTTCATTTCAAATTTCAATCATAGTCTTCCTGGTTAAAACATGCTGTGTGACATATCCCTGTTTACTTCTATGTTTTTGCCCTGTGCTGTATTTGAACATAGCTTCTAGAATGCAGGGATTATTTGAATTCCTTGGTTCACATACCCAGCTTCCTTTTATTTTATTTTATTGAGACGGAGCCTTGTTCTGTAGCCCAGGATGGAGCGCAGTGGCATGATCTCAGTTTGCTGCAACCTCCGCCACCTGGGTTCAAGCAATTCTCGTGATTTAGCCTCCTGAGTAGCTGAGACCACAAGTGTGAGCCCCCATGTCTGGCTAATTTTTTTGTATTTTTAGTAGAGGTGGAGTTTCTCCACGTTGGCCAGGCTGGTCTTGAACTCCTAACCTCAGGTGACCCGACTGCCTTGGCCTTCCAAAGTACTGGGATTACAGCCGTGAGCCACTGCACCCAGCCCCAGCTTCCTATTATTTAAATAGTATCCTTGAATGCCTCGCTCACGGTTCCAGACTTGCATGAAGTTCAAGTTTTATATAATAGTTCTCTAACCATTCAGCTGTCGCCTTACGTAATATACATTTTCCTCTCTCATTTAATGCTGGATGTCAATGCTGAGTTCCTCAGAGATAGCACATGCCTCAGGATGGTAGGACCCCTTCGTCCTAGATATAAATCATTCCAGCAGGGGCCTTTGAGTTCATAAATGCAATAAGCTCTTCCCTTCCTTTCCTTACCATTCCCTCCCCCAGCCATTTAAAAATGGATTTCAGGTTTAGATTTCCAGGATTGCAAAAAAGCCAGCACAGTTGTTCAGCTCCGGTCTGCAGTTAAAACAGTGGGATGCATAGCTAATTTCACTCATATTTTTTTAATGTGCATTAGTAACCTGGCACTCCATTAATTACAATATTTCATATTGGGAAGCTAAACTCGCTTTTCTTAGAAACCTGCTGAAAGTCAGACAATTACCTCTGCAAGCTACCTCTGAGTGTTTCATATTTAATATAACATGTTAACATAACAACGCTGTTTTATGGAGAAAAGAGGATGAATTATGTACTGATGATAAAAAGCCCACTTCAAAAAAAAAGATGGAAAACAAGGAGGCAATGAATGTTGCTCTTTCCTAGAAGTAGAGCAAATACATCCACATGAGGCAGTGTCTATACAAGCTAAAAACAGGTCCATGTGGGTAATGGGTATTGTAACCTACTTGCTTGGCAGTTTACAACTTTTCTTCTATTTGCTGTTGAGTCTTTGAGGTGGAAGAAAACACAAAACAGTTTAGAATATATTCTTATTTCTCCCAAGATAGGTATTTTGTGACCTCTCAGTGTAGACAAAATGGATAGAAAGTAAATCCTTCTGTCTGTGTAATGGAAAACTGCAATCTCTATGTGTAATACCTTTACCTCTTATAAAGTCAGGATGTAGGAAAACGTTGTAGCGTTATCCACAGGAAGGGCAACCTTTTTTTATATAAACTTATTTCTTCTTACTACATTTTTAATATATCACCCAGTTTCTTTCAGTGCCTGGGAGTCCCTGTGAACACTTGTATGCTGAGATTGGAGTAAACGGTGCTGTTAGCAGACTATTACTATCTTCAGAAAATGCTTGTGGTCCTTTATTCTCCATCTAGAATCATACAAGTTTCTTGCATTACATAATTGCTGTGTCATCACATTTTATTTGATCTGTAAAGGTGAATGTGCTCTTTTTCCACTCCAGCGAGGAACAAAGCTGGAGAATATGTATAATTCAAAAATTGGTCCAGTAAAGGCAAATAACTTTCATTTAATTAAAGGTGCTGAGTAAAGGGAGTTTGAGATAAGCTTGAACAAGTGGACTGTTGCCTGTTTCTCTGTCTGGCCTTTTCAAAAGGGATACAATATGTAACTGAATATTTTGTGAACTGAGCAAGGAAATATAAAATAGAAGAAATGACTTGGACACAAATTTGAAGTTGATAACCCTGAAACGGAGTAAGAAGGTGAAGATTCTAAAAAGTAAAAAGAAAGAAGGAAAAAGAAACGAAACAAGAAAACAGAAGCCAGGGGAAAAGCATCTCTCATCATCCCTCTTTTGTATCCTTTGGCTGGCTCAGTACTCAAGCTATTCCCTGTCCACTTGAGATCGGTGTAACATGAGCAGCATGTCCTCTGTTTTGACGTTGTACCACCGATTATGCATGCCACTTTTCACTGTGAAATGGGTTTTAGTTTGTAGGAATCTCCATTTTCTAATAAATTAATGCCATGTTTAGCCATTTGGTATACTGGGTAGAGAAGGGTTATTCAGAAGTAATTTTGAAAATCCCAGTCTGTTAAAAATGTCTTTTCAATTTGAAATATTTAAATTGAATTATAATGAAAATTGGCTTTGAATGATCTCGCTGTTTCACGTAATCAAATGCATCTTTTACTCAGTAACTTTCCAAGTGCTTGGTAGGATTTTCATTGTCTTGCACCGGTTAAAATCATCAACTGGAGTGGAATGGCTAGATAAGTTACAAAAGATGCTGGGTGGTAATTTGTTTTTAACCTTGCATAGGTTCAAATACCATAATATGTTGATGGGAACATTTCTGGGGAAACTTACATGTATAATATCTTACGAGTTCTGCAGTACTCAGACTGCATGGTAGGTCAAAGGGAATTGAGAGTAAGGAAGGAAGATTTTACGGAGCTGTTGAGCTACATTCTGAAGGACACTGAAACTACTTGGTTGAAATAAAGCGGTGTTAGAAGGTAATTTCCTTGTGACTTTCTATAGACTTTCTCATACTTTGTTTTTGCTAGACCTTGAAAAACATCAAAAAGTGGTGTTAAATTGGAGAAATATTAGAAATAATTGAATGTGGGATTAAAGTGATGCCAAGGAAGTTCTGAAAGCTACCAGTGAATTGGAAAATTAAGCTTGTTGAGTACTTTGGTGGATGTTAGCAGTATCAGAGAAAGGATAGTGTCTCTAAGTAGAGACATTGTTAAAAGAGGTGCAATTGGTAAAATAGAAGACTGAAAATCTATTATATGAAACAAAATAGGATACAGAGACTCTTGCCTGGTGTGAAGGATAACAGAAATACAATGACGTACCACATAACAATGTTTTGGTCAACAGTGGATCACTTATATTACAGTGGTTTCAGAAGATTATATTGCTGTATTTTTACTGTACCTGTTCTGTTTAGATATGCTGAAATACAGAAATACCATCATGTTATAGCTGCCTATGGTATTCGATATAGTCATAAAGTTTTACAGATTTACTAGAAGCAGTAGCCTATACCACTTAGCCCAGGCGTATAGCAGGCTATGGCGTTTAGGTTTATGTGAGTACGCTCTGATGTATTCAGCAACAATGAAATCACCTAATGGTGCACTTCTCAGAACATATCCCTGTTGTTAAGTGACACTTGACTGTCTCGATTTGAAAGAGCCTTGAGAGATGGCCAAGGGACCATGTTTTTTAAATAAGGAAGTTGAGAAACAGGGATATCAAGATCCTGGTAGTTTTGTTCATTGTATTGTTTTGGTTGTAAACTAATCTATCCCAATCTAGCTGAAGAAAAATGCGAGAATTTAATGACTCGCATAACTGAGAAGTCTAGGAGTATCATTGGTTTCTGGCCCTAAAGACAAGGTATCAGGAGTCTGTTTATCTAGTGGACTCCTGTTTTCCTGGATTACCTTCATTCCCAATCAAGCTGTCTTCTTGGGGTTACATAAAACAGCTTCATCTTACATCCCCCTAGGTTCAAATTCAGTGGAAAAGCGAATACCTCTCTAAATATTTCTAGGAATGGTCTCTATTAACACTCCTACTTTGTCTAAATGGATCTCATTCCATCCCTGTACTCCAAGGCTCTACAGGAAGTTTTCTTCTAAGGGAGGGGAAGGAATTGTTATCCAAAGAAAATCAGAACTTGGTTACGAGGTGGGGGTCAAGTCAACAGGTGTCTCTTACAGAGTACAGAAAGACATTTTGGGGCATAACTAGGCATACCTCCAGGTTTGCCATTCTACCTCATCGGGCTGCCATTCTTCCTACTGGGACCATTAATCCAACAAATACTTATTGAGTGTCATCCATGAGCAAAATATAGAAAGTAGTAAAAGTCTCACTGTCAAATTGATTTCAATTTGGATTGCTCTGGGTACTAATTTCAATGCCAGCTGCTGGGAGCATCATTTGGCGCAGCTGCCCTGGACCCACTGGATCAG
This sequence comes from Callithrix jacchus, assembly GCF_049354715.1. NCBI lineage: Eukaryota > Metazoa > Chordata > Mammalia > Primates > Cebidae > Callithrix > Callithrix jacchus. Next base: position 43,835,907 of record NC_133516.1, read on the forward strand.
AATTCCTGGCATGGGAACCCAGAAATCGGCTCTTTCAACAAGCCTCCCAGTGTGACACCGTTGTACAGCAAGGCTGAGGAGCTACTGTGCAATAAAAGAGAGCCTTGAACATGTATAAATGTCTTTGGAAAGCCATTTGCAGCTTATTTCTTTCATAGTTGGAGTTTCTCAAAGCTTAGGAGGCAGAAAGTACCTGTTTGGAATAATTACGTTAAATTCAGATGCCAGGACCCCCCTCAAGATCTATTCAAATTTCTAATCTTGTTCCTAGTAATCTACATTTTCTTTAAGCTACCCAGGTGAATTCCGATACATGAGAAAATTGTTCTCCAAAGTGAGAATACAACATTGAATCATGGTGGCTCAGAGGAAGGTATTAGAATAGTAGTGTTATGTTTTATCAGTTAAAAGACAGCTTTATTAATATTTGATATATATGTTGCCTTCATGTGGTCTGTGTGCCAGGTGGCTACAGGTCTTATTTGGCAGGTATCCAATGGAAGGAATGGGAATACCAGTGTACATGAGAATTCAATTGCTTTCAACATATTGCAATCAATTGCATTTTATGTATGCCTATTGTAAGTGAAACTGTGTGTTACTATACCTTTGTAACTAAACCACCTCTCCCAGAATAGACAAATGGCTTAATCAACATGTTCTCTGTCAGCCATCTTCTGAGTTAAAAAAGGATCTAATCAGATCTGACATGGAGCTGGGCATGGAAATTATAAATTATCAAGACAATTTGATATATGCTTTTTGATATATGCTTTTATATATGACTTCTATCATTAACCATAAGCCCAATCTGCAATATATTTTGTGAATTAAATCCAAATGTTAAAGATTAGCATGATATTTAAAAATAATGTTTCTTTAATTTTCACCATAACAATTTTTCATTTCTTCTTTTGTGATTTTTTTTTAGAATGAATATATTTTGTTAGTACAGTAATCCAGGGGTATAATTAATTTGTCACTAAACAAAATAGTGGGAACTTGGGCACCTACACAGAGGTTGTGTCCACTGTGTAATACATGACCTAAAAGATGCAGTGATCACTGCTCTGTTAAAAAAGGGACCAGGCGGGCCGGGCACGGTGGCTCACGCCTGTAATCCCAGCACTTTGGGAGGCCGAGGTGTGTGGATCACGAGGTCAAGAGATCGAGACCATCCTGGTCAACATGGTGAAACCCCATCTCTACTAAAAATACAAAAAATTAGCTGGGCATGGTGGTGCATGCCTGTAATCCCAGCTACTCAGGAGGCTGAGGCAGGAGAATTGCCTGAACCCAGGAGGCGGAGGTTGCAGTGAGCTGAGATTGCGCCATTGCACTCCAGCCTGGGTAACAAGAGCGAAACTCCGTCTCAAAAAAAAAAAAGAAAGGGACCAGGCATGGTGGCTGATCCCTGTAATCCCAACGCTTTGGGAGGCCAAGGCAGGAGGATCAGTAGAGGCCAGGAGCTCCAAACCAGCCTGGGCAAGATAGCTGAGATTGCATCTCTACAAAAAAATTTAAAATATAGCCAGGCATGGTAGCACATGCCTGTGGTCCCAGCTAGTCAGGAGGCTAAGGCAGAAAGATCACCTGAGCCTGGAAGTTGCAGACTACAGTGAGCTGGGATTTTACCACTGCACTCTAGCCTGGGTGACAGTGAGATCCTCTCCCTAAAAAGAAAGAAAAACAAAAGAAAAGAAATGGCCAGTTGTTGGAGCCCTTGCTCGTATTCTGGTACATTTGGTTATCCTTTCATTTCCTTGTGACTTGACTTTTAAAAGACAAAAGGTAAGAAGAAAAAATAAATGTAGTGTTAGATTTTAACCATAAGGAAAATACCTTATCTGTATTTATTTACATTTTGATAATTACCTTCTGTCAAAGCATTTGCATATCACTTTGTTGATAGAAAAGACAGAGATATCCAGAGTAGGCAGGAAGCACAGCCCACACCACACATTAATTTTTAAACCATTCCTTAGATCATGGTGTCTCTTAAATCCATTTGCTTTTCCAGTTTCAGTAGTATTTCACAAGAGGAATGTGTTCATGTGCATTCCTCTGGCTTTGATTTTTTTTTTTTTCCTAAGGATACATCAAACTCTTGACAGATATTTGAGTGTCATTTTTCATGGTTTAATATAGACTGTATTCATATTTATAAATGTAATTGATCTCCAAAGGAAATCAGTAATCTGTAAGCGATTATCTGTATTCTGAACTTCACTGCCTTGCTTTTTTTTTTTGAGATGGAGTCTCATTCTGTCTTATAGGCTGGAGTGCAGTGGCATGATCTCAGCTCACTGCAACCTCCACCTCCCGGGCTCAGGTGATTCTCTTGCCTCAACCTCTCAAGGAGCTGGGATTACAGGCATCCGCCATCACTTCTGGCTAATTTTTGTATTTTTTTTTTTTTTTTTTTTTTAGACAGAGTTTCATTCTTGTTACACAGGCTGGAGTGCAATGGCACGATCTCAGCTCACCGCAACCTCCGCCTCCTGGGTTCAGGCAATTTTCCTGCCTCAGCCTCCTAAGTAGCTGGGATTACAGGCACGCACCACCATGCCCGTCTGATTTTTTTGTATTTTTAGTAGAGACGGGGTTTCACCGTGTTGACCGGGATGGTCTCGATCTCTTGACCTCGTGATCCACCCAGCTCAGCCTCCCAAAGTGCTGGTAATTTTTGTATTTTTAATAGAGACAGAGTTTCATCATGTTGGCCAGCCTGGTCTTGAACTCCTGACCTCAGATAATCCACCCACCTCAGCCTCCCAAAGTACTGGGATTACAGGCATGAGCCACCATGCCCAGCCTTGCTTTAAATATATTTGAAACTTACTTCTCTAACTGGTGCTTAATATTCTGAAGGCATGAATTTGTTTGCTGTAACAAAGATAAGCATGATATCTGCTTCACACCTGTGGTGTTGGGGATAAAGAGTATTCAGTAAGTTATATTGCGGGACCTTTGCAGGTTCTTCAGGGAATGGCCTCTGTTCTGGGATTTTTTTTCCTCATCTAAATGTAAACTAAAATATAGATTTTTTTCCTCCCCATGAGAGCTTTTAGAGTTGCTAGGCTCAAACTGGTGGTTGGATAATTTGACTTGCTAGCTCTGCCAAGCCCAGCTGTTCATACAGTGCTAAATTTTTTAAACTTTCTCTTGGGGTATAGCCTATATACAATGAAATGTTCAAATATTAAGGGTCCTGCATGATGGATTGTACCTGTGTATACACCCTTGTAACCACTGTCTGGTTCAAGATATGGAACATGTCCATCACTGTGAAAGGTTCCCAACCAAATCTTCTCAGTCTTAACCAGTCACTGCACATCTGTGACTGTGCTGACTTCAGGCTTCTTCTGTCCCTTTTTGTTTATTTGTGACCAACAGTGATTGCTACTGCTATTGTAGTCCTTCTTGTTAGACTCAGAGTTATTCTTGGGACTCTTACAGGACAATTCTAAAATTCTGGTAGCTCCAATAGGAGGAAAAGGCCTGTCTGCCTTCAGAATCTCCTGGTAGGCCTTAAGTAATATACAAGGTGTTCATTATTTGTTAGCTACTCTTTTGAATAATGGTTTTATCCTTCTATTTGGTCTGCTCTCCACTTGGTCTTTAATGTGTATGCCTCCTGTTTGGAATAACTGGTTGTTTTAGTGTCTATAAATCCATTTGGAAGGATCAGTTGATTTGAATAGCTTGCTGTTTTCTAAGATCCCTGCAGATCCCTGCAGCCTCCAGGGATCGAAATGTGGGCCAGGTACTTTAATAGAGAGGGAAATAGGAAGTTCAGTGGTTCTTCTGGGTGTTACCTGGCTTCACCTGGTTGCCACAGCGGACTGTAAGAAACAAGAGGCAAGTTAACAATAGAGGTTGAGGCAGCTGCCTAATCATGTATCTCTTTGGGACATTTGAATTCTTCCAGATATTCAGAAATGGAAGCAGAAATGGAAATCTTTGTTTTTTGTACCTTTTTTGAGCTGCATTTTGCAGTCTTAAAAGAACTGCATTGTTCCTTCATGTATCAAGCATGTGGTAGCATGTCACAGGGCAAAGATGTGGTTTCACACTATACGGTGCTTACATGAGAGGCATGCAGTTTGCTGAATAAGTTTATGGATGAGGTATAAAGATGGAATCATAGGCTTTATTGGGAGCAAAAAGTAGACACTGCTTTTGGGGTTCCATGGGGAAATGGGTCAGGGGAGTGATTGCTCATTGGAATCAGGAAATAATTCATGTAGCAGGCAGCACTTCATCTGGATCTTGAAAAATGACAAGTAGGAGTTTTTCAGGTAGAATTACATCTCAAGCTTTCCTGCTTTTGGTTGTTCTGAATTGATACACTCACATCATAAATTGCTGTTGTGGTTAATATTGTAATTAAGGCCCAATTATGTTTCAAGTATCAGTGGAATTGAGTCCACGCTTTCACTGCATTGCAAAATTTAAAGCAGTAATTAATATAGGACTATTATTATACCATTATACACATTTTAAAGATGATACCATACTTAGTTTTCTACATTTTGGATTAAAATTGCAAAATGTGTCAGAAGAAAAGGTAAAGGCATCACGGAAATATAGCTAATAGGCTTAAATCGTGGAGGCTGGGCATGCTAATGAGAGAACAGCTACTGTTTGTTGAGCTTTTAGCATGTACTAGTCACTCGACTTCATTTTATCACAATTTCTTTTCATAGCAACCTCAATAACTAGGTGCTTGTTATATGTAATCCTGTTTTTTCAGATATAGAAAACCAAGACGTAGATGAAGTTCCCTGTATTCATTTCCTAAGGCTGCCTTGACAAATTGTCACAAGCTGGGTGGCTTAGAACAGCAGGTATTTGTTGTCTTACGGTGCTGGAGGCTACAAGTCTGCGATCAAGGTGTCAGGAGGGTTGGTTCCTTCTGAGGGCTGTGGGAACGAATCTCTTTTGTGCTTTTGCGCTTAGCTTCTGGTGGTTTGCAGGCAATCTTTGACATTCCTTGGCTTGTAGGTGCGTCACTTGCCTTCATCTTCCTGTAGCAGTCTCCTCGTCTGTCTCTGCGTACACAGTTCCTCATTTTTAAAGAACATAGTCATATTGGATTGGGTATCATTCTAATGACCTCATCTTAGTTTGATCATCTGCAAAGACCCTATTTCCAAATTTTCCAAATAAGGTGACAGTCATAGGTATGCAGAGGATAAGGACTTCAATATCTTTTGGGAAGATGCGATTCAAACCATAATGTTGCCCAAGCTCACTCAGCTAGTAAGCAGTAGAGAGAATTCAAATCCAAGTACATATGACTCTATAGCCCAAGGCTCTAACAACTGTGCCATTATACATTAGGGAAATGCATTCACATCCAAGAATATTGTACATTTTAAAATTCAGCAGCAGTGAGTGGACAAATATCAGGATACAAACATCTCATCCAGACAGGACTGACTGCGAATATGCCCTGGTAGAAAGTGTTAGTCCAGTTGTCATGGAATTGTAGGTGTTTGTTATCCACTGAGATATGTGTTTTGTGCCTCATTCTGTATACAAAGGGCATAAGAGTGGTCTTCTATTTAGTCTAAATCAAGCCTATCCAACCTGTGGCCCACAGACCACATGCAGCCCATGATGGCTTTGAATGTGGTCCAACACAAATTGGGAAACTTTCTTAATACATTATGAGATTTTTTTTTTTTCAGCACATCATTAGTGTTAGTGTATTTTATGGTGGCCTAAGACAATTCTTCTTCCATTGTGGCCTAGGGAAGCCACAAGATTGGACACCCCTGGTCAAAATACAAAACATTGTATCTCAACCTCAGCATTTTGGGCTTAGTAAGCCTTTGTTATGTCACGTGCATTTTACGATGTAAAATAGTATCCTTAGCCTAAAATATCTAAGATGTAATAGATGCCAGTCGCACCCCCGACATGGTTGTGACAACCAAAAATATTCCCAGACATTACCAAATGTCCTCTGGGGTAAGATCACTGCAGTTTGAGAACCACTGGTTTAGAAAGAGAAGAATGGCATGTGGCTAAACTGTGCCGGCCTGGCACTTGCTGTGCTTTGCCTAGACTTTGTGTCTATTTAAGGTGGTTGCTGGCAAAATGTGAAGAAAACAAACCATTCCTATTGAACTTGCCTTGAGGCACTGTGTCATTCACGGACATGAGAAGGCGTCCACAGACGGAGTGGAGAGTTGAAGACTGAAAGCGCATTATGCACGCTGTCTGCATAACTTGACTTTTACAAAGCAAGATAGTGCCTTTGGAATAGACATGAGATGAAAGTAAAGATCTTTCATCTAAACAACAAGGATTATCCGTGTTTCCAGAGAAAGGCAAATGACTCTGATGGCAGACTGAAAGTCAGTGTTTTGACTTATTATTTTGGGAGATATTTGCAATTGAGATCAAGAGTTTTAATGGGCCTCACCTGAGAAGGAAAGGCAGGGATCGTTAACCCTGGCTACACCTGTGGGTTTTTAACCCTGGTGTTTATGGTGAGAAGCCACAGCCAATCTCAGCCAACCATTGAAACATTGTCTGGAAATTCTGACTTAAGGCTTACCCACATCCATCCTTCATCCTCCAGTTTACACTGTTTTCTGTTGTCCATGAAGATGGAGAAGTATCTTTTTATTTTTATTTTATCAAAAGAAGTGCTTTTCTGTAGGCTGCGTTGTGGGACTCCCAAAGGATGCCGTTTCCCGAGACATGTCAAGGTATCTGCATGTTGGACAGTGGTGTTATCATATCCACACATCAGTCGGTGCATTTTCTCCTGGCCCCAGGCGAGTAATGTGGTCGTGTACACTGGTCACAGCTCAAAAAACTGAAAAATGAACTCTGAGCTTTACTGCAAAGAATGCCAGCTAACAAAAATAACTCTGCCAAAGCAGTGGCCTGGACAGGTCTGCAGCTCTGAGAGCTACAGCACTGATGTCTGGGAGTCCAGTAGAATGCTTAAAAAGAAAGAAAAAAATAGGAAAAAAATCCACCTGCTGTGCTGTTAACATTCCAGAAAGGCAGTGCCCAAGAACTCCAAATGGGTCCTAACGTGCTGTTCAAGACTCAGAAAACTCAGAGCTTTAAGTTCTACACCACGCTGTGCCCCTAGACTGGGGACAAAACCAGGGTATTTCTGTGAAGTGCAAATAGATGATCATATGGAGGATTGGTAGGTAGAATTATTGAGCTACCATGTTAAAAATACTTGAGGTGTAGGCATTTCAAGAAATAGTAATGCTCAGCACTTCAACCCTTAGACGAGGACTTGGGGCTCCAGATGGAATACAATGCTGTGAATAAAACCATAACCCCTAGCAGAGACCTCTTTGAAGACACAGCAATGCATGTATGAATGTGTTTCCTGTGGCGTGCAATTCCCCATGGATCCAGCCTCATTGCGTTTCTCTGTACAATTCAGAAAGCCGGATAGAAAATTGTGTGTACCTAGCCCAAGTTCTTCTCATAAGCTATCTTGATTGTGTGGTGTCTAATGCAACCTCATTCCTAACCTTGCTTTAATAATCTTGTAAGGGAGCATAAGTTGCCCTACAGTGGGAAGGAAGGTTGGCAATGTGATGACAATTGAATGTTCATTTATTTATTTTTTATTAAACTTTTTTTTTGAGACAGAGTTTTTTTGCTCTTGTTGCCGAGGCTGGAGTGTAATGGCACGATCTCGGCTCACTGCAACCTCCACCTCCTGGGTTCAAGCCATTCTCCTGCCTCAGCCCCCCAAGTATCTGGGATTACAGGCATGAGCCACCACACTTAGCTAATTTTTGTATTTTTAGTAGAGACAGGGTTTCACCATATCGGCCAGGCTGGTCTCGAATTCGTGACCTTGTGATCCACCTGCCTTGACCTCCCAAAGTGCTGAGATTACAGGTGTGAGCCACCGTGCCCGACCAAACTTTTTTTTTTTTTAGAGGGTCTTGCTATGTTGACCAGCCTTGTCTGGAACTACTAACCTCAAGTGATCTTTCCACCTCAGCCTCCAAAAGTGTTGGGATTGCAGGCATGAGCCACTGGGACCAGCTGGATGTTCTTTTTAAGTGTATCAGGTCTTTTATGCTGAAGGTTATCATCCCCCTCACTCGCCATACAGACCTTTTTGTTGGTGTCTACATAATGTTGCCTGTGGATCCTGCCCTCCTTCGTTCTTGCTCTGCATTGATGGAACTGGGAAGTTTATGTCCTGAGTGTGTTGGCCATGGGTCTGTCCTGGGAAGCAGTCTGTGTGTAGCTGCTGTTGTTAGCATGACCCAAGTAGGCAGTAGGAACAAGGTTGAAATCAGTGTTGATATCAGCATCTGTCAGATAGGACTAGGCTTAAATTCTGACCAAGGCAGTTGTTCAGTCACACTATGTCTAGCAAGAAAGAAAACAGAGCCCCAGTAATCTGAACCCGCTGAAGTTGAGCCCTAGTGCCAAGGGAAGGGCTCTTCTCTTCCCTAAACTACAGTACGATATCTGCTGTGTCCTGCCCTTTGCTTATAAGCAATTCTCACACCATAAGGAGATGGGGACTCCACCACCGCACTCTGCTCTTGGTAGGCAGAAGTGAATGATCCTCCAGTGTCTGGTCTGGTGGAGCACCACAGATTGCAGAGTCACTGCATCTCTAACTGCTCACCAGCTGTTCTGGAAGCAACTTCTTAACCTTTCTAAAATTCCCTTTCCCAGTCTTTAAAATGGTGATGACAGTCATACCCGCTAAGCAAAATTGTCATGAACATAAAATTATCTTCATAAAGCCCATGTCCCTGGGGTCTCCTTCATAAGTGGAACTCACAAAATTATAGATGATTCTTAGACTTGGACTTTATCAAATTCTGGTTCCTTGGAACCCCATTCCCTTTCCCTACTATTAGTCAACTTGAAATTAGCTCTAAAACTTGCCCTCTGAAGACTCTGATATCATTACCCCAAACACCCATTGTCCATAAAACAGGTCAGGAATGAGAACTCAGCTTTTGACCTTACATTGTAAGAAATGTGGACTGAGGCCTGTTATAAAAGAGATTTGTTTTAAAACATTATAGAATCTCATGTTTAGAATAAGCTTAAAAACCATCTGGTCAAGAGAACAGATCTCTGCTGTTGACATCCAGGAGTTGGCTGGGTGCAGTGGCTTATGCCTGTAATCCCAGCACTTTGGGAGGCTGAGGTGGGCAGATTGCAGGAGCCCAGGAGTTCAAGACCAGCCTGGGCAACATGGTGAAACCCCATAATAATGATTTGGCTATATCCCCACTCAAATCTCATCTTGAATTGTAGTTGTCATGATCCCCACATATGGTAGGAGGGACCTGGTAGGACGTAGTTGAATTCTGGGGGCAGTTAACCCCATGCTGCTGTTTTCATGATAGTGAGTGAGTTCTCACGTGTATCTGATGGTTTTATGAAGGGCTTTTCTTACTTTTGCTTGGCACTTCTCCTTGCTGCCACCATGTGAAGAAGGACATGTTTGCTCCCCTTTCCACCATGGTTGTAAGTTTCCTGAGGCCTCCCCAGTCATGCTGAACTGTGAGTCAATTAAACCTCTTTCCTTTATAAATGACCAGGCTTGGATATATCTTTATTAGTAGCATGAGAACGGATTAATATATACCATCTCTACAACAAATACAAGCTGGGCATGATGGTGCAGGCCTATAGCCCCAGCTACTCCCCAGGCTGGAGGATCGTTTGAGCCCAGGAGGTTGAGGTTGCAGTGAGCCATGGTCACACCACCACACTCCAGCCTGGGTGACAGAGTGAGACCCGTCTCAACCACAACAAAACCGTCCTGCTGATGAGAATGAGTTACACCCTTAGTGGCTGTAGCCTAAGCAGGAAACTGCAGATCAGGGACCGCAATTTGATGGCTACTGTTATACTTCCTGCAAGCAGCAGTAGGTAAAGAGAAAGTCAGTAGATGGTTACTCCTGGTTGGATGGTGGTGACCAGATGAAGTTGCACAAGGCTTCTGGAGGAGCAAGAAGCATTCTGTTTCCTCATTGGGATGCCAGTTACATGGGTGCGCTTACTCTGAGACTTCACTGAGATCACTCAGAACTGTATTTACAGCTATGCACTGTTTTGTCTGTGTGTCAGTATTTAGTAAAGTTTGAAAAGAAATCTTGTCATCCTGTGCTGTTTGGTTCTTGTTTTCGTCTTTGTTTGTTGTTGTTGTCTTGTACTTGTTGTTTCAAATATTTACAAAAGAAATTCTTCTTCTTGATAAATGTTTAAACAGTACTGAAGATATGGAGTAGAAATGGAAGTCATTGTTTTATCTCTATTCTTGCCTGCATTTTCAGTTAGCAGAGGTAACTGAAGTTAAATATCTTATAGATTTATGTTTTCCCCTCTTTATTTGTGTTTCTCTACTTTCTCTTTTATCTGAAATACAGGATGATTATGTACACAGAGTTCCGCCCTGTCATTGGCTTCCTTGCATATCTGATACAGGATCAACGTAGTTCTTTTTAGTACCTGCATATTTCATAGTATGGATGCTCCCTGATTTATCTTGTTATTCTCCTAAATCGTCAGTGAACATGTCTGCATCCTTCTGCTCTTATAAATAATGCTTCTTGAACTTGAATCTCCCTTGTAACTAACATTTGTGACACCGCTCAAATCCCAACTAAGGTAGCTAGTTTTACCATCCTTTGATTTAAAAATACCTTCTTTGAAATTAAGCTTATTTCCTGGGGATTTTAATGGGCATAACTCTCTGGTGGCTGAAATCTCAAATTTGGGAATTACAAACCAGACTTCCTGGGCAGACTTCTGAGTATATCCACTGTTACCTATTATAAATTAAAGACAAATAAGAGAAACAAGTGTTTGAGCACGATTGTATTTAATGTATAGTCTCTCTGGATGTTTTCTATATCCACTAACAAGATAGGTCATGAATGGACCCACTCTGTAACATGATTATTGGGTGACACCATCCCCTGTGGACTTTTGGCTTCATAAAATCATGGTTTTGATATTTTTATCCCCTCCTTTAAACTCTATTTTTATTCCAAATTACTAAAAATTGCCTGCTGAGATTTATCTATCAGAGTCTCAAGATGCTGTCATTAATAGAGTTATTAACCCCTTTGCAAACCAGCAGGCTATCTCCTGGCTTGGACTCAAAGCCTAAAAAACATTGCTTGGCTGGCTGGCTGGCTTTCTTTCTTTCCTCTTTCTTTCTCTCTCTCTTTTTCTTTCTTTCTTTTTTTTTTTCAGATGGAGTCTCACTCTGTTGCCCAGGCTGGAGTGTAGTGCACCATCTCAGCTCACTGCAATCTCTGTCTCCCGTATTCCAGCAGTTCTCCTGCCTTAGTCTCCTGGATAGCTGGGATTACAGGCACATGCCACCATGCCCAGTTAATTTTTGTATTTTTAATGGAGACCAGGTTTCACCCTTTTAGCCAAGCTGATCTGGAACTCATGACCGCAGGTGATCTGCCCACTTCAGCCTCCCAAAGTGTAAGGATTATAGGCATGAGCCACTGCACCCAACCGCCTGGCTTTTTCTTGATGCCACGGTTACTGCTTTTACAATTGTTGGCTATTGGAGAGTGCTGATAGCATTTTCCCTTAAAGTTTACTATGAGATTGAGTGAATGGATAGTGGGATGAACTGTTGTTTGATAAAGCAAGTACATTTAAATGTTAAGGGAGATACCTAGGTGGGTTGTATACAGGTATTCACAGCAAAAATTCTTTCAACTTTGCTCTTATGTTTAATGATTTTTCATAATAAAAAGTTGGGGGAAGCATATGAAACAGTATAAGAAAATGGGAAAATGTAATTAACAAGGTACTTGATCTGAGTCAAAAGTACATGAATTCAGTATCAAGTAACCAATTCAGCAGAGACATGTATTTTTTGAAAAGAAGTTTTATAGAAATTATAACTATACTAATAACAAAGAAGAAGATAATGTTGATCTCATCTTATAGATTTTATGGCATTCTTTTTTTTTTTAAAGCAGGATCTCATTGTGTTACCTAGGCTGGTATAGGATCATGGTTCACTGCAGCCTGACCTCCTGCTGGGCTCAAGTGATCCCTCTACTTCAGCCTCCCAAGTAACATGGACCACAGGCATATGCCCCCATGCATAGTTAATTTTTGTAGAGATAAGGTTCCACCACGTTGCCCAGGCTGGTCTTGAACTCCTGAACTCAAGCCATTCACCCGCCTCAGCCTTCTAAAGTGCTAGGATTACAGGCATAAGCCACCACGCCCAGCAGTTTTATGATATTCTTATTTGCCTTGTGGTGTTAAATACTAACCTCAGACTTATGTAAGGTCATATTCAATCATCAAACTTTGGTTTAAGTCATCATCATTCAAATGTATTTAAAAGCATCATCTCAATTTTGCATATTCTGAAATGGGAACCCAGAATAATTAAATGATTTACCCCTGAACTTAGCACGAGACAAGGCAGAGCTTGAACTTGAACTTCTGTTTTCTAATTATTATCTTTTCTATTCCATCATATGTTTTCTCTGGTTATGAGATTCTGAAACCCACATTTTCCAGAGATTGATGGAAAGATCATTACCCAACGATTTTGAAGTATGATCACAGCTACAATGGTGGCAGCCCTCCGTTCTTTTTACCACTAAAGCCTTTAACCAGTTCCTAAAATGCCTCTCTCTAAATCATCTCTGTCGGGTTTTAACCAATGTATCAGGAAGGCTGGTGTTTTGCCAAGCTTTGGGCAGCCTTGTTTTGCTCTCTGATTCTCTCGTGTTCTTCTGACCAAAGATCTGGTCTGGGAGAATTAATATTAATACTTTGTGTTTATATAAAGTAAAGTAAAATTATAATATGCACTCTAATTTTATAATGGCTAGGTAGGTGGGAAATTATTAGACTAAATAAATACATTTATTATTAGTAGAGCAGCTGTGTTAAGTAAATTAAATTCTGCATAAATCTGAAATGCTACTTCTAATTTTTTAATCTATTTATATTTTTTATAGAGAACTATAAAAAGTATCTCTGTGTTGCCCAGGCTGGTCTTGAACTACAGGCCTTGAGCAATCCTCCTGCCTCATCCTCCCAAAATGCTGGGATTCTGGGTGAGAGCCACCATACCCAGCCTCAATGTTTTATTTCTTTGTTTCCTTTGGAGTGTTAGTAAACTTGCTTAGTTGTGCATTTCCCTGTAGTCAAAAATACATGAAGAGTGAATTGTGTGACAGTGAGATCAGGAATAAAGGAAGATTAGACCCTGCCTGATGTGGAGCTTCTGTTCCTAGGGGCTGATGGATGCATTCCTTTAGAGTACTTTGCTTATGAGACTGGTTTTCTGAGTTGGGTCCCTAAATGGATTTTTTAGATTTACCTTCTTCTTCTTAGAGCAGTGGTAGGGTTTGGGTTTTGTTATTTTCTTTTTTTCTTTTTCTTTTTCTACCCATTTCAAGGGAGACTTTTTTCTAGATGAGCCATACTTTTAGACCCGGCAAGTGTTTTAAACAGTTATGATAAACCACGTTTCTTGACCCAAATCAATCCAAGTCTTGTCCCCAGAGAAAACTGCTATTAGTTTGTGTTATTTTTCCAGAGGTGAGCCTTCCATTGCCTTAGTTCTATATATTTGTGCATATACACACAAGACACATACAGTACTGAGTTGTCTGATGGTTTTAAAGTCAAATGTGATCTCAGTGTTTTTATTTTGCAACTTGATTTTCTTCTCTGACAATATATCTGAGAACTTCCAAGACTAGTCTTGAACTCCTGGCCCCAAGCAGTCCTCCTGCCTCAGTCTCCCAAATTAGTGCCTAGTGTCTTCCTTCCCCCTCCATAGGTTCTTTTACCATTCTCCTATTTATTATGCATATCAAGTTTTTTTCTTCCCCTGATACCATCAATGGTGGGGCAAAAATACTTATATATCTGTCTGTGTATGTGCAGCACTTGTGACGAAGTATTAATAATCTGAATAAAGAGCTCCTTAAATAATAAAACAAAATCATTAGAAAAAAATAAGTAAAGGTTCTTACTGGTTGTTTGGATTTTTTTATTTATTTATTTTTAGACGGAGTCTTACTCTGTCACCAGGCTGGAGTGTAGTGGCGTAATCTCAGCTCACCACAACTTCTGCCTCCCGGGTTCAAGCAGTTCTCCTGCCTCAGGCTCCTGAGTAGCTGGGACTACAGGTGTGCGCCACCACACCCAGCTAATTTTTGCATTTGTTTGGAAATTTTTAAATGAGAACAGAAGTATCCATCCAATGGTAAAAAAATAAGAAGGATCCATGAATCCAGTTAATAATGGTATAGGAAAATTGGTATTCTCCTGCGTTGTTACTAGAGTGAAAAAATGTGTGTAATCTTTTCAGGGATGGTTTGGTTTCATCTGCTTCTAGATATCTGTCTTAGAGAAGGGATTTTTTGCTCATTGAGGCATGTTTATATATTTTTTAGAGGTAGTGATTTTTAACCTTTCTGGCTTGTGGAGCCCTCGAAGATTCCAGTGAAGACCATGGTTGTGAACCACCTGAGACCAGGGCTGAAAATGGGTCTTTCAGCACATGGTCGTAGATGGAACCATGAAAGTCTGTGTGATCAACGAACTGTTGAAAAGTGATGGACGCTGTTCAGTGAATACATGTACCACCTTCAGCAGTCTTTGCTGGAAGCCAGATTCATAACTCCATAAATTTGTTTTTCCCCCTTGACCAGTCTTCTGCCCAAAGCTGTTGGTTATTTCAAGGGAGACTGAATAATAAGAAAAAAATTCTCAGTGGAGCAATGCAACACATTTTCTCCTGTGTAAGGAATAACTCATTCATTCATTCCACAGTCATTTAATGAGTGCTTACTATGTGCTTAGCTCTGTAAGGACCCTCACAGTGGGAGAGGTCACGATACAATATCCAGAAGAGCCTCTTGTATGGGAATCTTCACTAGAAATGATAAGATGACCTCAGGAACAGATAGCCATTTTAAAGTACAGATGTTCTAGACCAGTGGAGCCAGCTAACCTTAAAAATACTTCACTGTGTAGGTTCTCCCAAGGATACTGAAGGGTGAGGTTTGGATTTATAGAACTCAGAAACCTTTGGAAGCCTCCAGTTGCCTTACATGTGTTTTCTCAGAAATGTTTGGCATCAGCCTTTTTCTCTTGGAGAAGCATGATGTGGCAACATTCAGTTGTATAGTGCAAAATGCAGTTTTCCAGATAAAAGAGCGTAACTTGTCTTTGAGACAAGCTTTCTTGGAAGTCTCTGGCTGGGAGAAGGGGAGGGAATACAACCAACTGTATACCTGTGTTAATTTTGTTTAGCTTAATTACAAATTCATGATGTCATCATTTCGCCCAAAACCTATGACGAGGTAGAGAATACAATAATATCAGAAATGAGGAAAGAACCCTAATGGGAACTTTGGTTGAGTAAGTAACAAATAAACTATATTTCGGGTTTCTTGTATTTCAAAATGGGAGACATATTGCTGATTCCTAGTTGGTTTTGAATGATTTATAACCTTTTATTTGTGGCTGAGTATTGCAGTCTATGTTGTCATGGAAATTCTATTGAATTTATAGGTCCATTTATCCAAAATGATTTTCCAGACTTCATTTCATGGTGAATCATGTGGCTGTTACTCCCAAGTACAAAGCAATTTCTAAAAAGTTTTATATTACAAAGAGCACAAACACTGTGGTAGTGATTTTCCTGTTTTTGAAATACAAATGAGTTCCAGATGCACCTAGCGACCCCTCCCCCTCCCCTGTGTCCAAGGCAGTAAGCTCCACTGCATGTCAGGACCAGCTTTGTGTGTAAAATAGCCATGCAGGCAAGGAAACGCTGTTTCATTAGAAAAGATAGCCGTTACAGTCACCTCAAGAGTAGCTGAAGTGACTATATTTTATCTCCCATTTTGAATTACAGTCACCTCAAGAGTAGCTGAAGAGACAAAAATGGTCTCCCAGCCGGGTGCAGTGGCTCATGCCTGTAACCCCAGCACTGTGGGATGCTGAGGTGGGCAGATCACGAGGTTAGGAGATCAAGGCCATCTTGGCCAACATGGTGAAACCCTGTCTCTACTAAAAATACAAACATTAACTGGGCATGGTGGCGCATGCCTGTAGTTCCAGCTACTCGGGAGGCTGAGGCAGAAGAATCACTTGAACCAGGAGATGGAGACTACAGTGAGCCAAGATCACGCCACTGCATTCCACCCTGACAGTAGAGTGAGACTCCGTCTCAAAAAATAAATAAATAAAAGTGCTCTCCCAGTTTCAAGCCCCCTCCAAGCAGACTTGATCCTCCCCCACGCAAGGTTCAGTAGTAGTGGGAAAGGGAAAGATAACAAAGCGCTTTACCATATCCACTGATCATGTTTCATGTTGTCAGTGGGTGTAGGGCAAGGTTTCTGCATCTTAGCACTATGGACATTTTGGGCAGATAATTCTTTTCTTTTTTTCTTCTGTCAACCTCCAGAGCCCGAGTTGGCGCAGAAAAACTCCCATGATGTGGGGCATTGTTCTGTGCATTTTGGGGTGCTTAGGAGCACTCCCGGCCTCTACCTACTAGGTGGGCAGTCCCCAACCTTTCTGGCACCAGGGACAGCTTTTCCACAGACTTGTGTCGGGGGTGGTGGTGATTTCAGGATGATTAAGTTACATTATATTTATTGTGCACTTTATTTCTATTATTATTACCTTGTAATATATAATGCAATGATTATACTCCTCACCATAATGTAGAATCAGGGAGCTCTGAGCTTGTTTTCCTGCAACTAGATGGTCCCATCCGGGGTTGATGGGAGACAGTGACAGGTCATCAGGTATAGGTTCTCATAAGGAGCGCCCTTAGATTCCTTGCATGCACAGTTTATAACAGGGTTCATGGTCCTATGAGAATCGACCAGTGGCGCCACTGATCTGACAGGAGGCGTCACTCAGGCAGTTATGTGGTGTGTGGGGAGCAGCTGTAAATACAGACGAGGTAGTGGGGACCTCTGCACTAGATGCCTATCATCCCCTCAAGGAGTGACAACCAAAAATGTCTCTAGAAATGGCCACATTTCCATTAGGGTACAGAATCACCCCAGGTTAAAACACTGCTCTGGAAGCTTTGTACTAGAACCCTAGAGAGAACTAACAGGTAATGCTCATTGCTAATGGGAATTCTGATCAGGATGTTGTATGATAGAACAGTTTTAATTACATGGGCTCTACAAGTAAATGCCTAGATTTGAGTCCCAGTGTTACTACTTCTTAGACAAGACGTACTATCTCAGCCTTAATTTTCTTTTGTATAAAATAGGAAAAATAAGAGTGTCACCCCTAGAAAGCAGTAGTAAGGATTTAAGGAATTAATTGATGTTAAGTATTCAGAATCAGGTACATTTAAGCAATGCTCCTGAGAGCTTCATGCTTGAGGCTGCCTCTTGGCTTCTCTTGCAGCAGCTGCCTCAGGGGAAAGGGTGGGCAGGGGCAGTGCCTGGCTCTCGTAATGGTTATTGGGTCCTAGGCTAGAGGGATTCTGTATATTCAAGGCCAGTCATTGAAACTTGCTCTGTCAAGTAGATAAGTTCAGTCTGATCCTACCGTCAGATTGGAAATAGCTTATATCAAGTGGAATGGGTGCAAAGCAAGGCAGTAAACTCCCCTGCTCTGTTTCGATTTGTTTGTTTGTTTGTTTTTAATTGAAGCAGAGTCTCACTGGGTCACCCAGGTGGGAGTGCAGTGATGCAATCATAGCTCACTGCAGCCTTGAACTCCTGAGCTCAAGCGATCCTCCTGCCTCAGCCTCCCGAGTAGCTGGAACTACTGGTGTTTGCCATCATGCCCAGCTAATGGTTATTTTTGAGATGGGGTCTCGCTATGTTTCCCAGGCAGGTCTCAAACTCCTTGGCTCCAGCAATCCTCCTGCCTCAGCCCTGTTACTATGTGAAGTTATACTTTTATTCCTCTTGGGTTCAAAAACACAAGTATTTTACTATTTGTATTTATTTGTTGTTCAAGTACCATATATAAAGGAGAAAAATCACAAATAATAACTGTACAGCTGCTGAATTTTCATACCCTTGTAACCAGTGCCCACATCTACAAGATAACGTACTTGTACCTGCTGATGTCCTTGTCCAGGTACTGCCAGTTGGGGTAGCCAGTGTGCTGGCTTGTAACTGCTTTAGGTGTTCCTGTTTTCTTACTTCATTCCAATGGAATCGCACAGGGGGTGTGTGTGTGTGTTTTAAATCTGGTTTACCTGGTTCAGCTTTGTTTGTGAGATTTGTCTATATTGTTACCTATGGTTGTAGTGCATTCCTCTAGGTATTTCATTGTATGATTGTGTCACAATTTGTCTGTCCATTCCATTATTGATTATTTAGGTAGATTCCAGTTTGGGGATATTGCAAATACCCCTTTCACTAATTTATGTGTTGTTGTTTTTTTCTTTCTTATTTGCCCCCTTTAACGAATCTTTAGACATGTAAGTAAATCAGTGGTTCTGAGTGTGCCGGACACGGTGGAAGGTGCTTTACTTGAGTTATTTTATTTAATCTTCTGTGCAACCCGTGAAATAGTTTTAATTCAGTGTACTCCTGGAGATGTTAAGGCTCAGCAACGGGGTAACTGACTTCAGTCAGGTCACATAACTATTAAATAAGGTGGCTCAAGCCTGTAATCCCAGCACTTTGGGAGGCCAAGGCGGGTGGATCACGAGGTCAACAGATCGAGACCATCCTGGTCAACATGGTGAAACCCCGTCTCTACTAAAAATAAAAAAATTAGCTGGGCATGATGGTGCGTGCCTGTAGTCCCAGCTACTCAGGAGGCTGAGGCGGGAGAATTGCCTGAACCCAGGAGGTGGAGGTTGCAGTGAGCTGAGATCGCGCCATTGCACTCCAGCCTGGGTAACAAGAGCGAAACTCTGTCTCAAAAAAAAAATTAAAAATAAAAATAAGAGAGCTAGAGCTCACTGCCTTCCTTCCTGAGTAAACAGCGAAAGTTTCTGGATAAGCTATAGCCAAACTCAGTTTATTTGTGCTCAGACTTATGCTGACCTGTAAGAAATAATTCATGAATCAAGCATAGTAAATCCCTGAAAAACTCAACTACTGCAACCAAGAGCCTGAACTCTTCCCTATCAAGGGAGAAGTACAAACATTTAATACTTACCTGATTAATCAGATGTATCACTGAACCAGAAATCCTGAAAATCAGCTAATAAATAGACCATAATGGAATAAACAAGTTACATACAGAGTCTTTTAAAAGAGATCCCAAAAACATCCTGGCACCCGAGTTCTTCTTCTCCAGATCTGGGGATTCCTGCTGTAAAGCAGTTGAAGATAATTCCATGTTACAGGGCAAATGAAACAGGAAATAATTAAGGATTAGTATACTCTGTGATTAATGATATTGTATAAAGGAAATGTTTCAGAATGTTTATTTAAGTGCCACCTTGCCTGCAAAGATACCCAGTACTTACTATTCTTCATAGCTTGGTTCTTCTAAAAATAATCTTCCAATGAAGGCCACACACTGTTTTCTTTGCCACACCCTGTGGCATGATTCATTGGGATGGTGGCTGGCCTGTGGAAGTGGTTTATTTGAACCTTACTTTACATATAGCTCCTGGTCATAAAGAAAGTAATAAGGACATATTGTAATAGAAAAATGAGAGCGATTTCATTCATTTTTACTTTTCCAAAGCAAGCGCTTAGTGAAAATGTATTACAACAGCCCCATGAGGTGTGAGTATTACCTCTATTTTACTGAAGGGAACACTGGGTCTTAGAGATCTCCAGGCTCTTCAACGTGCAAATCAGGTCTTGTTCTATAGCAAATACTCTTAGATCTTCAGCTAATACTGTCAACTTTATGGATATGTTTCTGTATGCTGTAGGAGTGTGAACTGGGTTGTAACGGGCTACATTCTCCAGGGGAGAATCCTCTTATGAAGAGGTGAGAGATGATGATAGAGGTCAGAGCTCAAAGAAGCCCAAAAAGCAACTGAGTTGCAAAATGATTTTATGATGTGATACACAGATACACATACCTGAATATGTTCTCTTAAAACCAGTAATGATTTGGGGGAGTATATTAGTCAGGGTTCTCTAGAGAAAGAGCACCCATAGGATCTCTCTCTCTCTCTCTCTCTCTCTCTCTCTCTCTCTGTCTCACACACACACACACACACACACACACACACACACACACACACACAGTAACTCTGGCCTGTTATTAATTAATTTTAGCTAAGTTACTCTAGCTGAGTTAATACTGCTGTCTTGAGTCTAAAGGCTGGAAATTTGAGCTGTCTGTGTTCCCGTCTACAGGCAAAATTCCTCTTAGAAAGACATCGGGTCTTCAGCTGATTTGCACGAGACCCACCCACTTTATAGAGGGTAATCAGCTTTACTTCTAAGGTCTATTGATTTAAATGTTCATCATATGTAAAAAATTCTTTCACAAAAAATAATAATGATCCTTTTAAAAAGTAACTAAGAATAAAAACTTTGTTCATTAGGATAAAACAAAATACTCAGAGTGTTTGTGTTATATATTTTAATGTGATATATATAATGTCTCTTTATCATTTTTCTCTGTAATTTAAATGAATAGATCTTATTTTGTTGGACTTGTAACAGGGGCTACATTCTCTAGGGGATGAGGCCATCCCCTGGATTGGCCAGAATTACTTAGAAATGGTTTGCTTTTCTTGTAGATGAAAGAGAAAGTAATTAATCTGTATTTAGCAGAACCGTACCTGGATTCACCTGGCCATTTCACAGGGATTTTGGCTTGTATCTGCACTTTTCTGAGCATTTACTCCAGCAGTTTAAATTCCTTCATTCTGTCAATATCTTGAGCCCTCCTTGCCATTGATTTTGTTATTTATTCCAAGAGATGGCACAGACTTTGTTTGTGTTTGTGGCTTTATCACTTGGATGTCCTTGCCTCATGCCACCTAGAGCTCCCACTCATTTTATTCATTCCAGAAATAAATGAATGGTATTTACAATGAGAAGCACCATGCTAGGGACACAGCCTTGCGCTGGACAGACTTATGTCCTGCCTGCATACATCTTTCTGTCTACAGGCAATGACAGAAGTAGAGGGTAGTGCATTGAGTGTGTGCGTCCTGGCTTACTTAATACTAGCTGTTACAAAATAATTTAAAAATCAAGTTAGATTAAGAACTCACTTTACAAAAACCTTAACTCTGACATTATCCTATGGAAATCATCAAAAAAGCAGAGCTGGCAGATTCACTGTTTAGATATTTACTTTGCCTTCACTTCACTTCTTTATTCTTAGGCAACTGTTTCTTGTCCACCACCATGATCCCGAATGGCAGGTTAATGCCAAGCTTGATTAGAAAAATACATTTCCACCTCTTCAGTTCTGTTGTCTACTGCCTCCTATGTGATTTTTAATTCTGCTGTTGCCTTTTTGGTTACCCTCTTTATCTCGTCCTGTTTACGTCTCATTTCCATCTGTTCTTTTCTGTAGCTTTTGCCTATGTGTTCTTCCACTTTAATAAAAATCCCCAGCAGTATCCTGAAAGTGTCTACTGAGTCTTTCAGGAGATTGCCTTCCCTCTGAGCTATCTGCCTGCTATTTCCTTACTTACTTACTCCATCATGATTTTTTTCTTGGGCCATGTGTCAGGGGCATGTGGGAGAAATAGCTTTTTGAGAGGAAATAAAGCACAGAGCTTTCTAAATCTGCATAGAAGTTACTGTTGGGTTTTCTGTTCTCATGTTGGGATCACTTCCTTTTGCTTCCATGATCACAGCAACCTGAGAGTTGACTTAGGCACACAACTATAAATTAGACAGTAAAGGGCCAGGTGCGGTGGCTCACACCTGTAATCCCAGCACTTTGGGAGGCCAAAGTGGGGAGATCATGAGGTCAGGAGTTTGAGACCAGCCTGGCCAACATAGCGAAACCCCGTCTCTACTAAAAATACAAAAATTAGCTAGGCATGGTGGTGTGCGCCTGTAGTCCCAGCTACTCTGGAAGGTGGGGCAGGAGAATTGCTTGAATCCAGGAGGCAGAGGTTGCAGTGAGCTGAGATCGCGTCACTGCACTCCAGCCCAGTGACAGAGTGAGATTCCATCTCAAAAATAAATAATAAATAAATAAATAAAAATACAAAAGAAAATAAAAATGAGACAATAAAAGTTCACCTTCTGGAAAATGCCCCCTCCTGCCCATTGCCTTTATAAATGTAGTATTTGTTTAATAGATGCTTCACTTGACCTTGAGCCATTCATTGCCTTGTGCTTTTCATTTTTGATACAGTCACTCAACTTTGGCACTGAAAAATGAAGTAAACCTTGTCTTGTTAATGATATTTTAGTCTTCCTAAGTACACCTTGTGTCTTCATCTGTCATGATGACTTACAGAGAATAGGCATTAAGCAATACTCCTCCCAATTGGAAGGAAGCACAATGATTAAGACGTTCAACTCTGAGACTAGGAAGACAGTTTTTCTGACCCAACCTCACTTCCCCTCCTTAAGAGGTTTGTAAGTTTGAAATTATGAATTTTGTAAATCCTTTGTTTCCTTGCCTATAAAATGAGAATCACGCTGGTACCTACCTCACTGAGTGTCAATGAATCATAGTACAGTACCTGAAATACAGTAGATACTCGCTAAAGGTTAAAAAATGTGTTTTGATATGATTAAAAATTATATTTGAGAAACAATAATAGTATCAAAGGCTCACGTTTTCAGATTTGTTGCTTTCTCTTCATTCAGCTTAACATGGACACTGATACATATTGGAAACCAGACATGTACACATTTGTAAAATCAGATTGCAACTGGAATTAGTTTAAATGTAAGGGAAAGTTGCACAAGGCAGGAGAACAAGGAAACCAAGTGGGCATTTTGTTGTGACTTTCTATGTATCACACTAGGACTCTGCAACAGTGGCTTATTGACTGCTGTCAACCCTGTACTCACAGTGTCCTTTTCACCTCCCTCCCATCACTTGATAGTATTGGGATTCATGCAGGCATTTGCCGTGTCTGTAATTTAGGACATGCTTCCTGGTTGATGATGATGCTTTTAATGTGATTTGTTTTGTCCCTGTAAAATTCCATTTTCCAAACGTCACGTTATGCTGTATGGTACTCCAGGTTATCCATCACCTTGATCTGGCTAGAAAAACACCTGGAGGGTTTTGCAGTGAAGCCATTCCACAAGGTAGAGTTGAATGATCCATTTGGGCCAATGACTCTCACTCATGACTTTGAAAACTCTGGCAGAACTGGTCCCATGATTGTGCCCTGGTGCCTGCAGTCTGTCAGTGGCTTTTTAATTGAGCTTCATCGAGTTTGTTTCTATACTTGAGGAGATATATATATATCTTCTATTTCATGGAACTCTACATGATGAAGGAACATCTATTTATACGGGGTTGATTCAGCTTTCCTTCCCATGCAAAAGAGGGGTCTGCTTGGAATAGACTCTTCGACCTTTAAGCTCTATGGTTTTCTTTAAGGATCAAGCCCAAAGTATTCTATTTCAACTATGTTTGGAAAATATTGAGTTAAAGTTTCTAGGTCTTTGAATAATCTTTGAACCAGGACTTTAGTGGCCAATGCTAGGGCCAGGGCAGGGAAAATACAGGATGAGCCCAAAAATAGGTGCTAAAAAATAAAATGTGATGGGAACATGGCAGAGTGACAGAGAAATTCCTTTGAGGAGGTTTCCTACTGGGCAAATCTGGGACCATCTGAGCATCAAAATACATAATGTTAGTAATGGAATCTGATAATGGATTGAATAAACAGAAACCAAAATAAACAAGTCCATATGGACTTAAATGAATGAATGAATAAAGGAATAAACTGCAGTACAGGGAAAGCCATTCCTTACTCTAGAATGCCATTAATGAATATAGAAGGAACAGTGGAGTTAGAAAGTCACCAAAGGATACTAAGCTAGTGAGTCAACATTAAATGAGGAGCAGGATATTTGTGTCATCTCTAAGTATCTCTCTGCAAAGTACTTTTTAATTATGAAAGGAAAATTAATAACTTTATAGTGGAGAAGCCAAATAGTCATCACCTTGGCCACATGATCAAGATAAATACCTCCAATAGCAAGATAAACCCACATAATGTGTTTGCTGATATAATGCACTGAGAAGATATAATATTACTGCTGTAGTAACCCGCCCAAAATGCATCACCTGAATCTAGTCGTGAGAAACCATGAGACAGCCCTCAATATTTTTTTTTGAGATGGAGGCTAGCTCTGTGGCCTGAGCTAGAGTCCAGTGGCACGATCTCAGCTCACTACAATCTCTGCCTCCCAGGTTCAAGCGATTCTGCTGCCTCAGCCTCCCCAGCAGCTGGGATTACTGCTGGGGAGTAAAATTAGCTGGCTGCGCATGCCACGGCAGCCAGCTAATTTCTGTATTTTTAGTAGAGATAGGGTTTCACTATGTTGGCTAGGCGGGTCTCAAACTCTTGATATCAAGTGATCTGCCTGCTTTGGCCCCCCCAGAGTGCTGGGATTACAGGCATGAGCCACCACACCCAGCCGACAGACCTCAATTCTATGAAATTTCTGCCCTGTACACTTCAAATTGTCAGAGTAAAGAAAGACAAAGGCTGAGTAACCATTCCAGATGGAGATGGGGGTAGAAGAGGTCAATGTAAAAAGACATGACAACCGAATACAAAGTTTGATCCTAGCTTGGATTCTGGACTGAGAACCAGAAAATGATCTGTAATGGACTTTATCTGGGCACTTGCCAAAATTTGAAAATAGCCTGTGAATTAGATAATAGTACTGTATTAATGTGAAGTTTGCTAATTCTAATAATTATTCTGTGATTATGTAAGAGAATGTCCTTATTCTTAGAAATTACACACTTAAGTATTTAGTGGTAAAGGGGCCTATTATCTCCCATTTGCTCCCAAATGATTGAGGAAAAAAAGTATGTGTGTGTGTGTATATGTGTGTGTGTGTGTGTGTGTGTGCGTGTGTGCGCGCGCGCGTCTATGCAGAAAGAGGGCAAATTAGGTATAGTATAAATAATTGGTGATACTGGGTAAGGGAGATAGGGAACAGTTAATAGATCCCTGTTTTATTTTATTTCATTTGTTTTTTGAAGCAGGGGCTCTGTCGCTCAGGCTGGAGTGCAGTGGAGCCATCAGTAGCCTCAGCCTCTGGGCTCAAGCAGTCCTCTTACCTCAGCCTCCTGAATAGCTGGGACTACAGTCACCACCCCTGGCTAATTTTTTATTTTTTGTAGAGATGAGGTCTCACTGTGTTGCCCAGACTGGCCTCAAACTCCTGGGCTTAAGCAGTCCTCCCTCTTGGACCTCCTGTAGTGCTGGGGTTACATGCATGAGGCACTGCGCCTGGCCCCAGATGTTTTCTTCAGCTTATGTACACCGTGTTTCTTCATAGAAGGATTGCTGTAGAGTAAGCATCACTTAGATTCACATTTGAAAGAACACACTTTAGGGAATGTTGAAGGGAGGACTCTGGAACGTAGATCCCAGACTGTTGAAGGGAGGGCTCTGGGCATAGCTCATTTTGAAGGTGAAATTGATGGTAGCTACCCCAAACACCCGTCAAAGATGTTTTTGGAAAATAGTTTCCAGACTTGGAAACTATTGGACATCACCACCACCGACAAAATACGTTTCAGTTCACTCAAGTCCAGTTCACTCAGCAAAACCCCATCTACTTATTTATTCTTATATTTTAGAGAGCTTCAAACATTACCATAATTCAGTAGACTACAACGTGAGAAAAATAGTAAGAAAAATTGATAATTTTCTACCTGTTCTACTGTGCTTTTTATGAGACATTTTATTATCCAGATGGGTGGAGCCCTGACTCAAACACATTTTCTAAAAATGCATTTTTTTCCCCACTTGTAAATGAAAATGCCCTTGAAGAGGTCTTAAAGTATTTTGTATCACACACTATTTGGGTGATGCATTAAACAATGCTGCCCCTGCATTTGGGCTGAAGTATAAGAAAGCCTTCTGTGAACCTACTTAATTTGATGACCTGGGTTTTAAAAGGAAAGTGAAGTGTAATTTTCTGAATACACCTGTGTGAAGTTTCTTTCTTGGGTGACTAGTATTGTACCCAAAGAAATTCACCTAATATTAAACCATTCTAATCTGCCCCTTATTGAATGGATTTTTCTCTAAAAATTCATGATGTCTAAAGCTGTCCAAACCATAAGATAACACATTTGTAAGAAACTGCCAGAATAGGTGCAAATTCACAGTCTTAAGAAAATGAATTATCTTGAAGAAAATAAATTCTTGAAAAGAAATTACCCATCCTTGTCCCATGTACTTAGGCATCTGAATTTTTTCTAGGAAGTGTCCTGATTTGGGCTACCTGTTTTTACTCTTCAGAAAATAAATGCCATCGTATTCTAAGCATTTGGGTTAATTCGGTCATCAGAACTCTGTTTTCCTTTGACCTATACTTGAGTTTGTCATTCTGACTTAGCTTTGCCTGCTGGGACTTCATTGCTCAATGTCAAATCTCCAAATCTATGTGGGGTGTGGTTGTTCAGTCTGTTACAGAAAATAGCATGGTGCCTTTTGGAAAAGTGGGGAAATAGAGGTCATGAAATAACTAATTATATATAA
The DNA here is from genome assembly GCF_049354715.1 of Callithrix jacchus. Lineage (NCBI taxonomy): Eukaryota > Metazoa > Chordata > Mammalia > Primates > Cebidae > Callithrix > Callithrix jacchus. Next base: position 43,862,533 of record NC_133516.1, read on the forward strand.
GATACAATTTTCTGTAAGGAGTAGCATCATTCCAGAAGATTCAGTGGAATCACACACGAGGAATTTTAAGATGTTTGCCAAATGTTAATCTTAAAATATGATGATGATGATGGCCAGGCACAGGGGCACATGCCTGGAATCTCAACAGGTTGAGTGGCCAAGGTGGGCAGAATGCTGGAGCTCACGAGTTCCAGACCAGCCTAGGCAACATAGTGAGACCCTGTCTCTAAAAAAATACAAAAATGAGCCTGATGTGGTAGCGTACACTCGTAGTTCCAGCTACTTAGGAGGCCATGGTGAGAGGATTGTGTGAGCCCCAGAGGCCAAGGCTGCAGTGAGCCATGATCATGCCACTGCACTACAGCCTGGGTAACAAAATGAGACCCTGTCTCAGAGAAAAAAAAGTGTATATATGATGATGTTGATGGCGATTTGTTGAGCGTGGATGAGGTCTAACCATGGTGCTATTGGTATATGCTACATTCACTTATTTGAGCCTCACAGTTACCCCACTAAGTGGGAATACTTGACTTTATACCTAAAAAGCTGATGCTTTTAAATAAGTGAGGAGGCTGGAATAGGAACCCAGGTCTATTCTTTTTATCAATATGGAGGCTTTTGGGGATACCCTATGGTTCATTTTTGTTCTCTGCATATTTTTTTTTTTTTTTTTGAGACAGAGTTTCATTCTTGTTGCCCAGGCTGGAGTGCAATGGTGTGATCTCTGCTCACTGTAGCCTCTGCCTCCCAGGTTCAAGTGATTCTCTTACCTCAGACTCCTGAATAGCTGGGATTACAGGCATGCACCACCATGCCAGGCTAATTCTGTATTTTTAGTAGAGATGGGGTTTCTCATTGTTGGTCAGGCTGATCTCGAACTCCCCCCTCAGGTGATCTGCCCGCCTCCCAAAGTGCTGGGATTATAGGCATGAGCTACCATGCCCAGCTACTCTCTGCATCTTTTTAAATGTCAAGGTGTGTGCAAGCATTAAAGTTGTATAATGATTCTGAGTTGACTTTCCTGTGTTCTGCTTCTTGAATAAGAAATTCTAGTTAGGCACAGTAACTCACACATGTATTCCCAGCCCTTTGGGAGGCTGAGACACACAGACCACTTGGGGCCAAGAGTTTGAAACCAGCCTGGACAACAAGGAAAAACCGTATCCTTACAGAAAATACAAAAATTAGCTGGGCATTCTGGCATACACCTGTAGTCCCAGCTACTCAGGGCGCTGAGGTGGGAGGATCTATTGACCCTAGGGGTTGGAGGCTGCCGTGAGCCGTGATGGCAGCCACTGCATTCCAGTCTGGGCCACAGAGTGAGAGTGACTTTTTTTGTTTGTTTGTTTCCAAAAAGAAAGAAAGAAAAAAGCAAACATAATGCTAACCAAATGTAACAGGAAATATTTAAGGTTAAGATTGGGATGAAAGCACCTGGATTTTGGATTCTCTCTGATGTGTAATATTAGGCAAGTTAATGTCAAATTTCTGAAGCACTATTTCCTCAACTATAACTGAGTATATAGTAATTTCTGCCTTAATTTTTTTGCATAGGTTGATAAGAGGATTAAGCAAAATAATGTGTGGGTTAGCTTTTTATAAAAAGGTGGTTAACTCCATTAAAATTTTGCTTCTTAATAGGGAAATTTCACTATGATCTGGGTATTAGAAAATAAGAAGGCATTAGTTTTACTTACTTTGGGTGACATGAATGCATTGTAGTTACCTGAAAAGATGGGATACATTCTCAAGGATCTAAGCGTAAAATGACATAATGTCTAGGTTTGTTCTAAAATATGTTAGCAAAGGGCCGGGTGCAGTGGCTCACACCTATAATCCCAGCACTCTGGGAGGCCAAGGTGGGTAGATCATCTTAGGTCAGGAGTTCAAGACCAGCTTGGCCAACATGGTGAAACCCCATGTCTACAAAAATACAAAAATTAGCCAGGCATGATGGCAGGTGCCTGTAATCCCAGTTATTCGGGAGACTGAGGAGGGAGAATTGCTTGAACCTGGGAGGCAGAGGTTGTAGTGGGCTGAGATTGCACCACTGCACTCCAGCCTGAGTGACAGCAAGACTTTATCTTAACAAAAAAGGAAAGTTAGCAAAGGAAAAATATAGATAGGTGAATAAATTTGGCAAAATCTTAGTAACTGGAGAAGGTACATTTATTGTGCTATTCTCTCAACTTTGTTTGTGTTTGAAAATTTTCCTAATACATTTTTTAATTGTTCTTACAGATGCAGATTTTCTTTTATAATCCAGATGACTTTGACAGCTTTCAAACCGCAATTTCTGAGAACAGAATAATTGGAGCCATGGCCGTATTTTTTCAAGTAAGTTAACAGTGGCTGAAGTACTTCAACCAAAGAATTCTTTGAGTATTTCTTTTTGTAATTCGCCAAATTGTTCTGTGTTTAATGAATGCATCTGTTTTCTAGTTCACACCTGTCCAAATGAAAGATATTTCATATTGTCTAATGTGTGATTTAAAATGTAAATAAGTATGTTTAGAAACATAATGAAAATTTTTGCATGAATTATTCTGATTTTATTGTTACTTGACTGGTGCACAGATTGAAGAACACATTTGTCATCTAAGTTACTTCGCCGCTGAAGCATTTGAACAGGTTCCTTTAGCATATTAAGAGACTGATATAAAAAAAGGTGTTTTTTTTAGCAACTTTAAAATTTGACATTACTTGCAAGTAGGTTAATAAATAGCATCAGTCACTTTTCTTAAGAGACCCCTTCTCTTTGCGTCTCAGAAATCCCAATGGTAACTAAAGTTTCTGGTGTGACTATCTCTGTGTCGGTACCTTTATGAACTCTTATCCTTCCTTCCTCTCCTTTAATCTGATTATGTTGATGAACGCTCATAATTCAGTGTTGGTTCTGCACCTAGAATCCAAATGTTGCATCTTTCGATAAATAATGCTGTTCAAGTTTTTAAATAATTCAAATCAAAGTAGTGTTGATCAGTAAGTGTCTTGACCAACTTGCCTGTAGGAGACTTCGGTGCTTTTTCATGTGGAAGGTAGTCTGAGTAGCAGGCATCTGTGATTTGTCTTTCAATCTTAAAGTTGACCTAGCAACTACATAAAGGTGTTCATTTCACCAATGAGTCTCTGTGGAAAATGGTAGCTTTTGACAACTAAAAGAATGTTAGACGTAAGAACCTTCTCCAACACATGTCTTTAACATCTGCCTTTTTGAGCAAGTTTCTTTGTCATTGAGGTGGAGCCATTCTTGTTTGGAGTATTTAATTTCACTACCCTTCTTAATGGGTGACACATGCGTGACAGTTCTTTTTTTTTTTTTTTGAGATGGAGTTTCGCTCTTGTTACCCTGGCTGGAGTGTAATGGCGCAATCTCGGCTCACCGCAACCTCCGCCTCCTGGGTTCAGGCAATTCTCCTGACTCAGCCTCCTGAGTAGCTGGGATTACAGGCACATGCCACCATGCCCAGCTAATTTTTTGTATTTTTAGTAGAGATGGGGTTTCACCATGTTGACCAGATGGTCTCGATCTCTTGACCTCGTGATCCACCCGCCTTGGCCTTCCAAAGTGCTGGGATACAGGCTTGAGCCACTGCGACAGTTCTATCCCTTTTAACCACCTTTCTCCCTTTTTTCAAGGGAGATAAAGGCTCAAATGAGAGATTAGATATGAAAATTTGAAAAGCTTGATACCTAGAATAAGAACACTATTTGTCAGTGTTGATTATGGCACCGGTTTTCCAAACAGTAGGTTCTGTCTTACTGTTGAGCTATGGAATTTTTCAGTAAGTTCTGATTAGCATTTTAAAAACAATGACATGGAATAATATAGAATAGGAAATAAGTCAGAAAACATCACATGGTAAGGATAAATGTATTTGTAGAACTTGTTTATGCACAGTAACGCATACTGGGCGTATACTGTGACTCACGGTCAGGTATTTTGGAAGCCATCTGTTTGTGCTATGTATTGGCTTAATTTGCCCATTGTTCTCCAACACATCTCTTTTTCCTGATTACTTTTCATGAACACAATAGAGTATAGCGTTTTAAGAGCTTGTTCATTGGAGTCAAGATATTTGCTTTTGAATTCCGTGACTTCTACTGCATAATGGTAATGTAGTTACTTAAACTTTTCAACCCCGATATCCTTATCTGTGAAGCCGAGAGAGTAACTAATACATCATGTAGATTGTATTGATTAAAGGAATCCCTAGTATGGCTCCAAATAATATGCATCTGTAGCCCTCCATCTGTTCTGTGGGATGGAGACCCCCGTGGCATACGTATTGTCTTTTCATGAACAGAAGTATGTTCTGGACACTGACCTGTTGGCAGATGACCTGAGTCTGCTTGGACCCCTTTTGTTCTGTTCCTGAACTGTGATGGGTTTGCCTTTGGCAGCACTGGGACCACACAAACTGCTCTTAAACAATTCCCATGTGCTGGCAAACACCTGCTTCTCTGTCATTGCTCCCTTGGAATGCTGCTTTTCATGCAGCTGGACCTCCGCTCCTGTGGCCCTGCCATTACATCCACCCTCACTTTCTTCTGTCTCATGCCCACCCATGCCCAGTCCTACAAGATTATACTGCATAGGGCCCCTTTCTTAAAATAAAACTTTAAAAAGTTTAAAAATGTTTTTATGAGTCCTGGAAGGACTAGTTTACAGCATGCTCTACCCAAACACTCTATTTTTTCAGCTCCATAAACTCTGTTAAATATAAGACCAATTAGAATTTTAGGCAGGCAAGACACATGGGTGTGCAAATCAACAAAATACCACACTGTGAAATCTAGGTTTTGAATTTTTAAAGTATTTCGAGGACACGACTACTAGTTCGCATACAAAGACATTTGATGTGCATTTCATTTGTTAGGTTCTTTTCTCAATTTGGCTTGCAGTTCTATAGACACAAATTAGAGGTCAGATGATAAAAAAAATAGGACATAATTTTACATAGATAGCAGCTGTATCAAGCTGCTTCCTTTGTCTTTATTTATTTATTTAGAGACAAGTCTCCCTGTTGATCAGGCTGAAGTGTAGTGGTGCAATTATGGCTTGCTCTGGCCTCCAATTCCTGGGCTCAAGGGGATCCTCCTACCACAGCCTCTCGAGTAGCTGGGACTACAGGTGCAGGCCACTACGCCTGGCTAATTTTCTTATTTATTTATTTATTTTTTGTAAAGACAATGTCTTGCTTTGTTGCCCAGCCTGATCTAGAACTCCTGGGCTCAAGTGATCTTGCTCAGCCTTCTGAAGTGCTGGGATTACAGGTGTCAGCCACTGTGCCCCACGCCTTTGTCTTGCTTGTAAGCACGCATGCATTGTATACAGTTGAATTCTTACTATGTTGTCCATTGCAAAGAAAAAAATATTGTTATTCAAATTTGGCATTCTAGTTACATCTCATATTTTGATATTTTTGCATTTTGAATCTTTCTATAAGAATGATAAATTTGAGAATTTGATATTTCTTCTCAAAATAGAGGAATCTCGGTATATATTTCCAAATTCAAACCTGGCATCTTACATTTTGGTATTGAAGAAGGGTTTGTCATCTATGTATTCGACATCTATTCTGTGCCAGGAATGGTACTAGTTGCTATGTTAAATGTCATAAACACAATCTTTCCCTGTGCACTGCAACTGCATTGTCATGGTCCCACAAATAATGACTAAGAAGAGTTGAACTCCTCTACTTGTAAAAAAGGCTATACTCTGACTTGATACTTATAAAACCACATATTCATTATCCAGAGTGACACAAAGAGAATGACCCAAAAGCCCAGGCCTAGGCAAGGCCAAGTTCTGTGGAAATACCAGTAGTCCGGATGCTGATTTACTGCATACACTGGAATAATTTTTTTACTGCTTCAATTTTTCACTATCTCTGCTTCATTTTTTGTTCTCAACATGTGCCTTTTATTCCTGGTAATTTTGGCTTTCTCTCTGCCTTTTCTGTGCTTGGATATGAGGAAGTTCATAATGTTGCCCCCCAGAAAGCACCAAAATAGGCACAAATGAACCCATACCTTGGCCTAGACTAGAGGTTACTTGCACTTTGCCCTATAGTGGCTCAGAGGAATGACTTATTGAATGTACACAGTGTTTATGATTCTTTCCTTCAGTTAAATATGGAAGCTTTTACAGAAAATTTCTTGATGATGTCGCAGGAATCAAGATCTGCCTAGTGGCTACTTTGGAGGGAGTGTGCATTCCCATTGCAACAAAAATCATAAGCGGACTTATTCATGTGTTCACATCAACGTGATCTTCAGATCATGATGCCTGGCCTGGACCTCAATAACTCTGAATGGCAGCTGATATGTTTTGGACAGAGTTGAGGGTCAGTCTCAGTGCTGAAAGATGGTGAGCCAGGTCTGCCCTTGAGCACAAGTGAAGGGAGGAAGCACCACCTCCATGTGTGGAAGCCAGTGAATCAGGGCAGCCGCATCTTGGCCCACACAGCTCTGGAAGGTGCACTCCCTTTGTAGCCATTGGTAAGTGGAATATTTATTACAGTTTTCCAACACGTGGTAGTAATGTGTCTGGAGGAAGGATCACCTTTTTCTAGTTCATGCAGATCTCCTGTGGGCTTGTTCCCTATAGAAAGCATAGAGGAATAGGTAAGAGTGAAGTTAGGGGTTGGAGGAATTTATTGTTAAACCACTCAAGAGAATAAATACCTGTCTATTTATTCTCTATTGTGTACTTTATGTAAGTACAAAAACTAAAATAATTACTTTCCATTCATTAAAGTATAACTTCTCCTATTCTCTGTTGTTAACCTAATTTGAATGCCTGTAAAAATATAAAATATGAGAAGTTATTTGGTTGGTGCAATAGTAATTGTGGATTTTGTCATTAGTTTTAAAGGCAAAAACTGCAATTACTTTTGGACCAGCCTAAAATGCTGTTTCAGAATATTGTATTATTCTGATAACACCCTATGTGGTTATCTGGTGAAACAAATAACTATAAAAACCCATTTGTTTACATGAAATGGAATCATCGAAATGATTAGGCAATGTGTGGAAGAGTATCTTGCTTTTAATAAACTGTAATTCTCTAACTACCAGTGATGATGGCTTTTTTTTTATGTTTGTTGGCTGCATAAATGTCTCACACCAGTTAGAATGGCGATCATTAAAAAATCAGGAGACAACAGATGCTGGAGAAGATGTGGAGAAATAGGAATGCTTTTACACTGTTGGTGGGAGTATAAATTAATTCAGCCATTGTGGAAGACAGTGTGGTGATTCCTTAAGGATCTAGAAATAGTAATACCATTTGACTCAGCAATCCCATTACTGGGTATATACCCAAAGGATTATAAATCATTTTGTTATAAAGACACATGTGCACGTATGTTTATTGCAGCACTGTTCACAATAGCAAAGACTTGGAACTAACCCCAATGCCCATCAATGATAGACTGGATAAAGAAAATGTGGCACATATACACCATGGAATACTATGCAGCCATAAAAAAGATGGGTTCATGTCCTTTGCAGGGACATGGATAAAGCTGGAAACCATCATTCTCAGCAAACTGACACAAGAACAGAAAACTAAACACCGCATGTTCTCACTCATAAGTGGGTGTTGAACAGTGAGAACACATGGGCACAGGGAGGGCAGCATCACATACCGGGGGGCCTGTCGGGGGGGTGGGGGGACAGAGGAAGGATGGCATTAGGAGAAATAGCTAATGTAGATGATAGGGTGATGGATGAAACAAACCACCATGGCACGTGTATACCTATGTAACAAACCTGCATGTTCTGCACATGTACCCCAGAACTTAAATTATAATTAAAAAAAATAAAAATTAAAAAACTATAATTCACAGAACAATTTCATTGGTTTCTTTTTAAGTCGATAGAAGAGAGAGTGCCCAATACTCAGAATGACCTTACCTTTAACTAATCCTGTTCTTTTGAGTCCAAGAATCTTTTATCCTCACCCTCAGAATTGGGTTCTGATGTTTCTCCCTTGGCTTCCATCTGATTCTTCACCATTAAATGCTTTCATCTACTTTCCCATCAGGACCAAAGTGTCTTCTAACCATGCAACCTTCGTAGTGGATTTCAGTCAGATGCTCGTAGAAGTTTGGTATCCCTGTTCTTTAGCTTTGATTGTGTTTTTTCATGAAGTACATTTTTATTGAATTTGTTATCTTCAGGAGATCATCTCATTCATTTCATTACCCAGTTGCCATTGTCATATAAATGCTTGAAATTTCATTTATATTTCATTAGTTCCATTGAACTTTGGAATTATACATGCATGATTCTTCAAGATTGTCCACATTTAGAAACGTTTCTCATGTGACATTGTTTCCAGTTTCCTTTTTGGCTGTGTGGTCAGTTCTGGATCATTGCATCAGAAACAAAGATACAAAATTATTTTCTTGCCTGTATCCAGAGATCTAGTCAATAGGTATATTTCTTAATATGTATGAGAAATAAGTGAATTGCATTTGATTTATTCATCATTCTTAAAGTATTTCTTATTGACAAACTATTTTCACCAACTCTATGGTGGTTTCCTCATTTAATGTTCTGCTTCTACTGGGACAGTTGAGCTGCCTTCCTTTGTACCAGTATTTCTTCATTTTTATTTAAATTCTACCCGGAATATGACTGCAGTCCTTTGGTTTTTTTCCCTCAGGTCTTTAGAGTCATTTGCCCTCTTTTCATTTCTGCTCTTCTTTCATAGTTGAAAAGAAACTTCAGAACTCAAATGTTTTGCAAGTTGCTAACCCATTCTTTATATCATGTCGGTGTTACAGACTGCTTAATTATTTTTCTCCATCTGGAGAGGCTTAGTAATTAAATGAAATGCAGCACCTGGGATTATTTATAGACATTGAGAAGGCAGGAGGAGTTCTTGATGACTCATCCATCCAGGGCTGGCGAGGAAGCCTTTTTCTCCACTTCCCTGCATTTCACCTTCCCCACCATAGGCAGATATGATCTGTCCTTCCTTTGACCCCCTGTGACTCGCAGCATTCCGTCTTGTATTAAAGCTGTTATTTTACTTGCTTTCTTCTGCCTTAATACTATGAGATCACTGGGGCCCGAGAGTCTTTATTCATCATTATGTCTCTTGCACACGGCTAACACTGTGGCTTGATGTGTAAATCCTTAACTGAATTTCATGGAAACACATTTAGGCTCCATTGTCTAGATTGGAAAGGTAGAGCCTGATTGCTTATCAGCTACAAATTATGAAAAATAGGCACTAGGGGGTGTAGCACCTGAGACTACTAGAGTATATACTCTTTGAAGTTGAAGTCTGTATCTTGTTCCTCTTCTTTTTGTATCCCACCCACCCACCTTTCCCTAGCCCTCACAGCAGTGCCTTGACCTCAGTTATTGTTCAGGAAATGTATACTAAGTAGGTTGAGCTAAAGGAAACCTCTGCGTTTTATCACATCATTAATTATTTGGGTTTTTGAAAAGCATATATCTAATGGCTATGTAAGCTTCACCCAAAAAAATGTTGTTTATATCAGAAGTATCAGATTCTTGAGATGGTCAGAAACATTGAATATGAAGACTGTGTGGTGATTCATTGCAGATGGTAACTCTCTTACCTGGGACTCGATTGAGTCTAACATGTTAACACTCCATTCTGTAGTGCATTCAGAGGCCTTAAAGGAGTGTTTTACTGTAAAGAATATCTGGATATATCTTTTATAAGGTTTCCCACCAAAATGGTTTTATCTCAGTAGGTGATGAGTGAAAAGGGTTTTTCGGATTATTTTGCTGATACTCTTTCTGGTTGTCTCTGCCTCTTTCTTGCATTTTGTTTTTTTTTAACTAGGCTCTGTCTGTGATAGTTGATGAGCTAGTTTCTGTGTGTTTCAGTGCATCTGTTTACTTTTTCTTGCTCTTGCTATTCTTTACATATCTATGTTTTTCTGCCTCTTTTTCCCCTTTCTCCTTTAGATTTTCTATGCAAACAGAACGTAAGATTTTCTTGCTTATTTATTCATTCTTGCATTCATTTGCTAACTCATTTGTTCACTCTGCAATATTTATTAAGCAACTTCTCTGTGCCATGCTCTGAGGGAATCACTAGATATCCTCAGAATTGTATCTTGCACTCATAGTAATTGAGAGACAGTAAGTTTTCAGAAGGGCCTTACAATTCTTTTTTCAAAAGTAGCTTCATTTTATCATTGGGAGATAGGGGAGGACAGATCAAATCAGGCAGATACAATCTCAAGAGAACAATAAAAGAATTATATCTTGTGTATATTTTTAAAATGATAAATATTTCATTTTGAGAGTATGAAGTTCCTAGTTGGTAAATTTTAGAATTGGACTCCTCTTTCTCCATTTTTCTTCTATTCTAGTACTAAGAAAAATACCACTATTAAAGTATAATTCATTCCTTTTATTTATGGTGACCTAAATTGATCTTTTAATTCTTTTTAACCCCAAAGAGTCTTTTGCTTTTTTTAATGAAGAATAAATTTTCTATCAGGTTACAGATAGTTTTATTTATTTTTTTTTCTTTTCATGGTTCTGATGGCAGGGTAAAAGAAGGGCCTATAACTCTTGGGAGTGGGGAGAGAGAGAGAGGATAAATTAGTAAATTTTACCCATCTGCCAAACTCCCAGCCCCACCTCCGACCCCCCCAAAGAACAGTAACTATTTTTGGGTCTGAGAAAATATGAGTTTGTGTTGGAGAATGGTGGTAGATTATTTAAAACTTCCTTCTTAGACTGCTTTACAGGATAATTGCAGTAAACTAATATAATTCCTAATTTATTCCTTTCTGGTTGCCGCTGTTTAAATACCATCCTTCTGACATTTTCCACATCCTTGGTTTTATCCAGATATAAGTTCAATTTTTTCACTACATTACCTAGACATGCAATTTCAGAATGTTTTGGGTTGATTAAGAAGACTTTTTAAAATATACACACAAAAATTAAAATACATATGTTCCAATTAAACTATTTTAACAGCTAATTGATTTCATAGGACTTACCATTAAGTGAAAGCCAGAGTCATTCTTAATGTTCAGTTGCAATTTTGGAATAGATTCGCGGATGTACAACATTGAATTTATAGCCTATCAGGTGTTTTCAGCACATCTCTTGTCTGCAAATGGCCTTTAATTCAAATTTCCTTTTAGTGGACATTACAGAGGACTATTTAATTATTGGCGAAGCATTACATAATTAAGAGACTTGGAGTTCTTTGAATGTGACCATGTGAAAATCTATTTTAATTAAATTGTTGCACTTCAAGGACGTTTACCAAGTACTTTGCTTTTGTACGTCATCGAATGATAGTAAAATTGTTTTGGCCATTAGTTTTAATATAAGTCACAGAATCTGATTTTCATAAACTCAGAGGAGATCTTAGGCACTCTGTAGTAACCTCCCTAAAATGACAGGTGACGGGCCTGACCCTCTGAAAGGGTAACTGACCGACCATGGTCCCCTAGCTCTTTGCAGTCTGTCAAGTCAAGAATTTCAGTCACGTGACTCCCAATCCAGAAGCTTTGGTTCTTCCTGAATTTGGTCTTCCTGGAATATGACCTAGTAGGATGCTTTAGCTGATTAGATTTCATGTGAGAGCTCCCAAATTAACACACATTATATTCACAAGCCTCCTTACCTCTCTCTCCTTCCCCAGATAAATTAGTTGACAAGATGTTTCTAAATAGAATACAAACACTACTAATAAAAGTTAAGGTTTGCTGAGGATTTAACTGTGTAAAACCCTAATGACAACTACTGTACAATATCTTACTTAATCTTCACTGGGCCCCCTCAAGGTATTATTACCTCCATTTCATAGATGTGGAAGCGGAGACTTTTTTCAATATAAATTACTCAAAATTACACAGACTAATAAGTCTCCAGGGTCTAGGCTCTCAGTGAAGGACTGAATAGGAAAAGTTGGGTTTTCTGTTGAACAGGATAGAGGGAGAAGTGTATATTATTGGCCCCAGTTATTGTCAGATGTATGTAATTGCTTTCAGGCCTCTCAGTTTTGCTGATAGCTGAAGAGGTATTTTCTTGTAACTTAAAATTATATTCTTCTTCTTTTTGTCCATAGTTTAAACCTTTGATCATAAATTTTCTTAGGCTCTGTATCTATAATTGTTTTATAGATTTGATGACAGCTTTTTTCTTTAGTGTCCTCCTTTTTATAAAAAGGCTATAAAGAGTATAGAATGAATGGTGTGGTTATATAAGCATAGTATGAGTGAATGGGGTAAAGATTTGAACTTTGAATTGAATGTGTTAATTTTTTAATGGCAGTGGTTCTGATGCAGGGAGGGAGGGAATGGGGGGTTTTGCCCCACGGCCAATGTGTCCATGTCTGGAAACACGTTAGGTGTGTCAGGCCAAAGGCACTACTGGCATCTCACGGATAGTGCCCAGGGATGCTGCTGAACATCCTGCAGTGCACGAGAGAGTTCATCACAGCCGACGTTCTGCAGCCCAAAATGTCGGTGCTGGCCGAGGTCAAGAAGCTCGGCTTTTTGGTCATCAACTAACTGAGTGACTGAAGACACCAGAATATCTTCATTTCAGTAGAGGGGGTCAGTTAGGGCTATTTCGGTTATTTTCTGCAGGCCGAAAGCCATAAGAATAACTAATAATCTCAGCCCTAAGAACTCCAGTAGTCCCTGGCTAACCAAGACTTACTTGGACAACCGGGATTCCAACATAAGATGCAAAACTTGCATGCCGAAATATTTAAATCTGCCCTATTCCTACATACTGTAGGCTCACCTCTTCCCCATTAAATTAAAGCACCCACATGGGTATTTGTTTTCAGATGCTGTAGTAATTTTCAAAACAAGCACCAATTTAATAGAACATTGACTTAGATGTAGAAAAGTAAACAGAGGTAAGAAGGTAAGAGCATGTACAAATGCTTTTGAACTTGAAATTAGCAAGAGCTAGTTTAAAAAATTCATAAGAAGATCAATGAAACTCCCTTGCTGAGATTGTAGGAGAACCTGCTTCTGCAAATCACAGTACTACACAGTTTCCTTAGCGTTGTAGAAGGATTTTCCCAGGGCAGAATTTTTTTTTTTTAGACAGAGTTTCGTTCTTGTTGCCCAAGCTGGAGTGCAATGGCACGATCTTGGCTCACTGCAACCTCCGCCTCCCAGGTTCAAGCAATTCTCCTGCCTCAGCCTCCCGAGTAGCTGGGATTACAGGCACGTGCCACCGTGCCCAGCTATTTTTTTTTTTTTTTTTTTTTTTTTTTTTTTTAGTAGAAATGGGGTTTCACCATGTCATCCAGGCTGGTCTGGAACTCCTGACCTCACGTGATCCACCTGCCTGGGACTCCCAAAGTGCTGGGATTATAGGCATGAGTCTCCATGCCCAGCCCAGGGCAGGATTTTAAAATGATTAATGCTGGCTTATTTTAGAGGGTTGTTATTGTCTCTTGTGAAATCATTTTGCTATCTGGCCATCTAAGCATTGAGGGCTAGAATTATCATCCTTTATTTTTAGCTGTATGCATCCAGATGCTACTCACCTGTACCCGTTTGAGAAGAACCTTTTGATTATCTTTCGATTTTGTTGTTCAGGGTTTACACTGAAGCTGCTGTTTGTTTTCTCTGTCTGCAGCATCTTAACCTGTATCACGCGTCTGAACCCATCCGAAGCCCAGAATTTTGTTCTTTGTCTTTTCTGGATAATGCTTGCCTGTCTCTTCAGTGTCCCTGTGACCCACATTCCAAAAGCAGATGTCATGTACATCACATAGATTATATTTTAAGACAGACCAGTCTGCACAGATCTTTCTGATTTTATGGAAATATATTCAACCATTTTTACGTCTTGGAAGAAACTTAATTTTATTTATCCATGTGAGACTTTCCATGATTTTCCCCATGTTCCTCTTTTTCTGTTAACATCTTGATCTCGGTAACACTGTTTTGCAAATTGTGATATTTTTCAAGAATGCAGCTCCAGTGGTTTGCAAAGGATTAGGAAACAGTCTATTGCAAGAATGTCCATGACAGAAATATTTTATCCTTCCTGCCTTTTAACTTGCCATAGGTCAGAATCTCAATGTGATACAGTAAAAGACACAGTAGTTGGTGCTCATATCATCTCTTTATTATGGTTGTACAGGTGTCTTCTGAGAAAATTTTTAGCATCGAATCTCCGTTTGGGTTCTGTTGGCAGCTTTGAGCATACCTATGCATTGACTCACCCAGACTCACTGGTACAGCAGATTCTATTTTTCTTAGCTCATTTTGTTCTCTGAGTGTGTATTAAGTTAAATGATTTTTGTGTGTGTGCAAATTCCTAGATAGCTTTTAAAAATGAAATAAGAGAGCTAACTAATTTAGGTCTGGCTTATTTAGAATTTGGATTTGTCCAAAGTTGATGTAAACCAAGAATTACTTATGTATTTTTAAGAAGGCATTTAATTAGACGTATCAGGACTATAAATAAAATTGCAATGGGAGGAGTTGCTTACTCCAGTTATCAACTGGGCATTGTCAAGCATTTTGTGTTTTTCATTTAATATAGCCCTTTGGTTATAACAGAGGACCTTACGTGTTGACACAAATGGATTTGGTGAGAGATACTTCTAAAGTTACACTACCGGTGATTGGTTTACCCTACATATAATAAAATAAAATGTTCTACATCTGAAACAATGCTCACTTCTGACTCTTTGATCCTTCGCTTCCAGGGACTTCTCCATCTGTATTGCTGAGGTCTTACTCAACACTGCAGCGTATTCCCTGGTAGCCTGGCATCCCTAAACACTATTCTAATGAGGTTTCAGTGAATTACTTCTATTTCTAGGCACTCTTCAAAGGTGGCTGCCAGACACCAGTTCTAGTTTAAAAAAAAAAAAAAAAAAAACTGAACCGATTTAGTGCCAGATGCTTCAGCAATGCAAGCAGCTAACTAACACAAAGCCAATTCCTAAATCTTTTAGGAAAAGAGATGAATGTTTAGCATCATATCTGAACTTAGTAGCTCAGACTACTCCCCTGCTGCCTTTTTATGGCTGTCAGACCAAAGTTTTGTGCTTTCTCTCTATTTTGAATTTTATAGGTGAAAAATGTCCTCATCCCACTAAAACAGGTCAGACAGATAAAATTCCAAGTCCTCTCAAAAGAGACTTTCAGTGTCTGATTCTCTTTGAATATTAACAGTAGTAAAAATAACAATAGGTGATATTTATGGACTCTGTTCATGTGTCAGCTCCTCTGATAATTCTGCCAAGCATTCTATGTGCATTTTCCCATTTTATGCTCATAACAGCTCTCTGAGAAGGACATTCTGATTCTAGAACTTTCCCCAGATGCTAAGAGTCCCTTTAATTCTGAAATCAGTGTCTAAGGTTTTGGAGTGTGCATCTATGTATAAATTCAAACTTGTCATTTACTGTCTTGTGCCATTGGACAAATCTATTTAATCCCTGTCCACTTCAGTCCCTTTGTCCATAAAATGGAAATACCAATATCTGATTGATTTGCTGTGAATTTCAAATGAGATAATGTCAGTGAAAGTACTGTGGAGAGGTCTTTGACCCAAAAGACATTTTGATGATAAAAATAGTTTAATAATGTTTGTTGATGATGCTAATTAGCAGTGACGAGGGTTGAAATGCCAAAATAAAAGGGAATACTTTGAACTGTTACTTCCCCCTACCCTGAAGTCTGTCCCAGGACATATACACTGAAACATATTGCTTCAATATGTCAGATATACACATCTTCCTAGCCTGCTTGTGTTTTGGTCGAGGATGCTTCAGATCTGATTGCAGTTGGCTGTGAGACAAAGTCTTAAGTGGTTGTTATTGGTGCTATAACTCAGTAATTCAGGAGGAGGTAACCAAATTCAAATTTTCTCAAGGAGCATCTGCATGTCTCTCTTACTACTTAAAAGAGTGACATAAATAGATATTTAATTGGAGCAGCCGAGTCAGCTGAAAGAGAGACAAGTAACACATTGATATGGACCCAGATGCTTCCAGATGGTGGTGAGGCCATCAGAATGTGAAAGGGCCTGATAAGATTTTCCCGTGGTCCCCAAGGAACTGCTTAATTCCTAGTAGTGAGTTCCTCTCCAGGGCCGAAGTCGTAAAACAGGGATCCTTTATGTGGCCCTATCTGTGCTGGAGATGTATCCTTTCCTGTGAACTTCCTTATTAGTATCTTCTTGGTTAGAGACAATGCCGGCACTAAGGATGTGATCGTTGGAGATTTTAGAATTCTAGGGCATGTGAATTATTACCTGTTCTGGCAATTTATTTCATTAATCCTGGTGTTTGCAGTAGAGGGGAGGTGGGAGTTGAATAGGAGATGTCATTCTCTTCTATATGGGGCAGTTTTGACTCTTGAGTTCCCCTGGTCTAAAGGGATGAAGTCACCGTGTATACCACCCTGCCTGCCTTCTCTCTTGTATCCCTTCTTTAGCCTTCTTTGTTCATTTCCTTTGCAATGTTGTAGAATCACTATGCTGTCCCATAGTTCAGAGAATTGAATAAAACATGGTCCTTATCATTAGGGAGGTTACCTCTGACATGTACACACAGACACACACATTCTCTCTCTCCACTCACACACACACACACAGTCTCTCTCTTTTCTCTCTCTCTCTCTCTCTCTCTCTGTAAACTCCTTAAGACAAGGACCGGCCTGGCACAGTGGCTCACGCCTGTAATCCCAGCACTTTGGGAGACCGAGGCAGGTTGATCACCTGAGGTCAGGAGTTTGTGACCAGCCTGGCCAACATGGTGAAACCCCATCTCTACTAAAAATACAAAATTTAGCTGGGTGTGGTGGTAGGCGCCTATAATCCCAGCTACTCAGGAGGCTGAGGCAGGAGAATTGCTTGAACCTGGGAGGCAGAGGTTTCGGTGAGCCGAGATTGCGCCACTGCACTCCAGTCCGAGCAACAGAGCAAGACTCCATCTAAAAAAAAAAAAAAAGAAAAAGAAAAGGACAAGGACCTTCGCTTGTTTGGGATTAATACCCTCAAAGCCTATCACAGAGAGTTAATGAAGGAAAATAAGACAGATTACTTGAGAGTAAGCTCGATGAAGAAAATGGACTCTAAATGCAGATTGCTCAATTAAATCTCAGTTCTGCCCATTAACAGGAGTAAAATTCAGTCAAGTCCACTTAACCTTTCTGTGCCTCAGTTTCCTCATTTAGAAAAAAGGACCAGTAATAAGAGACCTACTTTGGAAGGTCATTGTGAGGTTTGTATTAGTTAATACAGGTGAAATTGACATGTGACGGGTACATAGTAAGTCCCCAGTAAATATCAGCTCTCATTCTAATTTAATCAACAGCATCTGACTGTCCTGGGTGTAGTGTAGTGATAAACACGAGTTACCATGTAGAACAGTGTGGAGAGTCGTTAACCTGCAAGTGTGAGAGAGGAAAGGCATTCTCACCTAGCAAGTTTGTGATGTGTTATTATTTCTTGTTTCTTCCTCTCCAAACCCAGTGGGCTGAGAAAGTGTAGAACACTTTTCCTCAATCATAGCTTCACACTGGAACCACTGAGCAAGCTTTAAATCATGCCAATGCTCGGGTTCCACCCCTGGGATTTAGATGAATTTGGTCCAGGAGATGGCCTGGGCATCAGTGTTCTTTTGTTTGTTTGTTTGTTTTTGATACAGAGTCTCACTGTGTCTCCCAGGCTGGACTGCAGTGGCATGATCTCAGCTCACTACGACCTCCGCCTCCCGGGTTCAAGTGATTCTCTTGTTTCAGCCACCCGAGTAGCTGGGACTACAGGCACATAGCACCATGCCCAGCTGATTTTTGTATTTTTAGTAGAGACAGAGTTTCACTGTATTGACCAGGCTTATCTTGAACTCCTGACCTCGAGATCCACCCACCTTGGCCTCTCAAAGTGCTGGGCTTACAAGCGTGAGCCACCGCGCCTGGCTGAGCATCAGTATTTTTAATAGCTGCTTGTGTGATTCTAAATAGTGCACACAGGTTGAGAACTAGCAGAGCTCATCAGGGCTCGCTTGGGTTGTCCTCCACCCCTGATCCTATCTTGCCAGCCCACTCCTTAGGCAGCTGATGATTCATTTAGGCCATACTCTGGAGACTCTAGTTTTCTTAAAGAGCATGTTCTTAACTCCTGAGATTCATGATCCTCCCGCCCTCCACTTCTCAGAGTCACACCAGACCACCTTGAATTCTCTTCTCATTTCATAGTGAACAACAGGAAGCCAGGTGATCAGAAGTGCCCTTGTCTGTTGGTTTCCCCACCTTGGTTTATTAGAAAAGGTAGTAGTAAGCTCACAGGTAGAGGGGAGCATGACCATTTGTCCCACCTTGTTGGAGCCAAAAGAAACTCAGGTTATGAGATTTGCTCATGATGAGGTGGACTGGAGAATATGACTGACACCAGAGGACAGTATGCATCTTCATGCTCCCTCCCTTGGAGATGAGCACATGGAACAAGGCCTGCCTGACCCATCGATTTAGGAATAAGGGATTAGCAGCAAGATTGGCCCCTGGACCTGCATATACTGGAGGCTGGAAGTAAGATCATCCCCTCTGGCTGGTGCCTGGGGAGATAGCTCCAGTGGAAAGGGCTGAGCTTGCTTTGCCTGTGAGTGGCCCTGCCTTGCTTTTCCTGAGAGGGACCTATCCTTACGTTGGAGAGAGGTACCTGGGGGTAGAGAGTTGGAGGGAAGAGAGACAGCTTTTTCCCAAGCACTTTGGAATGAATTAGTTTTATTTATTCCCACTGCAAATTCCCACTTCTGGTGAGAAAGGAAGGGCAAGTCCTTACCTTCTCTCTTCCTTTTCCTCCTGCTTCTCCTATTACCGCTAATTCTCAGGAAGAAAACTTTGTTTTTGTGTGCCAGTTCTCACATCCATTATCTGCCTTGATACCTCAGACCTGTAAAGCAGGAACTTCTATTCCCAATTGACAAATGAAACCAAGGAACAGAGATATTCAATGATTTGCCCAAAGCCACTCAACTAGAAAATGGTAGGATTTGAAAGCCTGTCTTTCTTACTCTGGAGGCGCTTTGCCTCTTCTCAACCTCAACATTAGGCTGCCTCCTACCCTCCTCTAAACTCCCTATCCCCCTTTTTCTTCCAAGGAGCGTGGGTATAGTGTAGGGTCAGCCACACGGGTTTGTTTCTGATCATCCTTTGGTGCAGGTGCCCTGGTGACAGTATTTAGGACCTAAGGCAATTAGGACTTTGAGGAAAAGTCTTTGTTCGGGGGGATCTTATACTTTGGAACCATGTCTCCTGCAGGTTGCTCTCTCCTGATATTTGGTTGGTGCTGTGGTTGTGAGAGCTTTGTGTTTCCCACTAGCTGCCTCCAAACATTTAGTTGACTACCTATGGAATCTCACTTTGAGCTCATACAAATTGGGTTTTGACAGTTATTGCCATGCAGCTCCCCTGGTCCCATTGCTTCAGTAAAAGATGTTGGATATTCTGTGCTAGGATGTTCCAGGCACTGGCAGCACCTGCTGAATTGCTCAGTATCAGAGCCAGGTCTTTTCCAGTCCAGCATCCCCGCTGAGGCTATCCAGGGCCCGTGCCGAGAATTTATTTCTGCACCAGGCCAGGAAAGATGCTCGTCTTATGAGACTCAGAAGGCTCGGGAGGCTGATGGACCCCTCCGCTGGTGCTGGAACTTTTTGGAAGCCCAGAAGCAGTTTTGCTCATGCCTGGCTGTGTTCCGCCAAGAGGCACTTGCAGACATTCCCACGTCAGGAAGGCGACGACCTGCCGCAAAGGAGCAGTTGTATCCACAGCCCGACTGTGCCGTGCAGAATGGTAATCTACCTTCTGTGCCTTTATCTTCCAGAGCACCAACATCATAATCTCCTCTCTGGCTTTATAAATGATGAAATGTCACATGGGGTTTTCTGTCGGGCAAACATGTAAAATCAGCCCAGATATACCCAGCAAAGTACCTTGCCTTCCATTACATCCTTGTTATAAAAGCTTCATTTAAAAATTCTTGGATCATAAGGCGAAGCGAGAGCATGGTGTACCGTCACCAGTTGTTAAGCAGACATTCTTGGTGTCAGAGGGAACCCTTTTAGGCAGTGATGCTATCACTTACAGAGAATGTCAAAGCTATATCCCCTGCGTGGCTTTCAGTAAGGCAAAGGAAGGATGTCTACAAGAGTTTTGTGACTTGGTATGGATGCAGGCTTGCTGGGGACTTACAAGGTTCCCTGGGATACAAATGACAGCAGTTAGACGTTACGCCAGTATAGTTGATCATGTACCATCCTGCATTCTCAGTAAAAGTAGAGTATTACTGTCTCGGCCCATCTAGCTTACACATATGTAGTATAATCTGGCCTCCTTCAGTATTGATTTATCAGGTATTTCTTATAGCCAACTGTATGCCAGGCACTCTGCTAGGCACCGAGCCTGCCCTGATTAGAACATACCTGTGTAGTGGTGGTCTTTGTGGACATCACAGTCTGTTGTGGGAATAGATGATATCCTGTAAATGTGCCAGTGGATATATGATTCAACGTGTGTGAAGTCTAGTGAAAGGAAGGGACATTGATTTCTTTGAGAGCATGTGATGAGGATCAGACCCAGGTTTGCGGGTCAAGAAAGGCTCTCTGGAGAAGACCGGATTCAGCTGATGTTAACTTGGGTGGGAATTATAGGCTGAGCAGAGGAGATTCTCAGCATGAGAATGGAAAAGCGTGAGTAATGCTTTTTTCTCAGGAAAAGCATGAGTAATGCTCAAGGACCAGAGAGAAAGCCTCCTCAGGGCTCAAGCTAGAGCATAGGCTTCACTAGACCACAAAGAGCCCTGAAGGCCGTCAGCTCTGGACGTTTCTTGGGAAGCCAATGAAAAACCAGCAGAGCAAGGGGACTAACTTGGTTGGCATTTTGAGCAGATGAGGAGCACAACTGAGAGAGCTGAGCTGGAGAGAAGCAGGGGAGGACACATGGGCACTCCTTTGTCCAAAAGAGGAGAGGTGGTGGTAGCTGGGACCTTGGGAAAAATGATATCTTTCTATTACCAAGATTGTAAGGATTTTATGTTCGTATGTAGGAGGAAGGAAATTAGTTTCAGGCTCTGGGAGCATGCATTTGAAGCAACTTGGTGACTAATGAAAATAGCACTCTGGAGGATGAAAGCAGGTCAGAAGGGGCTTTAGAAATGCTGCTCACAATCAGGTTTATAGAAACATTCTTATTGTTGTTTGAATATTGGCAATTTTTCTGAGCTCACTTTTTGCTGCTTTTCTCATTTGGTATTTTCTCCTGTTGTCTTTATTTCTTGTTTTATGTGTGTTATGTGAGTGTAATGAATAGGCTTTCTGCTTTCTTCTGGTTCTGTCTGGAGAGCTGGACAAGGGCATGATTATGATGATCAGCTCGCGTGTATATTTTGCCATGTGTCATCTCTGCAAATACAACTGACTGCTTTTCATTGTAATTGTTCATTTTGAAGCCATATTGTAAAACCTATAAACCCATAGATTGAACTTCTTGGGGGATTTCATTAGTGTATTTCCACAAATAGTCCATAGATGTCTAATATATAAAAATGACAGTCGGCATTCATATAGCATCATATCATCTCTCCACCCTCAGAGTTTCAGGACAGATTGATGACTAGGCTGAATCCTGATTATAATTATCCAAATAAAAGAACAAATTAGGTGGATGATCCCTAGCTGCACTGGGCTTTAATGCCAATCACATTTTATACTGGATTACAATTTCCAGTTCCAAAGACCTTCCATTTAGGTTTTATTTGTAGTACAGAAGGATTTTTAAACGTACACAGTTTACCAGCCCATCTTAGAAACAGGAAGCAAAACGCTGCCCACCTTAAAAGTGAAATTATGGGCTGAGCAGGCTTAAGTTGACAACATTAGTAACCCGCTGTCAGAAACACAAAGACGTCCCCAGCCAGCCATTACTGTTCTCACGTGCTTAAGCAAAGGGCAAACTCAGGCTCTTTGGAACCGATTGCCTTGTTCCACTTAGTATCATAAAGAAGATATTGGCTGTAAAACCTAACGGTATAAGATAGGCTTGGTAAAGGACAGCCTTTTCAGTTCCTTCAGATCTTGCTCGTGTAATCTTCCAGCTGAGAAGTGAGAATATAACTCCTATTAAATTCAGTTCAGGATGTTCTGCCAAAGGCGATATTGCTCCAGACCTGTGTCCGTTCCAGCGAATGAAGACCTAAATAACCCCCACGACAGCACTGAGTGTTCTCGAAAGGACTGTGGTCTGACATTTTCACATAAAATAAACTAACACTCATAAGTAATGGAGCGTTTTCAACATGCTCATGTGACAGGTATATGAATATGATTGGTGGTGGGGGGCATATTTTGGGGGGCAGGAGAGGACTCCTCATTCACCCTTCCCCAAGTTAGAAAATGCCATAGCATAATAGGAATTTGTTCAAAAAACAAATTTTTAGATGATATCCTATATATGAAATAAACTTCACTCAAGTCTGTTGTACTATCTGTATCTAGCATACTTATAAAATGGAGCAGTGTGCATTTTTAATAAAGAGACATGGGGTTGATTTCCTTCTTCAGTCTCCTTTTTCCTTTCTATTATTTTATAAGGTACACAAAATATTTTATTTGTTTCTAGGAACATTTTAGTGGGAGCACAAGCATGACCACGTATTATCTTGTCAAGCACGTTTTAGAAGAGGAGGTATCTGAGATTCTCAAAAGCACTTTCAGTGAAATGTTTTTAAATGCACTATATAATGCTAAGAAATGAACTTCAGTTATTAAGGCAAAAAGTATCTTAGACTAATAACTGTTGCCGTCATTCTTTCCCGGGTTTGAATAGCTGCTATCACCGAGATTTAATGATTCTAATTTGAGGTTATCTTCATTATGGATACTAAACTAAGCTTTTGAATGATTGCATGACTGATAAAAGAATTAGAAAAAATGGTTTAATATTAATTTATTCTTCTATAGGGTTTGACAATTTATCAAGCGCCTTTACCTGTACTATATTATTTGATCCTTAAGACAAGTACAAACCCTCCATATCCGTGGGTTCTAGATTTATAAATTCAGCCCAGGAAATGAAAATATTTGAAGAAATTTTCAAAAATACAGCAATAAGAAATCATACAAATGAAAAAATAATACAACTGTTAGCATATCATTTACATTAGGTATTACACGTTATCTAGAGATGAGTTAATGTAAGCAAGAAGATGAGTATAGGCTAAATGGAAATTCTACACCATTTTATATAAGGGACTTGAACACCTATAGATTTAGGTATCTGTGGGGTTCCTGGAACCAATCTCCTGTGGATACTGGGGTATAATTGTAGGCAAGTAAGGCATCGTGAATTGTATCCCACTCTCCACCTTGGCCTCAGATTTTTTTTTTTTTTTGGCCATTTAAAAAAATTAATAAACTTGAGAGAAAAGATCAGAGCTTAAGTAACTTGCCCAGGGTCACATAGCTGGAACTAACACCCAGACCCTGTAGCTTTTATTCCTGTATTATTTACTGCCTTCCAGGAAACCTGTTTTTTCTATAGTAGTTGGCCTTTTTTTAGGTTTTATTAGTGGACAGGTTCTGTGAATATTCTAGAAGACATGCTAAGTATGTTTATATTTTCTGTCAGGAAGATAGCAGAGTCTACTATCTTCCAACCCTTCATGCTCTTAGTTCCTTATGAGCAGATGGTAGAACTGAATGGAATCCATAAACTTGAATGGTTGTGGCCACAGAATATGTTCTGACTCCAGAGACAGGAGTGTAAAGTGCACGATGTCTTAGAAACAAAAGGTATACCTTACTGTCACTAGACAGACACATTGTGAGATGATGCATTTTTGTTATGATTTAGAATGTAGAGCTGTTTGAAACAGGACGTTTCCCTGATGCCCACCTGCCTACACATATAGCTGCATTTCTTATTTGCTCTTGAAATTCCCATGTATAGGAATTTTCACCATTGATGCTAAAACTGGGGCTTTTTGTCCCAGTTTGTCTGGGTTTTGATGGTATAAGGAAGAATTGCCTGAATTTGAGAACCCGAGTAAAAAGCACTAAAATTCAGAGGTCCCGTGGTTGAAGATTCTTATAACAATTTATTTCTGCTTCACCGCTAATCCCATTGTAAGCAAGCCCTATCTCATTGTTTGATTCCTTACTAACCATCACTACTTCCTAGTCTTTCAAAATGGTATTTTAGGCCTGAAAATTAATCCTAAGAAAATAATTCAAATATTAGAAAAGTTGTGGGCACGAAAGTGTTGATTCCATTATTATGATTGTTGGGGGAAAAAAACACAAATGCCCAACATTTTGGAAATTATTAAATAAATTAGGTCCATCCCAAAGTTGGAATTACATACCCATTAAAAATTATGCTTTATGTCCTTACACAGAAAGATGGATGGGAACAAAAAGAAAAATTATGTTTTATAGAGACTTTTAATTAATGTTGTTAATTAATACTGTTATTGATAAAATGTTAACACTGTAAGCAAACACTGCAATTAAGAATAGCAAACACGTATATGGCTCTTATTACAAGGCACTCATCAAAACATTTAATGTACATGTCAAGTCTCTTTGAGGTGTAGGTAGTCATAGTACTTACGTGATAAATCTTTTAATAATGTCATTTTTAGATGAGGAAACTGAAATCTAGCTAGTAGGTCACATACCTAGTAAGTGGAGGAGCAGGAATTTGAACACCGGAACTCAGCTGCAACTGCTGTTTTGCCCAAATAAGGTCCACAAATCATGACACAAAATATGTTTGTGTGTATGAAAAATTTGGAAGGGTCCGTGACCCAATTTCCAGCTCTGGTGACCTGAGTGGCGGGCATTTGGGTGACTTATTCCTGTTTAGTCTTTTCTGTATCTTATAAAGATCATCAGACACTTTAGTTATTACATCATAACGCAATCTTAAATAAATAAGCAGGAGCCGTCTTTACACCTTCTGGAATTTCCTCATTGCCAAGTGAAAACCCACCCCTCCGCTGTCATTCCACGTCTTTTAGTTTCTGTGCAGTCCGACCACAGAGAGCGGGCTTTCTTCACCATGGATTTGGCCTCCCCTCAGTTAAGGAGTGCATCTGGACACATGCCAGGTTTGCCGGGGTGTTTTTCTGCTTTCCAATCATAAGCCAAAAAAAAGAGGTACACAGGAATGTATGATTTGAATTCTGGATCTCTCAGTTTCTATCATAATTTTTTTGTTGTTTGGCTAAATGCTTCAGCATTTTAGGCATGGAATAAATACTAGTGAAGACGTTATGGAATAAATAACAGGAAGCATTTTTAAATGGTGCACTGTTTCCACTGAGCTGTGGACAGATGGGTTGTTTATAGGCTGTTTCATACACAGCTTCTTGTTTTGTTTTGTTTTAGTCTTGCTGGTGAGAGTAGAACCAGGCTTTTTTTGTTCTTTTTTACCACTCTGATGAATCTTCTTTTATATTTAATATTCTATAAAGTATAATTTGCAAGGATAAAGTGGCATCCATGCTCAGGCCAAATGCTCAAGGAGTGTGTTAAAAGACATCTGAAGAATCTCTTTCTTCTAGAAATATGTATGAAAATATTTGTTACTTGAAAATGATTGGTCGGGCACAGTGGCTCACACCTTTAATCCCAGCACTTTGGGAGGCCAAGGCAGGTGGATCACAAGATCAAGAGATCAAGACCATCCTGGCTAGCGTGTTGAAACCCCGTCTCTACTAAAAATACAAAAATTAGGTGGGCATGGTAGTGCACACCCGTAATCCCAGCTACTCAGGAGGCTAAGGCAGGAGAATCGATTGAACCTAGGAGGTAGAGGTTGCAGTGAGCTGAGATCGCGTCACTGCACTCCAGCCTAGTGACAGAGCAAGACTCCATCCAAAAAAAAGAAAAATAAGATTGAGGATTTGCTTTAGCATAATTGGAGGAGTGTGAGGAGGTAGATTGAAGAAAACTGGTCATGAAACTGAGTGATGTGTACGTAGGAGTTCATTAGACTTATTCTTTCTACTTTTGTTTATGTTGAACAATTATTATTAAAAAAATAAAGCAGTCACTTAACTACTATCTCAGAAATTCTATTGCATCATGGGTTGCAGCAAATTTCGTTTGATAGGGTAATTTTAAGGAAAGTAACATAGAACTTTAGTCTGTGAAAACCAAAAGAAACAATTGAGATGTGGAAAATTTCAACAGGCCATCACATAATGTGCATTCAGGACCTATACCATGCCAAACAGTAACTGTTTGTTTCAACTTCACTCGCTTTATGATGATATTATCTATTTATGAATCTATTTAAATTATTTATGAGATAGAGTCTCACACTGGTTCCTCAGAGATGGTTCCAGGCTGAAGTGCCATGGTACCATCTCTGCTTAGTGCAACCTTCGCTTCCTGGGTTCACTTAATTCTCTTGTCTCAGCCTCCCGAGTAGCTGGGATTACAGGTGCATACCACCACACCTGGCTAATTTTTTTGTATTTTCAGTTGAGACAGGGTTTCACTATGTTGGCCAGATTGGTCACGAACTTCTGCCCTCGTTATCTGCCCGCCTCAGCCTCCCAAAGTGCTGGGATTACAAGTGTGAGCCACTGCACCTGACCCACAATATTATTAATCAGTTTTGATATGTGTAATTATGGCTTTTGAGCTTTAAGCCCTTCATAAACACTTCACTTCTTACCCTATACTTTTATAGTATAAAAGTATCTGAAATGTTCACTTTGACTGCAGACTCGCAGCCTTCCAGGCCATCCTGCATGCTCCCTTGATGCTAACTAGGAGCACTTTTCTTTCATCGTTATCCTCATGTAGAACTTGGCAGTGGCCTCCAGTGGCCTGTGAATAAAATCCAGATGTTTTAGTTTGGCCCAAACCTAACCCTACTGATTGATTTATTCTCCTGTGAACCACTTCCTGGGAATGGAACCACATAGACCAAAAATGTTGAACTATTTGAAAACTCTTGTTACCCTTATTTCCAAAGTTTTCCAAAACCATTGTACCAATTTCCACTCCATCAAGTATGTAACTCTGCCCATTTGGTGTACACAAATAAACAGCAGGCATTATTATCTTTCAGAATCTCTCCTGATACAAGCCAAAGAAATGGTACCACTTTTTCCTTTTTCTTCTTTTTTTTTCCTTCTTCTCCTTCTCCTTCTCCTTCTCCTCCTTCTCCTTCTCCTTCTCCTTCTCCTTCTCCTTCTCCTTCTCCTTCTCCTTCTCCTTCTCCTTCTTCTTCTTCTTCTTTTCTTCTTCCTTCTTCTTTCTTCTTCGGCAGAGTCTCACTCTGTCACCAGGTGCCAGGCTGGAGTGCAGTGGCACAATCTTGGCTCACTGCAACCTCCGCCTCCCGGGTTCAAGCAATTCTCCTGCCTCAGCCTCCCGAGTAGCTGGGATTACAGGC
The DNA here is from genome assembly GCF_049354715.1 of Callithrix jacchus. Taxonomy (NCBI): domain Eukaryota; kingdom Metazoa; phylum Chordata; class Mammalia; order Primates; family Cebidae; genus Callithrix; species Callithrix jacchus. Next base: position 43,889,952 of record NC_133516.1, read on the forward strand.
GTGCACCACCAGGCCCAGCTAATTTTTGTATTTTTAGTAGAAACGGGGTTTCACCATGTTGGCCAGGATGGTCTTGATCTCTTGACCTCGTGATCCGCCTGCCCTGGCCTCCCAAAGTGCTGGGATTACAGGTGTGAGCCACCATGCTGGCCTTTTCTTAAGTTATCAGTGAGAATGGACTTTTTTCCCCTACTTTGATTGGCATTCCTTCTTTTCTTTCCTATTTGAAATATATTTGCTCATATCTTCTCCTATTATTATCATATTCTTTAGAAATTTTTTTGTAGCAGGATAGAGGCTCACTCTGTTTTCTCACCTGTGAGCTTTCTGAGGGGGGTGTCTTGTATTTTACCCATGTTTTGCATCCTTGGTGCCTGGTCTAGATCTTAGTGCAGTGTGGATGCTTAAAATAACTGTTTGGACACCGTTCTTATTTTTTTTCTTTTTTTTCAAACTGATTCTCACTCTGCCACCCAGGCTAGAGTGCAGTGGCGCAATCTTGGCCCACTGCTATCTCTGCCTCCTGGGTTCAAGCAATTCTGCTGCAGTCTCCTGAGTAGCTGGGACTACAGGCATGTGCCACCACGCCTGGCTAATTTTTGTATCTTTAATAGAGACGGGGTTTCATCATATTGGCCAGGCTGGTCTCGAACTTATGACCTCATAATGTGCCCGCCTCAACATCCCAAAGTGCTGGGATTACAGGTGTGAGCCGCTGTGCCAGCCTGGACACCTTTCTTTGAAAAATGAAAATGAATAGAATGGTGTTCGTTTTGAGTGGGAATTTCTATAATACTGGTTGCTAGGAAATCTGTTTTGTTTTGTTTGGTTTTGTTTTTCCTGCAGAATAAATCACGACTACTCTCTAGCCGTGACCCCTGTAGAGGTCTGAGAGGTCAGTGGCTGCAACACAGGAATAATTGTTCTTCTGACTTGTAAACTTTGTTCTCCGCATCAGGAGCATTGGTTGGGAAAAAGAAGTACATTGTGCTGAAATATAAAAGTTGCTCATATTACAGGGCACCTACCAGTAATTTCTCTTGCATTCATGCTATCGTCTAAATTGAAGATTTAGTATTGTTAAGAAGTTTTGAAAAGGTATTTCTTAGCTTGTTCCTCTAGCTTACTTAGTGTCATTTTCCCCCCCTCTGGTACTAAAAATCAGGAGTTAAATCATAGGTCTTTTTGTTGTATCCTACCAGGCCATCTTTGATGGCATCTTTGCTTTTCTTGCTTTCTTTCTATAAAAGAAGATTTTTAGACCTATCAAATCACTTTTTTTCCTAACCCTCAGGTGTTCCTCATCAGGTGTCTTTTGTTTTGTGTTTCCAGCTATTGGATCATTCAACCTCGAGACTGTGATCTTTCTGTGGCATGCTTGGACTGGTGGCCTGTGGAAGCCTGTCTTTTGCATAGTTCTAGGAACAAGTCCCTTAAATGAAGGTCTTAATGAAATGCTCTCAACTCTCAGTAGTTCCCCATCAGTTTCAGTGTTAAGCAGGGTATTGCCTTCTCTTCCTACATGTCTAACTAGAATTCTTCTAAAACAATACATTAAGAGCAAAATAAGAATTCTCCATCTTGAGTGCCTGGGATTCAGGTGTCATGGTTTTCAAACCTTTTTCCTGTTTCCATAATCTGAGGTGTGCCTAGAGAGGCCAGCCCTAGAAAGGAATGCATAATTACCTTCTAGCTTGGCCCATCTCCTTGGTTCCCATGAAGAAATTTCAAGCCGATGAAGCCTTCTCCTACAGATAGATCCTCTTTTCATTCTGATGTCATTTTGGGACAGATGGTGAATAAAAGCAGCCAGCCCAGGCCAGGTGGCAGAGTATCTGTGTCTGCATTTTGATGACACCTGTCACTAGAGAATCTAGGCACACAGGCTGAGGCAGCATCCAGAGACGAGGCAAAGGAAGTGGGCAGCCTAGAAACCCCACCAGCTGAGGAGTTGTATCGTGGTCTCAACAGCTTATAGAGTTTTGGTATAATTTTGCGGGTAGACCCAAACCTTAAAGCAACCTGCATTTTACCAAGAGTTGCTCATCATTTCAATCTCACTTGCTATTCTCATCATCAGGTGCAGAATCCTGTTGCAATGAAATTATAAATGAAATAAAAGCGCAGTCAACACTGTGCCATCTCTCCGATTCACCAACATTGTTAGCTCAGGGTCTAGAGTGTCAGGTGTATTTTTGTTACCGTATGGAACCTAAGCTTGCTGCTACATGGGAGGGAGCTCTACTTGCTTTACCTCCTGCCAAAACACAAAACGCATTTTATGGCAATACTGATTTGGAATCTTGTAGAGATTTTTTCTGTTTTGTTTTAATTGCCAATGGCGGAAGGACACTGTTATGGTACTGTTTTATACAACTCATAGACTCAGGCACAGGGTCATGGTGAAATGATTGCATAAAGCCCTGCTGGCCTTCCATCGGGTACTCCTTACATGATTTGTGGGTATTGTCTTCTTCTGCTTTGTTTTGTCAGCCAAATAGGAGATTTGGGCATGAAATTTTACAGCTTTCGAAATTTCCGAATGCTTATTTAATCACTGAAAGTCAGTACAATTCTACCTAATACTGAGAAGTCAGACATAAAGGAGTTTCAGCCCTTTGCCTTGTTATCTGGAAATTGTCTTTCTCTGCATAATTATCTTGGCTTTATTTATTTGTTAATTCTGTCATTCACTCAGTAAATCATGATGAAGTACCTTGAATGCAACAGGCACTAATAGGCTATTTGATAGCAATTTCACTGCCCGATGGAGAAATGTAGACTAATATTTGTGTTTTATGCCAATTAGGAACCTGTTTAAATAGTGGACTTGAGCTTAACTCTTTGCTTCTTCATTGGGCTTGGTTTTGATGAGGAACAGAATTTACTTACACATTTCATTGAGAAAAGGTCTTCCCATGTACATTTCTATGAGTGGGAACGAAAGCTGGTATTGATGATCTGCAAGGTCATACATTATATGTAAAAACTTCAGAGCTTTGTAGATTTTTTAAACCTTGCATTATGCTGGGATTATTGCATTGTTATAGGACTATTGCACTGAAAAAAGACTAGAAGTCTAGTAATCAAAACAACAACATTGTTTATATCTAGGTAATAGGATACATTTTTATTTTTTGTTTTCCAATTTATCTTTCCTCATTTCTTGCAGTTAATAATACAATAAAGAAATCATCATTACTTAAGCAATATAGTTCAGGGGAGAAACACCTCAGTTAAAGAAATGTGGTCATTTTGGAATGGCGAATTGCTGTATTTTTTATTAATGGATCTGGGAACTTCATTGCTATAGCGTGATGTTGGGGGAATGAAACAGTCATTCACAGATATTTATGGATGGTGCTACACAAAGACAAATAACATGTTTTAGTCACTGCCAGTGGGAAAATTCATTGTATTTCCAGGGCATCTGTATTAGCAGCAGTAGCCAAATAGCTATATTAATGTTCTGGTGTGTGATTTGAGTTAATTACTGCCATAGTTTTGTTAGACTTCGACATGATTTCTTTTCTAGCAAATAAAACTTGAGAAAATTCAAGATTGGTATTAATTATGTTGCTGCAAATGGATTTCTAATACAGACAACTAAAATCAACAACTGGAAAGCCATAGTGTCAACAGGAGAGTGAAGATCTCCTGGCATAGACCCGGCCCAGACAACCTTATTTTCATTTTTACTTTTCTTCACATAAGCATTAGTTTACTTGCTAGACATGCGTTTAAGAACAGAAGGTTTTGGGCTGGGCGTGGTGGCTCATGTCTGTAATCCCAGCCCTTTGGGAGGCCAAAGTGGGTGGATCACGAGGTCAGGAGATCAAGACCATCCTGGCCGACATAGTGAAACCCCGTCTCTACTAAAATATAAAAAAAAATTAGTTGGGCGTTGTGGCGCGCATCTGTAATCCCAGTTGTTTGGGAGGCTGAGGCAGGAGAATTGCTTGAACCAGGAAGGCGGAGGTTGCAGTGAGTGGAGATCGCACCACTGCACTCCATTCTGGTGCCTGGCAACAGAACGAGACTCTGTCTCAAGGAAAAAAAAAAAGAATAGAAGGTTTTCTGAAGACTTTCTGGAGGATAGGCTAATGGAGTTGCCTCCGAGTGCGTAAGAAATTAGCTTAATGGAACAATATAGTAGTAGTGCCACCATATAGGTGAATTTGGTATTATTCAGTTTGGGCAGTGGAGGTTCTACAAATCACAGATTCTACCATTTTTAGAGATAACATGGAGCCTTTGATGTGTAATTTGGGAATCAGGAGCTAGTCAGTTATCCAGTAAGCTGTTGCTGATATACTATCAATTTGGATCTCCTGGTATTTTCTCAATGTCATTAAATCATTCACTTAATAAATGTTTTTTGTTTTTTTTTTGAGACGGAGTTTCGCTCTTGTTACCCAGGCTGGAGTGCAATGGCGCGATCTCGGCTCACCGCAACCTCCGCCCCCTGGGTTCAGGCAATTCTCCTGCCTCAGCCTCCTGAGTAGCTGGGATTACAGGCACGCGCCACCGTGCCCAGCTAATTTTTTGTAATTTTTAATAGAGACGAGGTGTCACCATGTTGACCAGGATGGTCTCGATCTGTTGACCTCGTGATCCACCCGCCTCGGCCTCCCAAAGTGCTGGGATTACAGGCTTGAGCCACTGCGCCCAGCCAATAAATGTTTAATGAGCATTATACTGTGTGCCCAGGGAACAACCATGAATGTGACAGATGCAATCTATGCTTTAAGGATGTCTGGTAGAATTATTTTTGTAGAAACATGAACACATTTAGGGATTATTTCTAACTCTCTTATAAATATAAAGACTGTATCACAGTAACTGATCTTTATAGTCACCATCTAAAATGAAGTTACTAAGTTTTATTTTCATGGTAAACTTACTAATCTATATCTGTGTATTTCCCAGATAAAACTATATTATCTATAGCAAAACTGAAAAGAAGGTTGTGGGCAGATTTTCTAAATCTATAGTTTTGTCATCATGGAAACAGAGGCAGAACCTAGAGAAGGTCGGGGAGGGCGTCAC